>NC_136069.1:1242668662-1243297947 GCF_964261635.1 Lissotriton helveticus | reverse complement strand
GGGCTGCGAGCGACTGGTACAGGGACTCCATCTCCCAGGAGTCCCTGTTAGCCAGACCCGAGACACCTGGGCCGCTCTCCCTGACTGACACGCCCCCACCGACGCCGCTATAAACTCTGGATTTTCAAACCTGCGTGGGACATCATTGCTGCTTTCCTTCTGGGACTGGACCCCTGCTATCGTTTGTGTGCTGCTGCTAACCTGCGCGCTGTTCCCTCTGAAGCTCTACTCCTCGCCGGACCCGCTTCGCTGTGTTCTGCGGGAGTTGGTGAGAAGTGGGTCAGGTCATCCAAGACTGTTGTGGGTTGTGCTGTGAATTTTCAGGGCTGCGAGCGACTGGTACAGGGACTCCATCTCCCAGGAGTCCCTGTTAGCCAGACCCGAGACACCTGGGCCACTCTACCTGACTGACACGCCCCCACCGACGCCGCTATAAACTCGGGATTTTCAAACCTGCGTGGGACATCATTGCTGCTTTCCTTCTGGGACTGGACCCCTGCTATTGTTTGTGTGCTGCTGCTAACCTGCGCGCTGTTCCCTCTGAAGCTCTACTCCTCGCCGGACCCGCTTCGCGGGTCCTGCTTCGTTGTGTTCTGCGGGAGTTGGTGAGAAGAGGGTCAGGTCATCCAAGACTGTTGTGGGTTGTGCTGTGAATTTTCAGGGCTGCGAGCGACTGGTACAGGGACTCCATCTTCCAGGAGTCCCTGTTAGCCAGACCCGAGAAACCTGGGCCGCTCTCCCTGACTGACACACCCCCACATACGCCGTTATAAACTCTGGATTTTCAAACCTGCGTGGGACATCATTGCTGCTTTCCTTCTGGGACTGGACCCCTGCTATCGTTTGTGTGCTGCTGCTAACCTGCGCGCTGTTCCCTCTGAAGCTCTACTCCTCGCCGGACCCGCTACGCGGGTCCCGCTTCGTTGTGTTCTGCGGGAGTTGGTGAGAAGTGGGTCAGGTCATCCAAGACTGTTGTGGGTTGTGCTGTGAATTTTCAGGGCTGCGAGCGACTGGTACAGGGACTCCATCTCCCAGGAGTCCCTGTTAGCCAGACCCGAGACACCTGGACTGCTCTCCCTGACTGACACGCCCCCACCGACGCCGCTATAAACTCTGGATTTTCAAACCTGCGTGGGACATCATTGCTGCTTTCCTTCTGGGACTGGACCCCTGCTATCGTTTGTGTGCTGCTGCTAACCTGCGCGCTGTTCCCTCTGAAGCTCTACTCCTCGCCGGACCCGCTTCGCGGGTCCCGCTTCGTTGTGTTCTGCGGGAGTTGGTGAGAAGTGGGTCAGGTCATCCAAGACTGTTGTGGGTTGTGCTGTGAATTTTCAGGGCTGCGAGCGACTGGTACATGGACTCCATCTCCCAGGAGTCCCTGTTAGCCAGATCCGAGACACCTGGTCTGCTCTCCCTGACTGACACGCCCCCACCGACGCCGCTATAAACTCTGGATTTTCAAATCTGCGTGGGACATCATTGCTGCTTTCCTTCTGGGACTGGACCCCTGCTATCGTTTGTGTGCTGCTGCTAACCTGCGCGCTGTTCCCTCTGAAGCTCTACTCCTCGCCGGACCCGCTGCGCGGGTCCCGCTTCGTTGTGTTCTGCGGGAGTTGGTGAGAAGTGGGTCAGGTCATCCAAGACTGTTGTGGGTTGTGCTGTGAATTTTCAGGGCTGCGAGCGACTGGTACAGGGACTCCATCTCCCAGGAGTCCCTGTTAGCCAGACCCGAGACACCTGGGCCGCTCTCGCTGACTGACACGCCCCCACCGACGCCGCTATAAACTCTGGATTTTCAAATCTGCGTGGGACATCATTGCTGCTTTCCTTCTGGGACTGGACCCCTGCTATCGTTTGTGTGCTGCTGCTAACCTGCGCGCTGTGCCCTCTGAAGCTCTACTCCTCGCCGGACCCGCTTCGTTGTGTTCTGCGGGAGTTGGTGAGAAGTGGGTCAGGTCATCCAAGACTGTTGTGGGTTGTGCTGTGAATTTTCAGGGCTGCGAGCGACTGGTACATGGACTCCATCTCCCAGGAGTCCCTGTTAGCCACACCCAAGACACCTGGACTGCTCTCCCTGACTGACACGCCCCCACCGACGCCGCTATAAACTCTGGATTTTCAAATCTGCGTGGGACATCATTGCTGCTTTCCTTCTGGGACTAGAGCCCTGCTATCGTTTGTGTGCTGCTGCTAACCTGCGCGCTGTTCCCTCTGAAGCTCTACTCCTCGCCGGACCCGCTGCGCGGGTGTGCTTCGTTGTGTTCTGCGGGAGTTGGTGAGAAGTGGGTCACGTCATCCAAGACTGTTGTGGGTTGTGCTGTTAATTTTCAGGGCTGCGAGCGACTGGTACAGGGACTCCATCTCCCAGGAGTCCCTGTTAGCCAGACCCGAGACACCTGGGCCGCTCTCCCTGACTGACACGCCCCCACCGACGCCGCTATAAACTCTGGATTTTCAAACCTGCGTGGGACATCATTGCTGCTTTCCTTCTGGGACTGGACCCCTGCTATCGTTTGTGTGCTGCTGCTAACCTGCACGCTGTTCCCTCTGAAGCTCTACTCCTCGCCGGACCCGCTTCGTTGTGTTCTGCGGGAGTTGGTGAGAAGTGGGTCAGGTCATCCAAGACTGTTGTGGGTTGTGCTGTGAATTTTCAGGGCTGCGAGCGACTGGTACATGGACTCCATCTCCCAGGAGTCCCTGTTAGCCAGACCCGAGACACCTGGGCCACTCTCCCTGACTGACACGCCCCCACCGACGCCGCTATAAACTCTGGATTTTCAAATCTGCGTGGGACATCATTGCTGCTTTCCTTCTGGGACTGGACCCCTGCTATCGTTTGTGTGCTGCTGCTAACCTGCGCGCTGTTCCCTCTGAAGCTCTACTCCTCGCCGGACCCGCTTCGTTGTGTTCTGCGGGAGTTGGTGAGAAGTGGGTCAGGTCATCCAAGACTGTTGTGGGTTGTGCTGTGAATTTTCAGGGCTGCGAGCGACTGGTACAGGGACTCCATCTCCCAGGTGTCCCTGTTAGCCAGACCCGAGACACCTGGACCGCTCTCCCTGACTGACACGCCCCCACCGACGCCGCTATAAACTCTGGATTTTCAAATCTGCGTGGGACATCATTGCTGCTTTCCTTCTGGGACTGGACCCCTGCTATCATTTGTGTGCTGCTGCTAACCTGCGCGCTGTTCCCTCTGAAGCTCTACTCCTCGCCGGACCCGCTGCGCGGGTCCCGCTTCGTTGTGTTCTGCGGGAGTTGGTGAGAAGTGGGTCAGGTCATCCAAGACTGTTGTGGGTTGTGCTGTGAATTTTCAGGGCTGCGAGCGACTGGTACAGGGACTCCATCTCCCAGGAGTCCCTGTTAGCCAGACCCGAGACACCTGGGCCACTCTCCCTGACTGACACGCCCCCACCGACGCCGCTATAAACTCTGGATTTTCAAATCTGCGTGGGACATCATTGCTGCTTTCATTCTGGGACTGGACCCCTGCTATCGTTTGTGTGCTGCTGCTTACCTGCCCGCTGTTCCCTCTGAAGCTCTACTCCTCGCCGGACCCGCTTCGCGGGTCCCGCTTCGTTGTGTTCTGCGGGAGTTGGTGAGAAGTGGGTCAGGTAATCGAAGACTGTTGTGGGTTGTGCTGTGAATTTTCAGGGCTGCGAGCGACTGGTACAGGGACTCCATCTCCCAGGAGTCCCTGTTAGCCAGACCCGAGACACCTGGGCCGCTCTCCCTGACTGACACGCCCCCACCGACGCCTCTATAAACTCGGGATTTTCAAATCTGCGTGGGACATCATTGCTGCTTTCCTTCTGGGACTGGACCCCAGCTATCCTTTGTGTGCTGCTGCTAACCTGCGCGCTGTTCCCTCTGAAGCTCTTCTCCTCGCCAGACCCGCTTCGCGAGTCCCGCTTCGTTGTGTTCTGCGGGAGTTGGTGAGAAGTGGGTCAGGTCATCCAAGACTGTTGCGGGTTGTGCTGTGAATTTTCAGGGCTGCGAGCGACTGGTACAGGGACTCCATCTCCCAGGAGTCCCTGTTAGCCAGACCCGAGACACCTGGGCCGCTCTCCCTGACTGACACGCCCCCACCGACGCCGCTATAAACTCTGGATTTTCAAACCTGCGTGGGACATCATTGCTGCTTTTCTTCTGGGACTGGACCCCTGCTATCGTTTGTGTGCTGCTGCTAACCTGCGCGCTGTTCCCTCTGAAGCTCTACTCCTCGCCGGACCCGCTTCGGTGTGTTCTGCGGGAGTTGGTGAGAAGTGGGTCAGGTCATCCAAGACTGTTGTGGGTTGTGCTGTGAATTTTCAGGGCTGCGAGCGACTGGTACAGGGACGCCATCTCCCAGGAGTCCCTGTTAGCCAGACCCGAGACACCTGGACCGCTCTCCCTGACTGACACGCCCCCACCGACGCCGCTATAAACTCTGGATTTTCAAACCTGCGTGGGACATCATTCTGCTTTCCTTCTGGGACTGGACCCCTGCTATCGTTTGTGTGCTGCTGCTAACCTGCGCGCTGTTCCCTCTGAAGCTCTACTCCTCGCCGGACCCGCTTCGGTGTGATCTGCGGGAGTTGGTGAGAAGTGGGTCAGGTCATCCAAGACTGTTGTGGGTTATGCTGTGAATTTTCAGGGCTGCGAGCGACTGGTACAGGGACGCCATCTCCCAGGAGTCCCTGTTAGCCAGACCCGAGACACCTGGACCGCTCTCCCTGACTGACACGCCCCCACCGACGCCGCTATAAACTCTGGATTTTCAAATCTGCGTGGGACATCATTGCTGCTTTCCTTCTGGGACTGGACCCCTGCTATCGTTTGTGTGCTGCTGCTAACCTGCGCGCTGTTCCCTCTGAAGCTCTACTCCTCGCCGGACCCGCTTCACGGGTCCCGCTTCATTGTGTTCTGCGGGAGTTGGTGAGAAAGGGGTCAGGTCATCCAAGACTGTTGTGGGTTGTGCTGTGAATTTTCAGGGCTGCGAGCGACTGGTACAGGGACTCCATCTCCCAGGAGTCCCTGTTAGCCAGACCAGAGACACCTGGGCCTCCCTCCCTGACTGACACGCCCCCACAGACGCCGCTATAAACTCTGGATTTTCAAACCTGCGTGGGACATCATTGCTGCTTTCCTTCTGGGACTGGACCCCTGCTATCGTTTGTGTGCTGCTGCTAACCTGCGCGCTGTTCCCTCTGAAGCTCTACTCCTCGCCGGACCCGCTACGTGGGTCCCGCTTCGTTGTGTTCTGCGGGAGTTGGTGAGAAGTGGGTCAGGTCATCCAAGACTGTTGTGGGTTGTGCTGTGAATTTTCAGGGCTGCGAGCGACTGGTACAGGGACTCCATCTCCCAGGTGTCCCTGTTAGCCATACCCGAGACACCTGGACCGCTCTCCCTGACTGACACGCCCCCACCGACACCGCTATAAACTCTGGATTTTCAAACCTGCGTGGGACATCATTGCTGCTTTCCTTCTGGGACTGGACCCCTGCTATCGTTTGTGTGCTGCTGCTAACCTGCGCGCTGTTCCCTCTGAAGCTCTACTCCTCGCCGGACCCGCTTCGCGGGTCCCGCTTCGTTGTGTTCTGCGGGAGTTGGTGAGAAGTGGGTCAGGTCATCCAAGACTGTTGTGGGTTGTGCTGTGAATTTTCAGGGCTGCGAGCGACTGGTACAGGGACTCCATCTCCCGGGAGTCCCTGTTAGCCAGACCCGAGACACCTGGACTGCTCTCCCTGACTGACACGCCCCCACCGACGCCGCTATAAACTCTGGATTTTCAAACCTGCGTAGGACATCATTGCTGCTTTCCTTCTGGGACTGGACCCCTGCTATCGTTTGTGTGCTGCTGCTAACCTGCGCGCTGTTCCCTCTGAAGCTTTACTCCTCGCCGGACCCGCTTCGTTGTGTTCTGCGGGAGTTGGTGAGAAGTGGGTCAGGTCATCCAAGACTTTTGTGGGTTGTGCTGTGAATTTTCAGGGCTGTGAACGACTGGTACAGGTACTCCATCTCCCAGGAGTCCCTGTTAGCCAGACCCGAGACACCTGGGCCGCTCTCCCTGACTGACACACCCACACCGACGCCGCTATAAACTCTGGATTTTCAAATCTGCATGGGACATCATTGCTGCTTTCCTTCTGGGACTGGACCCCTGCTATCGTTTGTGTGCTGCTGCTAACCTGCGCGCTGTTCCCTCTGAAGCTCTACTCCTCGCCGGACCCGCTGCGCGGGTCCCGCTTCGTTGTGTACTGCGGGAGTTGGTGAGAAGTGGGTCAGGTCATCCAAGACTGTTGTGGGTTGTGCTGTGAATTTTCAGGGCTGCGAGCGACTGGTACAGGGACTCCATCTCCCAGGAGTCCCTGTTAGCCAGACCCGAGACACCTGGGCCGCTCTCCCTGACTGACACGCCCCCACCGACGCCGCTATAAACTCTGGATTTTCAAACCTGCGTGGGACATCATTGCTGCTTTCCTTCTGGGACTGGACCCCTGCTATCGTTTGTGTGCTGCTGCTAACCTGCGCGCTGTTCCCTCTGAAGCTCTACTCCTCGCCGGACCCGCTTCGTTGTGTTCTGCGGGAGTTGGTGAGAAGTGGGTCAGGTCATCCAAGACTGTTGTGGGTTGTGCTGTGAATTTTCAGGGCTGCGAGCGACTGGTACAGGGAATCCATCTCCCAGGAGTCCCTGTTAGCCAGACCCGAGACACCTGGGCCGCTCTCCCTGACTGACACGCCCCCACATACGCCGCTATAAACTCTGGATTTTCAAACCTGCGTGGGACATCATTGCTGCCTTCCTTCTGGGACTGGACCCCTGCTATCGTTTGTGTGCTGCTGCTAACCTGCGCGCTGTTCCCTCTGAAGCTCTACTCCTCGCCGGACCCGCTACGCGGGTCCCGCTTCGTTGTGTTCTGCGGGAGTTGGTGAGAAGTGGGTCAGGTCATCCAAGACTGTTGTGGGTTGTGCTGTGAATTTTCAGGGCTGCGAGCGACTGGTACAGGGACTCCATCTCCCAGGTGTCCCTGTTAGCCAGACCCGAGACACCTGGACCGCTCTCCCTGACTGACACGCCCCCACCGACGCCGCTATAAACTCTGGATTTTCAAACTTGCGTGGGACATCATTGCTGCTTTCCTTGTGGGACTGGACCCCTGCTATCGTTTGTGTGCTGCTGCTAACCTGCGCGCTGTTCCCTCTGAAGCTCAACTCCTCGCCGGACCCGCTTCGGTGTGTTCTGCGGGAGTTGGTGAGAAGTGGGTCAGGTCATCCAAGACTGTTGTGGGTTGTGCTGTGAATTTTCAGGGCTGCGAGCGACTGGTACATGGACTCCATCTCCCAGGAGTCCCTGTTAGCCAGACCCAAGACACCTGGACTGCTCTCCCTGACTGACACGCCCCCACCGACGCCGCTATAAACTCTGGATTTTCAAATCTGCGTGGGACATCATTGCTGCTTTCCTTCTGGGACTGGACCCCTGCTATCGTTTGTGTGCTGCTGCTAACCTGCGCGCTGTTCACTCTGAAGCTCTACTCCTCGCCGGACCCGCTGCGCGGGTCCCGCTTCGTTGTGTTCTGCGGGAGTTGGTGAGAAGTGGGTCAGGTCATCCAAGACTGTTGTGGGTTGTGCTGTTAATTGTCAGGGCTGCGAGCGACTGGTACAGGGACTCCATCTCCCAGGAGTCCCTGTTAGCCAGACCCGAGACACCTGGGCCGCTCTCCCTGACTGACACGCCCCCACCGACGCCGCTATAAACTCTGGATTTTCAAATCTGTGTGGGACATCATTGCTGCTTTCCTTCTGGGACTAGAGCCCTGCTATCGTTTGTGTGCTGCTGCTAACCTGCGCGCTGTTCCCTCTGAAGCTCTACTCCTCGCCGGACCCGCTGCGTGGGTGTGCTTCGTTGTGTTCTGCGGGAGTTGGTGAGAAGTGGGTCAGGTCATCCAAGACTGTTGTGGGTTGTGCTGTGAATTTTCAGGGCTGCGAGCGACTGGTACAGGGACTCCATCTCCCAGGAGTCCCTGTTCGCCGGACCCGAGACACCTGGGCCGCTCTCCCTGACTGACACGCCCCCACCGACGCCGCTATAAACTCTGGATTTTCAAACCTGCGTGGGACATCATTGCTGCTTTCCTTCTGGGACTGGACCCCTGCTATCGTTTGTGTGCTGCTGCTAACCTGCGCGCTGTTCCCTCTGAAGCTCTACTCCTCGCCGGACCCGCTTCGCGGGTCCCGCTTCGTTGTGTTCTGCGGGAATTGGTGAGAAGTGGGTCAGGTCATCCAAGACTGTTGTGGGTTGTGCTGTGAATTTTCAGGGCTGCGAGCGACTGGTACATGGACTCCATCTCCCAGGAGTCCCTGTTAGCCAGACCTGAGACACCTGGACCGCTCTCCCTGACTGACACGCCCCCACCGAAGCCGCTATAAACTCTGGATTTTCAAACCTGCGTGGGACATCATTGCTGGTTTCCTTGTGGGACTGGACCCCTGCTATCGTTTGTGTGCTGCTGCTAACCTGCGCGCTGTTCCCTCTGAAGCTCTACTCCTCGCCGGACCCGCTTCGCGGGTCCCGCTTCGTTGTGTTCTGCGGGAGTTGGTGAGAAGTGGGTCAGGTCATCCAAGACTGTTGTGGGTTGTGCTGTTAATTGTCAGGGCTGCGAGCGACTGGTACAGGGACTCCATCTCCCAGGAGTCCCTGTTAGCCAGACCCGAGACACCTGGGCCGCTCTCCCTGACTGACACGCCCCCACCGACGCCGCTATAAACTCTGGATTTTCAAATCTGTGTGGGACATCATTGCTGCTTTCCTTCTGGGACTAGAGCCCTGCTATCGTTTGTGTGCTGCTGCTAACCTGCGCGCTGTTCCCTCTGAAGCTCTACTCCTCGCCGGACCCGCTGCGTGGGTGTGCTTCGTTGTGTTCTGCGGGAGTTGGTGAGAAGTGGGTCAGGTCATCCAAGACTGTTGTGGGTTGTGCTGTGAATTTTCAGGGCTGCGAGCGACTGGTACAGGGACTCCATCTCCCAGGAGTCCCTGTTCGCCAGACCCGAGACACCTGGGCCGCTCTCCCTGACTGACACGCCCCCACCGACGCCGCTATAAACTCTGGATTTTCAAACCTGCGTGGGACATCATTGCTGCTTTCCTTCTGGGACTGGACCCCTGCTATCGTTTGTGTGCTGCTGCTAACCTGCGCGCTGTTCCCTCTGAAGCTCTACTCCTCGCCGGACCCGCTTCGCGGGTCCCGCTTCGTTGTGTTCTGCGGGAATTGGTGAGAAGTGGGTCAGGTCATCCAAGACTGTTGTGGGTTGTGCTGTGAATTTTCAGGGCTGCGAGCGACTGGTACATGGACTCCATCTCCCAGGAGTCCCTGTTAGCCAGACCTGAGACACCTGGACCGCTCTCCCTGACTGACACGCCCCCACCGAAGCCGCTATAAACTCTGGATTTTCAAACCTGCGTGGGACATCATTGCTGGTTTCCTTGTGGGACTGGACCCCTGCTATCGTTTGTGTGCTGCTGCTAACCTGCGCGCTGTTCCCTCTGAAGCTCTACTCCTCGCCGGACCCGCTTCGCGGGTCCCGCTTCGTTGTGTTCTCCGGGAGTTGGTGAGAAGTGGGTCAGGTCATCCAAGACTGTTGTGGGTTGTGCTGTGAATTTTCAGGGCTGCGAGCGACTGGTACATGGACTCCATCTCCCAGGAGTCCCTGTTAGCCAGACCCGAGACACCTGGACTGCTCTCCCTGACTGACACGCCCCCACCGACGCCGCTATAAACTCTGGATTTTCAAATCTGCGTCGGACATCATTGCTGCTTTCCTTCTGGGACTGGACCCCTGCTATCGTTTGTGTGCTGCTGCTAACCTGCACGCTGTTCCCTCTGAAGCTCTACTCCTCGCCGGACCCGCTTCGTTGTGTTCTGCGGGAGTTGGTGAGAAGTGGGTCACGTCATCCAAGACTGTTGTGGGTTGTGCTGTGAATTTTCAGGGCTGCGAGCGACTGGTACAGGGACTCCATCTCCCAGGTGTCCCTGTTAGCCAGACCCGAGACACCTGGACCGCTCTCCCTGACTGACACGCCCCCACCGACGCCGCTATAAACTCTGGATTTTCAAACCTGCGTGGGACATCATTGCTGCTTTCCTTCTGAGAATGGACCCCTGCTATCGTTTGTGTGCTGCTGCTAACCTGCGCGCTGTTCCCTCTGAAGCTCTACTCCTCGCCGGACCCGCTTCGCGGGTCCCGCTTCGTTGTGTTCTGCGGGAGTTGGTGAGAAGTGGGTCAGGTCATCCAAGACTGTTGTGGGTTGTGCTGTGAATTTTCAGGGCTGCGAGCGACTGGTACATGGACTCCATCTCCCAGGAGTCCCTGTTAGCCAGACCCGAGACACCTGGACTGCTCTCCCTGACTGACACGCCCCCACCCACGCCGCTATAAACTCTGGATTTTCAAATCTGCGTGGGACATCATTGCTGCTTTCCTTCTGGGACTGGACCCCTGCTATCGTTTGTGTGCTGCTGCTAACCTGCGCGCTGTTCCCTCTGAAGCTCTACTCCTCGCCGGACCCGCTTCGCGGGTCCCGCTTCGTTGTGTTCTGCGGGAATTGGTGAGAAGTGGGTCAGGTCATCCAAGACTGTTGTGGGTTGTGCTGTGAATTTTCAGGGCTGCGAGCGACTGGTACATGGACTCCATCTCCCAGGAGTCCCTGTTAGCCAGACCTGAGACACCTGGACCGCTCTCCCTGACTGACACGCCCCCACCGAAGCCGCTATAAACTCTGGATTTTCAAACCTGCGTGGGACATCATTGCTGGTTTCCTTGTGGGACTGGACCCCTGCTATCGTTTGTGTGCTGCTGCTAACCTGCGCGCTGTTCCCTCTGAAGCTCTACTCCTCGCCGGACCCGCTTCGCGGGTCCCGCTTCGTTGTGTTCTCCGGGAGTTGGTGAGAAGTGGGTCAGGTCATCCAAGACTGTTGTGGGTTGTGCTGTGAATTTTCAGGGCTGCGAGCGACTGGTACATGGACTCCATCTCCCAGGAGTCCCTGTTAGCCAGACCCGAGACACCTGGACTGCTCTCCCTGACTGACACGCCCCCACCGACGCCGCTATAAACTCTGGATTTTCAAATCTGCGTCGGACATCATTGCTGCTTTCCTTCTGGGACTGGACCCCTGCTATCGTTTGTGTGCTGCTGCTAACCTGCACGCTGTTCCCTCTGAAGCTCTACTCCTCGCCGGACCCGCTTCGTTGTGTTCTGCGGGAGTTGGTGAGAAGTGGGTCACGTCATCCAAGACTGTTGTGGGTTGTGCTGTGAATTTTCAGGGCTGCGAGCGACTGGTACAGGGACTCCATCTCCCAGGTGTCCCTGTTAGCCAGACCCGAGACACCTGGACCGCTCTCCCTGACTGACACGCCCCCACCGACGCCGCTATAAACTCTGGATTTTCAAACCTGCGTGGGACATCATTGCTGCTTTCCTTCTGAGAATGGACCCCTGCTATCGTTTGTGTGCTGCTGCTAACCTGCGCGCTGTTCCCTCTGAAGCTCTACTCCTCGCCGGACCCGCTTCGCGGGTCCCGCTTCGTTGTGTTCTGCGGGAGTTGGTGAGAAGTGGGTCAGGTCATCCAAGACTGTTGTGGGTTGTGCTGTGAATTTTCAGGGCTGCGAGCGACTGGTACATGGACTCCATCTCCCAGGAGTCCCTGTTAGCCAGACCCGAGACACCTGGACTGCTCTCCCTGACTGACACGCCCCCACCCACGCCGCTATAAACTCTGGATTTTCAAATCTGCGTGGGACATCATTGCTGCTTTCCTTCTGGGACTGGACCCCTGCTATCGTTTGTGTGCTGCTGCTAACCTGCGCGCTGTTCCCTCTGAAGCTCTACTCCTCGCCGGACCCGCTGCGCGGGTCCCGCTTCGTTGTGTTCTGCGGGAGTTGGTGAGAAGTGGGTCAGGTCATCCAAGACTGTTGTGGGTTGTGCTGTGAATTTTCAGGGCTGCGAGCGACTGGTACAGGGACTCCATCTCCCAGGAGTCCCTGTTAGCCAGACCCGAGACACCTGGGCCACTCTCCCTGACTGACACGCCCCCACCGACGCCGCTATAAACTCTGGATTTTCAAATCTGCGTGGGACATCATTGCTGCTTTCATTCTGGGACTGGACCCCTGCTATCGTTTGTGTGCTGCTGCTTACCTGCCCGCTGTTCCCTCTGAAGCTCTACTCCTCGCCGGACCCGCTTCGCGGGTCCCGCTTCGTTGTGTTCTGCGGGAGTTGGTGAGAAGTGGGTCAGGTAATCGAAGACTGTTGTGGGTTGTGCTGTGAATTTTCAGGGCTGCGAGCGACTGGTACAGGGACTCCATCTCCCAGGAGTCCCTGTTAGCCAGACCCGAGACACCTGGGCCGCTCTCCCTGACTGACACGCCCCCACCGACGCCTCTATAAACTCGGGATTTTCAAATCTGCGTGGGACATCATTGCTGCTTTCCTTCTGGGACTGGACCCCTGCTATCCTTTGTGTGCTGCTTCTAACCTGCGCGCTGTTCCCTCTGAAGCTCTACTCCTCGCCAGACCCGCTTCGCGAGTCCCGCTTCGTTGTGTTCTGCGGGAGTTGGTGAGAAGTGGGTCAGGTCATCCAAGACTGTTGCGGGTTGTGCTGTGAATTTTCAGGGCTGCGAGCGACTGGTACAGGGACTCCATCTCCCAGGAGTCCCTGTTAGCCAGACCGAGACACCTGGACTGCTCTCCCTGACTGACACGCCCCCACCGACGCCGCTATAAACTCTGGATTTTCAAATCTGCGTCGGACATCATTGCTGCTTTCCTTCTGGGACTGGACCCCTGCTATCGTTTGTGTGCTGCTGCTAACCTGCACGCTGTTCCCTCTGAAGCTCTACTCCTCGCCGGACCCGCTTCGTTGTGTTCTGCGGGAGTTGGTGAGAAGTGGGTCACGTCATCCAAGACTGTTGTGGGTTGTGCTGTGAATTTTCAGGGCTGCGAGCGACTGGTACAGGGACTCCATCTCCCAGGTGTCCCTGTTAGCCAGACCCGAGACACCTGGACCGCTCTCCCTGACTGACACGCCCCCACCGACGCCGCTATAAACTCTGGATTTTCAAACCTGCGTGGGACATCATTGCTGCTTTCCTTCTGAGAATGGACCCCTGCTATCGTTTGTGTGCTGCTGCTAACCTGCGCGCTGTTCCCTCTGAAGCTCTACTCCTCGCCGGACCCGCTTCGCGGGTCCCGCTTCGTTGTGTTCTGCGGGAGTTGGTGAGAAGTGGGTCAGGTCATCCAAGACTGTTGTGGGTTGTGCTGTGAATTTTCAGGGCTGCGAGCGACTGGTACATGGACTCCATCTCCCAGGAGTCCCTGTTAGCCAGACCCGAGACACCTGGACTGCTCTCCCTGACTGACACGCCCCCACCCACGCCGCTATAAACTCTGGATTTTCAAATCTGCGTGGGACATCATTGCTGCTTTCCTTCTGGGACTGGACCCCTGCTATCGTTTGTGTGCTGCTGCTAACCTGCGCGCTGTTCCCTCTGAAGCTCTACTCCTCGCCGGACCCGCTGCGCGGGTCCCGCTTCGTTGTGTTCTGCGGGAGTTGGTGAGAAGTGGGTCAGGTCATCCAAGACTGTTGTGGGTTGTGCTGTGAATTTTCAGGGCTGCGAGCGACTGGTACAGGGACTCCATCTCCCAGGAGTCCCTGTTAGCCAGACCCGAGACACCTGGGCCACTCTCCCTGACTGACACGCCCCCACCGACGCCGCTATAAACTCTGGATTTTCAAATCTGCGTGGGACATCATTGCTGCTTTCATTCTGGGACTGGACCCCTGCTATCGTTTGTGTGCTGCTGCTTACCTGCCCGCTGTTCCCTCTGAAGCTCTACTCCTCGCCGGACCCGCTTCGCGGGTCCCGCTTCGTTGTGTTCTGCGGGAGTTGGTGAGAAGTGGGTCAGGTAGTCGAAGACTGTTGTGGGTTGTGCTGTGAATTTTCAGGGCTGCGAGCGACTGGTACAGGGACTCCATCTCCCAGGAGTCCCTGTTAGCCAGACCCGAGACACCTGGGCCGCTCTCCCTGACTGACACGCCCCCACCGACGCCTCTATAAACTCGGGATTTTCAAATCTGCGTGGGACATCATTGCTGCTTTCCTTCTGGGACTGGACCCCTGCTATCCTTTGTGTGCTGCTTCTAACCTGCGCGCTGTTCCCTCTGAAGCTCTACTCCTCGCCAGACCCGCTTCGCGAGTCCCGCTTCGTTGTGTTCTGCGGGAGTTGGTGAGAAGTGGGTCAGGTCATCCAAGACTGTTGCGGGTTGTGCTGTGAATTTTCAGGGCTGCGAGCGACTGGTACAGGGACTCCATCTCCCAGGAGTCCCTGTTAGCCAGACCCGAGACACCTGGGCCGCTCTCCCTGACTGACACGCCCCCACCGACGCCGCTATAAACTCTGGATTTTCAAACCTGCGTGGGACATCATTGCTGCTTTCCTTCTGGGACTGGACCCCTGCTATCGTTTGTGTGCTGCTGCTAACCTGCGCGCTGTTCCCTCTGAAGCTCTACTCCTCGCCCGACCCGCTTCGTTGTGTTCTGCGGGAGTTGGTGAGAAGTGGGTCAGGTCATCCAAGACTGTTGTGGGTTGTGCTGTGAATTTTCAGGGCTGCGAGCGACTGGTACAGGGACTCCATCTCCCAGGTGTCCCTGTTAGCCAGACCCGAGACACCTGGACCGCTCTCCCTGACTGACACGCCCCCACCGACGCCGCTATAAACTCCGGATTTTCAAACCTGCGTGGGACATCATTGCTGCTTTCCTTCTGAGACTGGACCCCTGCTATCGTTTGTGTGCTGCTGCTAACCTGCGCGCTGTTCCCTCTGAAGCTCTACTCCTCGCCGGACCCGCTTCGCGGGTCCCGCTTCGTTGTGTTCTGCGGGAGTTGGTGAGAAGTGGGTCAGGTCATCCAAGACTGTTGTGGGTTGTGCTGTGAATTTTCAGGGCTGCGAGCGACTGGTACATGGACTCCATCTCCCAGGAGTCCCTGTTAGCCAGACCCGAGACACCTGGACTGCTCTCCCTGACTGACACGCCCCCACCCACGCCGCTATAAACTCTGGATTTTCAAATCTGCGTGGGACATCATTGCAGCTTTCCTTCTGGGACTGGACCCCTGCTATCGTTTGTGTGCTGCTGCTAACCTGCGCGCTGTTCCCTCTGAAGCTCTACTCCTCGCCGGACCCGCTGCGCGGGTCCCGCTTCGTTGTGTTCTGCGGGAGTTGGTAAGAAGTGGGTCAGGTCATCCAAGACTGTTGTGGGTTGTGCTATGAATTTTCAGGGCTGCGAGCGACTGGTACAGGGACTCCATCTCCCAGGAGTCCCTGTTAGCCAGACCCGAGACACCTGGGCCACTCTCCCTGACTGACACGCCCCCACCGACGCCGCTATAAACTCTGGATTTTCAAATCTGCGTGGGACATCATTGCTGCTTTCATTCTGGGACTGGACCCCTGCTATAGTTTGTGTGCTGCTGCTTACCTGCCCGCTGTTCCCTCTGAAGCTCTACTCCTCGCCGGACCCGCTTCGCGGGTCCCGCTTCGTTGTGTTCTGCGGGAGTTGGTGAGAAGTGGGTCAGGTAATCAAAGACTGTTGTGGGTTGTGCTGTGAATTTTCAGGGCTGCGAGCGACTGGTACAGGGACTCCATCCCCCAGGAGTCCCTGTTAGCCAGACCCGAGACACCTGGGCCTCTCTCCCTGACTGACACGCCCCCACCGACGCCTCTATAAACTCGGGATTTTCAAATCTGCGTGGGACATCATTGCTGCTTTCCTTCTGGGACTGGACCCCTGCTATCCTTTGTGTGCTGCTGCTAACCTGCGCGCTGTTCCCTCTGAAGCTCTACTCCTCGCCAGACCCGCTTCGCGAGTCCCGCTTCGTTGTGTTCTGCGGGAGTTGGTGAGAAGTGGGTCAGGTCATCCAAGACTGTTGCGGGTTGTGCTGTGAATTTTCAGGGCTGCGAGTGACTGGTACAGGGACTCCATCTCCCAGGAGTCCCTGTTAGCCAGACCCGAGACACCTGGGCCGCTCTCCCTGACTGACACGCCCCCACCGACGCCGCTATAAACTCTGGATTTTCAAACCTGCGTGGGACATCATTGCTGCTTTCCTTCTGGGACTGGACCCCTGCTATCGTTTGTGTGCTGCTGCTAACCTGCGCGCTGTTCCCTCTGAAGCTCTACTCCTCGCCGGACCCGCTTCGGTGTGTTCTGCGGGAGTTGGTGAGAAGTGGGTCAGGTCATCCAAGACTGTTGTGGGTTGTGCTGTGAATTTTCAGGGCTGCGAGCGACTGGTACAGGGACGCCATCTCCCAGGAGTCCCTGTTAGCCAGACCCGAGACACCTGGACCGCTCTCCCTGACTGACACGCCCCCACCGACGCCGCTATAAACTCTGAATTTTCAAACCTGCGTGGGACATCATTCTGCTTTCCTTCTGGGACTGGACCCCTGCTATCGTTTGTGTGCTGCTGCTAACCTGCGCGCTGTTCCCTCTGAAGCTCTACTCCTCGCCGGACCCGCTTCGGTGTGATCTGCGGGAGTTGGTGAGAAGTGGGTCAGGTCATCCAAGACTGTTGTGGGTTATGCTGTGAATTTTCAGGGCTGCGAGCGACTGGTACAGGGACGCCATCTCCCAGGAGTCCCTGTTAGCCAGACCCGAGACACCTGGACCGCTCTCCCTGACTGACACGCCCCCACCGACGCCGCTATAAACTCTGGATTTTCAAATCTGCGTGGGACATCATTGCTCCTTTCCTTCTGGGACTGGACCCCTGCTATCGTTTGTGTGCTGCTGCTAACCTGCGCGCTGTTCCCTCTGAAGCTCTACTCCTCGCCGGACCCGCTTCGCGGGTCCCGCTTCATTGTGTTCTGCGGGAGTTGGTGAGAAGTGGGTCAGGTCATCCAAGACTGTTGTGGGTTGTGCTGTGAATTTTCAGGGCTGCGAGCGACTGGTACAGGGACTCCATCTCCCAGGAGTCCCTGGTAGCCAGACCAGAGACACCTGGGCCTCCCTCCCTGACTGACACGCCCCCACAGAAGGCCGCTATAAACTCTGGATTTTCAAACCTGCGTGGGACATCATTGCTGCTTTCCTTCTGGGACTGCACCCCTGCTATCGTTTGTGTGCTGCAGCTAACCTGCGCGCTGTTCCCTCTGAAGCTCTACTCCTCGCCGGACCCGCTACGTGGGTTCCGCTTCGTTGTGTTCTGCGGGAGTTGGTGAGAAGTGGGTCAGGTCATCCAAGACTGTTGTGGGTTGTGCTGTGAATTTTCAGGGCTGCGAGCGACTGGTACAGGGACTCCATCTCCCAGGTGTCCCTGTTAGCCAGACCCGAGACACCTGGACCGCTCTCCCTGACTGACACGCCCCCACCGACACCGCTATAAACTCTGGATTTTCAAACCTGCGTGGGACATCATTGCTGCTTTCCTTCTGGGACTGGACCCCTGCTATCGTTTGTGTGCTGCTGCTAACCTGCGCGCTGTTCCCTCTGAAGCTCTACTCCTCGCCGGACCCGCTTCGCGGGTCCCGCTTCGTTGTGTTCTGCGGGAGTTGGTGAGAAGTGGGTCAGGTCATCCAAGACTGTTGTGGGTTGTGCTGTGAATTTTCAGGGCTGCGAGCGACTGGTACAGGGACTCCATCTCCCGGGAGTCCCTGTTAGCCAGACCCGAGACACCTGGACTGCTCTCCCTGACTGACACGCCCCCACCGACGCCGCTATAAACTCTATATTTTCAAACCTGCGTGGGACATCATTGCTGCTTTCCTTCTGGGACTGGACCCCTGCTATCGTTTGTGTGCTGCTGCTAACCTGCGCGCTGTTCCCTCTGAAGCTTTACTCCTCGCCGGACCCGCTTCGTTGTGTTCTGCGGGAGTTGGTGAGAAGTGGGTCAGGTCATCCAAGACTTTTGTGGGTTGTGCTGTGAATTTTCAGGGCTGTGAACGACTGGTACAGGTACTCCATCTCCCAGGAGTCCCTGTTAGCCAGACCCGAGACACCTGGGCCGCTCTCCCTGACTGACACACCCCCACCGACGCCGCTGTAAACTCTGGATTTTCAAATCTGCATGGGACATCATTGCTGCTTTCCTTCTGGGACTGGACCCCTGCTATCGTTTGTGTGCTGCTGCTAACCTGCGCGCTGTTCCCTCTGAAGCTCTACTCCTCGCCGGACCCGCTGCGCGGGTCCCGCTTCGTTGTGTACTGCGGGAGTTGGTGAGAAGTGGGTCAGGTCATCCAAGACTGTTGTGGGTTGTGCTGTGAATTTTCAGGGCTGCGAGCGACTGGTACAGGGACTCCATCTCCCAGGAGTCCCTGTTAGCCAGACCCGAGACACCTGGGCCGCTCTCCCTGACTGACACGCCCCCACCGACGCCGCTATAAACTCTGGATTTTCAAACCTGCGTGGGACATCATTGCTGCTTTCCTTCTGGGACTGGACCCCTGCTATCGTTTGTGTGCTGCTGCTAACCTGCGCGCTGTTCCCTCTGAAGCTCTACTCCTCGCCGGATCCGCTTCGTTGTGTTCTGCGGGAGTTGGTGAGAAGTGGGTCAGGTCATCCAAGACTGTTGTGGGTTGTGCTGTGAATTTTCAGGGCTGCGAGCGACTGGTACAGGGAATCCATCTCCCAGGAGTCCCTGTTAGCCAGACCCGAGACACCTGGGCCGCTCTCCCTGACTGACACGCCCCCACATACGCCGCTATAAACTCTGGATTTTCAAACCTGCGTGGGACATCATTGCTGCTTTCCTTCTGGGACTGGACCCCTGCTATCGTTTGTGTGCTGCTGCTAACCTGCGCGCTGTTCCCTCTGAAGCTCTACTCCTCGCCGGACCCGCTTCGCGGGTCCCGCTTCATTGTGTTCTGCGGGAGTTGGTGAGAAGTGGGTCAGGTCATCCAAGACTGTTGTGGGTTGTGCTGTGAATTTTCAGGGCTGCGAGCGACTGGTACAGGGACTCCATCTCCCAGGAGTCCCTGTTAGCCAGACCAGAGACACCTGGGCCTCCCTCCCTGACTGACACGCCCCCACAGACGCCGCTATAAACTCTGGATTTTCAAACCTGCGTGGGACATCATTGCTGCTTTCCTTCTGGGACTGGACCCCTGCTATCGTTTGTGTGCTGCTGCTAACCTGCGCGCTGTTCCCTCTGAAGCTCTACTCCTCGCCGGACCCGCTACGTGGGTTCCGCTTCGTTGTGTTCTGCGGGAGTTGGTGAGAAGTGGGTCAGGTCATCCAAGACTGTTGTGGGTTGTGCTGTGAATTTTCAGGGCTGCGAGCGACTGGTACAGGGACTCCATCTCCCAGGTGTCCCTGTTAGCCAGACCCGAGACACCTGGACCGCTCTCCCTGACTGACACGCCCCCACCGACACCGCTATAAACTCTGGATTTTCAAACCTGCGTGGGACATCATTGCTGCTTTCCTTCTGGGACTGGACCCCTGCTATCGTTTGTGTGCTGCTGCTAACCTGCGCGCTGTTCCCTCTGAAGCTCTACTCCTCGCCGGACCCGCTTCGCGGGTCCCGCTTCGTTGTGTTCTGCGGGAGTTGGTGAGAAGTGGGTCAGGTCATCCAAGACTGTTGTGGGTTGTGCTGTGAATTTTCAGGGCTGCGAGCGACTGGTACAGGGACTCCATCTCCCGGGAGTCCCTGTTAGCCAGACCCGAGACACCTGGACTGCTCTCCCTGACTGACACGCCCCCACCGACGCCGCTATAAACTCTATATTTTCAAACCTGCGTGGGACATCATTGCTGCTTTCCTTCTGGGACTGGACCCCTGCTATCGTTTGTGTGCTGCTGCTAACCTGCGCGCTGTTCCCTCTGAAGCTTTACTCCTCGCCGGACCCGCTTCGTTGTGTTCTGCGGGAGTTGGTGAGAAGTGGGTCAGGTCATCCAAGACTTTTGTGGGTTGTGCTGTGAATTTTCAGGGCTGTGAACGACTGGTACAGGTACTCCATCTCCCAGGAGTCCCTGTTAGCCAGACCCGAGACACCTGGGCCGCTCTCCCTGACTGACACCCCCCCACCGACGCCGCTGTAAACTCTGGATTTTCAAATCTGCATGGGACATCATTGCTGCTTTCCTTCTGGGACTGGACCCCTGCTATCGTTTGTGTGCTGCTGCTAACCTGCGCGCTGTTCCCTCTGAAGCTCTACTCCTCGCCGGACCCGCTGCGCGGGTCCCGCTTCGTTGTGTACTGCGGGAGTTGGTGAGAAGTGGGTCAGGTCATCCAAGACTGTTGTGGGTTGTGCTGTGAATTTTCAGGGCTGCGAGCGACTGGTACAGGGACTCCATCTCCCAGGAGTCCCTGTTAGCCAGACCCGAGACACCTGGGCCGCTCTCCCTGACTGACACGCCCCCACCGACGCCGCTATAAACTCTGGATTTTCAAACCTGCGTGGGACATCATTGCTGCTTTCCTTCTGGGACTGGACCCCTGCTATCGTTTGTGTGCTGCTGCTAACCTGCGCGCTGTTCCCTCTGAAGCTCTACTCCTCGCCGGACCCGCTTCGTTGTGTTCTGCGGGAGTTGGTGAGAAGTGGGTCAGGTCATCCAAGACTGTTGTGGGTTGTGCTGTGAATTTTCAGGGCTGCGAGCGACTGGTACAGGGAATCCATCTCCCAGGAGTCCCTGTTAGCCAGACCCGAGACACCTGGGCCGCTCTCCCTGACTGACACGCCCCCACATACGCCGCTATAAACTCTGGATTTTCAAACCTGCGTGGGACATCATTGCTGCTTTCCTTCTGGGACTGGACCCCTGCTATCGTTTGTGTGCTGCTGCTAACCTGCGCGCTGTTCCCTCTGAAGCTCTACTCCTCGCCGGACCCGCTACGCGGGTCCCGCTTCGTTGTGTTCTGCGGGAGTTGGTGAGAAGTGGGTCAGGTCATCCAAGACTGTTGTGGGTTGTGCTGTGAATTTTCAGGGCTGCGAGCGACTGGTACAGGGACTCCATCTCCCAGGTGTCCCTGTTAGCCAGACCCGAGACACCTGGACCGCTCTCCCTGACTGACACGCCCCTACCGACGCCGCTATAAACTCTGGATTTTCAAACCTGCGTGGGACATCATTGCTGCTTTCCTTGTGGGACTGGACCCCTGCTATCGTTTGTGTGCTGCTGCTAACCTGCGCGCTGTTCCCTCTGAAGCTCTACTCCTCGCCGGACCCGCTTCGGTGTGTTCTGCGGGAGTTGGTGAGAAATGGGTCAGGTCATCCAAGACTGTTGTGGGTTGTGCTGTGAATTTTCAGGGCTGCGAGCGACAGGTACATGGACTCCATCTCCCAGGAGTCCCTGTTAGCCAGACCCAAGACACCTGGACTGCTCTCCCTGACTGACACGCCCCCACCGACGCCGCTATAAACTCTGGATTTTCAAATCTGCGTGGGACATCATTGCTGCTTTCCTTCTGGGACTGGACCCCTGCTATCGTTTGTGTGCTGCTGCTAACCTGCGCGCTGTTCACTCTGAAGCTCTACTCCTCGCCGGACCCGCTGCGCGGGTCCCGCTTCGTTGTGTTCTGCGGGAGTTGGTGAGAAGTGGGTCAGGTCATCCAAGACTGTTGTGGGTTGTGCTGTTAATTGTCAGGGCTGCGAGCGACTGGTACAGGGACTCCATCTCCCAGGAGTCCCTGTTAGCCAGACCCGAGACACCTGGGCCGCTCTCCCTGACTGACACGCCCCCACCGACGCCGCTATAAACTCTGGATTTTCAAACCTGCGTGGGACATCATTGCTGGTTTCCTTGTGGGACTGGACCCCTGCTATCGTTTGTGTGCTGCTGCTAACCTGCGCGCTGTTCCCCTGAAGCTCTACTCCTCGCCGGACCCGCTTCGCGGGTCCCGCTTCGTTGTGTTCTGCGGGAGTTGGTGAGAAGTGGGTCAGGTCATCCAAGACTGTTGTGGGTTGTGCTGTTAATTTTCAGGGCTGCGAGCGACTGGTACAGGGACTCCATCTCCCAGGTGTCCCTGTTAGCCAGACCCGAGACACCTGGACCGCTCTCCCTGACTGACACGCCCCCACCGACGCCGCTATAAACTCTGGATTTTCAAACCTGCGTGTGACATCATTGCTGCTTTCCTTCTGAGACTGGACCCCTGCTATCGTTTGTGTGCTGCTGCTAACCTGCGCGCTGTTCCCTCTGAAGCTCTACTCCTCGCCGGACCCGCTTCGCGGGTCCCGCTTCGTTGTGTTCTGCGGGAGTTGGTGAGAAGTGGGTCAGGTCATCCAAGACTGTTGTGGGTTGTGCTGTGAATTTTCAGGGCTGCGAGCGACTGGTACATGGACTCCATCTCCCAGGAGTCCCTGTTAGCCAGACCCGAGACACCTGGACTGCTCTCCCTGACTGACACGCCCCCACCGACGCCGCTATAAACTCTGGATTTTCAAACCTGCGTGGGACATCATTGCTGCTTTCCTTCTGAGACTGGACCCCTGCTATCATTTGTGTGCTGCTGCTAACCTGCGCGCTGTTCCCTCTGAAGCTCTACTCCTCGCCGGACCCGCTTCGTTGTGTTCTGCGGGAGTTGGTGAGAAGTGGGTCAGGTCATCCAAGACTGTTGTGAGTTGTGCTGTGAATTTTCAGGGCTGCGAGCGACTGGTACATGGACTCCATCTCCCAGGAGTCCCTGTTAGCCAGACCCAAGACACCTGGACTGCTCTCCCTGACTGACACGCCCCCACCGACGCCGCTATAAACTCTGGATTTTCAAATCTGCGTGGGACATCATTGCTGCTTTCCTTCTGGGACTGGACCCCTGCTATCGTTTGTGTGCTGCTGCTAACCTGCGCGCTGTTCACTCTGAAGCTCTACTCCTCGCCGGACCCGCTGCGCGGGTCCCGCTTCGTTGTGTTCTGCGGGAGTTGGTGAGAAGTGGGTCAGGTCATCCAAGACTGTTGTGGGTTGTGCTGTTAATTGTCAGGGCTGCGAGCGACTGGTACAGGGACTCCATCTCCCAGGAGTCCCTGTTAGCCAGACCCGAGACACCTGGGCCGCTCTCCCTGACTGACACGCCCCCACCGACGCCGCTATAAACTCTGGATTTTCAAATCTGCGTGGGACATAATTGCTGCTTTCCTTCTGGGACTAGAGCCCTGCTATCGTTTGTGTGCTGCTGCTAACCTCCACGCTGTTCCCTCTGAAGCTCTACTCCTCGCCGGACCCGCTGCGCGGGTGTGCTTCGTTGTGTTCTGCGGGAGTTGGTGAGAAGTGGGTCAGGTCATCCAAGACTGTTGTGGGTTGTGCTGTGAATTTTCAGGGCTGCGAGCGACTGGTACAGGGACTCCATCTCCCAGGAGTCCCTGTTAGCCAGACCTGAGACACCTGGGCCGCTCTCCCTGACTGACACGCCCCCACCGACGCCGCTATAAACTCTGGATTTTCAAACCTGCGTGGGACATCATTGCTGCTTTCCTTCTGGGACTGGACCCCTGCTATCGTTTGTGTGCTGCTGCTAACCTGCGCGCTGTTCCCTCTGAAGCTCTACTCCTCGCCGGACCCGCTTCGCGAGTCCCGCTTCGTTGTGTTCTGCGGGAGTTGGTGAGAAGTGGGTCAGGTCATCCAAGACTGTTGTGGGTTGTGCTGTGAATTTTCAGGGCTGCGAGCGACTGGTACATGGACTCCATCTCCCAGGAGTCCCTGTTAGCCAGACCCGAGACACCTGGACTGCTCTCCCTGACTGACACGCCCCCACCGACGCCGCTATAAACTCTGGATTTTCAAATCTGCGTGGGACATCATTGCTGCTTTCCTTCTGGGACTGGACCCCTGCTATCGTTTGTGTGCTGCTGCTAACCTGCGCGCTGTTCCCTCTGAAGCTCTACTCCTCGCCGGACCCGCTGCGCGGGTCCCGCTTCGTTGTGTTCTGCAGGAGTTGGTGAGAAGTGGGTCGGGTCATCCAAGACTGTTGTGGGTTGTGCTGTGAATTTTCAGGGCTGCGAGCGACTGGTACAGGGACTCCATCTCCCAGGAGTCCCTGTTAGCCAGACCCGAGACACCTGGGCCGCTCTCCCTGACTGACACGCCCCCACCGACGCCTCTATAAACTCTGGATTTTCAAATCTGCGTGGGACATCATTGCTGCTTTCCTTCTGGGACTGGACCCCTGCTATCGTTTGTGTGCTGCTGCTAACCTGCGCGCTGTTCCCTCTGAAGCTGTACTCCTCGCCGGACCCGCTTCGCGGGTCCCGCTTCGTTGTGTTCTGCGGGAGTTGGTGAGAAGTGGGTCAGGTCATCCAAGACTGTTGTGGGTTGTGCTGTGAATTTTCAGGGCTGCGAGCGACTGGTACAGGGACTCCATCTCCCAGGAGTCCCTGTTAGCCAGACCCGAGACACCTGGGCCACTCTCCCTGACTGACACGCCCCCACCGACGCCGCTATAAACTCTGGATTTTCAAATCTGCGTGGGACATCATTGCTGCTTTCATTCTGGGACTGGACCCCTGCTATCGTTTGTGTGCTGCTGCTAACCTGCGCGCTGTTCCCTCTGAAGCTCTACTCCTCGACGGACCCGCTTCGCGGGGTTCTGCGGGAGTTGGTGAGAAGTGGGTCAGGTCATCCAAGACTGTTGTGGGTTGTGCTGTGAATTTTCAGGGCTGCGAGCGACTGGTACATGGACTCCATCTCCCAGGAGTCCCTGTTAGCCAGACCCGAGACACCTGGACTGCTCTCCCTGACTGACACGCCCCCACCGACGCCGCTATAAACTCTGGATTTTCAAATCTGCGTGGGACATAATTGCTGCTTTCCTTCTGGGACTAGAGCCCTGCTATCGTTTGTGTGCTGCTGCTAACCTCCACGCTGTTCCCTCTGAAGCTCTACTCCTCGCCGGACCCGCTGCGCGGGTGTGCTTCGTTGTGTTCTGCGGGAGTTGGTGAGAAGTGGGTCAGGTCATCCAAGACTGTTGTGGGTTGTGCTGTGAATTTTCAGGGCTGCGAGCGACTGGTACAGGGACTCCATCTCCCAGGAGTCCCTGTTAGCCAGACCTGAGACACCTGGGCCGCTCTCCCTGACTGACACGCCCCCACCGACGCCGCTATAAACTCTGGATTTTCAAACCTGCGTGGGACATCATTGCTGCTTTCCTTCTGGGACTGGACCCCTGCTATCGTTTGTGTGCTGCTGCTAACCTGCGCGCTGTTCCCTCTGAAGCTCTACTCCTCGCCGGACCCGCTTCGCGAGTCCCGCTTCGTTGTGTTCTGCGGGAGTTGGTGAGAAGTGGGTCAGGTCATCCAAGACTGTTGTGGGTTGTGCTGTGAATTTTCAGGGCTGCGAGCGACTGGTACATGGACTCCATCTCCCAGGAGTCCCTGTTAGCCAGACCCGAGACACCTGGACTGCTCTCCCTGACTGACACGCCCCCACCGACGCCGCTATAAACTCTGGATTTTCAAATCTGCGTGGGACATCATTGCTGCTTTCCTTCTGGGACTGGACCCCTGCTATCGTTTGTGTGCTGCTGCTAACCTGCGCGCTGTTCCCTCTGAAGCTCTACTCCTCGCCGGACCCGCTGCGCGGGTCCCGCTTCGTTGTGTTCTGCAGGAGTTGGTGAGAAGTGGGTCGGGTCATCCAAGACTGTTGTGGGTTGTGCTGTGAATTTTCAGGGCTGCGAGCGACTGGTACAGGGACTCCATCTCCCAGGAGTCCCTGTTAGCCAGACCCGAGACACCTGGGCCGCTCTCCCTGACTGACACGCCCCCACCGACGCCTCTATAAACTCTGGATTTTCAAATCTGCGTGGGACATCATTGCTGCTTTCCTTCTGGGACTGGACCCCTGCTATCGTTTGTGTGCTGCTGCTAACCTGCGCGCTGTTCCCTCTGAAGCTGTACTCCTCGCCGGACCCGCTTCGCGGGTCCCGCTTCGTTGTGTTCTGCGGGAGTTGGTGAGAAGTGGGTCAGGTCATCCAAGACTGTTGTGGGTTGTGCTGTGAATTTTCAGGGCTGCGAGCGACTGGTACAGGGACTCCATCTCCCAGGAGTCCCTGTTAGCCAGACCCGAGACACCTGGGCCACTCTCCCTGACTGACACGCCCCCACCGACGCCGCTATAAACTCTGGATTTTCAAATCTGCGTGGGACATCATTGCTGCTTTCATTCTGGGACTGGACCCCTGCTATCGTTTGTGTGCTGCTGCTAACCTGCGCGCTGTTCCCTCTGAAGCTCTACTCCTCGACGGACCCGCTTCGCGGGGTTCTGCGGGAGTTGGTGAGAAGTGGGTCAGGTCATCCAAGACTGTTGTGGGTTGTGCTGTGAATTTTCAGGGCTGCGAGCGACTGGTACATGGACTCCATCTCCCAGGAGTCCCTGTTAGCCAGACCCGAGACACCTGGACTGCTCTCCCTGACTGACACGCCCCCACCGACGCCGCTATAAACTCTGGATTTTCAAATCTGCGTGGGACATCATTGCTGCTTTCCTTCTGGGACTGGACCCCTGCTATCGTTTGTGTGCTGCTGCTAACCTGCGTGCTGTTCCCTCTGAAGCTCTACTCCTCGCCGGACCCGCTGCGCGGGTCCCGCTTCGTTGTGTTCTGCGGGAGTTGGTGAGAAGTGGGTCGGGTCATCCAAGACTGTTGTGGGTTGTGCTGTGAATTTTCAGGGCTGCGAGCGACTGGTACAGGGACTCCATCTCCCAGGAGTCCCTGTTAGCCAGACCCGAGACACCTGGGCCGCTCTCCCTGACTGACACGCCCCCACCGACGCCTCTATAAACTCTGGATTTTCAAATCTGCGTGGGACATCATTGCTGCTTTCCTTCTGGGACTGGACCCCTGCTATCGTTTGTGTGCTGCTGCTAACCTGCGCGCTGTTCCCTCTGAAGCTCTACTCCTCGCCGGACCCGCTTCGGTGTGTTCTGCGGGAGTTGGTGAGAAGTGGGTCAGGTCATCCAAGACTGTTGTGGGTTGTGCTGTGAATTTTCAGGGCTGCGAGCGACTGGTACAGGGACGCCATCTCCCAGGAGTCCCTGTTAGCCAGACCCGAGACACCTGGACCGCTCTCCCTGACTGACACGCCCCCACCGACGCCGCTATAAACTCTGGATTTTCAAACCTGCGTGGGACATCATTCTGCTTTCCTTCTGGGACTGGACCCCTGCTATCGTTTGTGTGCTGCTGCTAACCTGCGCGCTGTTCCCTCTGAAGCTCTACTCCTCGCCGGACCCGCTTCGGTGTGATCTGCGGGAGTTGGTGAGAAGTGGGTCAGGTCATCCAAGACTGTTGTGGGTTATGCTGTGAATTTTCAGGGCTGCGAGCGACTAGTACAGGGACGCCATCTCCCAGGAGTCCCTGTTAGCCAGACCCGAGACACCTGGACCGCTCTCTCTGACTGACACGCCCCCACCGACGCCGCTATAAACTCTGGATTTTCAAATCTGCGTGGGACATCATTGCTGCTTTCCTTCTGGGACTGGACCCCTGCTATCCTTTGTGTGTTGCTGCTAACCTGCGCGCTGTTCCCTCTGAAGCGCTACTCCTCGCCGGACCCGCTTCGCGAGTCCCGCTTCGTTGTGTTCTGCGGGAGTTGGTGAGTAGTGGGTCAGGTCATCCAAGACTGTTGTGGGTTGTGCTGTGAATTTTCAGGGCTGCGAGCGACTGGTACAGGGACTCCATCTCCCAGGAGTCCCTGTTAGCCAGACCAGTGACACCTGGGCCGCTCTCCCTGACTGACACGCCCCCACAGACGCCGCTATAAACTCTGGATTTTCAAACCTGCGTGGGACATCATTGCTGCTTTCCTTCTGGGACTGGACCCCTGCTATCGTTTGTGTGCTGCTGCTAACCTGCGCGCTGTTCCCTCTGAAGCTCTACTCCTCGCCGGACCCGCTACGTGGGTCCCACTTCGTTGTGTTCTGCGGGAGTTGGTGAGAAGTGGGTCAGGTCATCCAAGACTGTTTTGGGTTGTGCTGTGAATTTTCAGGGCTGCGAGCGACTGGTACAGGGACTCCATCTCCCGGGAGTCCCTGTTAGCCAGACCCGAGACACCTGGACTGCTCTCCCTGACTGACACGCCCCCACCGACGCCGCTATAAACTCTGGATTTTCAAACCTGCGTGGGACATCATTGCTGCTTTTCTTCTGGGACTGGACCCCTGCTATCGTTTGTGTGCTGCTGCTAACCTGCGCGCTGTTCCCTCTGAAGCTCTACTCCTCGCCGGACCCGCTGCGCGGGTCCCGCTTCGTTGTGTTCTGCAGGAGTTGGTGAGAAGTGGGTCGGGTCATCCAAGACTGTTGTGGGTTGTGCTGTGAATTTTCAGGGCTGCGAGCGACTGGTACAGGGACTCCATCTCCCAGGAGTCCCTGTTAGCCAGACCCGAGACACCTGGGCCGCTCTCCCTGACTGACACGCCCCCACCGACGCCTCTATAAACTCTGGATTTTCAAATCTGCGTGGGACATCATTGCTGCTTTCCTTCTGGGACTGGACCCCTGCTATCGTTTGTGTGCTGCTGCTAACCTGCGCGCTGTTCCCTCTGAAGCTGTACTCCTCGCCGGACCCGCTTCGCGGGTCCCGCTTCGTTGTGTTCTGCGGGAGTTGGTGAGAAGTGGGTCAGGTCATCCAAGACTGTTGTGGGTTGTGCTGTGAATTTTCAGGGCTGCGAGCGACTGGTACAGGGACTCCATCTCCCAGGAGTCCCTGTTAGCCAGACCCGAGACACCTGGGCCACTCTCCCTGACTGACACGCCCCCACCGACGCCGCTATAAACTCTGGATTTTCAAATCTGCGTGGGACATCATTGCTGCTTTCATTCTGGGACTGGACCCCTGCTATCGTTTGTGTGCTGCTGCTAACCTGCGCGCTGTTCCCTCTGAAGCTCTACTCCTCGACGGACCCGCTTCGCGGGGTTCTGCGGGAGTTGGTGAGAAGTGGGTCAGGTCATCCAAGACTGTTGTGGGTTGTGCTGTGAATTTTCAGGGCTGCGAGCGACTGGTACATGGACTCCATCTCCCAGGAGTCCCTGTTAGCCAGACCCGAGACACCTGGACTGCTCTCCCTGACTGACACGCCCCCACCGACGCCGCTATAAACTCTGGATTTTCAAATCTGCGTGGGACATCATTGCTGCTTTCCTTCTGGGACTGGACCCCTGCTATCGTTTGTGTGCTGCTGCTAACCTGCGTGCTGTTCCCTCTGAAGCTCTACTCCTCGCCGGACCCGCTGCGCGGGTCCCGCTTCGTTGTGTTCTGCGGGAGTTGGTGAGAAGTGGGTCGGGTCATCCAAGACTGTTGTGGGTTGTGCTGTGAATTTTCAGGGCTGCGAGCGACTGGTACAGGGACTCCATCTCCCAGGAGTCCCTGTTAGCCAGACCCGAGACACCTGGGCCGCTCTCCCTGACTGACACGCCCCCACCGACGCCTCTATAAACTCTGGATTTTCAAATCTGCGTGGGACATCATTGCTGCTTTCCTTCTGGGACTGGACCCCTGCTATCGTTTGTGTGCTGCTGCTAACCTGCGCGCTGTTCCCTCTGAAGCTCTACTCCTCGCCGGACCCGCTTCGGTGTGTTCTGCGGGAGTTGGTGAGAAGTGGGTCAGGTCATCCAAGACTGTTGTGGGTTGTGCTGTGAATTTTCAGGGCTGCGAGCGACTGGTACAGGGACGCCATCTCCCAGGAGTCCCTGTTAGCCAGACCCGAGACACCTGGACCGCTCTCCCTGACTGACACGCCCCCACCGACGCCGCTATAAACTCTGGATTTTCAAACCTGCGTGGGACATCATTCTGCTTTCCTTCTGGGACTGGACCCCTGCTATCGTTTGTGTGCTGCTGCTAACCTGCGCGCTGTTCCCTCTGAAGCTCTACTCCTCGCCGGACCCGCTTCGGTGTGATCTGCGGGAGTTGGTGAGAAGTGGGTCAGGTCATCCAAGACTGTTGTGGGTTATGCTGTGAATTTTCAGGGCTGCGAGCGACTAGTACAGGGACGCCATCTCCCAGGAGTCCCTGTTAGCCAGACCCGAGACACCTGGACCGCTCTCTCTGACTGACACGCCCCCACCGACGCCGCTATAAACTCTGGATTTTCAAATCTGCGTGGGACATCATTGCTGCTTTCCTTCTGGGACTGGACCCCTGCTATCCTTTGTGTGTTGCTGCTAACCTGCGCGCTGTTCCCTCTGAAGCTCTACTCCTCGCCGGACCCGCTTCGCGAGTCCCGCTTCGTTGTGTTCTGCGGGAGTTGGTGAGTAGTGGGTCAGGTCATCCAAGACTGTTGTGGGTTGTGCTGTGAATTTTCAGGGCTGCGAGCGACTGGTACAGGGACTCCATCTCCCAGGAGTCCCTGTTAGCCAGACCAGTGACACCTGGGCCGCTCTCCCTGACTGACACGCCCCCACAGACGCCGCTATAAACTCTGGATTTTCAAACCTGCGTGGGACATCATTGCTGCTTTCCTTCTGGGACTGGACCCCTGCTATCGTTTGTGTGCTGCTGCTAACCTGCGCGCTGTTCCCTCTGAAGCTCTACTCCTCGCCGGACCCGCTACGTGGGTCCCACTTCGTTGTGTTCTGCGGGAGTTGGTGAGAAGTGGGTCAGGTCATCCAAGACTGTTTTGGGTTGTGCTGTGAATTTTCAGGGCTGCGAGCGACTGGTACAGGGACTCCATCTCCCGGGAGTCCCTGTTAGCCAGACCCGAGACACCTGGACTGCTCTCCCTGACTGACACGCCCCCACCGACGCCGCTATAAACTCTGGATTTTCAAACCTGCGTGGGACATCATTGCTGCTTTTCTTCTGGGACTGGACCCCTGCTATCGTTTGTGTGCTGCTGCTAACCTGCGCGCTGTTCCCTCTGAAGCTCTACTCCTCGCCGGACCCGCTGCGCGGGTCCCGCTTCGTTGTGTACTGCGGGAGTTGGTGAGAAGTGGGTCAGGTCATCCAAGACTGTTGTGGGTTGTGCTGTGAATTTTCAGGGCTGCGAGCGACTGGTACAGGGACTCCATCTCCCAGGAGTCCCTGTTAGCCAGACCCGAGACACCTGGGCCACTCTCCCTGACTGACACGCCCCCACCGACGCCGCTATAAACTCTGGATTTTCAAACCTGCGTGGGACATCATTGCTGCTTTCCTTCTGGGACTGGACCCCTGCTATCGTTTGTGTGCTGCTGCTAACCTGCGCGCTGTTCCCTCTGAAGCTCTACTCCTCGCCGGACCCGCTTCGCTGTGTTCTGCGGGAGTTGGTGAGAAGTGGGTCAGGTCATCCAAGACTGTTGTGGGTTGTGCTGTGAATTTTCAGGGCTGCGAGCGACTGGTACAGGGACTCCATCTCCCAGTAGTCCCTGTTAGCCAGACCCGAGACACCTGGGCCACTCTACCTGACTGACACGCCCCCACCGACGCCGCTATAAACTCGGGATTTTCAAACCTGCGTGGGACATCATTGCTGCTTTCCTTCTGGGACTGGACCCCTGCTATTGTTTGTGTGCTGCTGCTAACCTGCGCGCTGTTCCCTCTGAAGCTCTACTCCTCGCCGGACCCGCTTCGTTGTGTTCTGCGGGAGTTGGTGAGAAGTGGGTCAGGTCATCCAAGACTGTTGTGGGTTGTGCTGTGAATTTTCAGGGCTGCGAGCGACTGCTACAGGGAATCCATCTCCCAGGAGTCCCTGTTAGCCAGACCCGAGACACCTGGGCCGCTCTCCCTGACTGACACACCCCCACATACGCCGCTATAAACTCTGGATTTTCAAACCTGCGTGGGACATCATTGCTGCTTTCCTTCTGGGACTGGACCCCTGCTATCGTTTGTGTGCTGCTGCTAACCTGCGCGCTGTTCCCTCTGAAGCTCTACTCCTCGCCGGACCCGCTACGCGGGTCCCGCTTCGTTGTGTTCTGCGGGAGTTGGTGAGAAGTGGGTCAGGTCATCCAAGACTGTTGTGGGTTGTGCTGTGAATTTTCAGGGCTGCGAGCGACTGGTACAGGGACTCCATCTCCCAGGTGTCCCTGTTAGCCAGACCCGAGACACCTGGACCGCTCTCCCTGACTTACACGCCCCCACCGACGCCGCTATAAACTCTGGATTTTCAAACCTGCGTGGGACATCATTGCTGCTTTCCTTCTGGGACTGGACCCCTGCTATCGTTTGTGTGCTGCTGCTAACCTGCGCGCTGTTCCCCTGAAGCTCTACTCCTCGCCGGACCCGCTTCGCGGGTCCCGCTTCGTTGTGTTCTGCGGGAGTTGGTGAGAAGTGGGTCAGGTCATCCAAGACTGTTGTGGGTTGTGCTGTTAATTTTCAGGGCTGCGAGCGACTGGTACAGGGACTCCATCTCCCAGGAGTCCCTGTTAGCCAGACCCGAGACACTTGGGCCGCTCTCCCTGACTGACACGCCCCCACCGACGCCGCTATAAACTCTGGATTTTCAAACCTGCGTGGGACATCATTGCTGCTTTCCTTCTGGGACTGGACCCCTGCTATCGTTTGTGTGCTGCTGCTAACCTGCGCGCTGTTCCCTCTGAAGCTCTACTCCTCGCCGGACCCGCTTCGGTGTGATCTGCGGGAGTTGGTGAGAAGTGGGTCAGGTCATCCAAGACTGTTGTGGATTGTGCTGTGAATTTTCAGGGCTGCGAGCGACTGGTACAGGGACGCCATCTCCCAGGAGTCCCTGTTAGCCAGACCCGAGACACCTGGACCGCTCTCCCTGACTGACACGCCCCCACCGACGCCGCTATAAACTCTGGATTTTCAAATCTGCGTGGGACATCATTGCTGCTTTCCTTCTGGGACTGGACCCCTGCTATCCTTTGTGTGTTGCTGCTAACCTGCGCGCTGTTCCCTCTGAAGCTCTACTCCTCGCCGGACCCGCTTCGCGAGTCCCGCTTCGTTGTGTTCTGCGGGAGTTGGTGAGTAGTGGGTCAGGTCATCCAAGACTGTTGCGGGTTGTGCTGTGAATTTTCAGGGCTGCGAGCGACTGGTACAGGGACTCCATCTTCCAGGAGTCCCTGCTATCCAGACCCGAGAAACCTGGGCCGCTCTCCCTGACTGACACGCCCCCACCGACGCCGCTATAAACTCTGGATTTTCAAACCTGCGTGGGACATCATTGCTGCTTTCCTTCTGGGACTGGACCCCTGCTATCGTTTGTGTGCTGCTGCTAACCTGCGCGCTGTTCCCTCTGAAGCTCTACTCCTCGCCGGACCCGCTACGTGGGTCCCGCTTCGTTGTGTTCTGCGGGAGTTGGTGAGAAGTGGGTCAGGTCATCCAAGACTGTTGTGGGTTGTGCTGTGAATTTTCAGGGCTGCGAGCGACTGGTACAGGGACTCCATCTCCCAGGTGTCCCTGTTAGCCAGACCCGAGACACCTGGACCGCTCTCCCTGACTGACACGCCCCCACCGACACCGCTATAAACTCTGGATTTTCAAACCTGCGTGGGACATCATTGCTGCTTTCCTTCTGGGACTGGACCCCTGCTATCGTTTGTGTGCTGCTGCTAACCTGCGCGCTGTTCCCTCTCAAGCTCTACTCCTCGCCGGACCCGCTTCGTTGTGTTCTGCGGGAGTTGGTGAGAAGTGGGTCAGGTCATCCAAGACTGTTGTGGGTTGTGCTGTGCATTTTCAGGGCTGCGAGCGACTGGTACAGGGAGTCCATCTCCCAGGTGTCCCTGTTAGCCAGACCCGAGACACCTGGACCGCTCTCCCTGACTGACACGCCCCCACCGACGCCGCTATAAACTCTGGATTTTCAAACCTGCGTGGGACATCATTGCTGCTTTCCTTCTGAGACTGGACCCCTGCTATCGTTTGTGTGCTGCTGCTAACCTGCGCGCTGTTCCCTCTGAAGCTCTACTCCTCGCCGGACCCGCTTCGGTGTGATCTGCGGGAGTTGGTGAGAAGTGGGTCAGGTCATCCAAGACTGTTGTGGATTGTGCTGTGAATTTTCAGGGCTGCGAGCGACTGGTACAGGGACGCCATCTCCCAGGAGTCCCTGTTAGCCAGACCCGAGACACCTGGACCGTTCTCCCTGACTGACACGCCCCCACCGACGCCGCTATAAACTCTGGATTTTCAAATCTGCGTGGGACATCATTGCTGCTTTCCTTCTGGGACTGGACCCCTGCTATCCTTTGTGTGTTGCTGCTAACCTGCGCGCTGTTCCCTCTGAAGCTCTACTCCTCGCCGGACCCGCTTCGCGAGTCCCGCTTCGTTGTGTTCTGCGGGAGTTGGTGAGTAGTGGGTCAGGTCATCCAAGACTGTTGCGGGTTGTGCTGTGAATTTTCAGGGCTGCGAGCGACTGGTACAGGGACTCCATCTTCCAGGAGTCCCTGCTATCCAGACCCGAGAAACCTGGGCCGCTCTCCCTGACTGACACGCCCCCACCGACGCCGCTATAAACTCTGGATTTTCAAACCTGCGTGGGACATCATTGCTGCTTTTCTTCTGGGACTGGACCCCTGCTATTGTTTGTGTGCTGCTGCTAACCTGCGCGCTGTTCCCTCTGAAGCTCTACTCCTCGCCGGACCCGCTTCGCGGGTCCCGCTTTATTGTGTTCTGCGGGAGTTGGTGAGAAGTGGGTCAGGTCATCCAAGACTGTTGTGGGTTGTGCTGTGAATTTTCAGGGCTGCGAGCGACTGGTACAGGGACTCCATCTCCCAGGAGTCCCTGTTAGCCAGACCAGAGACACCTGGGCCGCTCTCCCTGACTGACACGCCCCCACAGACGCCGCTTTAAACTCTGGATTTTCAAACCTGCGTGGGACATCATTGCTGCTTTCCTTCTGGGACTGGACCCCTGCTATCGTTTGTGTGCTGCTGCTAACCTGCGCGCTGTTCCCTCTGAAGCTCTACTCCTCGCCGGACCCGCTACGTGGGTCCCGCTTCGTTGTGTTCTGCGGGAGTTGGTGAGAAGTGGGTCAGGTCATCCAAGACTGTTGTGGGTTGTGCTGTGAATTTTCAGGGCTGCGAGCGACTGGTACAGGGACTCCATCTCCCAGGTGTCCCTGTTAGCCAGACCCGAGACACCTGGACCGCTCTCCCTGACTGACACGCCCCCACCGACACCGCTATAAACTCTGGATTTTCAAACCTGCGTGGGACATCATTGCTGCTTTCCTTCTGGGACTGGACCCCTGCTATCGTTTGTGTGCTGCTGCTAACCTGCGCGCTGTTCCCTCTCAAGCTCTACTCCTCGCCGGACCCGCTTCGTTGTGTTCTGCGGGAGTTGGTGAGAAGTGGGTCAGGTCATCCAAGACTGTTGTGGGTTGTGCTGTGCATTTTCAGGGCTGCGAGCGACTGGTACAGGGAGTCCATCTCCCAGGTGTCCCTGTTAGCCAGACCCGAGACACCTGGACCGCTCTCCCTGACTGACACGCCCCCACCGACGCCGCTATAAACTCTGGATTTTCAAACCTGCGTGGGACATCATTGCTGCTTTCCTTCTGAGACTGGATTCCTGCTATCGTTTGTGTGCTGCTGCTAACCTGCGCGCTGTTCCCTCTGAAGCTCTACTCCTCGCCGGACCCGCTTCGCTGTGTTCTGCGGGAGTTGGTGAGAAGTGGGTCAGGTCATCCAAGACTGTTGTGGGTTGTGCTGTGAATTTTCAGGGCTGCGAGCGACTGGTACATGGACTCCATCTCCCAGGAGTCCCTGTTAGCCAGATCCGAGACACCTGGACTGCTCTCCCTGACTGACACGCCCCCACCGACGCCGCTATAAACTCTGGATTTTCAAATCTGCGTGGGACATCATTGCTGCTTTCCTTCTGGGACTGGACCCCTGCTATCGTTTGTGTGCTGCTGCTAACCTGCGCGCTGTTCCCTCTGAAGCTCTACTCCTCGCCGGACCCGCTGCGCGGGTCCCGCTTCGTTGTGTTCTGTGGGAGTTGGTGAGAAGTGGGTCAGGTCATCCAAGACTGTTGTGGGTTGTGCTGTGAATTTTCAGGGCTGCGAGCGACTGGTACAGGGACTCCATCTCCCAGGAGTCCCTGTTAGCCAGACCCGAGACACCTGGGCCGCTTTCCCTGACTGACACGCCCCCACCGACGCCGCTATAAACTCTGGATTTTCAAATCTGCGTGGGACATCATTGCTGCTTTCCTTCTGGGACTGGACCCCTGCTATCGTTTGTGTGCTGCTGCTAACCTGCGCGCTGTGCCCTCTGAAGCTCTACTCCTCGCCGGACCCGCTTCGTTGTGTTCTGCGGGAGTTGGTGAGAAGTGGGTCAGGTCATCCAAGACTGTTGTGGGTTGTGCTGTGAATTTTCAGGGCTGCGAGCGACTGGTACATGGACTCCATCTCCCAGGAGTCCCTGTTAGCCACACCCAAGACACCTGGACTGCTCTCCCTGACTGAGACGCCCCCACCGACGCCGCTATAAACTCTGGATTTTCAAATCTGCGTGGGACATCATTGCTGCTTTCCTTCTGGGACTGGACCCCTGCTATCGTTTGTGTGCTGCTGCTAACCTGCGCGCTGTTCACTCTGAAGCTCTACTCCTCGCCGGACCCGCTGCGCGGGTCCCGCTTCGTTGTGTTCTGCGGGAGTTGGTGAGAAGTGGGTCAGGTCATCCAAGACTGTTGTGGGTTGTGCTGTGAATTTTCAGGGCTGCGAGCGACTGGTACAGGGACGCCATCTCCCAGGAGTCCCTGTTAGCCAGACCCGAGACACCTGGACCGCTCTCCCTGACTGACACGCCCCCACCGACGCCGCTATAAACTCTGGATTTTCAAACCTGCGTGGGACATCATTCTGCTTTCCTTCTGGGACTGGACCCCTGCTATCGTTTGTGTGCTGCTGCTAACCTGCGCGCTGTTCCCTCTGAAGCTCTACTCCTCGCCGGACCCGCTTCGTTGTGTTCTGCGGGAGTTGGTGAGAAGTGGGTCAGGTCATCCAAGACTGTTGTGGGTTGTGCTGTGAATTTTCAGGGCTGCGAGCGACTGGTACAGGGAATCCATCTCCCAGGAGTCCCTGTTAGCCAGACCCGAGACACCTGGGCCGCTCTCCCCGACTGACACACCCCCACATACGCCGCTATAAACTCTGGATTTTCAAACCTGCGTGGGACATCATTGCTGCTTTCCTTCTGGGACTGGACCCCTGCTATCGTTTGTGTGCTGCTGCTAACCTGCGCGCTGTTCCCTCTGAAGCTCTACTCCTCGCCGGACCCGCTACGCGGGTCCCGCTTCGTTGTGTTCTGCGGGAGTTGGTGAGAAGTGGGTCAGGTCATCCAAGACTGTTGTGGGTTGTGCTGTGAATTTTCAGGGCTGCGAGCGACTGGTACAGGGACTCCATCTCCCAGGTGTCCCTGTTAGCCAGACCCGAGACACCTGGACCGCTCTCCCTGACTGACACGCCCCCACCGACGCCGCTATAAACTCTGGATTTTCAAACCTGCGTGGGACATCATTGCTGCTTTCCTTATGGGACTGGACCCCTGCTATCGTTTGTGTGCTGCTGCTAACCTGCGCGCTGTTCCCCTGAAGCTCTACTCCTCGCCGGACCCGCTTCGCGGGTCCCGCTTCGTTGTGTTCTGCGGGAGTTGGTGAGAAGTGGGTCAGGTCATCCAAGACTGTTGTGGGTTGTGCTGTTAATTTTCAGGGCTGCGAGCGACTGGTACAGGGACTCCATCTCCCAGGAGTCCCTGTTAGCCAGACCCGAGACACTTGGGCCGCTCTCCCTGACTGACACGCCCCCACCGACGCCGCTATAAACTCTGGATTTTCAAACCTGCGTGGGACATCATTGCTGCTTTCCTTCTGGGACTGGACCCCTGCTATCGTTTGTGTGCTGCTGCTAACCTGCGCGCTGTTCCCTCTGAAGCTCTACTCCTCGCCGGACCCGCTTCGGTGTGATCTGCGGGAGTTGGTGAGAAGTGGGTCAGGTCATCCAAGACTGTTGTGGGTTGTGCTGTGAATTTTCAGGGCTGCGAGCGACTGGTACAGGGACGCCATCTCCCAGGAGTCCCTGTTAGCCAGACCCGAGACACCTGGACCGCTCTCCCTGACTGACACGCCCCCACCGACGCCGCTATAAACTCTGGATTTTCAAATCTGCGTGGGACATCATTGCTGCTTTCCTTCTGGGACTGGACCCCTGCTATCCTTTGTGTGTTGCTGCTAACCTGCGCGCTGTTCCCTCTGAAGCTCTACTCCTCGCCGGACCCGCTTCGCGAGTCCCGCTTCGTTGTGTTCTGCGGGAGTTGGTGAGTAGTGGGTCAGGTCATCCAAGACTGTTGCGGGTTGTGCTGTGAATTTTCAGGGCTGCGAGCGACTGGTACAGGGACTCCATCTTCCAGGAGTCCCTGCTAGCCAGACCCGAGAAACCTGGGCCGCTCTCCCTGACTGACACGCCCCCACCGACGCCGCTATAAACTCTGGATTTTCAAACCTGCGTGGGACATCATTGCTGCTTTTCTTCTGGGACTGGACCCCTGCTATCGTTTGTGTGCTGCTGCTAACCTGCGCGCTGTTCCCTCTGAAGCTCTACTCCTCGCCGGACCCGCTTCGCGGGTCCCGCTTTATTGTGTTCTGCGGGAGTTGGTGAGAAGTGGGTCAGGTCATCCAAGACTGTTGTGGGTTGTGCTGTGAATTTTCAGGGCTGCGAGCGACTGGTACAGGGACTCCATCTCCCAGGTGTCCCTGTTAGCCAGACCCGAGACACCTGGACCGCTCTCCCTGACTGACACGCCCCCGCCGACACCGCTATAAACTCTGGATTTTCAAACCTGCGTGGGACATCATTGCTGCTTTCCTTCTGGGACTGGACCCCTGCTATCGTTTGTGTGCTGCTGCTAACCTGCGCGCTGTTCCCTCTCAAGCTCTACTCCTCGCCGGACCCGCTTCGTTGTGTTCTGCGGGAGTTGGTGAGAAGTGGGTCAGGTCATCCAAGACTGTTGTGGGTTGTGCTGTGCATTTTCAGGGCTGCGAGCGACTGGTACAGGGAGTCCATCTCCCAGGTGTCCCTGTTAGCCAGACCCGAGACACCTGGACCGCTCTCCCTGACTGACACGCCCCCACCGACGCCGCTATAAACTCTGGATTTTCAAACCTGCGTGGGACATCATTGCTGCTTTCCTTCTGAGACTGGACCCCTGCTATCGTTTGTGTGCTGCTGCTAACCTGCGCGCTGTTCCCTCTGAAGCTCTACTCCTCGCCGGACCCGCTTCGCGGGTCCCGCTTCGTTGTGTTCTGCGGGAGTTGGTGAGAAGTGGGTCAGGTCATCCAAGACTGTTGTGGGTTGTGCTGTGAATTTTCAGGGCTGCGAGCGACTGGTACATGGACTCCATCTCCCAGGAGTCCCTGTTAGCCAGATCCGAGACACCTGGACTGCTCTCCCTGACTGACACGCCCCCACCGACGCCGCTATAAACTCTGGATTTTCAAATCTGCGTGGGACATCATTGCTGCTTTCCTTCTGGGACTGGACCCCTGCTATCGTTTGTGTGCTGCTGCTAACCTGCGCGCTGTTCCCTCTGAAGCTCTACTCCTCGCCGGACCCGCTGCGCGGGTCCCACTTCGTTGTGTTCTGCGGGAGTTGGTGAGAAGTGGGTCAGGTCATCCAAGACTGTTGTGGGTTGTGCTGTGAATTTTCAGGGCTGCGAGCGACTGGTACAGGGACTCCATCTCCCAGGAGTCCCTGTTAGCCAGACCCGAGACACCTGGGCCGCTCTCGCTGACTGACACGCCCCCACCGACGCCGCTATAAACTCTGGATTTTCAAATCTGCGTGGGACATCATTGCTGCTTTCCTTCTGGGACTGGACCCCTGCTATCGTTTGTGTGCTGCTGCTAACCTGCGCGCTGTGCCCTCTGAAGCTCTACTCCTCGCCGGACCCGCTTCGTTGTGTTCTGCGGGAGTTGGTGAGAAGTGGGTCAGGTCATCCAAGACTGTTGTGGGTTGTGCTGTGAATTTTCAGGGCTGCGAGCGACTGGTACATGGACTCCATCTCCCAGGAGTCCCTGTTAGCCACACCCAAGACACCTGGACTGCTCTCCCTGACTGACACGCCCCCACCGACGCCGCTATAAACTCTGGATTTTCAAATCTGCGTGGGACATCATTGCTGCTTTCCTTCTGGGACTGGACCCCTGCTATCGTTTGTGTGCTGCTGCTAACCTGCGCGCTGTTCACTCTGAAGCTCTACTCCTCGCCGGACCCGCTGCGCGGGTCCCGCTTCGTTGTGTTCTGCGGGAGTTGGTGAGAAGTGGGTCAGGTCATCTAAGACTGTTGTGGGTTGTGCTGTTAATTGTCAGGGCTGCGAGCGACTGGTACAGGGACTCCATCTCCCAGGAGTCCCTGTTAGCCAGACCCGAGACACCTGGGCCGCTCTCCCTGACTGACACGCCCCCACCGACGCCGCTATAAACTCTGGATTTTCAAATCTGCGTGGGACATCATTGCTGCTTTCCTTCTGGGACTGGACCCCTTCTATCGTTTGTGTGCTGCTGCTGACCTGCGCGCTGTTCCCTCTGAAGCTCTACTCCTCGCCGGACCCGCTTTGTGGGTCCCGCTTCGTTGTGTTCTGCGGGAGTTGGTGAGAAGTGGGTCTGGTCATCCAAGACTGTTGTGGGTTGTGCTGTGAATTTTCAGGGCTGCGAGCGACTGGTACAGGGACTCCATCTCCCAGGTGTCCCTGTTAGCCAGACCCGAGACACCTGGACCGCTCTCCCTGACTGACACGCCCCCACCGACGCCGCCATAAACTCTGGATTTTCAAACCTGCGTGGGACATCATTGCTGCTTTCCTTCTGGGACTGGACCCCTGCTATCGTTTGTGTGCTGCTGCTAACCTGCGCGCTGTTCCCTCTGAAGCTCTACTCCTCGACGGACCCGCTTCGCGGGGTTCTGCGGGAGTTGGTGAGAAGTGGGTCAGGTCATCCAAGACTGTTGTGGGTTGTGCTGTGAATTTTCAGGGCTGCGAGCGACTGGTACATGGACTCCATCTCCCAGGAGTCCCTGTTAGCCAGACCCGAGACACCTGGACTGCTCTCCCTGACTGACACGCCCCCACCGACGCCGCTATAAACTCTGGATTTTCAAATCTGCGTGGGACATCATTGCTGCTTTCCTTCTGGGACTGGACCCCTGCTATCGTTTGTGTGCTGCTGCTTACCTGCCCACTGTTCCCTCTGAAGCTCTACTCCTCGCCGGACTCGCTTCGCGGGTCCCGCTTCGTTGTGTTCTGCGGGACTTGGTGAGAAGTGGGTCAGGTAATCGAAGACTGTTGTGGGTTGTGCTGTGAATTTTCAGGGCTGCGAGCGACTGGTACAGGGACTCCATCTCCCAGGAGTCCCTGTTAGCCAGACCCGAGACACCTGGGCCGCTCTCCCTGACTGACACGCCCCCACCGACGCCGCTATAAATTCTGGATTTTCAAACCTGCGTGGGACATCATTGCTGCTTTCCTTCTGGGACTGGACCCCTGCTATCGTTTGTGTGCTGCTGCTAACCTGCGCGCTGTTCCCTCTGAAGCTCTACTCCTCGCCGGACCCGCTTCGGTGTGTTCTGCGGGAGTTGGTGAGAAGTGGGTCAGGTCATCCAAGACTGTTGTGGGTTGTGCTGTGAATTTTCAGGGCTGCGAGCGACTGGTACAGGGACGCCATCTCCCAGGAGTCCCTGTTAGCCAGACCCGAGACACATGGACCGCTCTCCCTGACTGACACACCCCCACCGACGCCGCTATAAACTCTGGATTTTCAAACCTGCGTGGGACATCATTGCTGCTTTCCTTCTGGGACTGGACCCCTGCTATCGTTTGTGTGCTGCTGCTAACCTGCGCGCTGTTCCCTCTGAAGCTCTACTCCTCGCCGGACCCGCTTCGCGGGTCCCGCTTCATTGTGTTCTGCGGGAGTTGGTGAGAAGTGGGTCAGGTCATCCAAGACTGTTGTGGGTTGTGCTGTGAATTTTCAGGGCTGCGAGCGACTGGTACATGGACTCCATCTCCCAGGAGTCCCTGTTAGCCAGACCCGAGACACCTGGACTGCTCTCCCTGACTGACACGCCCCCACCGACGCCGCTATAAACTCTGGATTTTCAAATCTGCGTGGGACATCATTGCTGCTTTCCTTCTGGGACTGGACCCCTGCTATCGTTTGTGTGCTGCTGCTAACCTGCGCGCTGTTCCCTCTGAAGCTCTACTCCTCGCCGGACCCGCTGCGCGGGTCCCGCTTCGTTGTGTTCTGCAGGAGTTGGTGAGAAGTGGGTCGGGTCATCCAAGACTGTTGTGGGTTGTGCTGTGAATTTTCAGGGCTGCGAGCGACTGGTACAGGGACTCCATCTCCCAGGAGTCCCTGTTAGCCAGACCCGAGACACCTGGGCCGCTCTCCCTGACTGACACGCCCCCACCGACGCCTCTATAAACTCTGGATTTTCAAATCTGCGTGGGACATCATTGCTGCTTTCCTTCTGGGACTGGACCCCTGCTATCGTTTGTGTACTGCTGCTAACCTGCGCGCTGTTCCCTCTGAAGCTCTACTCCTCGCCGGACCCGCTGCGCGGGTCCCGCTTCGTTGTGTTCTGCGGGAGTTGGTGAGAAGTGGGTCAGGTCATCCAAGACTGTTGTGGGTTGTGCTGTGAATTTTCAGGGCTGCGAGCGACTGGTACAGGGACTCCATCTCCCAGGAGTCCCTGTTAGCCAGACCCGAGACACCTGGGCCACTCTCCCTGACTGACACGCCCCCACCGACGCCGCTATAAACTCTGGATTTTCAAATCTGCGTGGGACATCATTGCTGCTTTCATTCTGGGACTGGACCCCTGCTATCGTTTGTGTGCTGCTGCTAACCTGCGCGCTGTTCCCTCTGAAGCTCTACTCCTCGACGGACCCGCTTCGCGGGGTTCTGCGGGAGTTGGTGAGAAGTGGGTCAGGTCATCCAAGACTGTTGTGGGTTGTGCTGTGAATTTTCAGGGCTGCGAGCGACTGGTACAGGGACTCCATCTCCCAGGAGTCCCTGTTAGCCAGACCCGAGACACCTGGGCACCTCTCCCTGACTGACACGCCCCCACCGACGCCTCTATAAACTCTGGATTTTCAAATCTGCGTGGGACATCATTGCTGCTTTCCTTCTGGGACTGGACCCCTGCTATCCTTTGTGTGCTGCTGCTAACCTGCGCGTTGTTCCCTCTGAAGCTCTACTCCTCGCCGGACCCGCTTCACGAGTCCCGCTTCGTTGTGTTCTGCGGGAGTTGGTGAGAAGTGGGTCAGGTCATCCAAGACTGTTGCGGGTTGTGCTGTGAATTTTCAGGGCTGCGAGCGACTGGTACAGGGACTCCATCTCCCAGGAGTCCCTGTTAGCCAGACCCGAGACACCTGGGCCGCTCTCCCTGACTGACACGCCCCCACCGCCGCCGCTATAAACTCTGGATTTTCAAACCTGCGTGGGACATCATTGCTGCTTTCCTTCTGGGACTGGACCCCTGCTATCGTTTGTGTGCTGCTGCTAACCTGCGCGCTGTTCCCTCTGAAGCTCTACTCCTCGCCGGACCCGCTTCGGTGTGTTCTGCGGGAGTTGGTGAGAAGTGGGTCAGGTCATCCAAGACTGTTGTGGGTTGTGCTGTGAATTTTCAGGGCTGCGAGCGACTGGTACAGGGACGCCATCTCCCAGGAGTCCCTGTTAGCCAGACCCGAGACACCTGGACCGCTCTCCCTGACTGACACGCCCCCACCGACGCCGCTATAAACTCTGGATTTTCAAACCTGCGTGGGACATCATTCTGCTTTCCTTCTGGGACTGGACCCCTGCTATCGTTTGTGTGCTGCTGCTAACCTGCGCGCTGTTCCCTCTGAAGCTCTACTCCTCGCCGGACCCGCTTCGGTGTGATCTGCGGGAGTTGGTGAGAAGTGGGTCAGGTCATCCAAGACTGTTGTGGGTTATGCTGTGAATTTTCAGGGCTGCGAGCGACTGGTACAGGGACGCCATCTCCCAGGAGTCCCTGTTAGCCAGACCCGAGACACCTGGACCGCTCTCTCTGACTGACACGCCCCCACCGACGCCGCTATAAACTCTGGATTTTCAAATCTGCGTGGGACATCATTGCTGCTTTCCTTCTGGGACTGGACCCCTGCTATCCTTTGTGTGTTGCTGCTAACCTGCGCGCTGTTCCCTCTGAAGCTCTACTCCTCGCCGGACCCGCTTCGCGAGTCCCGCTTCGTTGTGTTCTGCGGGAGTTGGTGAGTAGTGGGTCAGGTCATCCAAGACTGTTGTGGGTTGTGCTGTGAATTTTCAGGGCTGCGAGCGACTGGTACAGGGACTCCATCTCCCAGGAGTCCCTGTTAGCCAGACCAGAGACACCTGGGCCGCTCTCCCTGACTGACACGCCCCCACAGACGCCGCTATAAACTCTGGATTTTCAAACCTGCGTGGGACATCATTGCTGCTTTCCTTCTGGGACTGGACCCCTGCTATCGTTTGTGTGCTGCTGCTAACCTGCGCGCTGTTCCCTCTGAAGCTCTACTCCTCGCCGGACCTGCTACGTGGGTCCCGCTTCGTTGTGTTCTGCGGGAGTTGGTGAGAAGTGGGTCAGGTCATCCAAGACTGTTTTGGGTTGTGCTGTGAATTTTCAGGGCTGCGAGCGACTGGTACAGGGACTCCATCTCCCGGGAGTCCCTGTTAGCCAGACCCGAGACACCTGGACTGCTCTCCCTGACTGACACGCCCCCACCGACGCCGCTATAAACTCTGGATTTTCAAACCTGCGTGGGACATCATTGCTGCTTTTCTTCTGGGACTGGACCCCTGCTATCGTTTGTGTGCTGCTGCTAACCTGCGCGCTTTTCCCTCTGAAGCTCTACTCCTCGCCGGACCCGCTGCGCGGGTCCCGCTTCGTTGTGTACTGCGGGAGTTGGTGAGAAGTGGGTCAGGTCATCCAAGACTGTTGTGGGTTGTGCTGTGAATTTTCAGGGCTGCGAGCGACTGGTACAGGGACTCCATCTCCCAGGAGTCCCTGTTAGCCAGACCCGAGACACCTGGGCCGCTCTCCCTGACTGACACGCCCCCACCGACGCCGCTATAAACTCTGGATTTTCAAACCTGCGTGGGACATCATTGCTGCTTTCCTTCTGGGACTGGACCCCTGCTATCGTTTGTGTGCTGCTGCTAACCTGCGCGCTGTTCCCTCTGAAGCTCTACTCCTCGCCGGACCCGCTTCGCTGTGTTCTGCGGGAGTTGGTGAGAAGTGGGTCAGGTCATCCAAGACTGTTGTGGGTTGTGCTGTGAATTTTCAGGGCTGCGAGCGACTGGTACAGGGACTCCATCTCCCAGGAGTCCCTGTTAGCCAGACCCGAGACACCTGGGCCACTCTACCTGACTGACACGCCCCCACCGACGCCGCTATAAACTCGGGATTTTCAAACCTGCGTGGGACATCATTGCTGCTTTCCTTCTGGGACTGGACCCCTGCTATTGTTTGTGTGCTGCTGCTAACCTGCGCGCTGTTCCCTCTGAAGCTCTACTCCTCGCCGGACCCGCTTCGCGGGTCCTGCTTCATTGTGTTCTGCGGGAGTTGGTGAGAAGAGGGTCAGGTCATCCAAGACTGTTGTGGGTTGTGCTGTGAATTTTCAGGGCTGCGAGCGACTGGTACAGGGACTCCATCTTCCAGGAGTCCCTGTTAGCCAGACCCGAGAAACCTGGGCCGCTCTCCCTGACTGACACACCCCCACATACGCCGTTATAAACTCTGGATTTTCAAACCTGCGTGGGACATCATTGCTGCTTTCCTTCTGGGACTGGACCCCTGCTATCGTTTGTGTGCTGCTGCTAACCTGCGCGCTGTTCCCTCTGAAGCTCTACTCCTCGCCGGACCCGCTACGCGGGTCCCGCTTCGTTGTGTTCTGCGGGAGTTGGTGAGAAGTGGGTCAGGTCATCCAAGACTGTTGTGGGTTGTGCTGTGAATTTTCAGGGCTGCGAGCGACTGGTACAGGGACTCCATCTCCCAGGAGTCCCTGTTAGCCAGACCCGAGACACCTGGACTGCTCTCCCTGACTGACACGCCCCCACCGACGCCGCTATAAACTCTGGATTTTCAAACCTGCGTGGGACATCATTGCTGCTTTCCTTCTGGGACTGGACCCCTGCTATCGTTTGTGTGCTGCTGCTAACCTGCGCGCTGTTCCCTCTGAAGCTCTACTCCTCGCCGGACCCGCTTCGCGGGTCCCGCTTCGTTGTGTTCTGCGGGAGTTGGTGAGAAGTGGGTCAGGTCATCCAAGACTGTTGTGGGTTGTGCTGTGAATTTTCAGGGCTGCGAGCGACTGGTACATGGACTCCATCTCCCAGGAGTCCCTGTTAGCCAGATCCGAGACACCTGGTCTGCTCTCCCTGACTGACACGCCCCCACCGACGCCGCTATAAACTCTGGATTTTCAAATCTGCGTGGGACATCATTGCTGCTTTCCTTCTGGGACTGGACCCCTGCTATCGTTTGTGTGCTGCTGCTAACCTGCGCGCTGTTCCCTCTGAAGCTCTACTCCTCGCCGGACCCGCTGCGCGGGTCCCGCTTCGTTGTGTTCTGCGGGAGTTGGTGAGAAGTGGGTCAGGTCATCCAAGACTGTTGTGGGTTGTGCTGTGAATTTTCAGGGCTGCGAGCGACTGGTACAGGGACTCCATCTCCCAGGAGTCCCTGTTAGCCAGACCCGAGACACCTGGGCCGCTCTCGCTGACTGACACGCCCCCACCGACGCCGCTATAAACTCTGGATTTTCAAATCTGCGTGGGACATCATTGCTGCTTTCCTTCTGGGACTGGACCCCTGCTATCGTTTGTGTGCTGCTGCTAACCTGCGCGCTGTGCCCTCTGAAGCTCTACTCCTCGCCGGACCCGCTTCGTTGTGTTCTGCGGGAGTTGGTGAGAAGTGGGTCAGGTCATCCAAGACTGTTGTGGGTTGTGCTGTGAATTTTCAGGGCTGCGAGCGACTGGTACATGGACTCCATCTCCCAGGAGTCCCTGTTAGCCACACCCAAGACACCTGGACTGCTCTCCCTGACTGACACGCCCCCACCGACGCCGCTATAAACTCTGGATTTTCAAATCTGCGTGGGACATCATTGCTGCTTTCCTTCTGGGACTGGACCCCTGCTATCGTTTGTGTGCTGCTGCTAACCTGCGCGCTGTTCACTCTGAAGCTCTATTCCTCGCCGGACCCGCTGCGCGGGTCCCGCTTCGTTGTGTTCTGCGGGAGTTGGTGAGAAGTGGGTCAGGTCATCCAAGACTGTTGTGGGTTGTGCTGTTAATTGTCAGGGCTGCGAGCGACTGGTACAGGGACTCCATCTCCCAGGAGTCCCTGTTAGCCAGACCCGAGACACCTGGGCCGCTCTCCCTGACTGACACGCCCCCACCGACGCCGCTATAAACTCTGGATTTTCAAATCTGCGTGGGACATCATTGCTGCTTTCCTTCTGGGACTGGACCCCTTCTATCGTTTGTGTGCTGCTGCTAACCTGCGCGCTGTTCCCTCTGAAGCTCTACTCCTCGCCGGACCCGCTTTGTGGGTCCCGCTTCGTTGTGTTCTGCGGGAGTTGGTGAGAAGTGGGTCTGGTCATCCAAGACTGTTGTGGGTTGTGCTGTGAATTTTCAGGGCTGCGAGCGACTGGTACAGGGACTCCATCTCCCAGGTGTCCCTGTTAGCCAGACCCGAGACACCTGGACCGCTCTCCCTGACTGACACGCCCCCACCGCCGCCGCCATAAACTCTGGATTTTCAAACCTGCGTGGGACATCATTGCTGCTTTCCTTCTGGGACTGGACCCCTGCTATCGTTTGTGTGCTGCTGCTAACCTGCGCGCTGTTCCCTCTGAAGCTCTACTCCTCGACGGACCCGCTTCGCGGGGTTCTGCGGGAGTTGGTGAGAAGTGGGTCAGGTCATCCAAGACTGTTGTGGGTTGTGCTGTGAATTTTCAGGACTGCGAGCGACTGGTACATGGACTCCATCTCCCAGGAGTCCCTGTTAGCCAGACCCGAGACACCTGGACTGCTCTCCCTGACTGACACGCCCCCACCGACGCCGCTATAAACTCTGGATTTTCAAATCTGCGTGGGACATCATTGCTGCTTTCCTTCTGGGACTGGACCCCTGCTATCGTTTGTGTGCTGCTGCTTACCTGCCCACTGTTCCCTCTGAAGCTCTACTCCTCGCCGGACTCGCTTCGCGGGTCCCGCTTCGTTGTGTTCTGCGGGACTTGGTGAGAAGTGGGTCAGGTAATCGAAGACTGTTGTGGGTTGTGCTGTGAATTTTCAGGGCTGCGAGCGACTGGTACAGGGACTCCATCTCCCAGGAGTCCCTGTTAGCCAGACCCGAGACACCTGGGCCGCTCTCCCTGACTGACACGCCCCCACCGACGCCGCTATAAATTCTGGATTTTCAAACCTGCGTGGGACATCATTGCTGCTTTCCTTCTGGGACTGGACCCCTGCTATCGTTTGTGTGCTGCTGCTAACCTGCGCGCTGTTCCCTCTGAAGCTCTACTCCTCGCCGGACCCGCTTCGGTGTGTTCTGCGGGAGTTGGTGAGAAGTGGGTCAGGTCATCCAAGACTGTTGTGGGTTGTGCTGTGAATTTTCAGGGCTGCGAGCGACTGGTACAGGGACGCCATCTCCCAGGAGTCCCTGTTAGCCAGACCCGAGACACATGGACCGCTCTCCCTGACTGACACACCCCCACCGACGCCGCTATAAACTCTGGATTTTCAAACCTGCGTGGGACATCATTGCTGCTTTCCTTCTGGGACTGGACCCCTGCTATCGTTTGTGTGCTGCTGCTAACCTGCGCGCTGTTCCCTCTGAAGCTCTACTCCTCGCCGGACCCGCTTCGCGGGTCCCGCTTCATTGTGTTCTGCGGGAGTTGGTGAGAAGTGGGTCAGGTCATCCAAGACTGTTGTGGGTTGTGCTGTGAATTTTCAGGGCTGCGAGCGACTGGTACATGGACTCCATCTCCCAGGAGTCCCTGTTAGCCAGACCCGAGACACCTGGACTGCTCTCCCTGACTGACACGCCCCCACCGACGCCGCTATAAACTCTGGATTTTCAAATCTGCGTGGGACATCATTGCTGCTTTCCTTCTGGGACTGGACCCCTGCTATCGTTTGTGTGCTGCTGCTAACCTGCGCGCTGTTCCCTCTGAAGCTCTACTCCTCGCCGGACCCGCTGCGCGGGTCCCGCTTCGTTGTGTTCTGCAGGAGTTGGTGAGAAGTGGGTCGGGTCATCCAAGACTGTTGTGGGTTGTGCTGTGAATTTTCAGGGCTGCGAGCGACTGGTACAGGGACTCCATCTCCCAGGAGTCCCTGTTAGCCAGACCCGAGACACCTGGGCCGCTCTCCCTGACTGACACGCCCCCACCGACGCCTCTATAAACTCTGGATTTTCAAATCTGCGTGGGACATCATTGCTGCTTTCCTTCTGGGACTGGACCCCTGCTATCGTTTGTGTACTGCTGCTAACCTGCGCGCTGTTCCCTCTGAAGCTCTACTCCTCGCCGGACCCGCTGCACGGGTCCCGCTTCGTTGTGTTCTGCGGGAGTTGGTGAGAAGTGGGTCAGGTCATCCAAGACTGTTGTGGGTTGTGCTGTGAATTTTCAGGGCTGCGAGCGACTGGTACAGGGACTCCATCTCCCAGGAGTCCCTGTTAGCCAGACCCGAGACACCTGGGCCACTCTCCCTGACTGACACGCCCCCACCGACGCCGCTATAAACTCTGGATTTTCAAATCTGCGTGGGACATCATTGCTGCTTTCATTCTGGGACTGGACCCCTGCTATCGTTTGTGTGCTGCTGCTAACCTGCGCGCTGTTCCCTCTGAAGCTCTACTCCTCGACGGACCCGCTTCGCGGGGTTCTGCGGGAGTTGGTGAGAAGTGGGTCAGGTCATCCAAGACTGTTGTGGGTTGTGCTGTGAATTTTCAGGGCTGCGAGCGACTGGTACAGGGACTCCATCTCCCAGGAGTCCCTGTTAGCCAGACCCGAGACACCTGGGCCGCTCTCCCTGACTGACACGCCCCCACCGACACCTCTATAAACTCTGGATTTTCAAATCTGCGTGGGACATCATTGCTGCTTTCCTTCTGGGACTGGACCCCTGCTATCCTTTGTGTGCTGCTGCTAACCTGCGCGTTGTTCCCTCTGAAGCTCTACTCCTCGCCGGACCCGCTTCGCGAGTCCCGCTTCGTTGTGTTCTGCGGGAGTTGGTGAGAAGTGGGTCAGGTCATCCAAGACTGTTGCGGGTTGTGCTGTGAATTTTCAGGGCTGCGAGCGACTGGTACAGGGACTCCATCTCCCAGGAGTCCCTGTTAGCCAGACCCGAGACACCTGGGCCGCTCTCCCTGACTGACACGCCCCCACCGCCGCCGCTATAAACTCTGGATTTTCAAACCTGCGTGGGACATCATTGCTGCTTTCCTTCTGGGACTGGACCCCTGCTATCGTTTGTGTGCTGCTGCTAACCTGCGCGCTGTTCCCTCTGAAGCTCTACTCCTCGCCGGACCCGCTTCGGTGTGATCTGCGGGAGTTGGTGAGAAGTGGGTCAGGTCATCCAAGACTGTTGTGGGTTATGCTGTGAATTTTCAGGGCTGCGAGCGACTGGTACAGGGACGCCATCTCCCAGGAGTCCCTGTTAGCCAGACCCGAGACACCTGGACCGCTCTCCCTGACTGACACGCCCCCACCGACGCCGCTATAAACTCTGGATTTTCAAACCTGCGTGGGACATCATTCTGCTTTCCTTCTGGGACTGGACCCCTGCTATCGTTTGTGTGCTGCTGCTAACCTGCGCGCTGTTCCCTCTGAAGCTCTACTCCTCGCCGGACCCGCTTCGGTGTGATCTGCGGGAGTTGGTGAGAAGTGGGTCAGGTCATCCAAGACTGTTGTGGGTTATGCTGTGAATTTTCAGGGCTGCGAGCGACTGGTACAGGGACGCCATCTCCCAGGAGTCCCTGTTAGCCAGACCCGAGACACCTGGACCGCTCTCTCTGACTGACACGCCCCCACCGACGCCGCTATAAACTCTGGATTTTCAAATCTGCGTGGGACATCATTGCTGCTTTCCTTCTGGGACTGGACCCCTGCTATCCTTTGTGTGTTGCTGCTAACCTGCGCGCTGTTCCCTCTGAAGCTCTACTCCTCGCCGGACCCGCTTCGCGAGTCCCGCTTCGTTGTGTTCTGCGGGAGTTGGTGAGTAGTGGGTCAGGTCATCCAAGACTGTTGTGGGTTGTGCTGTGAATTTTCAGGGCTGCGAGCGACTGGTACAGGGACTCCATCTCCCAGGAGTCCCTGTTAGCCAGACCAGAGACACCTGGGCCGCTCTCCCTGACTGACACGCCCCCACAGACGCCGCTATAAACTCTGGATTTTCAAACCTGCGTGGGACATCATTGCTGCTTTCCTTCTGGGATTGGACCCCTGCTATCGTTTGTGTGCTGCTGCTAACCTGCGCGCTGTTCCCTCTGAAGCTCTACTCCTCGCCGGACCCGCTACGTGGGTCCCGCTTTGTTGTGTTCTGCGGGAGTTGGTGAGAAGTGGGTCAGGTCATCCAAGACTGTTTTGGGTTGTGCTGTGAATTTTCAGGGCTGCGAGCGACTGGTACAGGGACTCCATCTCCCGGGAGTCCCTGTTAGCCAGACCCGAGACACCTGGACTGCTCTCCCTGACTGACACGCCCCCACCGACGCCGCTATAAACTCTGGATTTTCAAACCTGCGTGGGACATCATTGCTGCTTTTCTTCTGGGACTGGACCCCTGCTATCGTTTGTGTGCTGCTGCTAACCTGCGCGCTTTTCCCTCTGAAGCTCTACTCCTCGCCGGACCCGCTGCGCGGGTCCCGCTTCGTTGTGTACTGCGGGAGTTGGTGAGAAGTGGGTCAGGTCATCCAAGACTGTTGTGGGTTGTGCTGTGAATTTTCAGGGCTGCGAGCGACTGGTACAGGGACTCCATCTCCCAGGAGTCCCTGTTAGCCAGACCCGAGACACCTGGGCCGCTCTCCCTGACTGACACGCCCCCACCGACGCCGCTATAAACTCTGGATTTTCAAACCTGCGTGGGACATCATTGCTGCTTTCCTTCTGGGACTGGACCCCTGCTATCGTTTGTGTGCTGCTGCTAACCTGCGCGCTGTTCCCTCTGAAGCTCTACTCCTCGCCGGACCCGCTTCGCTGTGTTCTGCGGGAGTTGGTGAGAAGTGGGTCAGGTCATCCAAGACTGTTGTGGGTTGTGCTGTGAATTTTCAGGGCTGCGAGCGACTGGTACAGGGACTCCATCTCCCAGGAGTCCCTGTTAGCCAGACCCGAGACACCTGGGCCACTCTACCTGACTGACACGCCCCCACCGACGCCGCTATAAACTCGGGATTTTCAAACCTGCGTGGGACATCATTGCTGCTTTCCTTCTGGGACTGGACCCCTGCTATTGTTTGTGTGCTGCTGCTAACCTGCGCGCTGTTCCCTCTGAAGCTCTACTCCTCGCCGGACCCGCTTCGCGGGTCCTGCTTCGTTGTGTTCTGCGGGAGTTGGTGAGAAGAGGGTCAGGTCATCCAAGACTGTTGTGGGTTGTGCTGTGAATTTTCAGGGCTGCGAGCGACTGGTACAGGGACTCCATCTTCCAGGAGTCCCTGTTAGCCAGACCCGAGAAACCTGGGCCGCTCTCCCTGACTGACACACCCCCACATACGCCGTTATAAACTCTGGATTTTCAAACCTGCGTGGGACATCATTGCTGCTTTCCTTCTGGGACTGGACCCCTGCTATCGTTTGTGTGCTGCTGCTAACCTGCGCGCTGTTCCCTCTGAAGCTCTACTCCTCGCCGGACCCGCTACGCGGGTCCCGCTTCGTTGTGTTCTGCGGGAGTTGGTGAGAAGTGGGTCAGGTCATCCAAGACTGTTGTGGGTTGTGCTGTGAATTTTCAGGGCTGCGAGCGACTGGTACAGGGACTCCATCTCCCAGGTGTCCCTGTTAGCCAGACCCGAGACACCTGGACCGCTCTCCCTGACTGACACGCCCCCACCGACGCCGCTATAAACTCTGGAGTTTTCAAACCTGCGTGGGACATCATTGCTGCTTTCCTTGTGGGACTGGACCCCTGCTATCGTTTGTGTGCTGCTGCTAACCTGCGCGCTGTTCCCCTGAAGCTCTACTCCTCGCCGGACCCGCTTCGCGGGTCCCGCTTCGTTGTGTTCTGCGGGAGTTGGTGAGAAGTGGGTCAGGTCATCCAAGACTGTTGTGGGTTGTGCTGTTAATTTTCAGGGCTGCGAGCGACTGGTACAGGGACTCCATCTCCCAGGAGTCCCTGTTAGCCAGACCCGAGACACTTGGGCCGCTCTCCCTGACTGACACGCCCCCACCGACGCCGCTATAAACTCTGGATTTTCAAACCTGCGTGGGACATCATTGCTGCTTTCCTTCTGGGACTGGACCCCTGCTATCGTTTGTGTGCTGCTGCTAACCTGCGCGCTGTTCCCTCTGAAGCTCTACTCCTCGCCGGACCCGCTTCGGTGTGATCTGCGGGAGTTGGTGAGAAGTGGGTCAGGTCATCCAAGACTGTTGTGGGTTGTGCTGTGAATTTTCAGGGCTGCGAGCGACTGGTACAGGGACGCCATCTCCCAGGAGTCCCTGTTAGCCAGACCCGAGACACCTGGACCGCTCTCCCTGACTGACACGCCCCCACCGACGCCGCTATAAACTCTGGATTTTCAAATCTGCGTGGGACATCATTGCTGCTTTCCTTCTGGGACTGGACCCCTGCTATCCTTTGTGTGTTGCTGCTAACCTGCGCGCTGTTCCCTCTGAAGCTCTACTCCTCGCCGGACCCGCTTCGCGAGTCCCGCTTCGCGAGTCCCGCTTCGTTGTGTTCTGCGGGAGTTGGTGAGTAGTGGGTCAGGTCATCCAAGACTGTTGCGGGTTGTGCTGTGAATTTTCAGGGCTGCGAGCGACTGGTACAGGGACTCCATCTTCCAGGAGTCCCTGTTAGCCAGACCCGAGAAACCTGGGCCGCTCTCCCTGACTGACACGCCCCCACCGACGCCGCTATAAACTCTGGATTTTCAAACCTGCGTGGGACATCATTGCTGCTTTTCTTCTGGGACTGGACCCCTGCTATCGTTTGTGTGCTGCTGCTAACCTGCGCGCTGTTCCCTCTGAAGCTCTACTCCTCGCCGGACCCGCTTCGCGGGTCCCGCTTCATTGTGTTCTGCGGGAGTTGGTGAGAAGTGGAACAGGTCATCCAAGACTGTTGTGGGTTGTGCTGTGAATTTTCAGGGCTGCGAGCGACTGGTACAGGGACTCCATCTCCCAGGAGTCCCTGTTAGCCAGACCAGAGACACCTGGGCCGCTCTCCCTGACTGACACGCCCCCACAGACGCCGCTATAAACTCTGGATTTTCAAACCTGCGTGGGACATCATTGCTGCTTTCCTTCTGGGACTGGACCCCTGCTATCGTTTGTGTGCTGCTGCTAACCTGCGCGCTGTTCCCTCTGAAGCTCTACTCCTCGCCGGACCCGCTACGTGGGTCCCGCTTCGTTGTGTTCTGCGGAAGTTGGTGATAAGTGGGTCAGGTCATCCAAGACTGTTGTTGGTTGTGCTGTGAATTTTCAGGGCTGCGAGCGACTGGTACAGGGACTCCATCTCCCAGGTGTCCCTGTTAGCCAGACCCGAGACACCTGGACCGCTCTCCCTGACTGACACGCCCCCACCGACACCGCTATAAACTCTGGATTTTCAAACCTGCGTGGGACATCATTGCTGCTTTCCTTCTGGGACTGGACCCCTGCTATCGTTTGTGTGCTGCTGCTAACCTGCGCGCTGTTCCCTCTGAAGCTCTACTCCTCGCCGGACCCGCTTCGCGGGTCCCGCTTCATTGTGTTCTGCGGGAGTTGGTGAGAAGTGGGTCAGGTCATCCAAGACTGTTGTGGGTTGTGCTGTGAATTTTCAGGGCTGCGAGCGACTGGTACAGGGAATCCATCTCCCAGGAGTCCCTGTTAGCCAGACCCGAGACACCTGGGCCGCTCTCCCTGACTGACACGCCCCCACATACGCCGCTATAAACTCTGGATTTTCAAACCTGCGTGGGACATCATTGCTGCTTTCCTTCTGGGACTGGACCCCTGCTATCGTTTGTGTGCTGCTGCTAACCTGCGCGCTGTTCCCTCTGAAGCTCTACTCCTCGCCGGACCCGCTACGCGGGTCCCGCTTCGTTGTGTTCTGCGGGAGTTGGTGAGAAGTGGGTCAGGTCATCCAAGACTGTTGTGGGTTGTGCTGTGAATTTTCAGGGCTGCGAGCGACTGGTACAGGGACTCCATCTCCCAGGTGTCCCTGTTAGCCAGACCCGAGACACCTGGACCGCTCTCCCTGACTGACACGCCCCCACCGACGCCGCTATAAACTCTGGATTTTCAAACCTGCGTGGGACATCATTGCTGCTTTCCTTGTGGGACTGGACCCCTGCTATCGTTTGTGTGCTGCTGCTAACCTGCGCGCTGTTCCCCTGAAGCTCTACTCCTCGCCGGACCCGCTTTGCGGGTCCCGCTTCGTTGTGTTCTGCGGGAGTTGGTGAGAAGTGGGTCAGGTCATCGAAGACTGTTGTGGGTTGTGCTGTTAATTTTCAGGGCTGCGAGCGACTGGTACAGGGACTCCATCTCCCAGGAGTCCCTGTTAGCCAGACCCGAGACACCTGGGCCACTCTCCCTGACTGACACGCCCCCACCGACGCCGCTATAAACTCTGGATTTTCAAACCTGCGTGGGACATCATTGCTGCTTTCCTTCTGGGACTGGACCCCTGCTATCGTTTGTGTGCTGCTGCTAACCTGCGCGCTGTTCCCTCTGAAGCTCTACTCCTCGCCGGACCCGCTACGTGGGTCCCGCTTCGTTGTGTTCTGCGGGAGTTGGTGAGAAGTGGGTCAGGTCATCCAAGACTGTTTTGGGTTGTGCTGTGAATTTTCAGGGCTGCGAGCGACTGGTACAGGGACTCCATCTCCCGGGAGTCCCTGTTAGCCAGACCCGAGACACCTGGACTGCTCTCCCTGACTGACACGCCCCCACCGACGCCGCTATAAACTCTGGATTTTCAAACCTGCGTGGGACATCATTGCTGCTTTTCTTCTGGGACTGGACCCCTGCTATCGTTTGTGTGCTGCTGCTAACCTGCGCGCTGTTCCCTCTGAAGCTCTACTCCTCGCCGGACCCGCTGCGCGGGTCCCGCTTCGTTGTGTACTGCGGGAGTTGGTGAGAAGTGGGTCAGGTCATCGAAGACTGTTGTGGGTTGTGCTGTGAATTTTCAGGGCTGCGAGCGACTGGTACAGGGACTCCATCTCCCAGGAGTCCCTGTTAGCCAGACCCGAGACACCTGGGCCGCTCTCCCTGACTGACACGCCCCCACCGACGCCGCTATAAACTCTGGATTTTCAAACCTGCGTGGGACATCATTGCTGCTTTCCTTCTGGGACTGGACCCCTGCTATCGTTTGTGTGCTGCTGCTAACCTGCGCGCTGTTCCCTCTGAAGCTCTACTCCTCGCCGGACCCGCTTCGCTGTGTTCTGCGGGAGTTGGTGAGAAGTGGGTCAGGTCATCCAAGACTGTTGTGGGTTGTGCTGTGAATTTTCAGGGCTGCGAGCGACTGGTACAGGGACTCCATCTCCCAGGAGTCCCTGTTAGCCAGACCCGAGACACCTGGGCCACTCTACCTGACTGACACGCCCCCACCGACGCCGCTATAAACTCGGGATTTTCAAACCTGCGTGGGACATCATTGCTGCTTTCCTTCTGGGACTGGACCCCTGCTATTGTTTGTGTGCTGCTGCTAACCTGCGCGCTGTTCCCTCTGAAGCTCTACTCCTCGCCGGACCCGCTTCGTTGTGTTCTGCGGGAGTTGGTGAGAAGTGGGTCAGGTCATCCAAGACTGTTGTGGGTTGTGCTGTGAATTTTCAGGGCTGCGAGCGACTGGTACAGGGAATCCATCTCCCAGGAGTCCCTGTTAGCCAGACCCGAGACACCTGGGCCGCTCTCCCTGACTGACACACCCCCACATACGCCGTTATAAACTCTGGATTTTCAAACCTGCGTGGGACATCATTGCTGCTTTCCTTCTGGGACTGGACCCCTGCTATCGTTTGTGTGCTGCTGCTAACCTGCGCGCTGTTCCCTCTGAAGCTCTACTCCTCGCCGGACCCGCTACGCGGGTCCCGCTTCGTTGTGTTCTGCGGGAGTTGGTGAGAAGTGGGTCAGGTCATCCAAGACTGTTGTGGGTTGTGCTGTGAATTTTCAGGGCTGCGAGCGACTGGTACAGGGACTCCATCTCCCAGGTGTCCCTGTTAGCCAGACCCGAGACACCTGGACCGCTCTCCCTGACTGACACGCCCCCACCGACGCCGCTATAAACTCTGGATTTTCAAACCTGCGTGGGACATCATTGCTGCTTTCCTTGTGGGACTGGACCCCTGCTATCGTTTGTGTGCTGCTGCTAACCTGCGCGCTGTTCCCCTGAAGCTCTACTCCTCGCCGGACCCGCTTCGCGGGTCCCGCTTCGTTGTGTTCTGCGGGAGTTGGTGAGAAGTGGGTCAGGTCATCCAAGACTGTTGTGGGTTGTGCTGTTAATTTTCAGGGCTGCGAGCGACTGGTACAGGGACTCCATCTCCCAGGAGTCCCTGTTAGCCAGACCCGAGACACTTGGGCCGCTCTCCCTGACTGACACGCCCCCACCGACGCCGCTATAAACTCTGGATTTTCAAACCTGCGTGGGACATCATTGCTGCTTTCCTTCTGGGACTGGACCCCTGCTATCGTTTGTGTGCTGCTGCTAACCTGCGCGCTGTTCCCTCTGAAGCTCTACTCCTCGCCGGACCCGCTTCGGTGTGATCTGCGGGAGTTGGTGAGAAGTGGGTCAGGTCATCCAAGACTGTTGTGGGTTGTGCTGTGAATTTTCAGGGCTGCGAGCGACTGGTACAGGGACGCCATCTCCCAGGAGTCCCTGTTAGCCAGACCCGAGACACCTGGACCGCTCTCCCTGACTGACACGCCCCCACCGACGCCGCTATAAACTCTGGATTTTCAAATCTGCGTGGGACATCATTGCTGCTTTCCTTCTGGGACTGGACCCCTGCTATCCTTTGTGTGTTGCTGCTAACCTGCGCGCTGTTCCCTCTGAAGCTCTACTCCTCGCCGGACCCGCTTCGCGAGTCCCGCTTCGTTGAGTTCTGCGGGAGTTGGTGAGTAGTGGGTCAGGTCATCCAAGACTGTTGCGGGTTGTGCTGTGAATTTTCAGGGCTGCGAGCGACTGGTACAGGGACTCCATCTTCCAGGAGTCCCTGTTAGCCAGACCCGAGAAACCTTGGCCGCTCTCCCTGACTGACACGCCCCCACCGACGCCGCTATAAACTCTGGATTTTCAAACCTGCGTGGGACATCATTGCTGCTTTTCTTCTGGGACTGGACCCCTGCTATCGTTTGTGTGCTGCTGCTAACCTGCGCGCTGTTCCCTCTGAAGCTCTACTCCTCGCCGGACCCGCTTCGCGGGTCCCGCTTCATTGTGTTCTGCGGGAGTTGGTGAGAAGTGGGTCAGGTCATCCAAGACTGTTGTGGGTTGTGCTGTGAATTTTCAGGGCTGCGAGCGACTGTTACAGGGACTCCATCTCCCAGGAGTCCCTGTTAGCCAGACCAGAGACACCTGGGCCGCTCTCCCTGACTGACACGCCCCCACAGACGCCGCTATAAACTCTGGATTTTCAAACCTGCGTGGGACATCATTGCTGCTTTCCTTCTGGGACTGGACCCCTGCTATCGTTTGTGTGCTGCTGCTAACCTGCGCGCTGTTCCCTCTGAAGCTCTACTCCTCGCCGGACCCGCTACGTGGGTCCCGCTTCGTTGTATTCTGCGGGAGTTGGTGATAAGTGGGTCAGGTCATCCAAGACTGTTGTGGGTTGTGCTGTGAATTTTCAGGGCTGCGAGCGACTGGTACAGGGACTCCATCTCCCAGGTGTCCCTGTTAGCCAGACCCGAGACACCTGGACCGCTCTCCCTGACTGACACGCCCCCACCGACACCGCTATAAACTCTGGATTTTCAAACCTGCGTGGGACATCATTGCTGCTTTCCTTCTGGGACTGGACCCCTGCTATCGTTTGTGTGCTGCTGCTAACCTGCGCGCTGTTCCCTCTGAAGCTCTACTCCTCGCCGGACCCGCTTCGCGGGTCCCGCTTCATTGTGTTCTGCGGGAGTTGGTGAGAAGTGGGTCAGGTCATCCAAGACTGTTGTGGGTTGTGCTGTGAATTTTCAGGGCTGCGAGCGACTGGTACAGGGAATCCATCTCCCAGGAGTCCCTGTTAGCCAGACCCGAGACACCTGGGCCGCTCTCCCTGACTGACACGCCCCCACATACGCCGCTATAAACTCTGGATTTTCAAACCTGCGTGGGACATCATTGCTGCTTTCCTTCTGGCACTGGACCCCTGCTATCGTTTGTGTGCTGCTGCTAACCTGCGCGCTGTTCCCTCTGAAGGTCTACTCCTCGCCGGACCCGCTACGCGGGTCCCGCTTCGTTGTGTTCTGCGGGAGTTGGTGAGAAGTGGGTCAGGTCATCCAAGACTGTTGTGGGTTGTGCTGTGAATTTTCAGGGCTGCGAGCGACTGGTACAGGGACTCCATCTCCCAGGTGTCCCTGTTAGCCAGACCCGAGACACCTGGACCGCTCTCCCTGACTGACACGCCCCCACCGACGCCGCTATAAACTCTGGATTTTCAAACCTGCGTGGGACATCATTGCTGCTTTCCTTGTGGGACTGGACCCCTGCTATCGTTTGTGTGCTGCTGCTAACCTGCGCGCTGTTCCCCTGAAGCTCTACTCCTCGCCGGACCCGCTTTGCGGGTCCCGCTTCGTTGTGTTCTGCGGGAGTTGGTGAGAAGTGGGTCAGGTCATCCAAGACTGTTGTGGGTTGTGCTGTTAATTTTCAGGGCTGCGAGCGACTGGTACAGGGACTCCATCTCCCAGGAGTCCCTGTTAGCCAGACCCGAGACACCTGGGCCACTCTCCCTGACTGACACGCCCCCACCGACGCCGCTATAAACTCTGGATTTTCAAACCTGCGTGGGACATCATTGCTGCTTTCCTTCTGGGACTGGACCCCTGCTATCGTTTGTGTGCTGCTGCTAACCTGCGCGCTGTTCCCTCTGAAGCTCTACTCCTCGCCGGACCCGCTTCGTTGTGTTCTGCGGGAGTTGGTGAGAAGTGGGTCAGGTCATCCAAGACTGTTGTGGGTTGTGCTGTGAATTTTCAGGGCTGCGAGCGACTGGTACAGGGACTCCATCTCCCAGGTGTCCCTGTTAGCCAGACCCGAGACACCTGGACCGCTCTCCCTGACTGACACGCCCCCACCGACGCCGCTATAAACTCTGGATTTTCAAACCTGCGTGGGACATCATTGCTGCTTTCCTTCTGAGACTGGACCCCTGCTATCATTTGTGTGCTGCTGCTAACCTGCGCGCTGTTCCCTCTGAAGCTCTACTCCTCGCCGGACCCGCTTCGCGGGTCCCGCTTCGTTGTGTTCTGCGGGAGTTGGTGAGAAGTGGGTCAGGTCATCCAAGACTGTTGTGGGTTGTGCTGTGAATTTTCAGGGCTGCGAGCGACTGGTACATGGACTCCATCTCCCAGGAGTCCCTGTTAGCCAGATCCGAGACACCTGGACTGCTCTCCCTGACTGACACGCCCCCACCGACGCCGCTATAAACTCTGGATTTTCAAATCTGCGTGGGACATCATTGCTGCTTTCCTTCTGGGACTGGACCCCTGCTATCGTTTGTGTGCTGCTGCTAACCTGCGCGCTGTTCCCTCTGAAGCTCTACTCCTCGCCGGACCCGCTGCGCGGGTCCCGCTTCGTTGTGTTCTGCGGGAGTTGGTGAGAAGTGGGTCAGGTCATCCAAGACTGTTGTGGGTTGTGCTGTGAATTTTCAGGGCTGCGAGCGACTGGTACAGGGACTCCATCTCCCAGGAGTCCCTGTTAGCCAGACCCGAGACACCTGGGCCGCTCTCCCTGACTGACACGCCCCCACCGACGCCGCTATAAACTCTGGATTTTCAAATCTGCGTGGGACATCATTGCTGCTTTCCTTCTGGGACTGGACCCCTGCTATCGTTTGTGTGCTGCTGCTAACCTGCGCGCTGTGCCCTCTGAAGCTCTACTCCTCGCCGGACCCGCTTCGTTGTGTTCTGCGGGAGTTGGTGAGAAGTGGGTCAGGTCATCCAAGACTGTTGTGGGTTGTGCTGTGAATTTTCAGGGCTGCGAGCGACTGGTACATGGACTCCATCTCCCAGGAGTCCCTGTTAGCCACACCCAAGACACCTGGACTGCTCTCCCTGACTGACACGCCCCCACCGACGCCGCTATAAACTCTGGATTTTCAAATCTGCGTGGGACATCATTGCTGCTTTCCTTCTGGGACTGGACCCCTGTTATCGTTTGTGTGCTGCTGCTAACCTGCGCGCTGTTCACTCTGAAGCTCTAATCCTCGCCGGACCCGCTGCGCGGGTCCCGCTTCGTTGTGTTCTGCGGGAGTTGCTGAGAAGTGGGTCAGGTCATCCAAGACTGTTGTGGGTTGTGCTGTTAATTGTCAGGGCTGCGAGCGACTGGTACAGGGACTCCATCTCCCAGGAGTCCCTGTTAGCCAGACCCGAGACACCTGGGCCGCTCTCCCTGACTGACACGCCCCCACCGACGCCGCTATAAACTCTGGATTTTCAAATCTGCGTGGGACATCATTGCTGCTTTCCTTCTGGGACTGGACCCCTTCTATCGTTTGTGTGCTGCTGCTAACCTGCGCGCTGTTCCCTCTGAAGCTCTACTCCTCGCCGGACCCGCTTTGTGGGTCCCGCTTCGTTGTGTTCTGCGGGAGTTGGTGAGAAGTGGGTCTGGTCATCCAAGACTGTTGTGGGTTGTGCTGTGAATTTTCAGGGCTGCGAGCGACTGGTACAGGGACTCCATCTCCCAGGTGTCCCTGTTAGCCAGACCCGAGACACCTGGACCGCTCTCCCTGACTGACACGCCCCCACCGACGCCGCCATAAACTCTGGATTTTCAAACCTGCGTGGGACATCATTGCTGCTTTCCTTCTGGGACTGGACCCCTGCTATCGTTTGTGTGCTGCTGCTAACCTGCGCGCTGTTCCCTCTGAAGCTCTACTCCTCGCCGGACCCGCTTCGGTGTGTTCTGCGGGAGTTGGTGAGAAGTGGGTCAGGTCATCCAAGACTGTTGTGGGTTGTGCTGTGAATTTTCAGGGCTGCGACCGACTGGTACAGGGACGCCATCTCCCAGGAGTCCCTGTTAGCCAGACCCGAGACACATGGACCGCTCTCCCTGACTGACACACCCCCACCGACGCCGCTATAAACTCTGGATTTTCAAACCTGCGTGGGACATCATTGCTGCTTTCCTTCTGGGACTGGACCCCTGCTATCGTTTGTGTGCTGCTGCTAACCTGCGCGCTGTTCCCTCTGAAGCTCTACTCGCCGGACCCGCTTCGCGGGTCCCGCTTCAATGTGTTCTGCGGGAGTTGGTGAGAAGTGGGTCAGGTCATCCAAGACTGTTGTGGGTTGTGCTGTGAATTTCAGGGCTGCTAGCGACTGGTACAGGGACTCCATCTCCCAGGAGTCCCTGTTAGCCAGACCCGAGACACCTGGCCGCTCTCCCTGACTGACACGCTCCCACAGACGCCGCTATAAACTCTGGATTTTCAAACCTGCGTGGGACATCATTGCTGCTTTCCTTCTGGGACTGGACCCCTGCTATCGTTTGTGTGCTGCTGCTAACCTGCGCGCTGTTTCCTCTGAAGCTCTACTCTTCGCCGGACCCGCTACGTGGGTCCCGCTTCGTTGTGTTCTGCGGGAGTTGGTGAGAAGTGGGTCAGGTCATCCAAGACTGTTGTGGGTTGTGCTGTGAATTTTCAGGGCTGCGAGCGACTGGTACAGGGACTCCATCTCCCAGGAGTCCCTGTTAGCCAGACCCGAGACACCTGGGCCGCTCTCCCTGACTGACACGCCCCCACCGACGCCACTATAAACTCTGGATTTTCAAATCTGCGTGGGACATCATTGCTGCTTTCCTTCTGGGACTGGACCCCTGCTATCGTTTGTGTGCTGCTGCTAACCTGCGCGCTGTTCCCTCTGAAGCTCTACTCCTCGCCGGACCCGCTTCGCGAGTCCCGCTTCGTTGTGTTCTGCGGGAGTTGGTGAGAAGTAGGTCAGGTCATCCAAGACTGTTGCGGGTTGTGCTGTGAATTTTCAGGGCTGCGAGCGACTGGTACAGGGACTCCATCTCCCAGGAGTCCCTGTTAGCCAGACCCGAGACACCTGGGCCGCTCTCCCTGACTGACACGCCCCCACCGACGCCGCTATAAACTCTGGATTTTCAAACCTGCGTGGGACATCATTGCTGCTTTCCTGCTGGGACTGGACCCCTGCTATCGTGTGTGTGCTGCTGCTAACCTGCGCGCTGTTCCCTCTGAAGCTCTACTCCTCGCCGGACCCGCTTCGTTGTGTTCTGCGGGAGTTGGTGAGAAGTGGGTTAGGTCATCCAAGACTGTTGTGGGTTGTGCTGTGAACTTTCAGGGCTGCGAGCGACTGGTACAGGGACTCCATCTCCCAGGAGTCCCTGTTAGCCAGACCCGAGACACCTGGGCCGCTCTCCCTGACTGACACGCCCCCACCGACGCCGCTATAAACTCTGGATTTTCAAACCTGCGTGGGACATCATTGCTGCTTTCCTCCTGGGACTGGACCCCTGCTATCGTTTGTGTGCTGCTGCTAACCTGTGCGCTGTTCCCTCTGAAGCTCTACTCCTCGCCGGACCCGCTTCGTTGTGTTCTGCGGGAGTTGGTGAGAAGTGGGTCAGGTCATCCAAGACTGTTGTGGGTTGTGCTGTGAATTTTCAGGGCTGCGAGCGACTGGTACAGGGACTCCATCTCCCAGGAGTCCCTGTTAGCCAGACCCGAGACACCTGGACCGCTCTCCCTGACTGACACGCCCCCACCAACGCCGCTATAAACTTTGGATTTTCAAACCTGCGCGGGACATCATTGCTGCTTCCCTTCTGGGACTGGACCCCTGCTATCGTTTGTGTGCTGCTGCTAACCTGCGCGCTGTTCCCTCTGAAGCTTTACTCCTCGCCGGACTGACACGCCCCCACAGACGCCGCTATAGACTCTGGATTTTCAAACCTGCGTGGGACATCATTGCTGCTTTCCTTCTGGGACTGGACCCCTGCTATCGTTTGTGTGCTGCTGCTAACCTGCGCGCTGTTCCCTCTGAAGCTCTACTCCTCGCCGGACCCGCTACGCGGGTCCCGCTTCGTTGTGTTCTGCGGGAGTTGGTGAGAAGTGGGTCAGGTCATCCAAGACTGTTGCGGGTTGTGCTGTGAATTTTCAGGGCTGCAAGCGACTGGTACAGGGACTCCATCTCCCAGGAGTCCCTGTTAGCCAGACCCGAGACACCTGGGCCGCTCTCCCTGACTGACACGCCCCCACCGACGCCGCTATAAACTCTGGATTTTCAGACCTGCGTGGGACATCATTGCTGCTTTCCTTCTGGGACTGGACCCCTGCTATCGTTTGTGTGCTGCTGCTAACCTGCGCGCTATTCCCTCTGAAGCTCTACTCCTCGCCGGACCCGCTTCGCGGGTCCCGCTTTGTTGTGTTCTGCGGGAGTTGGTGAGAAGTGGGTCAGGTCATCCAAGACTGTTGTGGGTTGTGCTGTGAATTTTCAGGGCTGCGAGCGACTGGTACAGGGACTCCATCTCCCAGGAGTCCCTGTTAGCCAGACCCGAGACACCTGGGCCGCTCTCCCTGACTGACACGCCCCCACAGACGCTGCTATAAACTCTGGATTTTCAAACCTGCGTGGGACATCATTGCTGCTTCCTTCTGGGACTGGACCCCTGCTATTGTTTGTGTGCTGCTGCTAACCTGCGCGCTGTTCCCTCTGAAGCTCTACTCCTCGCCGGACCCGCTACGTTGTGTTCTGCGGGAGTTGGTGAGAAGTGGGTCAGGTCATCCAAGACTGTTGTGGGTTGTGCTGTGAATTTTCAGGGCTGCGAGCGACTGGTACAGGGACTCCATCTCCCAGGAGTCCCTGTTAGCCAGACCCGAGACACCTGGGCCGCTCTCCCTGACTGACACGCCCCCACCGACGCCGCTATAAACTCTGGATTTTCAAACCTGCGTGGGACATCATTGCTGCTTTCCTTCTGGGACTGGACCCCTGCTATCATTTGTGTGCTGCTGCTAACCTGCGCGCTGTTCCCTCTGAAGCTCTACTCCTCGCCGGACACGCTTCGTTGTGTTCTGCGGGAGTTGGTGAGAAGTGGGTCAGGTCATCCAAGACTGTTGTGGGTTGTGCTGTGAATTTTCAGGGCTGCGAGCGACTGGTACAGGGACTCCATCTCCCAGGAGTCCCTGTTAGCCAGACCCGAGACACCTGGGCCGCTCTCCCTGACTGACACGCTCCCACAGACGCCGCTATGAACTCTGGATTTTCAAACCTGCGTGGGACATCATTGCTGCTTTCCTTCTGGGACTGGACCCCTGATATCGTTTGTGTGCTGCTGCTAACCTGCGCGCTGTTCCATCTGAAGCTCTACTCCTCGCCGGACCCGCTACGTGGGTCCCGCTTCGTTGTGTTCTGCGGGAGTTGGTGAGAAGTGGGTCAGGTCATCCAAGACTGTTGTGGGTTGTGCTGTGAATTTTCAGGGCTGCGAGCGACTGGTACAGGGACTCCATCTCCCAGGAGTCCCTGTTAGCCAGACCCGAGACACCTGGGCCGCTCTCCCTGACTGACACGCCCCCACCGACGCCACTATAAACTCTGGATTTTCAAATCTGCGTGGGACATCATTGCTGCTTTCCTTCTGGGACTGGACCCCTGCTATCGTTTGTGTGCTGCTGCTAACCTGCGCGCTGTTCCCTCTGAAGCTCTACTCCTCGCCGGACCCGCTTCGCGAGTCCCGCTTCGTTGTGTTCTGCGGGAGTTGGTGAGAAGTGGGTCAGGTCATCCAAGACTGTTGAGGGTTGTGCTGTGAATTTTCAGGGCTGCGAGCGACTGGTACAGGGACTCCATCTCCCAGGAGTCCCTGTTAGCCAGACCCGAGACACCTGGGCCGCTCTCCCTGACTGACACGCCCCCACCGACGCCGCTATAAACTCTGGATTTTCAAACCTGCGTGGGACATCATTGCTGCTTTCCTTCTGGGACTGGACCCCTGCTATCGTTTGTGTGCTGCTGCTAACCTGCGCGCTGTTCCCTCTGAAGCTCTACTCCTCGCAGGACCCGCTTCGCGGGTCCCGCTTCGTTGTGTTCTGCGGGAGTTGGTGAGAAGTGGGTCAGGTCATCCAAGACTGTTGTGGGTTGTGCTGTGAATTTTCAGGGCTGCGAGCGACTGGTACAGGGACTCCATCTCCCAGGAGTCCCTGTTAGCCAGACCCGAGACACCTGGGCCGCTCTCCCTGACTGACACGCCCCCACCGACGCCGCTATAAACTCTGGATTTTCAAACCTGCGTGGGACATCATTGCTGCTTTCCTTCTGGGACTGGACCCCTGCTATCGTTTGTGTGCTGCTGCTAACCTGCGCGCTGTTCCCTCTGAAGCTCTACTCCTCGCCGGACCCGCTTCGTTGTGTTCTGCGGGAGTTGGTGAGAAGTGGGTCAGGTCATCCAAGACTGTTGTGGGTTGTGCTGTGAAATTTCAGGGCTGCGAGCGACTGGTACAGGGACTCCATCTCCCAGGAGTCCCTGTTAGCCAGACCCGAGACACCTGGGCCGCTCTCCCTGACTGACACGCACCCACAGACGCCGCTATAAACTCTGGATTTTCAAACCTGCGTGGGACATCATTGCTGCTTTCCTTCTGGGACTGGACCCCTGCTATCGTTTGTGTGCTGCTGCTAACCTGCGCGCTGTTCCCTCTGAAGCTCTACTCCTCGCCGGACCCGCTACGCGGGTCCCGCTTCGTTTTGTTCTGCGGGAGTTGGTGAGAAGTGGGTCAGGTCATCCAAGACTGTTGTGGGTTGTGCTGTGAATTTTCAGGGCTGCGAGCGACTGGTACAGGGACTCCATCTCCCAGGAGTCCCTGTTAACCAGACCCGAGACATCTGGGCCGCTCTCCCTGACTGACACGCCCCCACCGACGCCGCTATAAACTCTGGATTTTCAAATCTGCGTGGGACATCATTGCTGCTTTCCTTCTGGGACTGGACCCCTGCTATCGTTTGTGTGCTGCTGCTAACCTGCGCGCTGTTCCCTCTGAAGCTCTACTCCTCGCCGGACCCGCTTCGCGAATCCCGCTTCGTTGTGTTCTGCGGGAGTTGGTGAGAAGTGGGTCAGGTCATCCAAGACTGTTGTGGGTTGTGCTGTGAATTTTCAGGGCTGCGAGCGACTGGTACAGGGACTCCATCTCCCAGGAGTCCCTGTTAGCCAGACCCGAGACACCTGGGCCGCTCTCCCTGACTGACACGCCCCCACCGACGCCGCTATAAACTTTGGATTTTCAAATCTGCGTGGGACATCATTGCTGCTTTCCTTCTGGGACTGGAACCCTGCTATCGTTTGTGTGCTGCTGCTAACCTGCGCGCTGTTCCCTCTGAAGCTCTACTCCTCGCCGGACCCGCTTCGCGAGTCCGCCTTCGTTGTGTTCTGCGGGAGTTGGTGAGAAGTGGGTCAGGTCATCCAAGACTGTTGCGGGTTGTGCTGTGAATTTTCAGGGCTGCGAGCGACTGGTACAGGGACTCCATCTCCCAGGAGTCCCTGTTAGCCAGACCCGAGACACCTGGCCCGCTCTCCCTGACTGACACGCCCCCACCGACGCCGCTATAAACTCTGGATTTTCAAACCTGCGTGGGACATCATTGCTGCTTTCCTTCTAGGACTGGACCCCTGCTATCGTTTGTGTGCTGCTGCTAACCTGCGCGCTGTCCCCTCTGAAGCTCTACTCCTCGCCGGACACGCTTCGTTGTGTTCTGCGGGAGTTGGTGAGAAGTGGGTCAGGTCATCCAAGACTGTTGTGGGTTGTGCTGTGAATTTTCAGGGCTGCGACCGACTGGTACAGGGACTCCATCTCCCAGGAGTCCCTGTTAGCCAGACCCGAGACACCTGGGCCGCTCCCAATTGACTGACACGCTCCCACAGACGCCGCTATAAACTCTGGATTTTCAAACCTGAGTGGGACATCATTGCTGCTTTCCTTCTGGGACTGGACCCCTGCTATCGTTTGTGTGCTGCTGCTAACCTGCGCACTGTTCCATCTGAAGCTCTACTCCTCGCCGGACCCGCTTCGCGAGTCCCGCTTCGTTGTGTTCTGCGGGAGTTGGTGAGAAGTGGGTCAGGTCATCCAAGACTGTTGCGGGTTGTGCTGTGAATTTTAAGGGCTGCGAGCGACTGGTACAGGGACTCCATCTCCCAGGAGTCCCTGTTAGCCAGACCCGAGACACCTGGGCCGCTCTCCCTGACTGACACGCCCCCACCGACGCCGCTATAAACTCTGGATTTTCAAACCTGCGTGGGACATCATTGCTGCTTTCCTTCTGGGACTGGACCCCTGCTATCGTTTGTGTGCTGCTGCTAACCTGTGCGCTGTTCCCTCTGAAGCTCTACTCCTCGCCCGCTTCGTTGTGTTCTGCGGGAGTTGGTGAGAAGTGGGTCAGGTCATCCAAGACTGTTGTGGGTTGTGCTGTGAATTTTCAGGGCTGCGAGCGACTGGTACATGGACTCCATCTCCCAGGAGTCCCTGTTAGCCAGATCCGAGACACCTGGACTGCTCTCCCTGACTGACACGCCCCCACCGACGCCGCTATAAACTCTGGATTTTCAAATCTGCGTGGGACATCATTGCTGCTTTCCTTCTGGGACTGGACCCCTGCTATCGTTTGTGTGCTGCTGCTAACCTGCGCGCTGTTCCCTCTGAAGCTCTACTCCTCGCCGGACCCGCTGCGCGGGTCCCGCTTCGTTGTGTTCTGCGGGAGTTGGTGAGAAGTGGGTCAGGTCATCCAAGACTGTTGTGGGTTGTGCTGTGAATTTTCAGGGCTGCGAGCGACTGGTACAGGGACTCCATCTCCCAGGAGTCCCTGTTAGCCAGACCCGAGACACCTGGGCCGCTCTCCCTGACTGACACGCCCCCACCGACGCCGCTATAAACTCTGGATTTTCAAATCTGCGTGGGACATCATTGCTGCTTTCCTTCTGGGACTGGACCCCTGCTATCGTTTGTGTGCTGCTGCTAACCTGCGCGCTGTGCCCTCTGAAGCTCTACTCCTCGCCGGACCCGCTTCGTTGTGTTCTGCGGGAGTTGGTGAGAAGTGGGTCAGGTCATCCAAGACTGTTGTGGGTTGTGCTGTGAATTTTCAGGGCTGCGAGCGACTGGTACATGGACTCCATCTCCCAGGAGTCCCTGTTAGCCACACCCAAGACACCTGGACTGCTCTCCCTGACTGACACGCCCCCACCGACGCCGCTATAAACTCTGGATTTTCAAATCTGCGTGGGACATCATTGCTGCTTTCCTTCTGGGACTGGACCCCTGCTATCGTTTGTGTGCTGCTGCTAACCTGCGCGCTGTTCACTCTGAAGCTCTAATCCTCGCCGGACCCGCTGCGCGGGTCCCGCTTCGTTGTGTTCTGCGGGAGTTGGTGAGAAGTGGGTCAGGTCATCCAAGACTGTTGTGGGTTGTGCTGTTAATTGTCAGGGCTGCGAGCGACTGGTACAGGGACTCCATCTCCCAGGAGTCCCTGTTAGCCAGACCCGAGACACCTGGGCCGCTCTCCCTGACTGACACGCCCCCACCGACGCCGCTATAAACTCTGGATTTTCAAATCTGCGTGGGACATCATTGCTGCTTTCCTTCTGGGACTGGACCCCTGCTATCGTTTGTGTGCTGCTGCTAACCTGCGCGCTGTTCCCTCTGAAGCTCTACTCCTCGCCGGACCCGCTTCGGTGTGTTCTGCGGGAGTTGGTGAGAAGTGGGTCAGGTCATCCAAGACTGTTGTGGGTTGTGCTGTGAATTTTCAGGGCTGCGACCGACTGGTACAGGGACGCCATCTCCCAGGAGTCCCTGTTAGCCAGACCCGAGACACATGGACCGCTCTCCCTGACTGACACACCCCCACCGACGCCGCTATAAACTCTGGATTTTCAAACCTGCGTGGGACATCATTGCTGCTTTCCTTCTGGGACTGGACCCCTGCTATCGTTTGTGTGCTGCTGCTAACCTGCGCGCTGTTCCCTCTGAAGCTCTACTCCTCGCCGGACCCGCTTCGCGGGTCCCGCTTCATTGTGTTCTGCGGGAGTTGGTGAGAAGTGGGTCAGGTCATCCAAGACTGTTGTGGGTTGTGCTGTGAATTTTCAGGGCTGCGAGCGACTGGTACATGGACTCCATCTCCCAGGAGTCCCTGTTAGCCAGACCCGAGACACCTGGACTGCTCTCCCTGACTGACACGCCCCCACCGACGCCGCTATAAACTCTGGATTTTCAAATCTGCGTGGGACATCATTGCTGCTTTCCTTCTGGGACTGGACCCCTGCTATCGTTTGTGTGCTGCTGCTAACCTGCGCGCTGTTCCCTCTGAAGCTCTACTCCTCGCCGGACCCGCTTCGCGGGTCCCGCTTCGTTGTGTTCTGCGGGAGTTGGTGAGAAGTGGGTCAGGTCATCCAAGACTGTTGTGGGTTGTGCTGTGAATTTTCAGGGCTGCGAGCGACTGGTACATGGACTCCATCTCCCAGGAGTCCCTGTTAGCCAGACCCGAGACACCTGGACTGCTCTCCCTGACTGACACGCCCCCACCGACGCCGCTATAAACTCTGGATTTTCAAATCTGCGTGGGACATCATTGCTGCTTTCCTTCTGGGACTGGACCCCTGCTATCGTTTGTGTGCTGCTGCTTACCTGCCCGCTGTTCCCTCTGAAGCTCTACTCCTCGCCGGACCCGCTTCGCGGGTCCCGCTTCGTTGTGTTCTGCGGGACTTGGTGAGAAGTGGGTCAGGTAATCGAAGACTGTTGTGGGTTGTGCTGTGAATTTTCAGGGCTGCGAGCGACTGGTACAGGGACTCCATCTCCCAGGAATCCCTGTTAGCCAGACCCGAGACACCTGGGCCGCTCTCCCTGACTGACACGCCCCCACCGAAGCCGCTATAAATTCTGGATTTTCAAACCTGCGTGGGACATCATTGCTGCTTTCCTTCTGGGACTGGACCCCTGCTATCGTTTGTGTGCTGCTGCTAACCTGCGCGCTGTTCCCTCTGAAGCTCTACTCCTCGCCGGACCCACTACGCGGGTCCCGCTTCGTTTTGTTCTACGGGAGTTGGTGAGAAGTGGGTCAGGTCATCCAAGACTGTTGTGGGTTGTGCTGTGAATTTTCAGGGCTGCGAGCGACTGGTACAGGGACTCCATCTCCCAGGAGTCCCTGTTAGCCAGACCCGAGACACCTGGGCCGCTCTCCCTGACTGACACGCCCCCACAGAAGCCACTATAAACTCTGGATTTTCAAACCTGCGTGGGACATCATTGCTGCTTTCCTTCTGGGACTGGACCCCTGCTATCGTTTGTGTGCTGCTGCTAAACTGCGCGCTGTTCCCTCTGAAGCTCTACTCCTCGCCGGACCCGCTACGCGGGTCCCGCTTCGTTGTGTTCTGCGGGAGTTGGTGAGAAGTGGGTCAGGTCATCCAAGACTGTTGTGGGTTGTGCTGTGAATTTTCCGGGCTGCGGGCGACTGGTACAGGGACTCCATCTCCCAGGAGTCCCTGTTAGCCAGACCCGAGACACCTGGACCGCTCTCCCTGACTGACACGCCCCCACCGACGCCGCTATAAACTCTGGATTTTCAAACCTGCGTGGGACATCATTGCTGCTTCCCTTCTGGGACTGGACCCCTGCTATCGTTTGTGTGCTGCTGCTAACCTGCGCGCTGTTCCCTCTGAAGCTTTACTCCTCGCCGGACTGACATGCCCCCACAGACGCCGCTATAAACTCTGGATTTTCAAACCTGCGTGGGACATCATTGCTGCTTTCCTTCTGGGACTGGACCCCTGCTATCGTTTGTGTGCTGCTGCTAACCTGCGCGCTGTTCCCTCTGAAGCTCTACTCCTCGCCGGACCCGCTTCGTTGTGTTCTGCGGGAGTTGGTGAGAAGTGGGTCAGGTCATCCAAGACTGTTGTGGGTTGTGCTGTGAAATTTCAGGGCTGCGAGCGACTGGTACAGGGACTCCATCTCCCAGGAGTCCCTGTTAGCCAGACCCGAGACACCTGGGCCGCTCTCCCTGACTGACACGCACCCACAGACGCCGCTATAAACTCTGGATTTTCAAACCTGCGTGGGACATCATTGCTGCTTTCCTTCTGGGACTGGACCCCTGCTATCGTTTGTGTGCTGCTGCTAACCTGCGCGCTGTTCCCTCTGAAGCTCTACTCCTCGCCGGACCCGCTACGCGGGTCCCGCTTCGTTTTGTTCTGCGGGAGTTGGTGAGAAGTGGGTCAGGTCATCCAAGACTGTTGTGGGTTGTGCTGTGAATTTTCAGGGCTGCGAGCGACTGGTACAGGGACTCCATCTCCCAGGAGTCCCTGTTAACCAGACCCGAGACATCTGGGCCGCTCTCCCTGACTGACACGCCCCCACCGACGCCGCTATAAACTCTGGATTTTCAAATCTGCGTGGGACATCATTGCTGCTTTCCTTCTGGGACTGGACCCCTGCTATCGTTTGTGTGCTGCTGCTAACCTGCGCGCTGTTCCCTCTGAAGCTCTACTCCTCGCCGGACCCGCTTCGCGAATCCCGCTTCGTTGTGTTCTGCGGGAGTTGGTGAGAAGTGGGTCAGGTCATCCAAGACTGTTGTGGGTTGTGCTGTGAATTTTCAGGGCTGCGAGCGACTGGTACAGGGACTCCATCTCCCAGGAGTCCCTGTTAGCCAGACCCGAGACACCTGGGCCGCTCTCCCTGACTGACACGCCCCCACCGACGCCGCTATAAACTTTGGATTTTCAAATCTGCGTGGGACATCATTGCTGCTTTCCTTCTGGGACTGGAACCCTGCTATCGTTTGTGTGCTGCTGCTAACCTGCGCGCTGTTCCCTCTGAAGCTCTACTCCTCGCCGGACCCGCTTCGCGAGTCCGCCTTCGTTGTGTTCTGCGGGAGTTGGTGAGAAGTGGGTCAGGTCATCCAAGACTGTTGCGGGTTGTGCTGTGAATTTTCAGGGCTGCGAGCGACTGGTACAGGGACTCCATCTCCCAGGAGTCCCTGTTAGCCAGACCCGAGACACCTGGCCCGCTCTCCCTGACTGACACGCCCCCACCGACGCCGCTATAAACTCTGGATTTTCAAACCTGCGTGGGACATCATTGCTGCTTTCCTTCTAGGACTGGACCCCTGCTATCGTTTGTGTGCTGCTGCTAACCTGCGCGCTGTCCCCTCTGAAGCTCTACTCCTCGCCGGACACGCTTCGTTGTGTTCTGCGGGAGTTGGTGAGAAGTGGGTCAGGTCATCCAAGACTGTTGTGGGTTGTGCTGTGAATTTTCAGGGCTGCGACCGACTGGTACAGGGACTCCATCTCCCAGGAGTCCCTGTTAGCCAGACCCGAGACACCTGGGCCGCTCCCAATTGACTGACACGCTCCCACAGACGCCGCTATAAACTCTGGATTTTCAAACCTGAGTGGGACATCATTGCTGCTTTCCTTCTGGGACTGGACCCCTGCTATCGTTTGTGTGCTGCTGCTAACCTGCGCACTGTTCCATCTGAAGCTCTACTTCTCGCCGGACCCGCTTCGCGAGTCCCGCTTCGTTGTGTTCTGCGGGAGTTGGTGAGAAGTGGGTCAGGTCATCCAAGACTGTTGCGGGTTGTGCTGTGAATTTTAAGGGCTGCGAGCGACTGGTACAGGGACTCCATCTCCCAGGAGTCCCTGTTAGCCAGACCCGAGACACCTGGGCCGCTCTCCCTGACTGACACGCCCCCACCGACGCCGCTATAAACTCTGGATTTTCAAACCTGCGTGGGACATCATTGCTGCTTTCCTTCTGGGACTGGACCCCTGCTATCGTTTGTGTGCTGCTGCTAACCTGTGCGCTGTTCCCTCTGAAGCTCTACTCCTCGCCCGCTTCGTTGTGTTCTGCGGGAGTTGGTGAGAAGTGGGTCAGGTCATCCAAGACTGTTGTGGGTTGTGCTGTGAATTTTCAGGGCTGCGAGCGACTGGTACATGGACTCCATCTCCCAGGAGTCCCTGTTAGCCAGATCCGAGACACCTGGACTGCTCTCCCTGACTGACACGCCCCCACCGACGCCGCTATAAACTCTGGATTTTCAAATCTGCGTGGGACATCATTGCTGCTTTCCTTCTGGGACTGGACCCCTGCTATCGTTTGTGTGCTGCTGCTAACCTGCGCGCTGTTCCCTCTGAAGCTCTACTCCTCGCCGGACCCGCTGCGCGGGTCCCGCTTCGTTGTGTTCTGCGGGAGTTGGTGAGAAGTGGGTCAGGTCATCCAAGACTGTTGTGGGTTGTGCTGTGAATTTTCAGGGCTGCGAGCGACTGGTACAGGGACTCCATCTCCCAGGAGTCCCTGTTAGCCAGACCCGAGACACCTGGGCCGCTCTCCCTGACTGACACGCCCCCACCGACGCCGCTATAAACTCTGGATTTTCAAATCTGCGTGGGACATCATTGCTGCTTTCCTTCTGGGACTGGACCCCTGCTATCGTTTGTGTGCTGCTGCTAACCTGCGCGCTGTTCCCTCTGAAGCTCTACTCCTCGCCGGACCCGCTTCGGTGTGTTCTGCGGGAGTTGGTGAGAAGTGGGTCAGGTCATCCAAGACTGTTGTGGGTTGTGCTGTGAATTTTCAGGGCTGCGACCGACTGGTACAGGGACGCCATCTCCCAGGAGTCCCTGTTAGCTAGACCCGAGACACATGGACCGCTCTCCCTGACTGACACACCCCCACCGACGCCGCTATAAACTCTGGATTTTCAAACCTGCGTGGGACATCATTGCTGCTTTCCTTCTGGGACTGGACCCCTGCTATCGTTTGTGTGCTGCTGCTAACCTGCGCGCTGTTCCCTCTGAAGCTCTACTCCTCGCCGGACCCGCTTCGCGGGTCCCGCTTCATTGTGTTCTGCGGGAGTTGGTGAGAAGTGGGTCAGGTCATCCAAGACTGTTGTGGGTTGTGCTGTGAATTTTCAGGGCTGCGAGCGACTGGTACATGGACTCCATCTCCCAGGAGTCCCTGTTAGCCAGACCCGAGACACCTGGACTGCTCTCCCTGACTGACACGCCCCCACCGACGCCGCTATAAACTCTGGATTTTCAAATCTGCGTGGGACATCATTGCTGCTTTCCTTCTGGGACTGGACCCCTGCTATCGTTTGTGTGCTGCTGCTAACCTGCGCGCTGTTCCCTCTGAAGCTCTACTCCTCGCCGGACCCGCTTCGCGGGTCCCGCTTCGTTGTGTTCTGCGGGAGTTGGTGAGAAGTGGGTCAGGTCATCCAAGACTGTTGTGGGTTGTGCTGTGAATTTTCAGGGCTGCGAGCGACTGGTACATGGACTCCATCTCCCAGGAGTCCCTGTTAGCCAGACCCGAGACACCTGGACTGCTCTCCCTGACTGACACGCCCCCACCGACGCCGCTATAAACTCTGGATTTTCAAATCTGCGTGGGACATCATTGCTGCTTTCCTTCTGGGACTGGACCCCTGCTATCGTTTGTGTGCTGCTGCTTACCTGCCCGCTGTTCCCTCTGAAGCTCTACTCCTCGCCGGACCCGCTTCGCGGGTCCCGCTTCGCGGGTCCCGCTTCGTTGTGTTCTGCGGGACTTGGTGAGAAGTGGGTCAGGTAATCGAAGACTGTTGTGGGTTGTGCTGTGAATTTTCAGGGCTGCGAGCGACTGGTACAGGGACTCCATCTCCCAGGAATCCCTGTTAGCCAGACCCGAGACACCTGGGCCGCTCTCCCTGACTGACACGCCCCCACCGAAGCCGCTATAAATTCTGGATTTTCAAACCTGCGTGGGACATCATTGCTGCTTTCCTTCTGGGACTGGACCCCTGCTATCGTTTGTGTGCTGCTGCTAACCTGCGCGCTGTTCCCTCTGAAGCTCTACTCCTCGCCGGACCCGCTACGCGGGTCCCGCTTCGTTTTGTTCTACGGGAGTTGGTGAGAAGTGGGTCAGGTCATCCAAGACTGTTGTGGGTTGTGCTGTGAATTTTCAGGGCTGCGAGCGACTGGTACAGGGACTCCATCTCCCAGGAGTCCCTGTTAGCCAGACCCGAGACACCTGGGCCGCTCTCCCTGACTGACACGCCCCCACAGAAGCCACTAAAAACTCTGGATTTTCAAACCTGCGTGGGACATCATTGCTGCTTTCCTTCTGGGACTGGACCCCTGCTATCGTTTGTGTGCTGCTGCTAAACTGCGCGCTGTTCCCTCTGAAGCTCTACTCCTCGCCGGACCCGCTACGCGGGTCCCGCTTCGTTGTGTTCTGCGGGAGTTGGTGAGAAGTGGGTCAGGTCATCCAAGACTGTTGTGGGTTGTGCTGTGAATTTTCCGGGCTGCGGGCGACTGGTACAGGGACTCCATCTCCCAGGAGTCCCTGTTAGCCAGACCCGAGACACCTGGACCGCTCTCCCTGACTGACACGCCCCCACCGACGCCGCTATAAACTCTGGATTTTCAAACCTGCGTGGGACATCATTGCTGCTTCCCTTCTGGGACTGGACCCCTGCTATCGTTTGTGTGCTGCTGCTAACCTGCGCGCTGTTCCCTCTGAAGCTTTACTCCTCGCCGGACTGACATGCCCCCACAGACGCCGCTATAAACTCTGGATTTTCAAACCTGCGTGGGACATCATTGCTGCTTTCCTTCTGGGACTGGACCCCTGCTATCGTTTGTGTGCTGCTGCTAACCTGCGCGCTGTTCCCTCTGAAGCTCTACTCGCCGGACCCGCTTCGCGGGTCCCGCTTCAATGTGTTCTGCGGGAGTTGGTGAGAAGTGGGTCAGGTCATCCAAGACTGTTGTGGGTTGTGCTGTGAATTTCAGGGCTGCTAGCGACTGGTACAGGGACTCCATCTCCCAGGAGTCCCTGTTAGCCAGACCCGAGACACCTGGCCGCTCTCCCTGACTGACACGCTCCCACAGACGCCGCTATAAACTCTGGATTTTCAAACCTGCGTGGGACATCATTGCTGCTTTCCTTCTGGGACTGGACCCCTGCTATCGTTTGTGTGCTGCTGCTAACCTGCGCGCTGTTTCCTCTGAAGCTCTACTCTTCGCCGGACCCGCTACGTGGGTCCCGCTTCGTTGTGTTCTGCGGGAGTTGGTGAGAAGTGGGTCAGGTCATCCAAGACTGTTGTGGGTTGTGCTGTGAATTTTCAGGGCTGCGAGCGACTGGTACAGGGACTCCATCTCCCAGGAGTCCCTGTTAGCCAGACCCGAGACACCTGGGCCGCTCTCCCTGACTGACACGCCCCCACCGACGCCACTATAAACTCTGGATTTTCAAATCTGCGTGGGACATCATTGCTGCTTTCCTTCTGGGACTGGACCCCTGCTATCGTTTGTGTGCTGCTGCTAACCTGCGCGCTGTTCCCTCTGAAGCTCTACTCCTCGCCGGACCCGCTTCGCGAGTCCCGCTTCGTTGTGTTCTGCGGGAGTTGGTGAGAAGTAGGTCAGGTCATCCAAGACTGTTGCGGGTTGTGCTGTGAATTTTCAGGGCTGCGAGCGACTGGTACAGGGACTCCATCTCCCAGGAGTCCCTGTTAGCCAGACCCGAGACACCTGGGCCGCTCTCCCTGACTGACACGCCCCCACCGACGCCGCTATAAACTCTGGATTTTCAAACCTGCGTGGGACATCATTGCTGCTTTCCTTCTGGGACTGGACCCCTGCTATCGTGTGTGTGCTGCTGCTAACCTGCGCGCTGTTCCCTCTGAAGCTCTACTCCTCGCCGGACCCGCTTCGTTGTGTTCTGCGGGAGTTGGTGAGAAGTGGGTTAGGTCATCCAAGACTGTTGTGGGTTGTGCTGTGAATTTTCAGGGCTGCGAGCGACTGGTACAGGGACTCCATCTCCCAGGAGTCCCTGTTAGCCAGACCCGAGACACCTGGGCCGCTCTCCCTGACTGACACGCCCCCACCGACGCCGCTATAAACTCTGGATTTTCAAACCTGCGTGGGACATCATTGCTGCTTTCCTCCTGGGACTGGACCCCTGCTATCGTTTGTGTGCTGCTGCTAACCTGTGCGCTGTTCCCTCTGAAGCTCTACTCCTCGCCGGACCCGCTTCGTTGTGTTCTGCGGGAGTTGGTGAGAAGTGGGTCAGGTCATCCAAGACTGTTGTGGGTTGTGCTGTGAATTTTCAGGGCTGCGAGCGACTGGTACAGGGACTCCATCTCCCAGGAGTCCCTGTTAGCCAGACCCGAGACACCTGGGCCGCTCTCGCTGACTGACACGCCCCCACAGACGCTGCTATAAACTCTGGATTTTCAAACCTGCGTGGGACATCATTGCTGCTTCCTTCTGGGACTGGACCCCTGCTATTGTTTGTGTGCTGCTGCTAACCTGCGCGCTGTTCTCTCTGAAGCTCTACTCCTCGCCGGACCCGCTACGCGGGTCCCGCTTCGTTGTGTTCTGCGGGAGTTGGTGAGAAGTGGGTCAGGTCATCCAAGACTGTTGTGGGTTGTGCTGTGAATTTTCAGGGCTGCGAGCGACTGGTACAGGGACTCCATCTCCCAGGAGTCCCTGTTAGCCAGACCCGAGACACCTGGACCGCTCTCCCTGACTGACACGCCCCCACCGACGCCGCTATAAACTTTGGATTTTCAAACCTGCGTGGGACATCATTGCTGCTTCCCTTCTGGGACTGGACCCCTGCTATCGTTTGTGTGCTGCTGCTAACCTGCGCGCTGTGCCCTCTGAAGCTTTACTCCTCGCCGGACTGACACGCCCCCACAGACGCCGCTATAGACTCTGGATTTTCAAACCTGCGTGGGACATCATTGCTGCTTTCCTTCTGGGACTGGACCCCTGCTATCGTTTGTGTGCTGCTGCTAACCTGCGCGCTGTTCCCTCTGAAGCTCTACTCCTCGCCGGACCCGCTACGCGGGTCCCGCTTCGTTGTGTTCTGCGGGAGTTGGTGAGAAGTGGGTCAGGTCATCCAAGACTGTTGCGGGTTGTGCTGTGAATTTTCAGGGCTGTAAGCGACTGGTACAGGGACTCCATCTCCCAGGAGTCCCTGTTAGCCAGACCCGAGACACCTGGGCCGCTCTCCCTGACTGACACGCCCCCACCGACGCCGCTATAAACTCTGGATTTTCAGACCTGCGTGGGACATCATTGCTGCTTTCCTTCTGGGACTGGACCCCTGCTATCGTTTGTGTGCTGCTGCTAACCTGCGCGCTATTCCCTCTGAAGCTCTACTCCTCGCCGGACCCGCTTCGCGGGTCCCGCTTTGTTGTGTTCTGCGGGAGTTGGTGAGAAGTGGGTCAGGTCATCCAAGACTGTTGTGGGTTGTGCTGTGAATTTTCAGGGCTGCGAGCGACTGGTACAGGGACTCCATCTCCCAGGAGTCCCTGTTAGCCAGACCCGAGACACCTGGGCCGCTCTCCCTGACTGACACGCCCCCACAGACGCTGCTATAAACTCTGGATTTTCAAACCTGCGTGGGACATCATTGCTGCTTCCTTCTGGGACTGGACCCCTGCTATTGTTTGTGTGCTGCTGCTAACCTGCGCGCTGTTCCCTCTGAAGCTCTACTCCTCGCCGGACCCGCTACGTTGTGTTCTGCGGGAGTTGGTGAGAAGTGGGTCAGGTCATCCAAGACTGTTGTGGGTTGTGCTGTGAATTTTCAGGGCTGCGAGCGACTGGTACAGGGACTCCATCTCCCAGGAGTCCCTGTTAGCCAGACCCGAGACACCTGGGCCGCTCTCCCTGACTGACACGCCCCCACCGACGCCGCTATAAACTCTGGATTTTCAAACCTGCGTGGGACATCATTGCTGCTTTCCTTCTGGGACTGGACCCCTGCTATCATTTGTGTGCTGCTGCTAACCTGCGCGCTGTTCCCTCTGAAGCTCTACTCCTCGCCGGACACGCTTCGTTGTGTTCTGCGGGAGTTAGTGAGAAGTGGGTCAGGTCATCCAAGACTGTTGTGGGTTGTGCTGTGAATTTTCAGGGCTGCAAGCGACTGGTACAGGGACTCCATCTCCCAGGAGTCCCTGTTAGCCAGACCCGAGACACCTGGGCCGCTCTCCCTGACTGACACGCTCCCACAGACGCCGCTATGAACTCTGGATTTTCAAACCTGCGTGGGACATCATTGCTGCTTTCCTTCTGGGACTGGACCCCTGATATCGTTTGTGTGCTGCTGCTAACCTGCGCGCTGTTCCATCTGAAGCTCTACTCCTCGCCGGACCCGCTACGTGGGTCCCGCTTCGTTGTGTTCTGCGGGAGTTGGTGAGAAGTGGGTCAGGTCATCCAAGACTGTTGTGGGTTGTGCTGTGAATTTTCAGGGCTGCGAGCGACTGGTACAGGGACTCCATCTCCCAGGAGTCCCTGTTAGCCAGACCCGAGACACCTGGGCCGCTCTCCCTGACTGACACGCCCCCACCGACGCCACTATAAACTCTGGATTTTCAAATCTGCGTGGGACATCATTGCTGCTTTCCTTCTGGGACTGGACCCCTGCTATCGTTTGTGTGCTGCTGCTAACCTGCGCGCTGTTCCCTCTGAAGCTCTACTCCTCGCCGGACCCGCTTCGCGAGTCCCGCTTCGTTGTGTTCTGCGGGAGTTGGTGAGAAGTGGGTCAGGTCATCCAAGACTGTTGAGGGTTGTGCTGTGAATTTTCAGGGCTGCGAGCGACTGGTACAGGGACTCCATCTCCCAGGAGTCCCTGTTAGCCAGACCCGAGACACCTGGGCCGCTCTCCCTGACTGACACGCCCCCACCGACGCCGCTATAAACTCTGGATTTTCAAACCTGCGTGGGACATCATTGCTGCTTTCCTTCTGGGACTGGACCCCTGCTATCGTTTGTGTGCTGCTGCTAACCTGCGCGCTGTTCCCTCTGAAGCTCTACTCCTCGCAGGACCCGCTTCGCGGGTCCCGCTTCGTTGTGTTCTGCGGGAGTTGGTGAGAAGTGGGTCAGGTCATCCAAGACTGTTGTGGGTTGTGCTGTGAATTTTCAGGGCTGCGAGCGACTGGTACAGGGACTCCATCTCCCAGGAGTCCCTGTTAGCCAGACCCGAGACACCTGGGCCGCTCTCCCTGACTGACACGCCCCCACCGACGCCGCTATAAACTCTGGATTTTCAAACCTGCGTGGGACATCATTGCTGCTTTCCTTCTGGGACTGGACCCCTGCTATCGTTTGTGTGCTGCTGCTAACCTGCGCGCTGTTCCCTCTGAAGCTCTACTCCTCGCCGGACCCGCTTCGTTGTGTTCTGCGGGAGTTGGTGAGAAGTGGGTCAGGTCATCCAAGACTGTTGTGGGTTGTGCTGTGAAATTTCAGGGCTGCGAGCGACTGGTACAGGGACTCCATCTCCCAGGAGTCCCTGTTAGCCAGACCCGAGACACCTGGGCCGCTCTCCCTGACTGACACGCACCCACAGACGCCGCTATAAACTCTGGATTTTCAAACCTGCGTGGGACATCATTGCTGCTTTCCTTCTGGGACTGGACCCCTGCTATCGTTTGTGTGCTGCTGCTAACCTGCGCGCTGTTCCCTCTGAAGCTCTACTCCTCGCCGGACCCGCTACGCGGGTCCCGCTTCGTTTTGTTCTGCGGGAGTTGGTGAGAAGTGGGTCAGGTCATCCAAGACTGTTGTGGGTTGTGCTGTGAATTTTCAGGGCTGCGAGCGACTGGTACAGGGACTCCATCTCCCAGGAGTCCCTGTTAACCAGACCCGAGACATCTGGGCCGCTCTCCCTGACTGACACGCCTCCACCGACGCCGCTATAAACTCTGGATTTTCAAATCTGCGTGGGACATCATTGCTGCTTTCCTTCTGGGACTGGACCCCTGCTATCGTTTGTGTGCTGCTGCTAACCTGCGCGCTGTTCCCTCTGAAGCTCTACTCCTCGCCGGACCCGCTTCGCGAATCCCGCTTCGTTGTGTTCTGCGGGAGTTGGTGAGAAGTGGGTCAGGTCATCCAAGACTGTTGTGGGTTGTGCTGTGAATTTTCAGGGCTGCGAGCGACTGGTACAGGGACTCCATCTCCCAGGAGTCCCTGTTAGCCAGACCCGAGACACCTGGGCCGCTCTCCCTGACTGACACGCCCCCACCGACGCCGCTATAAACTTTGGATTTTCAAATCTGCGTGGGACATCATTGCTGCTTTCCTTCTGGGACTGGAACCCTGCTATCGTTTGTGTGCTGCTGCTAACCTGCGCGCTGTTCCCTCTGAAGCTCTACTCCTCGCCGGACCCGCTTCGCGAGTCCCGCTTCGTTGTGTTCTGCGGGAGTTGGTGAGAAGTGGGTCAGGTCATCCAAGACTGTTGCGGGTTGTGCTGTGAATTTTCAGGGCTGCGAGCGACTGGTACAGGGACTCCATCTCCCAGGAGTCCCTGTTAGCCAGACCCGAGACACCTGGCCCGCTCTCCCTGACTGACACGCCCCCACCGACGCCGCTATAAACTCTGGATTTTCAAACCTGCGTGGGACATCATTGCTGCTTTCCTTCTAGGACTGGACCCCTGCTATCGTTTGTGTGCTGCTGCTAACCTGCGCGCTGTCCCCTCTGAAGCTCTACTCCTCGCCGGACACGCTTCGTTGTGTTCTGCGGGAGTTGGTGAGAAGTGGGTCAGGTCATCCAAGACTGTTGTGGGTTGTGCTGTGAATTTTCAGGGCTGCGACCGACTGGTACAGGGACTCCATCTCCCAGGAGTCCCTGTTAGCCAGACCCGAGACACCTGGGCCGCTCCCAATTGACTGACACGCTCCCACAGACGCCGCTATAAACTCTGGATTTTCAAACCTGAGTGGGACATCATTGCTGCTTTCCTTCTGGGACTGGACCCCTGCTATCGTTTGTGTGCTGCTGCTAACCTGCGCGCTGTTCCCTCTGAAGCTCTACTCCTCGCCGGACCCGCTTCGCGAGTCCCGCTTCGTTGTGTTCTGCGGGAGTTGGTGAGAAGTGGGTCAGGTCATCCAAGACTGTTGCGGGTTGTGCTGTGAATTTTAAGGGCTGCGAGCGACTGGTACAGGGACTCCATCTCCCAGGAGTCCCTGTTAGCCAGACCCGAGACACCTGGGCCGCTCTCCCTGACTGACACGCCCCCACCGACGCCGCTATAAACTCTGGATTTTCAAACCTGCGTGGGACATCATTGCTGCTTTCCTTCTGGGACTGGACCCCTGCTATCGTTTGTGTGCTGCTGCTAACCTGTGCTCTGTTCCCTCTGAAGCTCTACTCCTCGCCCGCTTCGTTGTGTTCTGCGGGAGTTGGTGAGAAGTGGGTCAGGTCATCCAAGACTGTTGTGGGTTGTGCTGTGAATTTTCAGGGCTGCGAGCGACTGGTACAGGGACTCCATCTCCCAGGAGTCCCTGTTAGCCAGACCCGAGACACCTGGGCCGCTCTCCCTGACTGACACGCCCCCACAGACGCCGCTATAAACTCTGGATTTTCAAACCTGCGTGGGACATCATTGCTGCTTTCCTTCTGGGACTGGACCCCTGCTATCGTTTGTGTGCTGCTGCTAACCTGCGCGCTGTTCCCTCTGAAGCTCTACTCCTCGCCGGACCCGCTACGCGGGTCCCGCTTTGTTTTGTTCTACGGGAGTTGGTGAGAAGTGGGTCAGGTCATCCAAGACTGTTGTGGGTTGTGCTGTGAATTTTCAGGGCTGCGAGCGACTGGTACAGGGACTCCATCTCCCAGGAGTCCCTGTTAGCCAGACCCGAGACACCTGGGCCGCTCTCCCTGACTGACACGCCCCCACAGACGCTGCTATAAACTCTGGATTTTCAAACCTGCGTGGGACATCATTGCTGCTTTCCTTCTGGGACTGGACCCCTGCTATTGTTTGTGTGCTGCTGCTAACCTGCGCGCTGTTCCCTCTGAAGCTCTACTCCTCGCCGGACCCGCTACGCGGGTCCCGCTTTGTTGTGTTCTGCGGGAGTTGGTGAGAAGTGGGTCAGGTCATCCAAGACTGTTGTGGGTTGTGCTGTGAATTTTCCGGGCTGCGGGCGACTGGTACAGGGACTCCATCTCCCAGGAGTCCCTGTTAGCCAGACCCGAGACACCTGGACCGCTCTCCCTGACTGACACGCCCCCACCGACGCCGCTATAAACTCTGGATTTTCAAACCTGCGTGGGACATCATTGCTGCTTCCCTTCTGGGACTGGACCCCTGCTATCGTTTGTGTGCTGCTGCTAACCTGCGCGCTGTTCCCTCTGAAGCTTTACTCCTCGCCGGACTGACATGCCCCCACAGACGCCGCTATAAACTCTGGATTTGCAAACCTGCGTGGGACATCATTGCTGCTTTCCTTCTGGGACTGGACCCCTGCTATCGTTTGTGTGCTGCTGCTAACCTGCGCGCTGTTCCCTCTGAAGCTCTACTCGCCGGACCCGCTTCGCGGGTCCCGCTTCAATGTGTTCTGCGGGAGTTGGTGAGAAGTGGGTCAGGTCATCCAAGACTGTTGTGGGTTGTGCTGTGAATTTTCAGGGCTGCGAGCGACTGGTACAGGGACTCCATCTCCCAGGAGTCCCTGTTAGCCAGACCCGAGACACCTGGGCCGCTCTCCCTGACTGACACGCCCCCACCGACGCCGCTATAAACTCTGGATTTTCAAACCTGCGTGGGACATCATTGCTGCTTTCCTTCTGGGACTGGACCCCTGCTATCGTTTGTGTGCTGCTGCTAACCTGCGCGCTGTTCCCTCTGAAGCTCTACTCCTCGCCGGACCCGCTTCGTTGTGTTCTGCGGGAGTTGGTGAGAAGTGGGTCAGGTCATCCAAGACTGTTGTGGGTTGTGCTGTGAATTTTCAGGGCTGCGAGCGACTGGTACAGGGACTCCATCTCCCAGGAGTCCCTGTTAGCCAGACCCGAGACCCCTGGCCGCTCTCCCTGACTGACACGCTCCCACAGACGCCGCTATAAACTCTGGATTTTCAAACCTGCGTGGGACATCATTGCTGCTTTCCTTCTGGGACTGGACCCCTGCTATCGTTTGTGTGCTGCTGCTAACCTGCGCGCTGTTCCCTCTGAAGCTCTACTCCTCGCCGGACCCGCTACGTGGGTCCCGCTTCGTTGTGTTCTGCGGGAGTTGGTGAGAAGTGGGTCAGGTCATCCAAGACTGTTGTGGGTTGTGCTGTGAATTTTCAGGGCTGCGAGCGACTGGTACAGGGACTCCATCTCCCAGGAGTCCCTGTTAGCCAGACCCGAGACACCTGGGCCGCTCTCCCTGACTGACACGCCCCCACCGACGCCGCTATAAACTCTGGATTTTCAAACCTGCGTGGGACATCATTGCTGCTTCCCTTCTGGGACTGGACCCCTGCTATCGTTTGTGTGCTGCTGCTAACCTGCGCGCTGTTCCCTTTGAAGCTTTACTCCTCGCCGGACTGACATGCCCCCACAGACGCCGCTATAAACTCTGGATTTGCAAACCTGCGTGGGACATCATTGCTGCTTTCCTTCTGGGACTGGACCCCTGCTATCGTTTGTGTGCTGCTGCTAACCTGCGCGCTGTTCCCTCTGAAGCTCTACTCGCCGAACCCGCTTTGCGGGTCCCGCTTCAATGTGTTCTGCGGGAGTTGGTGAGAAGTGGGTCAGGTCATCCAAGACTGTTGTGGGTTGTGCTGTGAATTTTCAGGGCTGCGAGCGACTGGTACAGGGACTCCATCTCCCAGGAGTCCCTGTTAGCCAGACCCGAGACACCTGGGCCGCTCTCCCTGACTGACACGCCCCCACCGACGCCGCTATAAACTCTGGATTTTCAAACCTGCGTGGGACATCATTGCTGCTTTCCTTCTGGGACTGGACCCCTGCTATCGTTTGTGTGCTGCTGCTAACCTGCGCGCTGTTCCCTCTGAAGCTCTACTCCTCGCCGGACCCGCTTCGTTGTGTGCTGCGGGAGTTGGTGAGAAGTTGGTCAGGTCATCCAAGACTGTTGTGGGTTGTGCTGTGAATTTTCAGGGCTGCGAGCGACTGGTACAGGGACTCCATCTCCCAGGAGTCCCTGTTAGCCATACCCGAGACCCCTGGCCGCTCTCCCTGACTGACACGCTCCCACAGACGCCGCTATAAACTCTGGATTTTCAAACCTGCGTGGGACATCATTGCTGCTTTCCTTCTGGGACTGGACCCCTGCTATCGTTTGTGTGCTGCTGCTAACCTGCGCGCTGTTCCCTCTGAAGCTCTACTCCTCGCCGGACCCGCTACGTGGGTCCCGCTTCGTTGTGTTCTGCGGGAGTTGGTGAGAAGTGGGTCAGGTCATCCAAGACTGTTGTGGGTTGTGCTGTGAATTTTCAGGGCTGCGAGCGACTGGTACAGGGACTCCATCTCCCAGGAGTCCCTGTTAGCCAGACCCGAGACACCTGGGCCGCTCTCCCTGACTGACACGCCCCCACCGACGCCACTATAAATTCTGGATTTTCAAATCTGCGTGGGACATCATTGCTGCTTTCCTTCTGGGACTGGACCCCTGCTATCGTTTGTGTGCTGCTGCTAACCTGCGCGCTGTTCCCTCTGAAGCTCTACTCCTCGCCGGACCCGCTTCGCGAGTCCCGCTTCGTTGTGTTCTGCGGGAGTTGGTGAGAAGTGGGTCAGGTCATCCAAGACTGTTGCGGGTTGTGCTGTGAATTTTCAGGGCTGCGAGCGACTGGTACAGGGACTCCATCTCCCAGGAGTCCCTGTTAGCCAGACCCGAGACACCTGGGCCGCTCTCCCTGACTGACACGCCCCCACCGACGCCGCTATAAACTCTGGATTTTCAAACCTGCGTGGGACATCATTGCTGCTTTCCTTCTGGGACTGGACCCCTGCTATCAATTGTGTGCTGCTGCTAACCTGCGCGCTGTTCCCTCTGAAGCTCTACTCCTCGCCGGACCCGCTTCCTTGTGTTCTGCGGGAGTTGGTGAGAAGTGGGTCAGGTCATCCAAGACTGTTGTGGGTTGTGCTGTGAATTTTCAAGGCTGCGAGCGACTGGTACAGGGACTCCATCTCCCAGGAGTCCCTGTTAGCCAGACCCGAGACACCTGGGCCGCTCTCCCTGACTGACACGCCCCCACCGACGCCGCTATAAACTCTGGATTTTCAAACCTGCGTGGGACATCATTGCTGCTTTCCTCCTGGGACTGGACCCCTGCTATCGTTTGTGTGCTGCTGCTAACCTGTGCGCTGTTCCCTCTGAAGCTCTACTCCTCGCCGGACCCGCTTCGTTGTGTTCTGCGGGAGTTGGTGAGAAGTGGGTCAGGTCATCCAAGACTGTTGTGGGTTGTGCTGTGAATTTTCAGGGCTGCGAGCGACTGGTACAGGGACTCCATCTCCCAGGAGTCCCTGTTAGCCAGACCCGAGACACCTGGGCCGCTCTCCCTGACTGACACGCCCCCACAGACGCTGCTATAAACTCTGGATTTTCAAACCTGCGTGGGACATCATTGCTGCTTCCTTCTGGGACTGGACCCCTGCTATTGTTTGTGTGCTGCTGCTAACCTGCGCGTTGTTCCCTCTGAAGCTCTACTCCTCGCCGGACCCGCTACGCGGGTCCCGCTTCGTTGTGTTCTGCGGGAGTTGGTGAGAAGTGGGTCAGGTCATCCAAGACTGTTGTGGGTTGTGCTGTGAATTTTCAGGGCTGCGAGCGACTGGTACAGGGACTCCATCTCCCAGGAGTCCCTGTTAGCCAGACCCGAGACACCTGGACCGCTCTCCCTGACTGACACGCCCCCACCGACGCCGCTATAAACTTTGGATTTTCAAACCTGCGTGGGACATCATTGCTGCTTCCCTTCTGGGACTGGACCCCTGCTATCGTTTGTGTGCTGCTGCTAACCTGCGCGCTGTTCCCTCTGAAGCTTTACTCCTCGCCGGACTGACACGCCCCCACAGACGCCGCTATAGACTCTGGATTTTCAAACCTGCGTGGGACATCATTGCTGCTTTCCTTCTGGGACTGGACCCCTGCTATCGTTTGTGTGCTGCTGCTAACCTGCGCGCTGTTCCCTCTGAAGCTCTACTCCTCGCCGGACCCGCTACGCGGGTCCCGCTTTGTTGTGTTCTGCGGGAGTTGGTGAGAAGTGGGTCAGGTCATCCAAGACTGTTGTGGGTTGTGCTGTGAATTTTCAGGGCTGCGAGCGACTGGTACAGGGACTCCATCTCCCAGGAGTCCCTGTTAGCCAGACCCGAGACACCTGGGCCGCTCTCCCTGACTGACACGCCCCCACCGACGCCGCTATAAACTCTGGATTTTCAAACCTGCGTGGGACATCATTGCTGCTTTCCTCCTGGGACTGGACCCATGCTATCGTTTGTGTGCTGCTGCTAACCTGTGCGCTGTTCCCTCTGAAGCTCTACTCCTCGCCGGACCCGCTTTGTTGTGTTCTGCGGGAGTTGGTGAGAAGTGGGTCAGGTCATCCAAGACTGTTGTGGGTTGTGCTGTGAATTTTCAGGGCTGCGAGCGACTGGTACAGGGACTCCATCTCCCAGGAGTACCTGTTAGCCAGACCCGAGACACCTGGGCCTCTCTCCCTGACTGACACGCTCCCACAGACGCCGCTATAAACTCTGGATTTTCAAACCTGCGTGGGACATCATTGCTGCTTTCCTTCTGGGACTGGACCCGTGCTATCGTTTGTGTGCTGCTGCTAACCTGCGCACTGTTCCATCTGAAGCTCTACTCCTCGCCGGACCCGCTACGTGGGTCCCGCTTCGTTGTGTTCTGCGGGAGTTGGTGAGAAGTGGGTCAGGTCATCCAAGACTGTTGTGGGTTGTGCTGTGAATTTTCAGGGCTGCGAGCGACTGGTACAGGGACTCCATCTCCCAGGAGTCCCTGTTAGCCAGACCCGAGACACCTGGGCCGCTCTCCCTGACTGACACGCCCCCACCGACGCCACTATAAACTCTGGATTTTCAAATCTGCGTGGGACATCATTGCTGCTTTCCTTCTGGGACTGGACCCCTGCTATCGTTTGTGTGCTGCTGCTAACCTGCTCGCTGTTCCCTCTGAAGCTCTACTCCTCGCGGACCCGCTTCGCGAGTCCCGCTTCGTTGTGTTCTGCGGGAGTTGGTGAGAAGTGGATCAGGTCATCCAAGACTGTTGCGGGTTGTGCTGTGAATTTTCAGGGCTGCGAGCGACTGGTACAGGGCCTCCATCTCCCAGGAGTCCCTGTTAGCCAGACCCGAGACACCTGGGCCGCTCTCCCTGACTGACACGCCCCCACCGACGCCGCTATAAACTCTGGATTTTCAAACCTGCATGGGACATCATTGCTGCTTTCCTTCTGGGACTGGACCCCTGCTATCGTTTGTGTGCTGCTGCTAACCTGCGCGCTGTTCCCTCTGAAGCTCTACTCCTCGCCGGACCCGCTTCGCGGGTCCCGCTTCGTTGTGTTCTGCGGGAGTTGGTGAGAAGTGGGTCAGGTCATCCAAGACTGTTGTGGGTTGTGCTGTGAATTTTCAGGGCTGCGAGCGACTGGTACAGGGACTCCATCTCCCAGGAGTCCCTGTTAGCCAGACCCGAGACACCTGGGCCGCTCTCCCTGACTGACACGCCCCCACAGACGCCACTATAAACTCTGGATTTTCAAACCTGCGTGGGACATCATTGCTGCTTTCCTTCTGGGACTGGACCCCTGCTATCGTTTCTGTGCTGCTGCTAACCTGCGCGCTGTTCCCTCTGAAGCTTTACTCCTCGCCGGACTGACACGCCCCCACAGACGCCGCTATAAACTCTGGATTTTCAAACCTGCGTGGGACATCATTGCTGCTTTCCTTCTGGGACTGGACCCCTGCTATCGTTTGTGTGCTGCTGCTAACCTGCGCGCTGTTCCCTCTGAAGCTCTACTCCTCGCCGGACCCGCTACGCGGGTCCCGCTTCGTTGTGTTCTGCGGGAGTTGGTGAGAAGTGGGTCAGGTCATCCAAGACTGTTGTGGGTTGTGCTGTGAATTTTCAGGGCTGCGAGCGACTGGTACAGGGACTCCATCTCCCAGGAGTCCCTGTTAGCCAGACCCGAGACACCTGGACCGCTCTCCCTGACTGACACGCCCCCACCGACGCCGCTATAAACTTTGGATTTTCAAACCTGCGTGGGACATCATTGCTGCTTCCCTTCTGGGACTGGACCCCTGCTATCGTTTGTGTGCTGCTGCTAACCTGCGCGCTGTTCCCTCTGAAGCTTTACTCCTCGCCGGACTGACACGCCCCCACAGACGCCGCTATAGACTCTGGATTTTCAAATCTGCGTGGGACATCATTGCTGCTTTCCTTCTGGGACTGGACCCCTGCTATCGTTTGTGTGCTGCTGCTAATCTGCGCGCTGTTCCATCTGAAGCTCTACTCCTCGCCGGACCCGCTTCGCGAGTCCCGCTTCGTTGTGTTCTGCGGGAGTTGGTGAGAAGTGGGTCAGGTCATCCAAGACTGTTGTGGGTTGTGCTGTGAATTTTCAGGGCTGCGAGCGACTGGTACAGGGACTCCATCTCCCAGGAGTACCTGTTAGCCAGACCCGAGACACCTGGGCCGCTCTCCCTGACTGACACGCTCCCACAGACGCCGCTATAAACTCTGGATTTTCAAACCTGCGTGGGACATCATTGCTGCTTTCCTTCTGGGACTGGACCCGTGCTATCGTTTGTGTGCTGCTGCTAACCTGCGCACTGTTCCATCTGAAGCTCTACTCCTCGCCGGACCCGCTACGTGGGTCCCGCTTCGTTGTGTTCTGCGGGAGTTGGTGAGAAGTGGGTCAGGTCATCCAAGACTGTTGTGGGTTGTGCTGTGAATTTTCAGGGCTGCGAGCGACTGGTACAGGGACTCCATCTCCCAGGAGTCCCTGTTAGCCAGACCCGAGACACCTGGGCCGCTCTCCCTGACTGACACGCCCCCACCGACGCCACTATAAACTCTGGATTTTCAAATCTGCGTGGGACATCATTGCTGCTTTCCTTCTGGGACTGGACCCCTGCTATCGTTTGTGTGCTGCTGCTAACCTGCTCGCTGTTCCCTCTGAAGCTCTACTCCTCGCGGACCCGCTTCGCGAGTCCCGCTTCGTTGTGTTCTGCGGGAGTTGGTGAGAAGTGGGTCAGGTCATCCAAGACTGTTGCGGGTTGTGCTGTGAATTTTCAGGGCTGCGAGCGACTGGTACAGGGCCTCCATCTCCCAGGAGTCCCTGTTAGCCAGACCCGAGACACCTGGGCCGCTCTCCCTGACTGACACGCCCCCACCGACGCCGCTATAAACTCTGGATTTTCAAACCTGCATGGGACATCATTGCTGCTTTCCTTCTGGGACTGGACCCCTGCTATCGTTTCTGTGCTGCTGCTAACCTGCGCGCTGTTCCCTCTGAAGCTTTACTCCTCGCCGGACTGACACGCCCCCACAGACGCCGCTATAAACTCTGGATTTTCAAACCTGCGTGGGACATCATTGCTGCTTTCCTTCTGGGACTGGACCCCTGCTATCGTTTGTGTGCTGCTGCTAACCTGCGCGCTGTTCCCTCTGAAGCTCTACTCCTCGCCGGACCCGCTACGCGGGTCCCGCTTCGTTGTGTTCTGCGGGAGTTGGTGAGAAGTGGGTCAGGTCATCCAAGACTGTTGTGGGTTGTGCTGTGAATTTTCAGGGCTGCGGGCGACTGGTACAGGGACTCCATCTCCCAGGAGTCCCTGTTAGCCAGATCCGAGACACCTGGACCCGCTCTCCCTGACTGACACGCCTCCACCGACGCCGCTATAAACTCTGGATTTTCAAACCTGCGTGGGACATCATTGCTGCTTCCCTTCTGGGACTGGACCCCTGCTATCGTTTCTGTGCTGCTGCTAACCTGCGCGCTGTTCCCTCTGAAGCTTTACTCCTCGCCGGACTGACACGCCCCCACAGACGCCGCTATAAACTCTGGATTTTCAAACCTGCGTGGGACATCATTGCTGCTTTCCTTCTGGGACTGGACCCCTGCTATCGTTTGTGTGCTGCTGCTAACCTGCGCGCTGTTCCCTCTGAAGCTCTACTCCTACGCGGGTCCCGCTTTGTTGTGTTCTGCGGGAGTTGGTGAGAAGTGGGTCAGGTCATCCAAGACTGTTGCGGGTTGTGCTGTGAATTTTCAGGGCTGCAAGCGACTGGTACAGGGACTCCATCTCCCAGGAGTCCCTGTTAGCCAGACCCGAGACACCTGGGCCGCTCTCCCTGACTGACACGCCCCCACCGACGCCGCTATAAACTCTGGATTTTCAAACCTGCGTGGGACATCATTGCTGCTTTCCTTCTGGGACTGGACCCCTGCTATCGTTTGTGTGCTGCTGCTAACCTGCGCGCTGTTCCCTCTGAAGCTCTAATCCTCGCCGGACCCGCTTCGCGGGTCCCGCTTCGTTGTGTTCTGCGGGAGTTGGTGAGAAGTGGGTCAGGTCATCCAAGACTGTTGTGGGTTGTGCTGTGAATTTTCAGGGCTGCGAGCGACTGGTACAGGGACTCCATCTCCCAGGAGTCCCTGTTAGCCAGACCCGAGACACCTGGGCCACTCTCCCTGACTGACACGCCCCCACCGACGCCGCTATAAACTCTGGATTTTCAAACCTGCGTGGGACATCATTGCTGCTTTCCTCCTGGGACTGGACCCCTGCTATCGTTTGTGTGCTGCTGCTAACCTGTGCGCTGTTCCCTCTGAAGCTCTACTCCTCGCCGGACCCGCTTTGTTGTGTTCTGCGGGAGTTGGTGAGAAGTGGGTCAGGTCATCCAAGACTGTTGCGGGTTGTGCTGTGAATTTTCAGGGCTGCAAGCGACTGGTACAGGGACTCCATCTCCCAGGAGTCCCTGTTAGCCAGACCCGAGACACCTGGGCTGCTCTCCCTGACTGACACGCCCCCACCGACGCCGCTATAAACTCTGGATTTTCAAACCTGCGTGGGACATCATTGCTGCTTTCCTTCTGGGACTGGACCCCTGCTATCGTTTGTGTGCTGCTGCTAACCTGCGCGCTGTTCCCTCTGAAGCTCTACTCCTCGCCGGACCCGCTTCGCGGGTCCCGCTTCGTTGTGTTCTGCGGGAGTTGGTGAGAAGTGGGTCAGGTCATCCAAGACTGTTGTGGGTTGTGCTGTGAATTTTTAGGGCTGCGAGCGACTGGTACAGGGACTCCATCTCCCAGGAGTCCCTGTTAGCCAGACCCGAGACACCTGGGCCGCTCTCCCTGACTGACACTCCCCCACCGACGCCGCTATAAACTCTGGATTTTCAAACCTGCGTGGGACATCATTGCTGCTTTCCTCCTGGGACTGGACCCCTGCTATCGTTTGTGTGCTGCTGCTAACCTGTGCGCTGTTCCCTCTGAAGCTCTACTCCTCGCCGGACCCGCTTTGTTGTGTTCTGCGGGAGTTGGTGAGAAGTGGGTCAGGTCATCCAAGACTGTTGTGGGTTGTGCTGTGAATTTTCAGGGCTGCGAGCGACTGGTACAGGGACTCCATCTCCCAGGAGTCCCTGTTAGCCAGACCCGAGACACCTGGGCCGCTCTCCCTGACTGACACGCCCCCACAGACGCTGCTATAAACTCTGGATTTTCAAACCTGCGTGGGACATCATTGCTGCTTCCTTCTGGGACTGGACCCCTGCTATTGTTTGTGTGCTGCTGCTAACCTGCGCGCTGTTCCCTCTGAAGCTCTACTCCTCGCCGGACCCGCTACGCGGGTCCCGCTTCGTTGTGTTCTGCGGGAGTTGGTGAGAAGTGGGTCAGGTCATCCAAGACTGTTGTGGGTTGTGCTGTGAATTTTCAGGGCTGCGAGCGACTGGTACAGGGACTCCATCTCCCAGGAGTCCCTGTTAGCCAGACCCGAGACACCTGGACCGCTCTCCCTGACTGACACGCCCCCACCGACGCCGCTATAAACTTTGGATTTTCAAACCTGCGTGGGACATCATTGCTGCTTCCCTTCTGGGACTGGACCCCTGCTATCGTTTGTGTGCTGCTGCTAACCTGCGCGCTGTTCCCTCTGAAGCTTTACTCCTCGCCGGACTGACACGCCCCCACAGACGCCGCTATAGACTCTGGATTTTCAAATCTGCGTGGGACATCATTGCTGCTTTCCTTCTGGGACTGGACCCCTGCTATCGTTTGTGTGCTGCTGCTAATCTGCGCGCTGTTCCATCTGAAGCTCTACTCCTCGCCGGACCCGCTTCGCGAGTCCCGCTTCGTTGTGTTCTGCGGGAGTTGGTGAGAAGTGGGTCAGGTCATCCAAGACTGTTGTGGGTTGTGCTGTGAATTTTCAGGGCTGCGAGCGACTGGTACAGGGACTCCATCTCCCAGGAGTACCTGTTAGCCAGACCCGAGACACCTGGGCCGCTCTCCCTGACTGACACGCTCCCACAGACGCCGCTATAAACTCTGGATTTTCAAACCTGCGTGGGACATCATTGCTGCTTTCCTTCTGGGACTGGACCCGTGCTATCGTTTGTGTGCTGCTGCTAACCTGCGCACTGTTCCATCTGAAGCTCTACTCCTCGCCGGACCCGCTACGTGGGTCCCGCTTCGTTGTGTTCTGCGGGAGTTGGTGAGAAGTGGGTCAGGTCATCCAAGACTGTTGTGGGTTGTGCTGTGAATTTTCAGGGCTGCGAGCGACTGGTACAGGGACTCCATCTCCCAGGAGTCCCTGTTAGCCAGACCCGAGACACCTGGGCCGCTCTCCCTGACTGACACGCCCCCACCGACGCCACTATAAACTCTGGATTTTCAAATCTGCGTGGGACATCATTGCTGCTTTCCTTCTGGGACTGGACCCCTGCTATCGTTTGTGTGCTGCTGCTAACCTGCGCGCTGTTCCCTCTGAAGCTCTACTCCTCGCCGGACCCGCTTCGCGGGTCCCGCTTCGTTGTGTTCTGCGGGAGTTGGTGAGAAGTGGGTCAGGTCATCCAAGACTGTTGTGGGTTGTGCTGTGAATTTTCAGGGCTGCGAGCGACTGGTACAGGGACTCCATCTCCCAGGAGTCCCTGTTAGCCAGACCCGAGACACCTGGGCCGCTCTCCCTGACTGACACGCCCCCACAGACGCCGCTATAAACTCTGGATTTTCAAACCTGCGTGGGACATCATTGCTGCTCTCCTTCTGGGACTGGACCCCTGCTATCGTTTGTGTGCTGCTGCTAACCTGCGCGCTGTTCCCTCTGAAGCTCTACTCCTCGCCGGACCCGCTACGCGGGTCCCGCTTCATTGTGTTCTGCGGGAGTTGGTGAGAAGTGGGTCAGGTCATCCAAGACTGTTGTGGGTTGTGCTGTGAATTTTCAGGGCTGCGGGCGACTGGTACAGGGACTCCATCTCCCAGGAGTCCCTGTTAGCCAGACCCGAGACACCTGGACCCGCTCTCCCTGACTGACACGCCCCCACCGACGCCGCTATAAACTCTGGATTTTCAAACCTGCGTGGGACATCATTGCTGCTTCCCTTCTGGGACTGGACCCCTGCTATCGTTTCTGTGCTGCTGCTAACCTGCGCGCTGTTCCCTCTGAAGCTTTACTCCTCGCCGGACTGACATGCCCCCACAGACGCCGCTATAAACTCTGGATTTTCAAACCTGCGTGGGACATCATTGCTGCTTTCCTTCTGGGACTGGACCCCTGCTATCGTTTGTGTGCTGCTGCTAACCTGCGCGCTGTTCCCTCTGAAGCTCTACTCGCCGGACCCGCTTCGCGGGTCCCCCTTCAATGTGTTCTGCGGGAGTTGGTGAGAAGTGGGTCAGGTCATCCAAGACTGTTGTGGGTTGTGCTGTGAATTTTCAGGGCTGCGAGCGACTGGTACAGGGACTCCATCTCCCAGGAGTCCCTGTTAGCCAGACCCGAGACACCTGGGCCGCTCTCCCTGACTGACACGCCCCCACCGACGCCCCTATAAACTCTGGATTTTCAAACCTGCGTGGGACATCATTGCTGCTTTCCTTCTGGGACTGGACCCCTGCTATCGTTTGTGTGCTGCTGCTAACCTGCGCGCTGTTCCCTCTGAAGCGCTACTCCTAGCCGGACCCGCTTCGCGGGTCCCGCTTCGTTGTGTTCTGCGGGAGTTGGTGAGAAGTGGGTCAGGTCATCCAAGACTGTTGTGGGTTGTGCTGTGAATTTTCAGGGCTGCGAGCGACTGGTACAGGGACTCCATCTCCCAGGAGTCCCTGTTAGCCAGACCCGAGACACCTGGGCCGCTCTCCCTGACTGACACGCCCCCACAGACGCCGCTATAAACTCTGGATTTTCAAACCTGCGTGGGACATCATTGCTGCTTTCCTTCTGGGACTGGACCCCTGCTATCGTTTGTGTGCTGCTGCTAACCTGCACGCTGTTCCCTCTGAAGCTCTACTCCTCGCCGGACCCGCTACTCGGGTCCCGCTTCGTTTTGTTCTACGGGAGTTGGTGAGAAGTGGGTCAGGTCATCCAAGACTGTTGTGGGTTGTGCTGTGAATTTTCAGGGCTGCGAGCGACTGGTACAGGGACTCCATCTCCCAGGAGTCCCTGTTAGCCAGACCCGAGACACCTGGGCCGCTCTCCCTGACTGACACGCCCCCACAGACGCCACTATAAACTCTGGATTTTCAAACCTGCGTGGGACATCATTGCTGCTTTCCTTCTGGGACTGGACCCCTGCTATCGTTTGTGTGCTGCTGCTAAACTGCGCGCTGTTCCCTCTGAAGCTCTACTCCTCGCCGGACCCGCTACGCGGGTCCCACTTTGTTGTGTTCTGCGGGAGTTGGTGAGAAGTGGGTCAGGTCATCCAAGACTTTTGTGGGTTGTGCTGTGAATTTTCCGGGCTGCGGGCGACTGGTACAGGGACTCCATCTCCCAGGAGTCCCTGTTAGCCAGACCCGAGACACCTGGACCGCTCTCCCTGACTGACACGCCCCCACCGACGCCGCTATAAACTCTGGATTTTCAAACCTGCGTGGGACATCATTGCTGCTTCCCTTCTGGGACTGGACCCCTGCTATCGTTTGTGTGCTGCTGCTAACCTGCGCGCTGTTCCCTCTGAAGCTTTACTCCTCGCCGGACTGACATGCCCCCACAGACGCCGCTATAAACTCTGGATTTTCAAACCTGCGTGGGACATCATTGCTGCTTTCCTTCTGGGACTGGACCCCTGCTATCGTTTGTGTGCTGCTGCTAACCTGCGCGCTGTTCCCTCTGAAGCTCTACTCGCCGGACCCGCTTCGCGGGTCCCGCTTCAATGTGTTCTGCGGGAGTTGGTGAGAAGTGGGTCAGGTCATCCAAGACTGTTGTGGGTTGTGCTGTGAATTTTCAGGGCTGCGAGCGACTGGTACAGGGACTCCATCTCCCAGGAGTCCCTGTTAGCCAGACCCGAGACACCTGGGCCGCTCTCCCTGACTGACACGCCCCCACCGACGCCGCTATTAACTCTGGATTTTCAAACCTGCGTGGGACATCATTGCTGCTTTCCTTCTGGGACTGGACCCCTGCTATCGTTTGTGTGCTGCTGCTAACCTGCGCGCTGTTCCCTCTGAAGCTCTACTCCTCGCCGGACCCGCTTCGTTGTGTTCTGCGGGAGTTGGTGAGAAGTGGGTCAGGTCATCCAAGACTGTTGTGGGTTGTGCTGTGAATTTTCAGGGCTGCGAGCGACTGGTACAGGGACTCCATCTCCCAGGAGTCCCTGTTAGCCAGACCCGAGACCCCTGGCCGCTCTCCCTGACTGACACGCTCCCACAGACGCCGCTATATACTCTGGATTTTCAAACCTGCGTGGGACATCATTGCTGCTTTCCTTCTGGGACTGGACCCCTGCTATCGTTTGTGTGCTGCTGCTAACCTGCGCGCTGTTCCCTCTGAAGCTCTACTCCTCGCCGGACCCGCTACGTGGGTCCCGCTTCGTTGTGTTCTGCGGGAGTTGGTGAGAAGTGGGTCAGGTCATCCAAGACTGTTGTGGGTTGTGCTGTGAATTTTCAGGGCTGCGAGCGACTGGTACAGGGACTCCATCTCCCAGGAGTCCCTGTTAGCCAGACCCGAGACACCTGGGCCGCTCTCCCTGACTGACACGCCCCCACCGACGCCACTATAAATTCTGGATTTTCAAATCTGCGTGGGACATCATTGCTGCTTTCCTTCTGGGACTGGACCCCTGCTATCGTTTGTGTGCTGCTGCTAACCTGCGCGCTGTTCCCTCTGAAGCTCTACTCCTCGCCGGACCCGCTTCGCGAGGCCCGCTTCGTTGTGTTCTGCGGGAGTTGGTGAGAAGTGGGTCAGGTCATCCAAGACTGTTGCGGGTTGTGCTGTGAATTTTCAGGGCTGCGAGCGACTGGTACAGGGACTCCATCTCTCAGGAGTCCCTGTTAGCCAGACCCGAGACACCTGGGCCGCTCTCCCTGACTGACACGCCCCCACCGACGCCGCTATAAACTCTGGATTTTCAAACCTGCGTGGGACATCATTGCTGCTTTCCTTCTGGGACTGGACCCCTGCTATCATTTGTGTGCTGCTGCTAACCTGCGCGCTGTTCCCTCTGAGGGCTCTACTCCTCGCCGGACCCGCTTCGTTGTGTTCTGCGGGAGTTGGTGAGAAGTGGGTCAGGTCATCCAAGACTGTTGTGGGTTGTGCTGTGAATTTTCAAGGCTGCGAGCGACTGGTACAGGGACTCCATCTCCCAGGAGTCCCTGTTAGCCAGACCCGAGACACCTGGGCCGCTCTCCCTGACTGACACGCCCCCACCGACGCCGCTATAAACTCTGGATTTTCAAACCTGCGTGGGACATCATTGCTGCTTTCCTCCTGGGACTGGACCCCTGCTATCGTTTGTGTGCTGCTGCTAACCTGTGCGCTGTTCCCTCTGAAGCTCTACTCCTCGCCGGACCCGCTTCGTTGTGTTCTGCGGGAGTTGGTGAGAAGTGGGTCAGGTCATCCAAGACTGTTGTGGGTTGTGCTGTGAATTTTCAGGGCTGCGAGCGACTGGTACAGGGACTCCATCTCCCAGGAGTCCCTGTTAGCCAGACCCGAGACACCTGGGCCGCTCTCCCTGACTGACACGCCCCCACAGACGCTGCTATAAACTCTGGATTTTCAAACCTGCGTGGGACATCATTGCTGCTTCCTTCTGGGACTGGACCCCTGCTATTGTTTGTGTGCTGCTGCTAACCTGCACGTTGTTCCCTCTGAAGCTCTACTCCTCGCCGGACCCGCTACGCGGGTCCCGCTTCGTTGTGTTCTGCGGGAGTTGGTGAGAAGTGGGTCAGGTCATCCAAGACTGTTGTGGGTTGTGCTGTGAATTTTCAGGGCTGCGAGCGACTGGTACAGGGACTCCATCTCCCAGGAGTCCCTGTTAGCCAGACCCGAGACACCTGGGCCGCTCTCCCTGACTGACACGCCCCCACCGACGCCGCTATAAACTCTGGATTTTCAAACCTGCGTGGGACATCATTGCTGCTTCCTTCTGGGACTGGACCCCTGCTATTGTTTGTGTGCTGCTGCTAACCTGCACGTTGTTCCCTCTGAAGCTCTACTCCTCGCCGGACCCGCTTCGCGAGTCCCGCTTCGTTGTGTTCTGCGGGAGTTGGTGAGAAGTGGGTCAGGTCATCCAAGACTGTTGTGGGTTGTGCTGTGAATTTTCAGGGCTGCGAGCGACTGGTACAGGGACTCCATCTCCCAGGAGTCCCTGTTAGCCAGACCCGAGACACCTGGGCCGCTCTCCCTGACTGACATACCCCCACCGACGCCGCTATAAACTCTGGATTTTCAAACCTGCGTGGGACATCATTGCTGCTTTCCTCCTGGGACTGGACCCCTGCTATCGTTTGTGTGCTGCTGCTAACCTGTGCGCTGTTCCCTCTGAAGCTCTACTCCTCGCCGGACCCGCTTTGTTGTGTTCTGCGGGAGTTGGTGAGAAGTGGGTCAGGTCATCCAAGACTGTTGTGGGTTGTGCTGTGAATTTTCAGGGCTGCGAGCGACTGGTACAGGGACTCCATCTCCCAGGAGTCCCTGTTAGCCAGACCCGAGACACCTGGGCCGCTCTCCCTGACTGACACGCCCCCACAGACGCTGCTATAAACTCTGGATTTTCAAACCTGCGTGGGACATCATTGCTGCTTCCTTCTGGGACTGGACCCCTGCTATTGTTTGTGTGCTGCTGCTAACCTGCGCGCTGTTCCCTCTGAAGCTCTACTCCTTGCCGGACCCGCTACGCGGGTCCCGCTTCGTTGTGTTCTGCGGGAGTTGGTGAGAAGTGGGTCAGGTCATCCAAGACTGTTGTGGGTTGTGCTGTGAATTTTCAGGGCTGCGAGCGACTGGTACAGGGACTCCATCTCCCAGGAGTCCCTGTTAGCCAGACCCGAGACACCTGGACCGCTCTCCCTGACTGACACGCCCCCACCGACGCCGCTATAAACTTTGGATTTTCAAACCTGCGTGGGACATCATTGCTGCTTCCCTTCTGGGACTGGACCCCTGCTATCGTTTGTGTGCTGCTGCTAACCTGCGTGCTGTTCCCTCTGAAGCTTTACTCCTCGCCGGACTGACACGCCCCCACAGACGCCGCTATAGACTCTGGATTTTCAAATCTGCGTGGGACATCATTGCTGCTTTCCTTCTGGGACTGGACCCCTGCTATCGTTTGTGTGCTGCTGCTAATCTGCGCGCTGTTCCCTCTGAAGCTCTACTCCTCGCCGGACCCGCTTCGCGAGTCCCGCTTCGTTGTGTTCTGCGGGAGTTGGTGAGAAGTGGGTCAGGTCATCCAAGACTGTTGTGGATTGTGCTGTGAATTTTCAGGGCTGCGAGCGACTGGTACAGGGACTCCATCTCCCAGGAGTACCTGTTAGCCAGACCCGAGACACCTGGGCCGCTCTCCCTGACTGACACGCTCCCACATACGCCGCTATAAACTCTGGATTTTCAAACCTGCGTGGGACATCATTGCTGCTTTCCTTCTGGGACTGGACCCCTGCTATCGTTTGTGTGCTGCTGCTAACCTGCGCGCTGTTCCATCTGAAGCTCTACTCCTCGCCGGACCCGCTACGTGGGTCCCGCTTCGTTGTGTTCTGCGGGAGTTGGTGAGAAGTGGGTCAGGTCATCCAAGACTGTTGTGGGTTGTGCTGTGAATTTTCAGGGCTGCGAGCGACTGGTACAGGGACTCCATCTCCCAGGAGTCCCTGTTAGCCAGACCCGAGACACCTGGGCCGCTCTCCCTGACTGACACGCCCCCACCGACGCCACTATAAACTCTGGATTTTCAAATCTGCGTGGGACATCATTGCTGCTTTCCTTCTGGGACTGGACCCTGCTATCGTTTGTGTGCTGCTGCTAACCTGCGCGCTGTTCCCTCTGAAGCTCTACTCCTCGCGGACCCGCTTCGCGAGTCCCGCTTCGTTGTGTTCTGCGGGAGTTGGTGAGAAGTGGGTCAGGTCATCCAAGACTGTTGCGGGTTGTGCTGTGAATTTTCAGGGCTGCGAGCGACTGGTACAGGGCCTCCATCTCCCAGGAGTCCCTGTTAGCCAGACCCGAGACACCTGGGCCGCTCTCCCTGACTGACACGCCCCCACCGACGCCGCTATAAACTCTGGATTTTCAAACCTGCGTGGGACATCATTGCTGCTTTCCTTCTGGGACTGGACCCCTGCTATCGTTTGTGTGCTGCTGCTAACCTGCGCGCTGTTCCCTCTGAAGCTCTACTCCTCGCCGGACCCGCTTCGCGGGTCCCGCTTCGTTGTGTTCTGCGGGAGTTGGTGAGAAGTGGGTCAGGTCATCCAAGACTGTTGTGGGTTGTGCTGTGAATTTTCAGGGCTGCGAGCGACTGGTACAGGGACTCCATCTCCCAGGAGTCCCTGTTAGCCAGACCCGAGACACCTGGGCCGCTCTCCCTGACTGACACGCCCCCACAGACGCCACTATAAACACTGGATGTTCAAACCTGCGTGGGACATCATTGCTGCTTTCCTTCTGGGACTGGACCCCTGCTATCATTTCTGTGCTGCTGCTAACCTGCGCGCTGTTCCCTCTGAAGCTTTACTCCTCGCCGGACTGACACGCCCCCACAGACGCCGCTATAAACTCTGGATTTTCAAACCTGCGTGGGACATCATTGCTGCTTTCCTTCTGGGACTGGACCCCTGCTATCGTTTGTGTGCTGCTGCTAACCTGCGCGCTGTTCCCTCTGAAGCTCTACTCCTCGCCGGACCCGCTACGCGGGTCCCGCTTCGTTGTGTTCTGCGGGAGTTGGTGAGAAGTGGGTCAGGTCATCCAAGACTGTTGTGGGTTGTGCTGTGAATTTTCAGGGCTGCGGGCGACTGGTACAGGGACTCCATCTCCCAGGAGTCCCTGTTAGCCAGACCTGAGACACCTGGACCGCTCTCCCTGACTGACACGCCCCTATAAACTCTGGATTTTCAAACCTGCGTGGGACATCATTGCTGCTTTCCTTCTGGGACTGGACCCCTGCTATCGTTTGTGTGCTGCTGCTAACCTGCGCGCTGTTCCCTCTGAAGCTCTACTCTTCGCCGGACCCGCTTCGTTGTGTTCTGCGGGAGTTGGTGAGAAGTGGGTCAGGTCATCCAAGACTGTTGTGGGTTGTGCTGTGAATTTTCAGGGCTGCGAGCGACTGGTACAGGGACTCCATCTCCCAGGAGTCCCTGTTAGCCAGACCCGAGACACCTGGGCCGCTCTCCCTGACTGACACGCTTCCACAGACGCCGCTATAAACTCTGGATTTTCAAACCTGCGTGGGACATCATTGCTGCTTTCCTTCTGGGACTGGACCCCTGCTATCGCTTGTGTGCTGCTGCTAACCTGCGCGCTGTTCCATCTGAAGCTCTACTCCTCGCCGGACCCGCTACGTGGGTCCCGCTTCGTTGTGTTCTGCGGGAGTTGGTGAGAAGTGGGTCAGGTCATCCAAGACTGTTGTGGGTTGTGCTGTGAATTTTCAGGGCTGCGAGCGACTGGTACAGGGACTCCATCTCCCAGGAATCCCTGTTAGCCAGACCCGAGACACCTGGGCCGCTCTCCCTGACTGACACGCCCCCACCGACGCCACTATAAACTCTGGATTTTCAAATCTGCGTGGGACATCATTGCTGCTTTCCTTCTGGGACTGGACCCCTGCTATCATTTGTGTGCTGCTGCTAACCTGCGCGCTGTTCCCTCTGAAGCTCTACTCCTCGCGGACCCGCTTCGCGAGTCCCGCTTCGTTGTGTTCTGCGGGAGTTGGTGAGAAGTGGGTCAGGTCATCCAAGACTGTTGCGGGTTGTGCTGTGAATTTTCAGGGCTGCGAGCGACTGGTACAGGGCCTCCATCTCCCAGGAGTCCCTGTTAGCCAGACCCGAGACACCTGGGCCGCTCTCCCTGACTGACACGCCCCCACCGACGCCGCTATAAACTCTGGATTTTCAAACCTGCGTGGGACATCATTGCTGCTTTCCTTCTGGGACTGGACCCCTGCTATCGTTTGTGTGCTGCTGCTAACCTGCGCGCTGTTCCCTCTGAAGCTCTACTCCTCGCCGGACCCGCTTCGCGGGTCCCGCTTCGTTGTGTTCTGCGGGAGTTGGTGAGAAGTGGGTCAGGTCATCCAAGACTGTTGTGGGTTGTGCTGTGAATTTTCAGGGCTGCGAGCGACTGGTACAGGGACTCCATCTCCCAGGAGTCCCTGTTAGCCAGACCCGAGACACCTGGGCCGCTCTCCCTGACTGACACGCCCCCATAGACGCCGCTATAAACTCTGGATTTTCAAACCTGCGTGGGACATCATTGCTGCTTTCCTTCTGGGACTGGACCCGTGCTATCGTTTGTGTGCTGCTGCTAACCTGCGCGCTGTTCCCTCTGAAGCTCTACTCCTAGCCGGACCCGCTATGCGGGTCCCGCTTCGTTTTGTTCTACGGGAGTTGGTGAGAAGTGTGTCAGGTCATCCAAGACTGTTGTGGGTTGTGCTGTGAATTTTCAGGGCTGCGAGCGACTGGTACAGGGACTCCATCTCCCAGGAGTCCCTGTTAGCCAGACCCGAGACACCTAGGCCGCTCTCCCTGACTGACACGCCCCCACAGACGCTGCTATAAACTCTGGATTTTCAAACCTGCGTGGGACATCATTGCTGCTTTCCTTCTGGGACTGGACCCCTGCTATTGTTTGTGTGCTGCTGCTAACCTGCGCGCTGTTCCCTCTGAAGCTCTACTCCTCGCCGGACCCGCTTCGCGGGTCCCGCTTCGTTTTGTTCTACGGGAGTTGGTGAGAAGTGGGTCAGGTCATCCAAGACTGTTGTGGGTTGTGCTGTGAATTTTCAGGGCTGCGAGCGACTGGTACAGGGACTCCATCTCCCAGGAGTCCCTGTTAGCCAGACCCGAGACACCTGGGCCGCTCTCCCTGACTGACACGCCCCCACAGACGCTGCTATAAACTCTGGATTTTCAAACCTGCGTGGGACATCATTGCTGCTTTCCTTCTGGGACTGGACCCCTGCTATCGTTTGTGTGCTGCTGCTAACCTGCGCGCTGTACCCTCTGAAGCTTTACTCCTCGCCGGACTGACACGCCCCCACAGACGCCGCTATAAACTCTGGATTTTCAAACCTGCGTGGGACATCATTGCTGCTTTCCTTCTGGGACTGGACCCCTGCTATCGTTTGTGTGCTGCTGTTAACCTGCGCGCTGTTCCCTCTGAAGCTCTACTCCTCGCCGGACCCGCTACGCGGGTCCTGCTTCGTTTTGTTCTACGGGAGTTGGTGAGAAGTGGGTCAGGTCATCCAAGACTGTTGTGGGTTGTGCTGTGAATTTTCAGGGCTGCGAGCGACTGGTACAGGGACTCCATCTCCCAGGAGTCCCTGTTAGCCAGACCCGAGACACCTGGGCCGCTCTCCCTGACTGACACGCCCCCACAGACGCCACTATAAACTCTGGATTTTCAAACCTGCGTGGGACATCATTGCTGCTTTCCTTCTGGGACTGGACCCCTGCTATCGTTTGTGTGCTGCTGCTAACCTGCGCGCTGTTCCCTCTGAAGCTCTACTCCTCGCTGGACCCGCTACGCGGGTCCCGCTTCGTTGTGTTCTGCGGGAGTTGGTGAGAAGTGGGTCAGGTCATCCAAGACTGTTGTGGGTTGTGCTGTGAATTTTCAGGGCTGCGGGCGACTGGTACAGGGACTCCATCTCCCAGGAGTCCCTGTTAGCCAGACCCGAGACACCTGGACCGCTCTCCCTGACTGACACGCCCCCACCGACGCCGCTATAAACTCTGGATTTTCAAACCTGCGTGGGACATCATTGCTGCTTTCCTTCTGGGACTGGACCCCTGCTATTGTTTGTGTGCTGCTGCTAACCTGCGCGCTGTTCCCTCTGAAGCTCTACTCCTCGCCGGACCCGCTTCGCGGGTCCCGCTTCGTTTTGTTCTACGGGAGTTGGTGAGAAGTGGGTCAGGTCATCCAAGACTGTTGTGGGTTGTGCTGTGAATTTTCAGGGCTGCGGGCGACTGGTACAGGGACTCCATCTCCCAGGAGTCCCTGTTAGCCAGACCCGAGACACCTGGACCGCTCTCCCTGACTGACACGCCCCCACCGACGCCGCTATAAACTCTGGATTTTCAAACCTGCGTGGGACATCATTGCTGCTTCCCTTCTGGGACTGGACCCCTGCTATCGTTTGTGTGCTGCTGCTAACCTGCGCGCTGTTCCCTCTGAAGCTTTACTCCTCGCCGGACTGACATGCCCCCACAGACGCCGCTATAAACTCTGGATTTTCAAACCTGCGTGGGACATCATTGCTGCTTTCCTTCTGGGACTGGACCCCTGCTATCGTTTGTGTGCTGCTGCTAACCTGCGCGCTGTTCCCTCTGAAGCTCTACTCGCCGGACCCGCTTCGCGGGTCCCGCTTCAATGTGTTCTGCGGGAGTTGGTGAGAAGTGGGTCAGGTCATCCAAGACTGTTGTGGGTTGTGCTGTGAATTTTCAGGGCTGCGAGCGACTGGTACAGGGACTCCATCTCCCAGGAGTCCCTGTTAGCCAGACCCGAGACACCTGGGCCGCTCTCCCTGACTGACACGCCCCCACCGACGCCGCTATTAACTCTGGATTTTCAAACCTGCGTGGGACATCATTGCTGCTTTCCTTCTGGGACTGGACCCCTGCTATCGTTTGTGTGCTGCTGCTAACCTGCGCGCTGTTCCCTCTGAAGCTCTACTCCTCGCCGGACCCGCTTCGTTGTGTTCTGCGGGAGTTGGTGAGAAGTGGGTCAGGTCATCCAAGACTGTTGTGGGTTGTGCTGTGAATTTTCAGGGCTGCGAGCGACTGGTACAGGGACTCCATCTCCCAGGAGTCCCTGTTAGCCAGACCCGAGACCCCTGGCCGCTCTCCCTGACTGACACGCTCCCACAGACGCCGCTATATACTCTGGATTTTCAAACCTGCGTGGGACATCATTGCTGCTTTCCTTCTGGGACTGGACCCCTGCTATCGTTTGTGTGCTGCTGCTAACCTGCGCGCTGTTCCCTCTGAAGCTCTACTCCTCGCCGGACCCGCTACGTGTGTCCCGCTTCGTTGTGTTCTGCGGGAGTTGGTGAGAAGTGGGTCAGGTCATCCAAGACTGTTGTGGGTTGTGCTGTGAATTTTCAGGGCTGCGAGCGACTGGTACAGGGACTCCATCTCCCAGGAGTCCCTGTTAGCCAGACCCGAGACACCTGGGCCGCTCTCCCTGACTGACACGCCCCCACCGACGCCACTATAAATTCTGGATTTTCAAATCTGCGTGGGACATCATTGCTGCTTTCCTTCTGGGACTGGACCCCTGCTATCGTTTGTGTGCTGCTGCTAACCTGCGCGCTGTTCCCTCTGAAGCTCTACTCCTCGCCGGACCCGCTTCGCGAGTCCCGCTTCGTTGTGTTCTGCGGGAGTTGGTGAGAAGTGGGTCAGGTCATCCAAGACTGTTGCGGGTTGTGCTGTGAATTTTCAGGGCTGCGAGCGACTGGTACAGGGACTCCATCTCTCAGGAGTCCCTGTTAGCCAGACCCGAGACACCTGGGCCGCTCTCCCTGACTGACACGCCCCCACCGACGCCGCTATAAACTCTGGATTTTCAAACCTGCGTGGGACATCATTGCTGCTTTCCTTCTGGGACTGGACCCCTGCTATCATTTGTGTGCTGCTGCTAACCTGCGCGCTGTTCCCTCTGAGGGCTCTACTCCTCGCCGGACCCGCTTCGTTGTGTTCTGCGGGAGTTGGTGAGAAGTGGGTCAGGTCATCCAAGACTGTTGTGGGTTGTGCTGTGAATTTTCAAGGCTGCGAGCGACTGGTACAGGGACTCCATCTCCCAGGAGTCCCTGTTAGCCAGACCCGAGACACCTGGGCCGCTCTCCCTGACTGACACGCCCCCACCGACGCCGCTATAAACTCTGGATTTTCAAACCTGCGTGGGACATCATTGCTGCTTTCCTCCTGGGACTGGACCCCTGCTATCGTTTGTGTGCTGCTGCTAACCTGTGCGCTGTTCCCTCTGAAGCTCTACTCCTCGCCGGACCCGCTTCGTTGTGTTCTGCGGGAGTTGGTGAGAAGTGGGTCAGGTCATCCAAGACTGTTGTGGGTTGTGCTGTGAATTTTCAGGGCTGCGAGCGACTGGTACAGGGACTCCATCTCCCAGGAGTCCCTGTTAGCCAGACCCGAGACACCTGGGCCGCTCTCCCTGACTGACACGCCCCCACAGACGCTGCTATAAACTCTGGATTTTCAAACCTGCGTGGGACATCATTGCTGCTTCCTTCTGGGACTGGACCCCTGCTATTGTTTGTGTGCTGCTGCTAACCTGCACGTTGTTCCCTCTGAAGCTCTACTCCTCGCCGGACCCGCTACGCGGGTCCCGCTTCGTTGTGTTCTGCGGGAGTTGGTGAGAAGTGGGTCAGGTCATCCAAGACTGTTGTGGGTTGTGCTGTGAATTTTCAGGGCTGCGAGCGACTGGTACAGGGACTCCATCTCCCAGGAGTCCCTGTTAGCCAGACCCGAGACACCTGGGCCGCTCTCCCTGACTGACACGCCCCCACCGACGCCGCTATAAACTCTGGATTTTCAAACCTGCGTGGGACATCATTGCTGCTTCCTTCTGGGACTGGACCCCTGCTATTGTTTGTGTGCTGCTGCTAACCTGCACGTTGTTCCCTCTGAAGCTCTACTCCTCGCCGGACCCGCTTCGCGAGTCCCGCTTCGTTGTGTTCTGCGGGAGTTGGTGAGAAGTGGGTCAGGTCATCCAAGACTGTTGTGGGTTGTGCTGTGAATTTTCAGGGCTGCGAGCGACTGGTACAGGGACTCCATCTCCCAGGAGTCCCTGTTAGCCAGACCCGAGACACCTGGGCCGCTCTCCCTGACTGACATGCCCCCACCGACGCCGCTATAAACTCTGGATTTTCAAACCTGCGTGGGACATCATTGCTGCTTTCCTCCTGGGACTGGACCCCTGCTATCGTTTGTGTGCTGCTGCTAACCTGTGCGCTGTTCCCTCTGAAGCTCTACTCCTCGCCGGACCCGCTTTGTTGTGTTCTGCGGGAGTTGGTGAGAAGTGGGTCAGGTCATCCAAGACTGTTGTGGGTTGTGCTGTGAATTTTCAGGGCTGCGAGCGACTGGTACAGGGACTCCATCTCCCAGGAGTCCCTGTTAGCCAGACCCGAGACACCTGGGCCGCTCTCCCTGACTGACACGCCCCCACAGACGCTGCTATAAACTCTGGATTTTCAAACCTGCGTGGGACATCATTGCTGCTTCCTTCTGGGACTGGACCCCTGCTATTGTTTGTGTGCTGCTGCTAACCTGCGCGCTGTTCCCTCTGAAGCTCTACTCCTTGCCGGACCCGCTACGCGGGTCCCGCTTCGTTGTGTTCTGCGGGAGTTGGTGAGAAGTGGGTCAGGTCATCCAAGACTGTTGTGGGTTGTGCTGTGAATTTTCAGGGCTGTGAGCGACTGGTACAGGGACTCCATCTCCCAGGAGTCCCTGTTAGCCAGACCCGAGACAACTGGACCGCTCTCCCTGACTGACACGCCCCCACCGACGCCGCTATAAACTTTGGATTTTCAAACCTGCGTGGGACATCATTGCTGCTTCCCTTCTGGGACTGGACCCCTGCTATCGTTTGTGTGCTGCTGCTAACCTGCGTGCTGTTCCCTCTGAAGCTTTACTCCTCGCCGGACTGACACGCCCCCACAGACGCCGCTATAGACTCTGGATTTTCAAATCTGCGTGGGACATCATTGCTGCTTTCCTTCTGGGACTGGACCCCTGCTATCGTTTGTGTGCTGCTGCTAATCTGCGCGCTGTTCCCTCTGAAGCTCTACTCCTCGCCGGACCCGCTTCGCGAGTCCCGCTTCGTTGTGTTCTGCGGGAGTTGGTGAGAAGTGGGTCAGGTCATCCAAGACTGTTGTGGATTGTGCTGTGAATTTTCAGGGCTGCGAGCGACTGGTACAGGGACTCCATCTCCCAGGAGTACCTGTTAGCCAGACCCGAGACACCTGGGCCGCTCTCCCTGACTGACACGCTCCCACAGACGCCGCTATAAACTCTGGATTTTCAAACCTGCGTGGGACATCATTGCTGCTTTCCTTCTGGGACTGGACCCCTGCTATCGTTTGTGTGCTGCTGCTAACCTGCGCGCTGTTCCATCTGAAGCTCTACTCCTCGCCGGACCCGCTACGTGGGTCCCGCTTCGTTGTGTTCTGCGGGAGTTGGTGAGAAGTGGGTCAGGTCATCCAAGACTGTTGTGGGTTGTGCTGTGAATTTTCAGGGCTGCGAGCGACTGGTACAGGGACTCCATCTCCCAGGAGTCCCTGTTAGCCAGACCCGAGACACCTGGGCCGCTCTCCCTGACTGACACGCCCCCACCGACGCCACTATAAACTCTGGATTTTCAAATCTGCGTGGGACATCATTGCTGCTTTCCTTCTGGGACTGGACCCTGCTATCGTTTGTGTGCTGCTGCTAACCTGCGCGCTGTTCCCTCTGAAGCTCTACTCCTCGCGGACCCGCTTCGCGAGTCCCGCTTCGTTGTGTTCTGCGGGAGTTGGTGAGAAGTGGGTCAGGTCATCCAAGACTGTTGCGGGTTGTGCTGTGAATTTTCAGGGCTGCGAGCGACTGGTACAGGGCCTCCATCTCCCAGGAGTCCCTGTTAGCCAGACCCGAGACACCTGGGCCGCTCTCCCTGACTGACACGCCCCCACCGACGCCGCTATAAACTCTGGATTTTCAAACCTGCGTGGGACATCATTGCTGCTTTCCTTCTGGGACTGGACCCCTGCTATCGTTTGTGTGCTGCTGCTAACCTGCGCGCTGTTCCCTCTGAAGCTCTACTCCTCGCCGGACCCGCTTCGCGGGTCCCGCTTCGTTGTGTTCTGCGGGAGTTGGTGAGAAGTGGGTCAGGTCATCCAAGACTGTTGTGGGTTGTGCTGTGAATTTTCAGGGCTGCGAGCGACTGGTACAGGGACTCCATCTCCCAGGAGTCCCTGTTAGCCAGACCCGAGACACCTGGGCCGCTCTCCCTGACTGACACGCCCCCACAGACGCCACTATAAACACTGGATGTTCAAACCTGCGTGGGACATCATTGCTGCTTTCCTTCTGGGACTGGACCCCTGCTATCATTTCTGTGCTGCTGCTAACCTGCGCGCTGTTCCCTCTGAAGCTTTACTCCTCGCCGGACTGACACGCCCCCACAGACGCCGCTATAAACTCTGGATTTTCAAACCTGCGTGGGACATCATTGCTGCTTTCCTTCTGGGACTGGACCCCTGCTATCGTTTGTGTGCTGCTGCTAACCTGCGCGCTGTTCCCTCTGAAGCTCTACTCCTCGCCGGACCCGCTACGCGGGTCCCGCTTCGTTGTGTTCTGCGGGAGTTGGTGAGAAGTGGGTCAGGTCATCCAAGACTGTTGTGGGTTGTGCTGTGAATTTTCAGGGCTGCGGGCGACTGGTACAGGGACTCCATCTCCCAGGAGTCCCTGTTAGCCAGACCTGAGACACCTGGACCGCTCTCCCTGACTGACACGCCCCTATAAACTCTGGATTTTCAAACCTGCGTGGGACATCATTGCTGCTTTCCTTCTGGGACTGGACCCCTGCTATCGTTTGTGTGCTGCTGCTAACCTGCGCGCTGTTCCCTCTGAAGCTCTACTCTTCGCCGGACCCGCTTCGTTGTGTTCTGCGGGAGTTGGTGAGAAGTGGGTCAGGTCATCCAAGACTGTTGTGGGTTGTGCTGTGAATTTTCAGGGCTGCGAGCGACTGGTACAGGGACTCCATCTCCCAGGAGTCCCTGTTAGCCAGACCCGAGACACCTGGGCCGCTCTCCCTGACTGACACGCTTCCACAGACGCCGCTATAAACTCTGGATTTTCAAACCTGCGTGGGACATCATTGCTGCTTTCCTTCTGGGACTGGACCCCTGCTATCGCTTGTGTGCTGCTGCTAACCTGCGCGCTGTTCCATCTGAAGCTCTACTCCTCGCCGGACCCGCTACGTGGGTCCCGCTTCGTTGTGTTCTGCGGGAGTTGGTGAGAAGTGGGTCAGGTCATCCAAGACTGTTGTGGGTTGTGCTGTGAATTTTCAGGGCTGCGAGCGACTGGTACAGGGACTCCATCTCCCAGGAATCCCTGTTAGCCAGACCCGAGACACCTGGGCCGCTCTCCCTGACTGACACGCCCCCACCGACGCCACTATAAACTCTGGATTTTCAAATCTGCGTGGGACATCATTGCTGCTTTCCTTCTGGGACTGGACCCCTGCTATCATTTGTGTGCTGCTGCTAACCTGCGCGCTGTTCCCTCTGAAGCTCTACTCCTCGCGGACCCGCTTCGCGAGTCCCGCTTCGTTGTGTTCTGCGGGAGTTGGTGAGAAGTGGGTCAGGTCATCCAAGACTGTTGCGGGTTGTGCTGTGAATTTTCAGGGCTGCGAGCGACTGGTACAGGGCCTCCATCTCCCAGGAGTCCCTGTTAGCCAGACCCGAGACACCTGGGCCGCTCTCCCTGACTGACACGCCCCCACCGACGCCGCTATAAACTCTGGATTTTCAAACCTGCGTGGGACATCATTGCTGCTTTCCTTCTGGGACTGGACCCCTGCTATCGTTTGTGTGCTGCTGCTAACCTGCGCGCTGTTCCCTCTGAAGCTCTACTCCTCGCCGGACCCGCTTCGCGGGTCCCGCTTCGTTGTGTTCTGCGGGAGTTGGTGAGAAGTGGGTCAGGTCATCCAAGACTGTTGTGGGTTGTGCTGTGAATTTTCAGGGCTGCGAGCGACTGGTACAGGGCCTCCATCTCCCAGGAGTCCCTGTTAGCCAGACCCGAGACACCTGGGCCGCTCTCCCTGACTGACACGCCCCCACCGACGCCGCTATAAACTCTGGATTTTCAAACCTGCGTGGGACATCATTGCTGCTTTCCTTCTGGGACTGGACCCCTGCTATCGTTTGTGTGCTGCTGCTAACCTGCGCGCTGTTCCCTCTGAAGCTCTACTCCTCGCCGGACCCGCTTCGCGGGTCCCGCTTCGTTGTGTTCTGCGGGAGTTGGTGAGAAGTGGGTCAGGTCATCCAAGACTGTTGTGGGTTGTGCTGTGAATTTTCAGGGCTGCGAGCGACTGGTACAGGGACTCCATCTCCCAGGAGTCCCTGTTAGCCAGACCCGAGACACCTGGGCCGCTCTCCCTGACTGACACGCCCCCATAGACGCCGCTATAAACTCTGGATTTTCAAACCTGCGTGGGACATCATTGCTGCTTTCCTTCTGGGACTGGAACCGTGCTATCGTTTGTGTGCTGCTGCTAACCTGCGCGCTGTTCCCTCTGAAGCTCTACTCCTAGCCGGACCCGCTATGCGGGTCCCGCTTCGTTTTGTTCTACGGGAGTTGGTGAGAAGTGTGTCAGGTCATCCAAGACTGTTGTGGGTTGTGCTGTGAATTTTCAGGGCTGCGAGCGACTGGTACAGGGACTCCATCTCCCAGGAGTCCCTGTTAGCCAGACCCGAGACACCTAGGCCGCTCTCCCTGACTGACACGCCCCCACAGACGCTGCTATAAACTCTGGATTTTCAAACCTGCGTGGGACATCATTGCTGCTTTCCTTCTGGGACTGGACCCCTGCTATTGTTTGTGTGCTGCTGCTAACCTGCGCGCTGTTCCCTCTGAAGCTCTACTCCTCGCCGGACCCGCTTCGCGGGTCCCGCTTCGTTTTGTTCTACGGGAGTTGGTGAGAAGTGGGTCAGGTCATCCAAGACTGTTGTGGGTTGTGCTGTGAATTTTCAGGGCTGCGAGCGACTGGTACAGGGACTCCATCTCCCAGGAGTCCCTGTTAGCCAGACCCGAGACACCTGGGCCGCTCTCCCTGACTGACACGCCCCCACAGACGCTGCTATAAACTCTGGATTTTCAAACCTGCGTGGGACATCATTGCTGCTTTCCTTCTGGGACTGGACCCCTGCTATCGTTTGTGTGCTGCTGCTAACCTGCGCGCTGTACCCTCTGAAGCTTTACTCCTCGCCGGACTGACACGCCCCCACAGACGCCGCTATAAACTCTGGATTTTCAAACCTGCGTGGGACATCATTGCTGCTTTCCTTCTGGGACTGGACCCCTGCTATCGTTTGTGTGCTGCTGTTAACCTGCGCGCTGTTCCCTCTGAAGCTCTACTCCTCGCCGGACCCGCTACGCGGGTCCTGCTTCGTTTTGTTCTACGGGAGTTGGTGAGAAGTGGGTCAGGTCATCCAAGACTGTTGTGGGTTGTGCTGTGAATTTTCAGGGCTGCGAGCGACTGGTACAGGGACTCCATCTCCCAGGAGTCCCTGTTAGCCAGACCCGAGACACCTGGGCCGCTCTCCCTGACTGACACGCCCCCACAGACGCCACTATAAACTCTGGATTTTCAAACCTGCGTGGGACATCATTGCTGCTTTCCTTCTGGGACTGGACCCCTGCTATCGTTTGTGTGCTGCTGCTAACCTGCGCGCTGTTCCCTCTGAAGCTCTACTCCTCGCTGGACCCGCTACGCGGGTCCCGCTTCGTTGTGTTCTGCGGGAGTTGGTGAGAAGTGGGTCAGGTCATCCAAGACTGTTGTGGGTTGTGCTGTGAATTTTCAGGGCTGCGGGCGACTGGTACAGGGACTCCATCTCCCAGGAGTCCCTGTTAGCCAGACCCGAGACACCTGGACCGCTCTCCCTGACTGACACGCCCCCACCGACGCCGCTATAAACTCTGGATTTTCAAACCTGCGTGGGACATCATTGCTGCTTTCCTTCTGGGACTGGACCCCTGCTATTGTTTGTGTGCTGCTGCTAACCTGCGCGCTGTTCCCTCTGAAGCTCTACTCCTCGCCGGACCCGCTTCGCGGGTCCCGCTTCGTTTTGTTCTACGGGAGTTGGTGAGAAGTGGGTCAGGTCATCCAAGACTGTTGTGGGTTGTGCTGTGAATTTTCAGGGCTGCGGGCGACTGGTACAGGGACTCCATCTCCCAGGAGTCCCTGTTAGCCAGACCCGAGACACCTGGACCGCTCTCCCTGACTGACACGCCCCCACCGACGCCGCTATAAACTCTGGATTTTCAAACCTGCGTGGGACATCATTGCTGCTTCCCTTCTGGGACTGGACCCCTGCTATCGTTTGTGTGCTGCTGCTAACCTGCGCGCTGTTCCCTCTGAAGCTTTACTCCTCGCCGGACTGACATGCCCCCACAGACGCCGCTATAAACTCTGGATTTTCAAACCTGCGTGGGACATCATTGCTGCTTTCCTTCTGGGACTGGACCCCTGCTATCGTTTGTGTGCTGCTGCTAACCTGCGCGCTGTTCCCTCTGAAGCTCTACTCGCCGGACCCGCTTCGCGGGTCCCGCTTCAATGTGTTCTGCGGGAGTTGGTGAGAAGTGGGTCAGGTCATCCAAGACTGTTGTGGGTTGTGCTGTGAATTTTCAGGGCTGCGAGCGACTGGTACAGGGACTCCATCTCCCAGGAGTCCCTGTTAGCCAGACCCGAGACACCTGGGCCGCTCTCCCTGACTGACACGCCCCCACCGACGCCGCTATTAACTCTGGATTTTCAAACCTGCGTGGGACATCATTGCTGCTTTCCTTCTGGGACTGGACCCCTGCTATCGTTTGTGTGCTGCTGCTAACCTGCGCGCTGTTCCCTCTGAAGCTCTACTCCTCGCCGGACCCGCTTCGTTGTGTTCTGCAGGAGTTGGTGAGAAGTGGGTCAGGTCATCCAAGACTGTTGTGGGTTGTGCTGTGAATTTTCAGGGCTGCGAGCGACTGGTACAGGGACTCCATCTCCCAGGAGTCCCTGTTAGCCAGACCCGAGACCCCTGGCCGCTCTCCCTGACTGACACGCTCCCACAGACGCCGCTATATACTCTGGATTTTCAAACCTGCGTGGGACATCATTGCTGCTTTCCTTCTGGGACTGGACCCCTGCTATCGTTTGTGTGCTGCTGCTAACCTGCGCGCTGTTCCCTCTGAAGCTCTACTCCTCGCCGGACCCGCTACGTGTGTCCCGCTTCGTTGTGTTCTGCGGGAGTTGGTGAGAAGTGGGTCAGGTCATCCAAGACTGTTGTGGGTTGTGCTGTGAATTTTCAGGGCTGCGAGCGACTGGTACAGGGACTCCATCTCCCAGGAGTCCCTGTTAGCCAGACCCGAGACACCTGGGCCGCTCTCCCTGACTGACACGCCCCCACCGACGCCACTATAAATTCTGGATTTTCAAATCTGCGTGGGACATCATTGCTGCTTTCCTTCTGGGACTGGACCCCTGCTATCGTTTGTGTGCTGCTGCTAACCTGCGCGCTGTTCCCTCTGAAGCTCTACTCCTCGCCGGACCCGCTTCGCGAGTCCCGCTTCGTTGTGTTCTGCGGGAGTTGGTGAGAAGTGGGTCAGGTCATCCAAGACTGTTGCGGGTTGTGCTGTGAATTTTCAGGGCTGCGAGCGACTGGTACAGGGACTCCATCTCTCAGGAGTCCCTGTTAGCCAGACCCGAGACACCTGGGCCGCTCTCCCTGACTGACACGCCCCCACCGACGCCGCTATAAACTCTGGATTTTCAAACCTGCGTGGGACATCATTGCTGCTTTCCTTCTGGGACTGGACCCCTGCTATCATTTGTGTGCTGCTGCTAACCTGCGCGCTGTTCCCTCTGAGGGCTCTACTCCTCGCCGGACCCGCTTCGTTGTGTTCTGCGGGAGTTGGTGAGAAGTGGGTCAGGTCATCCAAGACTGTTGTGGGTTGTGCTGTGAATTTTCAAGGCTGCGAGCGACTGGTACAGGGACTCCATCTCCCAGGAGTCCCTGTTAGCCAGACCCGAGACACCTGGGCCGCTCTCCCTGACTGACACGCCCCCACCGACGCCGCTATAAACTCTGGATTTTCAAACCTGCGTGGGACATCATTGCTGCTTTCCTCCTGGGACTGGACCCCTGCTATCGTTTGTGTGCTGCTGCTAACCTGTGCGCTGTTCCCTCTGAAGCTCTACTCCTCGCCGGACCCGCTTCGTTGTGTTCTGCGGGAGTTGGTGAGAAGTGGGTCAGGTCATCCAAGACTGTTGTGGGTTGTGCTGTGAATTTTCAGGGCTGCGAGCGACTGGTACAGGGACTCCATCTCCCAGGAGTCCCTGTTAGCCAGACCCGAGACACCTGGGCCGCTCTCCCTGACTGACACGCCCCCACAGACGCTGCTATAAACTCTGGATTTTCAAACCTGCGTGGGACATCATTGCTGCTTTCCTTCTGGGACTGGACCCCTGCTATCGTTTGTGTGCTGCTGCTAACCTGCGCGCTGTTCCCTCTGAAGCTCTACTCCTCGCCGGACCCGCTTCGCGGGTCCCGCTTCGTTGTGTTCTGCGGGAGTTGGTGAGAAGTGGGTCAGGTCATCCAAGACTGTTGTGGGTTGTGCTGTGAATTTTCAGGGCTGCGAGCGACTGGTACAGGGACTCCATCTCCCAGGAGTCCCTGTTAGCCAGACCCGAGACACCTGGGCCGCTCTCCCTGACTGACATGCCCCCACCGACGCCGCTATAAACTCTGGATTTTCAAACCTGCGTGGGACATCATTGCTGCTTTCCTCCTGGGACTGGACCCCTGCTATCGTTTGTGTGCTGCTGCTAACCTGTGCGCTGTTCCCTCTGAAGCTCTACTCCTCGCCGGACCCGCTTTGTTGTGTTCTGCGGGAGTTGGTGAGAAGTGGGTCAGGTCATCCAAGACTGTTGTGGGTTGTGCTGTGAATTTTCAGGGCTGCGAGCGACTGGTACAGGGACTCCATCTCCCAGGAGTCCCTGTTAGCCAGACCCGAGACACCTGGGCCGCTCTCCCTGACTGACACGCCCCCACAGACGCTGCTATAAACTCTGGATTTTCAAACCTGCGTGGGACATCATTGCTGCTTCCTTCTGGGACTGGACCCCTGCTATTGTTTGTGTGCTGCTGCTAACCTGCGCGCTGTTCCCTCTGAAGCTCTACTCCTTGCCGGACCCGCTACGCGGGTCCCGCTTCGTTGTGTTCTGCGGGAGTTGGTGAGAAGTGGGTCAGGTCATCCAAGACTGTTGTGGGTTGTGCTGTGAATTTTCAGGGCTGTGAGCGACTGGTACAGGGACTCCATCTCCCAGGAGTCCCTGTTAGCCAGACCCGAGACACCTGGACCGCTCTCCCTGACTGACACGCCCCCACCGACGCCGCTATAAACTTTGGATTTTCAAACCTGCGTGGGACATCATTGCTGCTTCCCTTCTGGGACTGGACCCCTGCTATCGTTTGTGTGCTGCTGCTAACCTGCGTGCTGTTCCCTCTGAAGCTTTACTCCTCGCCGGACTGACACGCCCCCACAGACGCCGCTATAGACTCTGGATTTTCAAATCTGCGTGGGACATCATTGCTGCTTTCCTTCTGGGACTGGACCCCTGCTATCGTTTGTGTGCTGCTGCTAATCTGCGCGCTGTTCCCTCTGAAGCTCTACTCCTCGCCGGACCCGCTTCGCGAGTCCCGCTTCGTTGTGTTCTGCGGGAGTTGGTGAGAAGTGGGTCAGGTCATCCAAGACTGTTGTGGATTGTGCTGTGAATTTTCAGGGCTGCGAGCGACTGGTACAGGGACTCCATCTCCCAGGAGTACCTGTTAGCCAGACCCGAGACACCTGGGCCGCTCTCCCTGACTGACACGCTCCCACAGACGCCGCTATAAACTCTGGATTTTCAAACCTGCGTGGGACATCATTGCTGCTTTCCTTCTGGGACTGGACCCCTGCTATCGTTTGTGTGCTGCTGCTAACCTGCGCGCTGTTCCATCTGAAGCTCTACTCCTCGCCGGACCCGCTACGTGGGTCCCGCTTCGTTGTGTTCTGCGGGAGTTGGTGAGAAGTGGGTCAGGTCATCCAAGACTGTTGTGGGTTGTGCTGTGAATTTTCAGGGCTGCGAGCGACTGGTACAGGGACTCCATCTCCCAGGAGTCCCTGTTAGCCAGACCCGAGACACCTGGGCCGCTCTCCCTGACTGACACGCCCCCACCGACGCCACTATAAACTCTGGATTTTCAAATCTGCGTGGGACATCATTGCTGCTTTCCTTCTGGGACTGGACCCTGCTATCGTTTGTGTGCTGCTGCTAACCTGCGCGCTGTTCCCTCTGAAGCTCTACTCCTCGCGGACCCGCTTCGCGAGTCCCGCTTCGTTGTGTTCTGCGGGAGTTGGTGAGAAGTGGGTCAGGTCATCCAAGACTGTTGCGGGTTGTGCTGTGAATTTTCAGGGCTGCGAGCGACTGGTACAGGGCCTCCATCTCCCAGGAGTCCCTGTTAGCCAGACCCGAGACACCTGGGCCGCTCTCCCTGACTGACACGCCCCCACCGACGCCGCTATAAACTCTGGATTTTCAAACCTGCGTGGGACATCATTGCTGCTTTCCTTCTGGGACTGGACCCCTGCTATCGTTTGTGTGCTGCTGCTAACCTGCGCGCTGTTCCCTCTGAAGCTCTACTCCTCGCCGGACCCGCTTCGCGGGTCCCGCTTCGTTGTGTTCTGCGGGAGTTGGTGAGAAGTGGGTCAGGTCATCCAAGACTGTTGTGGGTTGTGCTGTGAATTTTCAGGGCTGCGAGCGACTGGTACAGGGACTCCATCTCCCAGGAGTCCCTGTTAGCCAGACCCGAGACACCTGGGCCGCTCTCCCTGACTGACACGCCCCCACAGACGCCACTATAAACACTGGATGTTCAAACCTGCGTGGGACATCATTGCTGCTTTCCTTCTGGGACTGGACCCCTGCTATCATTTCTGTGCTGCTGCTAACCTGCGCGCTGTTCCCTCTGAAGCTTTACTCCTCGCCGGACTGACACGCCCCCACAGACGCCGCTATAAACTCTGGATTTTCAAACCTGCGTGGGACATCATTGCTGCTTTCCTTCTGGGACTGGACCCCTGCTATCGTTTGTGTGCTGCTGCTAACCTGCGCGCTGTTCCCTCTGAAGCTCTACTCCTCGCCGGACCCGCTACGCGGGTCCCGCTTCGTTGTGTTCTGCGGGAGTTGGTGAGAAGTGGGTCAGGTCATCCAAGACTGTTGTGGGTTGTGCTGTGAATTTTCAGGGCTGCGGGCGACTGGTACAGGGACTCCATCTCCCAGGAGTCCCTGTTAGCCAGACCTGAGACACCTGGACCGCTCTCCCTGACTGACACGCCCCTATAAACTCTGGATTTTCAAACCTGCGTGGGACATCATTGCTGCTTTCCTTCTGGGACTGGACCCCTGCTATCGTTTGTGTGCTGCTGCTAACCTGCGCGCTGTTCCCTCTGAAGCTCTACTCTTCGCCGGACCCGCTTCGTTGTGTTCTGCGGGAGTTGGTGAGAAGTGGGTCAGGTCATCCAAGACTGTTGTGGGTTGTGCTGTGAATTTTCAGGGCTGCGAGCGACTGGTACAGGGACTCCATCTCCCAGGAGTCCCTGTTAGCCAGACCCGAGACACCTGGGCCGCTCTCCCTGACTGACACGCTTCCACAGACGCCGCTATAAACTCTGGATTTTCAAACCTGCGTGGGACATCATTGCTGCTTTCCTTCTGGGACTGGACCCCTGCTATCGCTTGTGTGCTGCTGCTAACCTGCGCGCTGTTCCATCTGAAGCTCTACTCCTCGCCGGACCCGCTACGTGGGTCCCGCTTCGTTGTGTTCTGCGGGAGTTGGTGAGAAGTGGGTCAGGTCATCCAAGACTGTTGTGGGTTGTGCTGTGAATTTTCAGGGCTGCGAGCGACTGGTACAGGGACTCCATCTCCCAGGAATCCCTGTTAGCCAGACCCGAGACACCTGGGCCGCTCTCCCTGACTGACACGCCCCCACCGACGCCACTATAAACTCTGGATTTTCAAATCTGCGTGGGACATCATTGCTGCTTTCCTTCTGGGACTGGACCCCTGCTATCATTTGTGTGCTGCTGCTAACCTGCGCGCTGTTCCCTCTGAAGCTCTACTCCTCGCGGACCCGCTTCGCGAGTCCCGCTTCGTTGTGTTCTGCGGGAGTTGGTGAGAAGTGGGTCAGGTCATCCAAGACTGTTGCGGGTTGTGCTGTGAATTTTCAGGGCTGCGAGCGACTGGTACAGGGCCTCCATCTCCCAGGAGTCCCTGTTAGCCAGACCCGAGACACCTGGGCCGCTCTCCCTGACTGACACGCCCCCACCGACGCCGCTATAAACTCTGGATTTTCAAACCTGCGTGGGACATCATTGCTGCTTTCCTTCTGGGACTGGACCCCTGCTATCGTTTGTGTGCTGCTGCTAACCTGCGCGCTGTTCCCTCTGAAGCTCTACTCCTCGCCGGACCCGCTTCGCGGGTCCCGCTTCGTTGTGTTCTGCGGGAGTTGGTGAGAAGTGGGTCAGGTCATCCAAGACTGTTGTGGGTTGTGCTGTGAATTTTCAGGGCTGCGAGCGACTGGTACAGGGACTCCATCTCCCAGGAGTCCCTGTTAGCCAGACCCGAGACACCTGGGCCGCTCTCCCTGACTGACACGCCCCCATAGACGCCGCTATAAACTCTGGATTTTCAAACCTGCGTGGGACATCATTGCTGCTTTCCTTCTGGGACTGGACCCGTGCTATCGTTTGTGTGCTGCTGCTAACCTGCGCGCTGTTCCCTCTGAAGCTCTACTCCTAGCCGGACCCGCTATGCGGGTCCCGCTTCGTTTTGTTCTACGGGAGTTGGTGAGAAGTGTGTCAGGTCATCCAAGACTGTTGTGGGTTGTGCTGTGAATTTTCAGGGCTGCGAGCGACTGGTACAGGGACTCCATCTCCCAGGAGTCCCTGTTAGCCAGACCCGAGACACCTAGGCCGCTCTCCCTGACTGACACGCCCCCACAGACGCTGCTATAAACTCTGGATTTTCAAACCTGCGTGGGACATCATTGCTGCTTTCCTTCTGGGACTGGACCCCTGCTATTGTTTGTGTGCTGCTGCTAACCTGCGCGCTGTTCCCTCTGAAGCTCTACTCCTCGCCGGACCCGCTTCGCGGGTCCCGCTTCGTTTTGTTCTACGGGAGTTGGTGAGAAGTGGGTCAGGTCATCCAAGACTGTTGTGGGTTGTGCTGTGAATTTTCAGGGCTGCGAGCGACTGGTACAGGGACTCCATCTCCCAGGAGTCCCTGTTAGCCAGACCCGAGACACCTGGGCCGCTCTCCCTGACTGACACGCCCCCACAGACGCTGCTATAAACTCTGGATTTTCAAACCTGCGTGGGACATCATTGCTGCTTTCCTTCTGGGACTGGACCCCTGCTATCGTTTGTGTGCTGCTGCTAACCTGCGCGCTGTACCCTCTGAAGCTTTACTCCTCGCCGGACTGACACGCCCCCACAGACGCCGCTATAAACTCTGGATTTTCAAACCTGCGTGGGACATCATTGCTGCTTTCCTTCTGGGACTGGACCCCTGCTATCGTTTGTGTGCTGCTGTTAACCTGCGCGCTGTTCCCTCTGAAGCTCTACTCCTCGCCGGACCCGCTACGCGGGTCCTGCTTCGTTTTGTTCTACGGGAGTTGGTGAGAAGTGGGTCAGGTCATCCAAGACTGTTGTGGGTTGTGCTGTGAATTTTCAGGGCTGCGAGCGACTGGTACAGGGACTCCATCTCCCAGGAGTCCCTGTTAGCCAGACCCGAGACACCTGGGCCGCTCTCCCTGACTGACACGCCCCCACAGACGCCACTATAAACTCTGGATTTTCAAACCTGCGTGGGACATCATTGCTGCTTTCCTTCTGGGACTGGACCCCTGCTATCGTTTGTGTGCTGCTGCTAACCTGCGCGCTGTTCCCTCTGAAGCTCTACTCCTCGCTGGACCCGCTACGCGGGTCCCGCTTCGTTGTGTTCTGCGGGAGTTGGTGAGAAGTGGGTCAGGTCATCCAAGACTGTTGTGGGTTGTGCTGTGAATTTTCAGGGCTGCGGGCGACTGGTACAGGGACTCCATCTCCCAGGAGTCCCTGTTAGCCAGACCCGAGACACCTGGACCGCTCTCCCTGACTGACACGCCCCCACCGACGCCGCTATAAACTCTGGATTTTCAAACCTGCGTGGGACATCATTGCTGCTTTCCTTCTGGGACTGGACCCCTGCTATTGTTTGTGTGCTGCTGCTAACCTGCGCGCTGTTCCCTCTGAAGCTCTACTCCTCGCCGGACCCGCTTCGCGGGTCCCGCTTCGTTTTGTTCTACGGGAGTTGGTGAGAAGTGGGTCAGGTCATCCAAGACTGTTGTGGGTTGTGCTGTGAATTTTCAGGGCTGCGAGCGACTGGTACAGGGACTCCATCTCCCAGGAGTCCCTGTTAGCCAGACCCGAGACACCTGGGCCGCTCTCCCTGACTGACACGCCCCCACAGACGCTGCTATAAACTCTGGATTTTCAAACCTGCGTGGGACATCATTGCTGCTTTCCTTCTGGGACTGGACCCCTGCTATCGTTTGTGTGCTGCTGCTAACCTGCGCGCTGTACCCTCTGAAGCTTTACTCCTCGCCGGACTGACACGCCCCCACAGACGCCGCTATAAACTCTGGATTTTCAAACCTGCGTGGGACATCATTGCTGCTTTCCTTCTGGGACTGGACCCCTGCTATCGTTTGTGTGCTGCTGTTAACCTGCGCGCTGTTCCCTCTGAAGCTCTACTCCTCGCCGGACCCGCTACGCGGGTCCTGCTTCGTTTTGTTCTACGGGAGTTGGTGAGAAGTGGGTCAGGTCATCCAAGACTGTTGTGGGTTGTGCTGTGAATTTTCAGGGCTGCGAGCGACTGGTACAGGGACTCCATCTCCCAGGAGTCCCTGTTAGCCAGACCCGAGACACCTGGGCCGCTCTCCCTGACTGACACGCCCCCACAGACGCCACTATAAACTCTGGATTTTCAAACCTGCGTGGGACATCATTGCTGCTTTCCTTCTGGGACTGGACCCCTGCTATCGTTTGTGTGCTGCTGCTAACCTGCGCGCTGTTCCCTCTGAAGCTCTACTCCTCGCTGGACCCGCTACGCGGGTCCCGCTTCGTTGTGTTCTGCGGGAGTTGGTGAGAAGTGGGTCAGGTCATCCAAGACTGTTGTGGGTTGTGCTGTGAATTTTCAGGGCTGCGGGCGACTGGTACAGGGACTCCATCTCCCAGGAGTCCCTGTTAGCCAGACCCGAGACACCTGGACCGCTCTCCCTGACTGACACGCCCCCACCGACGCCGCTATAAACTCTGGATTTTCAAACCTGCGTGGGACATCATTGCTGCTTTCCTTCTGGGACTGGACCCCTGCTATTGTTTGTGTGCTGCTGCTAACCTGCGCGCTGTTCCCTCTGAAGCTCTACTCCTCGCCGGACCCGCTTCGCGGGTCCCGCTTCGTTTTGTTCTACGGGAGTTGGTGAGAAGTGGGTCAGGTCATCCAAGACTGTTGTGGGTTGTGCTGTGAATTTTCAGGGCTGCGAGCGACTGGTACAGGGACTCCATCTCCCAGGAGTCCCTGTTAGCCAGACCCGAGACACCTGGGCCGCTCTCCCTGACTGACACGCCCCCACAGACGCTGCTATAAACTCTGGATTTTCAAACCTGCGTGGGACATCATTGCTGCTTTCCTTCTGGGACTGGACCCCTGCTATTGTTTGTGTGCTGCTGCTAACCTGCGCGCTGTTCCCTCTGAAGCTCTACTCCTCGCCGGACTGACACGCCCCCACAGACGCCGCTATAAACTCTGGATTTTCAAACCTGCGTGGGACATCATTGCTTCTTTCCTTCTGGGACTGGACCCCTGCTATCGTTTGTGTGCTGCTGCTAACCTGCGCGCTGTTCCCTCTGAAGCTCTACTCGCCGGACCCGCTTCGCGGGTCCCGCTTCGCGGGTCCCGCTTCAATGTGTTCTGCGGGAGTTGGTGAGAAGTGGGTCAGGTCATCCAAGACTGTTGTGGGTTGTGCTGTGAATTTTCAGGGCTGCGAGCGACTGGTACAGGGACTCCATCTCCCAGGAGTCCCTGTTAGCCAGACCCGAGACACCTGGGCCGCTCTCCCTGACTGACACACCCCCACCGACGCCGCTATAAACTCTGGATTTTCAAACCTGCGTGGGACATCATTGCTGCTTTCCTTCTGGGACTGGACCCCTGCTATCGTTTGTGTGCTGCTGCTAACCTGCGCGCTGTTCCCTCTGAAGCTCTACTTCTCGCCGGACCCGCTTCGTTGTGTTCTGCGGGAGTTGGTGAGAAGTGGGTCAGGTCATCCAAGACTGTTGTGGGTTGTGCTGTGAATTTTCAGGGCTGCGGGCGACTGGTACAGGGACTCCATCTCCCAGGAGTCCCTGTTAGCCAGACCCGAGACACCTGGACCGCTCTCCCTGACTGACACGCCCCCACCGACGCCGCTATAAACTCTGGATTTTCAAACCTGCGTGGGACATCATTGCTGCTTTCCTTCTGGGACTGGACCCCTGCTATTGTTTGTGTGCTGCTGCTAACCTGCGCGCTGTTCCCTCTGAAGCTCTACTCCTCGCCGGACCCGCTTCGCGGGTCCCGCTTCGTTTTGTTCTACGGGAGTTGGTGAGAAGTGGGTCAGGTCATCCAAGACTGTTGTGGGTTGTGCTGTGAATTTTCAGGGCTGCGAGCGACTGGTACAGGGACTCCATCTCCCAGGAGTCCCTGTTAGCCAGACCCGAGACACCTGGGCCGCTCTCCCTGACTGACACGCCCCCACAGACGCTGCTATAAACTCTGGATTTTCAAACCTGCGTGGGACATCATTGCTGCTTTCCTTCTGGGACTGGACCCCTGCTATCGTTTGTGTGCTGCTGCTAACCTGCGCGCTGTACCCTCTGAAGCTTTACTCCTCGCCGGACTGACACGCCCCCACAGACGCCGCTATAAACTCTGGATTTTCAAACCTGCGTGGGACATCATTGCTGCTTTCCTTCTGGGACTGGACCCCTGCTATCGTTTGTGTGCTGCTGTTAACCTGCGCGCTGTTCCCTCTGAAGCTCTACTCCTCGCCGGACCCGCTACGCGGGTCCTGCTTCGTTTTGTTCTACGGGAGTTGGTGAGAAGTGGGTCAGGTCATCCAAGACTGTTGTGGGTTGTGCTGTGAATTTTCAGGGCTGCGAGCGACTGGTACAGGGACTCCATCTCCCAGGAGTCCCTGTTAGCCAGACCCGAGACACCTGGGCCGCTCTCCCTGACTGACACGCCCCCACAGACGCCACTATAAACTCTGGATTTTCAAACCTGCGTGGGACATCATTGCTGCTTTCCTTCTGGGACTGGACCCCTGCTATCGTTTGTGTGCTGCTGCTAACCTGCGCGCTGTTCCCTCTGAAGCTCTACTCCTCGCTGGACCCGCTACGCGGGTCCCGCTTCGTTGTGTTCTGCGGGAGTTGGTGAGAAGTGGGTCAGGTCATCCAAGACTGTTGTGGGTTGTGCTGTGAATTTTCAGGGCTGCGGGCGACTGGTACAGGGACTCCATCTCCCAGGAGTCCCTGTTAGCCAGACCCGAGACACCTGGACCGCTCTCCCTGACTGACACGCCCCCACCGACGCCGCTATAAACTCTGGATTTTCATACCTGCGTGGGACATCATTGCTGCTTCCCTTCTGGGACTGGACCCCTGCTATCGTTTCTGTGCTGCTGCTAACCTGCGCGCTGTTCCCTCTGAAGCTTTACTCCTCGCCGGACTGACACGCCCCCACAGACGCCGCTATAAACTCTGGATTTTCAAACCTGCGTGGGACATCATTGCTTCTTTCCTTCTGGGACTGGACCCCTGCTATCGTTTGTGTGCTGCTGCTAACCTGCGCGCTGTTCCCTCTGAAGCTCTACTCGCCGGACCCGCTTCGCGGGTCCCGCTTCGCGGGTCCCGCTTCAATGTGTTCTGCGGGAGTTGGTGAGAAGTGGGTCAGGTCATCCAAGACTGTTGTGGGTTGTGCTGTGAATTTTCAGGGCTGCGAGCGACTGGTACAGGGACTCCATCTCCCAGGAGTCCCTGTTAGCCAGACCCGAGACACCTGGGCCGCTCTCCCTGACTGACACACCCCCACCGACGCCGCTATAAACTCTGGATTTTCAAACCTGCGTGGGACATCATTGCTGCTTTCCTTCTGGGACTGGACCCCTGCTATCGTTTGTGTGCTGCTGCTAACCTGCGCGCTGTTCCCTCTGAAGCTCTACTTCTCGCCGGACCCGCTTCGTTGTGTTCTGCGGGAGTTGGTGAGAAGTGGGTCAGGTCATCCAAGACTGTTGTGGGTTGTGCTGTGAATTTTCAGGGCTGCGAGCGACTGGTACAGGGACTCCATCTCCCAGGAGTCCCTGTTAGCCAGACCCGAGACACCTGGGCCGCTCTCCCTGACTGACACGCTTCCACAGACGCCGCTATAAACTCTGGATTTTCAAACCTGCGTGGGACATCATTGCTGCTTTCCTTCTGGGACTGGACCCCTGCTATCGTTTGTGTGCTGCTGCTAACCTGCGCGCTGTTCCCTCTGAAGCTCTACTCCTCGCCGGACCCGCTACGTGGGTCCCGCTTCGTTGTGTTCTGCGGGAGTTGGTGAGAAGTGGGTCAGGTCATCCAAGACTGTTGTGGGTTGTGCTGTGAATTTTCAGGGCTGCGAGCGACTGGTACAGGGACTCCATCTCCCAGGAGTCCCTGTTAGCCAGACCCGAGACACCTGGGCCGCTCTCCCTGACTGACACGCCCCCACCGACGCCACTATAAACTCTGGATTTTCAAATCTGCGTGGGACATCATTGCTGCTTTCCTTCTGGGACTGGACCCCTGCTATCGTTTGTGTGCTGCTGCTAACCTGCGCGCTGTTCCCTCTGAAGCTCTACTCCTCGCCGGACCCGCTTCGCGAGTCCCGCTTCGTTGTGTTCTGCGGGAGTTGGTGAGAAGTGGGTCAGGTCATCCAAGACTGTTGAGGGTTGTGCTGTGAATTTTCAGGGCTGCGAGCGACTGGTACAGGGACTCCATCTCCCAGGAGTCCCTGTTAGCCAGACCCGAGACACCTGGGCCGCTCTTCCTGACTGACACGCCCCCACCGACGCCGCTATAAACTATGGATTTTCAAACCTGCGTGGGACATCATTGCTGCTTTCCTTCTGGGACTGGACCCCTGCTATCGTTTGTGTGCTGCTGCTAACCTGCGCGCTGTTCCCTCTGAAGCTCTACTCCTCGCCGGACCCGCTTCGCGGGTCCCGCTTCGTTGTGTTCTGCGGGAGTTGGTGAGAAGTGGGTCAGGTCATCCAAGACTGTTGTGGGTTGTGCTGTGAATTTTCAGGGCTGCGAGCGACTGGTACAGGGACTCCATCTCCCAGGAGTCCCTGTTAGCCAGACCCGAGACACCTGGGCCGCTCTCCCTGACTGACACGCCCCCACCGACGCTGCTATAAACTCTGGATTTTCAAACCTGCGTGGGACATCATTGCTGCTTTCCTTCTGGGACTGGACCCCTGCTATCATTTGTGTGCTGCTGCTAACCTGTGCGCTGTTCCCTCTGAAGCTCTACTCCTCGCCGGACCCGCTTCGTTGTGTTCTGCGGGAGTTGGTGAGAAGTGGGTCAGGTCATCCAAGACTGTTGTGGGTTGTGCTGTGAATTTTCAGGGCTGCGAGCGACTGGTACAGGGACTCCATCTCCCAGGAGTCCCTGTTAGCCAGACCCGAGACACCTGGGCCGCTCTCCCTGACTGACACGCCCCCACAGACGCTGCTATAAACTCTGGATTTTCAAACCTGCGTGGGACATCATTGCTGCTTTCCTTCTGGGACTGGACCCCTGCTATTGTTTGTGTGCTGCTGCTAACCTGCGCGCTGTTCCCTCTGAAGCTCTACTCCTCGCCGGACCCGCTACGCGGGTCCCGCTTCATTGTGTTCTGCGGGAGTTGGTGAGAAGTGGGTCAGGTCATCCAAGACTGTTGTGGGTTGTGCTGTGAATTTTCAGGGCTGCGAGCGACTGGTACAGGTACTCCATCTCCCAGGAGTCCCTGTTAGCCAGACCCGAGACACCTGGACCGCTCTCCCTGACTGACACGCCCCCACCGACGCCGCTATAAACTTTGGATTTTCAAACCTGCGTGGGACATCATTGCTGCTTCCCTTCTGGGACTGGACCCCTGCTATCGTTTGTGTGCTGCTGCTAACCTGCGCGCTGTTCCCTCTGAAGCTTTACTCCTCGCCGGACTGACACGCCCCCACAGACGCCGCTATAGACTCTGGATTTTCAAACCTGCGTGGGACATCATTGCTGCTTTCCTTCTGGGACTGGACCCCTGCTATCGTTTGTGTGCTGCTGCTAACCTGCGCGCTGTTCCCTCTGAAGCTCTACTCGCCGGACCCGCTTCGCGGGTCCCGCTTCAATGTGTTCTGCGGGAGTTGGTGAGAAGTGGGTCAGGTCATCCAAGACTGTTGTGGGTTGTGCTGTGAATTTTCAGGGCTGCGAGCGACTGGTACAGGGACTCCATCTCCCAGGAGTCCCTGTTAGCCAGACCCGAGACACCTGGACCGCTCTCCCTGACTGACACGCCCCCACCGACGCCGCTATAAACTCTGGATTTTCATACCTGCGTGGGACATCATTGCTGCTTTCCTTCTGGGACTGGACCCCTGCTATCGTTTGTGTGCTGCTGCTAACCTGCGCGCTGTTCCCTCTGAAGCTCTACTCCTCGCCGGACCCGCTTCGTTGTGTTCTGCGTGAGTTGGTGAGAAGTGGGTCAGGTCATCCAAAACTGTTGTGGGTTGTGCTGTGAATTTTCAGGGCTGCGAGCGACTGGTACAGGGACTCCATGTCCCAGGAGTCCCTGTTAGCCAGACCCGAGACACCTGGGTCGCTCTCCCTGACTGACACGCCCCCACCAACGCTGCTATAAACTCTGGATTTTCAAACCTGCGTGGGACATCACTGCTGCTTTCCTTCTGGGACTGGACCCCTGCTATCGTTTGTGTGCTGCTGCTAACCTGCGGGCTGTTCCCTCTGAAGCTCTACTCCTCACCGGACCCGCTTCGTGGGTCCCGCTTCGTTGTGTTCTGCGGGAGTTGGTGAGAAGTGGGTCAGGTCATCCAAGACTGTTGTGGGTTGTGCTGTGAATTTTCAGGGCTGCGAGCGACTGGTACAGGGACTCCATTTCCCAGTAATCCCTGTTAGCCAGACCCGAGACACCTGGGCCGCTCTCCCTGACTGACACGCCCCCACCGACGCCGCTATAAACTCTGGATTTTCAAACCTGCGTGGGACATCATTGCTGCTTTCCTTCTGGGACTGGACCCCTGCTATCATTTGTGTGCTGCTGCTAACCTGCGCGCTGTTCCCTCTGAAGCTCTACTCCTCGCCGGACCCGCTTCGCGAGTCCCGCTTCGTTGTGTTCTGCGGGAGTTGGTGAGAAGTGGGTCAGGTCATCCAAGACTGTTGTGGGTTGTGCTGTGAATTTTCAGGGCTGCGAGCGACTGGTACAGGGACTCCATCTCCCAGGAGTCCCTGTTAGCCAGACCCGAGACACCTGGGCCGCTCTCCCTGACTGACACGCCCCCACCGACGCCGCTATAAACTCTGGATTTTTAAACCTGCGTGGGACATCATTGCTGCTTTCCTTCTGGGACTGGACCCCTGCTATCGTTTGTGTGCTGCTGCTAACCTGCGCGCTGTTCCCTCTGAAGCTCTACTCCTCGCCGGACCCACTTCGTTGTGTTCTGCGGGAGTTGGTGAGAAGTGGGTCAGGTCATCCAAGACTGTTGTGGGTTGTGATGTGAATTTTCAGGGCTGCGAGCGACTGGTACAGGGACTCCATCTCCCAGGAGTCCCTGTTAGCCAGACCCGAGACACCTGGGCCACTCTCCCTGACTGACACGCCCCCACAGACGCCGCTATAAACTCTGGATTTTCAAACCTGCGTGGGACATCATTGCTGCTTTCCTTCTGGGACTGGACCCCTGCTATCGTTTGTGTGCTGCTGCTAACCTGCGCGCTGTTCCCTCTGAAGCTCTACTCCTCGCCGGACCCGCTACGCGGGTCCCGCTTCGTTGTGTTCTGCGGGAGTTGGTGAGAAGTGGGTCAGGTCATCCAAGACTTTTGTGGGTTGTGCTGTGAATTTTCAGGGCTGCGAGCGACTGGTACAGGGACTCCATCTCCCAGGAGTCCCTGTTAGCCAGACCCGAGACACCTGGACCGCTCTCCCTGACTGACACGCCCCCACCAACGCCGCTATAAACTTTGGATTTTCAAACCTGCGTGGGACATCATTGCTGCTTCCCTTCTGGGACTGGACCCCTGCTATCGTTTGTGTGCTGCTGCTAACCTGCGCGCTGTTCCCTCTGAAGCTTTACTCCTCGCCGGACTGACACGCCCCCACAGACGCCGCTATAAACTCTGGATTTTCAAACCTGCGTGGGACATCATTGCTGCTTTCCTTCTGGGACTGGACCCCTGCTATTGTTTGTGTGCTGCTGCTAACCTGCGCGCTGTTCCCTCTGAAGCTCTACTCCTCGCCGGACCCGCTACGCGGGTCCCGCTTCGTTGTATTCTGCGGGAGTTGGTGAGAAGTGGGTCAGGTCATCCAAGACTGTTGTGGGTTGTGCTGTGAATTTTCAGGGCTGCGAGCGACTGGTACAGGGACTCCATCTCCCAGGAGTCCCTGTTAGCCAGACCCGAGACACCTGGACCGCTCTCCCTGACTGACACGCTCCCACAGACGCCGCTATAAACTCTGGATTTTCAAACCTGCGTGGGACATCATTGCTGCTTTCCTTCTGGGACTGGACCCCTGCTATCGTTTGTGTGCTGCTGCTAACCTGCGCGCTGTTCCATCTGAAGCTCTACTCCTCGCCGGACCCGCTTCACGGGTGTTGGAAATGGGATCCCTGGCCGGCCAGGGCTTTCGCCAAAGTCAGTCAGAGACCACCATTCCCAAGGTCAGGGCAAGGGAGTTACACACCAAGATAACCCCTGCTCACCCTCTAGGTAACGTGGCGCGAGCAGCAAGGCTAAACTTGGAGGCGATGTAAGTTAAGTATTTGCGCACGAACCCCAGCAACAACACCCAAAGGCCCACCACAAAGGAAACTCCACACAAGGTTATTTAAAAATAGCCTTTGTATTACACCAAAACACATTAGATAAAACACACTTTACAATGTGCCAGAGGCACGGGCAGAATTTACAAGGGATTATTTACAAGACAGGGCCACCTGGACCCCTGTCAGTAATCAGAAGTAACACTTTCAGAAATAGCACTTAGAATGTAAAACATAGAATGTAAAATCACTTTTAGCACACAACCAGTAACTACTGGTAACCAGGATCTCACTAGCACCACCTGTACTAGGGAGAAAACAACAACCTACATATCACAATACCTGTAGGGGTGTAAGAACATAACACATGATGCAATGCATAACATTCATTCAGAGGTGTAAGGCAAACACATGACGCATCAACACTCGTTCAGCGGTGTAAGGAACAAGGCACATGATGCATCAACAACACATTCAGAGGTGCAGAACACAGGGTGCACAAAACATACTACACATTGTACATTTCCTAACCCCCAAAAGCAATAGGACATAGATCATAACAGCATCTAAACCTCAGTTAGCGCATAAATCACCTTTAGCGCAGAACTCACAAAGTCCAGGTTGCGCCACTGCGCCAAGACCTAAACGTAGCAGCTGCCCACTACTTGCTGGGCAGCTGAGGGACAGGACAGGGGGCCTAAACGCTGCAGCTGGCACTAAGTGCTGCGCAGCTGGGGGAAGGCCAGGAGTGCGCCTCACTCCTCAGTTCACAGTACATGTCCCTAGAAAAGAAAGACCTACACGGTGCAGCTGCCCACTACTTGCTGGGCAGCTGGAAACAAATATCGCCAGGGGCTCTATCTAGCCCCTCAGGAACACTGCGCCCAAAACGTTGGAGTCCCCCCTCCGGGGACTCAGAATGAAGAAATGCCCCTGGAGCCCTCTTAGGGCTTCCCAACAAAAAATGCGGCCGTCGCTGGAGCCTCTCTGGGCTCTAAAGCAACCATGGCCCCCGAGCCTCTCTGGGCTCTATCAAAGAATGCGGGGACCGAACCTCGCAGGCTCGCCGGGACAAGGGTAGACGGAGTCCCTCTCGGGGGACTCGATATCACAGGGGGCCCCACGGGCCTCTGCAGCACTCGAGCCTCTGTGGGCTCGTGAAGCAAGGAAATGCCCCCAGAACACTCACCGGGCGTCTTTCCTCCGGGGCCAGCGCGGGACTCTGCCTCCGGGGCTCCCCTCACTCCTGGGAGCCCCGCCACGCAACATCCGGTGCCAACAGGGGGGGCATCTTCACCCGGTCTCCCATCTCGGGACCGCGACTTGGCAGGTTGGAGCCCTCAAGGCTCCGGGCTCCTTCTCCGGCCGGGCGGCCGTCTGTGGGGCTCTCCCTCAGTCATGGGAGCCCCGGGCGGCCATCACTCGGGCTGCTTCACTCTCCGGCCGGCGGCGGCGGGCGGGACTTCCGGTCGGGTTGTAGGCCCCGCCCCCGTCCCGGCCAAAAGGTGCCTGACTTCCGGTTTCGGCCATGGAGGGGCCGCGGCTGTGATTTCCAGGTCGGCAAATGAGGGGTGGCACCCTCGGTAGGCAGAACAAACGTCGCAGCGAGGTAGGCACTCGCCAATGGGGCAGACAAACGGGGTGGCACCCCTAAATCAAAACATGACGAAAATACGGGCAAAAGTAAAAATAAAGCGCTCCGAGCGCTAGGGAACAACACAGCGCTTTCAAGCGCTAGAGGCAGAATAAAGCGCTCCCATGCGCTATAAGACAAATAAAGCGCTCCTTGCGCTAGGAGGGGAAAGAAAGGACTTTCAGGCGCTTGGAGGGTAAATACAGCGCTCCCAAGCGCTATGGCAAACAAAGGTCCAGCAAAAGTCCCTCTGGCATCCAGGAACTGGGCAGGGCAAAGAAGCCCCACAAGTCCAGGGACAAGCACAGCAGAGGAAAGTCCTCCAGGGCATCAGTAGTCCAGGGGCTGGGCAGGGCCCAGGGAGGCAAGCCTTCCCCTGGGCCCAAGCAGCAGCACGCCCCTGGCAAGATTCAAGTTGGGAACAAGAACATTTTTCAAGAGGTCACAGCCTCTTTTTATACAGAGCAACCCTTTGTCTAAAGGTGCAGGGTGGGGGGAGAAACCAGTCGCAGCTGGTTCTGGAGCACTCTTGATGGCCCAACCACCCATTTCATTCACTGGGGAAGCTAGGGTCGTTAGACACACCACAGGGGGGCGGAGCCAGCATTGTGTGGGGAAAACCCAGCCCATCCAGGACACAGGTACACTCATCCCACACATCACTCATGCTAATCTCACACTCACCACCGGGCAGACCCATCCAGACTTCCTGGAGCCTGGCATGCCAGCCAGCTCCAGCCAATCACGCTCCAGCACCCTCTCTGCACACACACATCAATGTCCAGAAGTAGCACTTCCCTTCTAGACACATACATGCCGCATACACCATCTCGCAGCATTCACTCTCACGAGTTCACACATACTAAACTCGAGCCTGCACTCCCCACGCATCAGGAACTACCAGGGATGCATACATTCCCCATGCATTCCTATGGGAGGGCAGGCCTATCTCACTCCACGCGCTCAGGGAACGCACGCACTTTACACTGCGCCACAGTGTCAAAGTGCGCAAAGACCAGAAATCACGATACTTTAAGGCAAAAAGTTCAGGGGTGAACCTGCCACAAGGCCCAAGTCCAACACAACCCCCTTCCAGCCAAAACGCAGGGTAGGCCAATCACCACTGTGATGGACTTCCCTGCTTGGGGCGATAGAACACGGACGCGGGCCCGCACTGCAGGGACACCCTCCGGTTCTACGCCACGTTGACCCATAAGCCAAGCACATCCTTAAAAAAAAACAGGCCCAACTAGGCTACCCCACTGGTACTCCTTAGCTGACCACGGCTAGGACCAGGCCCTAGGCCACCCAGATACCACTGGTCCATGCCAACCCACAGAGTGGGGGGTAGTAACCCCTGGCCTACATAGCCATTCTCCACTCCCTTTCTCGATGTAGTTCCAAACTACCACTGATCCTTCAACCTAGGGTCCGCACCCTCAGGCTGACCAGAGGTCACGGGCAAGAATGCCCCACCCTACCTCTACTTCTGAAGCACCCTCCAGAACACAACTCTCCCACCAGTTTAGGACCTGACTTCCTCAGCAGCAGTGACCACAGTCAGACCAGCACAAGAACGGTGTAGTAAGGCGTTGCACTTTGCGGGTTGCCAGATGCGGCGCAGGCGGCGGCTCGCGGACCGCGTCGAGACGGGGACGGCGAGCGGCATAGACTGCACGGCCGAAGGCAGACGCGGCTCCGTGCGGTGCCTACAGGACACCAGGCTGGTCATGACAGAGTCACAGCTCCCTTAACTGGTTTACCACCTGGGATTCAAATTCACCAGATGCACAGGGGTCAGACTCCATCTGACCCCCTTCCAGAGTTCTGCACCCTCCCACTGTAGAACAGGGTCCCTCCACTTAAGGTAGGCCCCACCTGCTCTCAGGGTAGTACCACAACACTCAGCCAAGAACCCTAAAAGATCCCTGCTAGGCCTGTACCACCCCTTCGGGGAAACACAGGGTCTCTTCACTTAAGATGAGCCCCACCTGTGTTCACAGGGGTACCCCTAGAAGACAAACCGGCCAGGACACTGGCTACAGTCGCCCTGCCGTCCAGGACAGGCAACCACCTGAACCTGGCTCCCCAACCTAGGGACGCTACCCTTTGGTTAGATGCCTGGCGCACCAGGACTTCTACAAGTTGGAAACAAAAATCTAAGACTTTCTCTCCTCCTTCAGCAGCAAGGCAACCACTGCAGGTCAATACCCCATACAGCTTACCCGGTTCCTTCTCTTCAGGCAGGAGTTCCCTCTTGTAACTTCAGGACACTACATACAGTTGCCTTTACGTCCAGATCCGGAAACACCGGCTACTGGCTCCCCAACCGAGGGACGTACCCTTTGGTCAGATGCCTGGCGCACCAGGACTTCCTTGAGGGTGACACAACTAATGTGTCGTGTACAAGTCTGCCTGACACTCAGGACAGAAGTGGCATCATCATGGTCACTCCCTGGCGACACAACCATTCTGGTTGGCCCCTGACCCACTGGTTCTTCCACTGGGGAACCTATCCCCCTCGCACCCCTCCATCTGGACTTCTGCACCCTCCCAACTGGAGCGGTACTGCCAGACACCAGAACTACTGGAACCCTGGTTACAGAGGTTCCACGTTCTCCAGACACTCTGGAAGATCCTCCTCAAATGACCTATTGGTACAGCCTAGGCCCCCCGCCTGATGTTCCCTTCAGAAACATTCCAGGCCCTGACACTGGGTTTCGGGCACCTGGAGACATGCAGTCCCACCCACTCCTTCTCCTCTTGAGGCAGGACGTGAGCCCCTACACCGAGACCTAGCTGGGCTACACTGAACCTCTTCCACCACGCTGGGCTGGAAGACACCTCAGACACTCCTTTTGGAATCACTCCATCCCCTATGCCTCTCTCCTCCCAGAACATTACCAACTCCAAAATTCTGTCTCTCAACAGACCACAGAACTCAAAAAGCAGGCTCCACTATCTGCAGACGTTCTTGGGAAAAGTTCAACACACAGGACTTAGGTATCTGAACAAAACAAGCATTCAGCAAGTTCCCCATCCAGAGAACTCACAAACACGTCCAGTGCCACACACCATTCATCCACACACACCCCTCCCCAGACTGGTAAGGCAGTTTCTACCACCCCTGACTTCTCAACCTGACCACACTTGACACAGGTACCATTACTCCAGGGCAGGGACGGTGGACACATGCACTGGACACACTTATGCTGCCACCACTGGATCCCACCCTTCTGGTGAATCCAGAAAACACACTGCACTTAGGGGGATGATCTACCCTCCCGAGCTAGGGACACCTAACTCAAAGTGCACAAGAAACACATTTCCACAGAAATGACATTTTCAGCAAACTTAAAACAATATAATCCCCAAAAATGTGGTTATCTAAAATGCAGAGTCTTGTGGTGCAGCCAGCTGCTACTGTGGTACAACGCAAACACAAATCCTTATCCTCACCGCTGCGTCCAATGTTGGAAATGGGATCCCTGGCCGGCCAGGGCTTTCGCCAATGTCAGTCAGAGACCACCATTCCCAAGGTCAGGGCAAGGGATTTACACACCAAGATAACCCCTGCTCACCCTCTAGGTAACGTGGCGCGAGCAGCAAGGCTAAACTTGGAGGCGATGTAAGTTAAGTATTTGCGCACGCACCCCAGCAACAACACCCAAAGGCCCACCACAAAGGAAACTCCACACAAGGTTATATAAAAATAGCCTTTGTATTACACCAAAACACATTAGATAAAACACACTTTACAATGTGCCAGAGGCACGGGCAGAATTTACAAGGGATTATTTACAAGACAGGGCCACCTGGACCCCTGTCAGTAATCAGAAGTAACACTTTCAGAAATAGCACTTAGAATGTAAAACATAGAATGTAAAATCACTTTTAGCACACAACCCCAGCCATTACGATCGCTATCCCTTCAGGTTACAAGCTCTTAAATATGGACCGGCCAGTTAAGATAGGTGGCGGATTAGCGATCATTCATAAGGAACACCTGAAGGTCACCATTATAGAGAAACTATGCAGCCCCAGTCTAGAATTTATGTCTTTCAGGATCAATATCTCTTCTAAATTAACCATGAAAGGGGCACTTATATACCGCCCACCGGGACCCAATGCTGGGTTCTCCCTCTCTCTCATGGAATTACTGGCACCCTACATTAGAGCTAAGGAAGACTTTATCCTTCTAGGCGACTTCAACACTCATGTAGACAAACCAGAACTAAGTGAAACTAAAGCCTTGCTCACAGACATGTCTGCATTAGGGCTCCAACTTCACAACTCCGATCCCACCCATGAAGGGGGACATTTACTAGACCTACTTTTCTCTAACCGCCCCACCCTGCCCGGTATAGTCACCTCTCAATTAGACTGGACAGATCACTATTTACTAGAATTTGACCTCCCGATAGTAACCAAACTGCCATTCCAAAAAACTCTCCCCCCCATATGGCGACGTCAGTAGCATAAAGTTACCGTAGAGGGACTACAGAAGGTCTGGGAAAATCCCATATCCCATGCATCTGATAACGTTGAAGATACTCTATCCAGTTTCAAGGATTCTCTTCTGAAGGCTATAGATAAAGTAGCCCCGTTAAAACTTCACAAACAATTCCCCACTCACAAAAAGGAAAAATGGTACACAGCCACCTTAAGAAGTGAGAAGCAAGGGTGCAGAAGGCTGGAGAAGAAGTGGAGGAGGTCGCACCTCCCAGATGACAAGAGTGCCTATCAAAAAGCACAATCCAAATACTATAAAAATATTAAAACAGCGCGCAAGCTTAGCCTGGCCCAGCAAATATCAGAGGCCGGCAATTCATCTAAGGAATTGTATAAGATACTCGAATCCTTTGTGAAACCCACAGCATGTGTTAGCTTGGATGACTTCTCACTGCCTCTTTGCGAAGAGATATCTCTGTTTTTCGAGAATAAAATCAACCTGATTTACGACAAAATCCTGAACAACACTTCTAGCAGCACTTGCTGCCCTGCTCCAAATGTCATCTCCGCTAACACTGCCGCACAACAAAATACAATATCTCTACTTTCCTTTCCCTCACTATCTGATACTGATCTCCACCTTCTAACTAATCATATAAAATCTGGCTCCCCTAATGACCTCATACCTGCTAGAATGATGGCCCCCCTGAACTCCTTTTTAGGCCCATTCCTACAAACCATCATAAATCAATCCCTTAGTGAAGGACGGGTTCCATCTGAGTGGAAACAAGCAGTTGTAAATCCGGTCCGGAAAAACACCACGCTGCCCTGGTCTGATCTATCGAACCTCAGGCCTATCTCCCTCCTACCCTATCTCGGTAAACTTACCGAGAAGCATGTGAATACCTACCTGTCGAACTACATCGAGGCAGCGGAAGGCCTGGACCCCTCACAATCTGGTTTCAGGCCCAACCACAGCACTGAATCAGCCCTCCTCTCCGTGACCGACAACATCCGGATGTCACTGGACAGGGGGGAATCTGTGATTCTAGTGCTGTTGGACCTGTCCGCTGCCTTCGACACGGTATCACATGCTCTCCTTCTCGAAAGACTGAGCAGTGTAGGGGTAGGAGGAACAGCTCTATCATGGCTGCACAGCTTCCTTTCCGACCGAACTCAAGGTGTCAGACTGGGCTCCCATTCATCACCATCAAGAGAGCTAACTAAGGGTGTGCCACAGGGCTCGTGTCTCAGCCCAACGTTGTTTAACATTTATGTGGCCCCCTTAGCTAATCTGATAAGATCCTTTGGATTTACTCCTGTATCATACGCTGACGACACCCAGCTGCTATTCCCCTTCCAGACCCTCACTCCGGCAATTCAGTCATCATTTGCAGACGGGATGAGGGCTGTAGCAAACTGGATGGCTAAAAATTTTTTACAATGTAACGTATCCAAAACAGAGGTCATGCTGTTTGGAGGGGCAACCCTTCTCTGGTCCCCGGATTGGTGGCCTCTGGAACTAGGTCCCATCCCTTATCCCAAACAAACAGCAAAAAACCTGGGTGTCAAGCTAGACCAGGCACTTCTGCTTAAAGAGCACACCACGCAAGTAGCAGGTGCTTGCCTCCATGTGGTGGGGCTCCTGAGACGAGCCTTCCCGTTTCTACCCCCAAACCATAGGAAGACTCTCATCCAGACCCTTATTATAAGCAGAATGGATTACTGCAATGGTCTTTACATCTCAGTAAATGAAGCACAGCTAGATAAACTCCAGGTTGTCCAGAACACGGCGGCTCGACTGGCCCTCAATGCCCCTCCCAGAACGCCGTCCGGCCCCCTGCTTCGCCAACTTCATTGGCTACCCGTAAAGCAGCGCATCAAATTCAAAATCTGCAATGTTATATACAGATGCCTGTTTAGCACCAGCCCCAGCTATCTAAAAGCTAAATTCCTGCCCTACATTCCTGGCCGGACTCTTCGATCCTGCAACCATCTCCTGCTCCAGGTCCCTAAGATCAGAAGGGCCAGACAAGGAGGCCGAGCATTGTCCTACAAAGGACCCATTCTCTGGAATTCCCTGCCCATTGAACTAAAACAGACTCGGAGCCTAGAACTATTTAGGAAGAAACTGAAAACGTACCTCTTCACCATGCCTTACATTTTTCAGGTCTTCCTTTCAGCTTTTTTCTTGCAGTAACCCTCTAATGCTAGCACTAGCGCAGAGATATCCCTTCGGGAATTTGATTCTTGCGCTTTACAAGCAAATAAATAAATAAATAAAATAAATAAACCAGTAACTACTGGTAACCAGGATCTCACTAGCACCACCTGTACTAGGGAGAAAACAACAACCTACATATCACAATACCTGTAGGGGTGTAAGAACATAACACATGATGCAATGCATAACATTCATTCAGAGGTGTAAGGGAAACACATGACGCATCAACACACGTTCAGCGGTGTAAGGAACAAGGCACATGATGCATCAACAACACATTCAGAGGTGCAGAACACAGGGTGCACAAAACATACTACACATTGTACATTTCCTAACCCCCAAAAGCAATAGGACATAGATCATAACAGCATCTAAACCTCAGTTAGCGCATAAATCACCTTTAGCGCAGAACTCACAAAGTCCAGGTTGCGCCACTGCGCCAAGACCTAAACGTAGCAGCTGCCCACTACTTGCTGGGCAGCTGAGGGACAGGACAGGGGGCCTAAACGCTGCAGCTGGCACTAAGTGCTGCGCAGGTGGGGGAAGGCCAGGAGTGCGCCTCACTCCTCAGTTCACAGTACATGTCCCTAGAAAAGAAAGACCTACACGGTGCAGCTGCCCACTACTTGCTGGGCAGCTGGAAACAAATATCGCCAGGGGCTCTATCTAGCCCCTCAGGAACACTGCACCCAAAACGTTGGAGTCCCCCCTCCGGGGACTCAGAATGAAGAAATGCCCCTGGAGCCCTCTTAGGGCTTCCCAACAAAAAATGAGGCGTCGCTGGAGCCTCTCTGGGCTCTAAAGCAACCATGGCCCCCGAGCCTCTCTGGGCTCTATCAAAGAATGCGGGGACCGAACCTCGCAGGCTCGCCGGGACAAGGGTAGACGGAGTCCCTCTCGGGGGACTCGATATCACAGGGGGCCCCACGGGCCTCTGCAGCACTCGAGCCTCTGTGGGCTCGTGAAGCAAGGAAATGCCCCCAGAACACTCACCGGGCGTCTTTCCTCCGGGGCCAGCGCGGGACTCTGCCTCCGGGGCTCCCCTCACTCCTGGGAGCCCCGCCACGCAACATCCGGTGCCAACAGGGGGGGCATCTTCACCCGGTCCCCCATCTCGGGACCGCGACTTGGCAGGTTGGAGCCCTCAAGGCTCCGGGCTCCTTCTCCGGCCGGGCGGCCGTCTGTGGGGCTCTCCCTCAGTCATGGGAGCCCCGGGCGGCCATCACTCGGGCTGCTTCACTCTCCGGCCGGCGGCGGCGGGCGGGACTTCCGGTCGGGTTGTAGGCCCCGCCCCCGTCCCGGCCAAAAGGTGCCTGACTTCCGGTTTCGGCCATGGAGGGGCCGCGGCTGTGATTTCCAGGTCGGCAAATGAGGGGTGGCACCCTCGGTAGGCAGAACAAACGTCGCAGCGAGGTAGGCACTCGCCAATGGGGCAGACAAACGGGGTGGCACCCCTAAATCAAAACATGACGAAAATACGGGCAAAAGTAAAAATAAAGCGCTCCGAGCGCTAGGGAACAACACAGCGCTTTCAAGCGCTAGAGGCAGAATAAAGCGCTCCCATGCGCTATAAGGCAAATAAAGCGCTCCTTGCGCTAGGAGGGGAAAGAAAGGACTTTCAGGCACTTGGAGGGTAAATACAGCGCTCCCAAGCGCTATGGCAAACAAAGGTCCAGCAAAAGTCCCTCTGGCATCCAGGAGCTGGGCAGGGCAAAGAAGCCCCACAAGTCCAGGGACAAGCACAGCAGAGGAAAGTCCTCCAGGGCATCAGTAGTCCAGGGGCTGGGCAGGGCCCAGGGAGGCAAGCCTTCCCCTGGGCCCAAGCAGCAGCACGCCCCTGGCAAGATTCAAGTTGGGAACAAGAACATTTTTCAAGAGGTCACAGCCTCTTTTTATACAGAGCAACCCTTTGTCTAAAGGTGCAGGGTGGGGGGAGAAACCAGTCGCAGCTGGTTCTGGAGCACTCTTGATGGCCCAACCACCCATTTCATTCACTGGGGAAGCTAGGGTCGTTAGACACACCACAGGGGGGCGGAGCCAGCATTGTGTGGGGAAAACCCAGCCCATCCAGGACACAGGTACACTCATCCCACACATCACTCATGCTAATCTCACACTCACCACCGGGCAGACCCATCCAGACTTCCTGGAGCCTGGCATGCCAGCCAGCTCCAGCCAATCACGCTCCAGCACCCTCTCTGCACACACACATCAATGTCCAGAAGTAGCACTTCCCTTCTAGACACATACATGCAGCATACACCATCTCGCAGCATTCACTCTCACGAGTTCACACATACTAAACTCGAGCCTGCACTCCCCACGCATCAGGAACTACCAGGGACGCATACATTCCCCATGCATTCCTATGGGAGGGCAGGCCTATCTCACTCCACGCGCTCAGGGAACGCACGCACTTTACACTGCGCCACAGTGTCAAAGTGCGCAAAGACCAGAAATCACGATACTTTAAGGCAAAAAGTTCAGGGGTGAACCTGCCACAAGGCCCAAGTCCAACAGCGGGTCCCGCTTCGTTGTGTTCTGCGGGAGTTGGTGAGAAGTGGGTCAGGTCAAGACTGTTGTGGGTTGTGCTGTGAATTTTCAGGGCTGCGAGCGACTGGTACAGGGACTCCATCTCCCAGGAGTCCCTGTTAGCCAGACCCGAGACACCTGGGCCGCTCTCCCTGACTGACACGCCCCCACAGACGCTGCTATAAACTCTGGATTTTCAAACCTGCGTGGGACATCATTGCTGCTTTCCTTCTGGGACTGGACCCCTGCTATTGTTTGTGTGCTGCTGCTAACCTGCGCGCTGTTCCCTCTGAAGCTCTACTCCTCGCCGGACCCGCTTCGCGGGTCCCGCTTCGTTTTGTTCTACGGGAGTTGGTGAGAAGTGGGTCAGGTCATCCAAGACTGTTGTGGGTTGTGCTGTGAATTTTCAGGGCTGCGAGCGACTGGTACAGGGACTCCATCTCCCAGGAGTCCCTGTTAGCCAGACCCGAGACACCTGGGCCGCTCTCCCTGACTGACACGCCCCCACAGATGCTGCTATAAACTCTGGATTTTCAAACCTGCGTGGGACATCATTGCTGCTTTCCTTCTGGGACTGGACCCCTGCTATCGTTTGTGTGCTGCTGCTAACCTGCGCGCTGTACCCTCTGAAGCTTTACTCCTCGCCAGACTGACACGCCCCCACAGACGCCGCTATAAACTCTGGATTTTCAAACCTGCGTGGGACATCATTGCTGCTTTCCTTCTGGGACTGGACCCCTGCTATCGCTTGTGTGCTGCTGCTAACCTGCGCGCTGTTCCCTCTGAAGCTCTACTCCTCGCCGGACCCGCTACGCGGGTCCTGCTTCGTTTTGTTCTACGGGAGTTGGTGAGAAGTGGGTCAGGTCACCCAAGACTGTTGTGGGTTGTGCTGTGAATTTTCAGGGCTGCGAGCGACTGGTACAGGGACTCCATCTCCCAGGAGTCCCTGTTAGCCAGACCCGAGACACCTGGGCCGCTCTCCCTGACTGACACGCCCCCACAGACGCCACTATAAACTCTGGATTTTCAAACCTGCGTGGGACATCATTGCTGCTTTCCTTCTGGGACTGGACCCCTGCTATCGTTTGTGTGCTGCTGCTAACCTGCGCGCTGTTCCCTCTGAAGCTCTACTCCTCGCCGGACCCGCTACGCGGGTCCCGCTTCGTTGTGTTCTGCGGGAGTTGGTGAGAAGTGGGTCAGGTCATCCAAGACTGTTGTGGGTTGTGCTGTGAATTTTCAGGGCTGCGGGCGACTGGTACAGGGACTCCATCTCCCAGGAGTCCCTGTTAGCCAGACCCGAGACACCTGGACCGCTCTCCCTGACTGACACGCCCCCACCGACGCCGCTATAAACTCTGGATTTTCAAACCTGCGTGGGACATCATTGCTGCTTCCCTTCTTGGGACTGGACCCCTGCTATCGTTTCTGTGCTGCTGCTAACCTGCGCGCTGTTCCCTCTGAAGCTTTACTCCTCGCCGGACTGACACGCCCCCACAGACGCCGCTATAAACTCTGGATTTTCAAACCTGCGTGGGACATCATTGCTGCTTTCCTTCTGGGACTGGACCCCTGCTATCGTTTGTGTGCTGCTGCTAACCTGCACGCTGTTCCCTCTGAAGCACTACTCGCCGGACCCGCTTCGCGGGTCCCGCTTCAATGTGTTCTGCGGGAGTTGGTGAGAAGTGGGTCAGGTCATCCAAGACTGTTGTGGGTTGTGCTATGAATTTTCAGGGCTGCGAGCGACTGGTACAGGGACTCCATCTCCCAGGAGTCCCTGTTAGCCAGACCCGAGACACCTGGGCCGCTCTCCCTGACTGACACGCCCCCACCGACGCCCCTATAAACTCTGGATTTTCAAACCTGCGTGGGACATCATTGCTGCTTTCCTTCTGGGACTGGACCCCTGCTATCGTTTGTGTGCTGCTGCTAACCTGCGCGCTGTTCCCTCTGAAGCTCTACTCCTCGCCGGACCCGCTTCGTTGTGTTCTGCGGGAGTTGGTGAGAAGTGGGTCAGGTCATCCAAGACTGTTGTGGGTTGTGCTGTGAATTTTCAGGGCTGCGAGCGACTGGTACAGGGACTCCATCTCCCAGGAGTCCCTGTTAGCCAGACCCGAGACACCTGGGCCGCTCTCCCTGACTGACACGCTTCCACAGACGCCGCTATAAACTCTGGATTTTCAAACCTGCGTGGGACATCATTGCTGCTTTCCTTCTGGGACTGGACCCCTGCTGTCGTTTGTGTGCTGCTGCTAACCTGCGCGCTGTTCCATCTGAAGCTCTACTCCTCGCCGGACCCGCTACGTGGGTCCCGCTTCGTTGTGTTCTGCGGGAGTTGGTGAGAAGTGGGTCAGGTCATCCAAGACTGTTGTGGGTTGTGCTGTGAATTTTCAGGGCTGCGAGCGACTGGTACAGGGACTCCATCTCCCAGGAGTCCCTGTTAGCCAGACCCGAGACACCTGGGCCGCTCTCCCTGACTGACACGCCCCCACCGACGCCACTATAAACTCTGGATTTTCAAACCTGCGTGGGACATCATTGCTGCTTTCCTTCTGGGACTAGACCCCTGCTATAGTTTGTGTGCTGCTGCTAACCTGCGCGCTGTACCCTCTGAAGCTTTACTCCTCGCCGGACTGACACGCCCCCACAGACGCCGCTATAAACTCTGGATTTTCAAACCTGCGTGGGACATCATTGCTGCTTTCCTTCTGGGACTGGACCCCTGCTATCGTTTGTGTGCTGCTGCTAACCTGCGCGCTGTTCCCTCTGAAGCTCTACTCCTCGCCGGACCCGCTACGCGGGTCCTGCTTCGTTTTGTTCTATGGGAGTTGGTGAGAAGTGGGTCAGGTCATCCAAGACTGTTGTGGGTTGTGCTGTGAATTTTCAGGGCTGCGAGCGACTGGTACAGGGACTCCATCTCCCAGGAGTCCCTGTTAGCCAGACCCGAGACACCTGGGCCGCTCTCCCTGACTGACACGCCCCCACAGACGCCACTATAAACTCTGGATTTTCAAACCTGCGTGGGACATCATTGCTACTTTCCTTCTGGGACTGGACCCCTGCTATCGTTTGTGTGCTGCTGCTAACCTGCGCGCTGTTCCCTCTGAAGCTCTACTCCTCGCCGGACCCGCTACACGGGTCCCGCTTCGTTGTGTTCTGCGGGAGTTGGTGAGAAGTGGGTCTGGTCATCCAAGACTGTTGTGGGTTGTGCTGTGAATTTTCAGGGCTGCGGGCGACTGGTACAGGGACTCCATCTCCCAGGAGTCCCTGTTAGCCAGACCCGAGACACCTGGGCCGCTCTCCCTGACTGACACGCCCCCACAGACGCCGCTATAAACTCTGGATTTTCAAACCTGCGTGGGACATCATTGCTGCTTTCCTTCTGGGACTGGACCCCTGCTATCGTTTGTGTGCTGCTGCTAACCTGCGCGCTGTTCCCTCTGAAGCTCTACTCGCCGGACCCGCTTCGCGGGTCCCGCTTCAATGTGTTCTGCGGGAGTTGGTGAGAAGTGGGTCAGGTCATCCAAGACTGTTGTGGGTTGTGCTATGAATTTTCAGGGCTGCGAGCGACTGGTACAGGGACTCCATCTCCCAGGAGTCCCTGTTAGCCAGACCCGAGACACCTGGGCCGCTCTCCCTGACTGACACGCCCCCACCGACGCCCCTATAAACTCTGGATTTTCAAACCTGCGTGGGACATCATTGCTGCTTTCCTTCTGGGACTGGACCCCTGCTATCGTTTGTGTGCTGCTGCTAACCTGCGCGCTATTCCCTCTGAAGCTCTACTCCTCGCCGGACCCGCTTCGTTGTGTTCTGCGGGAGTTGGTGAGAAGTGGGTCAGGTCATCCAAGACTGTTGTGGGTTGTGCTGTGAATTTTCAGGGCTGCGAGCGACTGGTACAGGGACTCCATCTCCCAGGAGTCCCTGTTAGCCAGACCCGAGACACCTGGGCCGCTCTCCCTGACTGACACGCTTCCACAGACGCCGCTATAAACTCTGGATTTTCAAACCTGCGTGGGACATCATTGCTGCTTTCCTTCTGGGACTGGACCCCTGCTATCGTTTGTGTGCTGCTGCTAACCTGCGCGCTGTTCCATCTGAAGCTCTACTCCTCGCCGGACCCGCTACGTGGGTCCCGCTTCGTTGTGTTCTGCGGGAGTTGGTGAGAAGTGGGTCAGGTCATCCAAGACTGTTGTGGGTTGTGCTGTGAATTTTCAGGGCTGCGAGCGACTGGTACAGGGACTCCATCTCCCAGGAGTCCCTGTTAGCCAGACCCGAGACACCTGGGCCGCTCTCCCTGACTGACACGCCCCCACCGACGCCACTATAAACTCTGGATTTTCAAATCTGCGTGGGACATCATTACTGCTTTCCTTCTGGGACTGGACCCCTGCTATCGTTTGTGTGCTGCTGCTAACCTGCGCGCTGTTCCCTCTGAAGCTCTACTCCTCGCCGGACCCGCTACGCGGGTCCCGCTTCGTTGTGTTCTGCGGGAGTTGGTGAGAAGTGGGTCTGGTCATCCAAGACTGTTGTGGGTTGTGCTGTGAATTTTCAGGGCTGCGGGCGACTGGTACAGGGACTCCATCTCCCAGGAGTCCCTGTTAGCCAGACCCGAGACACCTTGACCGCTCTCCCTGACTGACACGCCCCCACCGACGCCGCTATAAACTCTGGATTTTCAAACCTGCGTGGGACATCATTGCTGCTTCCCTTCTGGGACTGGACCCCTGCTATCGTTTCTGTGCTGCTGCTAACCTGCGCGCTGTTCCCTCTGAAGCTTTACTCCTCGCCGGACTGACACGCCCCCACAGACGCCGCTATAAACTCTGGATTTTCAAACCTGCGTGGGACATCATTGCTGCTTTCCTTCTGGGACTGGACCCCTGCTATCGTTTGTGTGCTGCTGCTAACCTGCGCGCTGTTCCCTCTGAAGCTCTACTCGCCGGACCCGCTTCGCGGGTCCCGCTTCGTTGTGTTCTACGGGAGTTGGTGAGAAGTGGGTCAGGTCATCCAAGACTGTTGTGGGTTGTGCTGTGAATTTTCAGGGCTGCGAGCGACTGGTACAGGGACTCCATCTCCCAGGAGTCCCTGTTAGCCAGACCCGAGACACCTGGGCCGCTCTCCCTGACTGACACGCCCCCACAGACGCCACTATAAACTCTGGATTTTCAAACCTGCGTGGGACATCATTGCTACTTTCCTTCTGGGACTGGACCCCTGCTATCGTTTGTGTGCTGCTGCTAACCTGCGCGCTGTTCCCTCTGAAGCTCTACTCCTCGCCGGACCCGCTACGCGGGTCCCGCTTCGTTGTGTTCTGCGGGAGTTGGTGAGAAGTGGGTCTGGTCATCCAAGACTGTTGTGGGTTGTGCTGTGAATTTTCAGGGCTGCGGGCGACTGGTACAGGGACTCCATCTCCCAGGAGTCCCTGTTAGCCAGACCCGAGACACCTTGACCGCTCTCCCTGACTGACACGCCCCCACCGACGCCGCTATAAACTCTGGATTTTCAAACCTGCGTGGGACATCATTGCTGCTTCCCTTCTGGGACTGGACCCCTGCTATCGTTTCTGTGCTGCTGCTAACCTGCGCGCTGTTCCCTCTGAAGCTTTACTCCTCGCCGGACTGACACGCCCCCACAGACGCCGCTATAAACTCTGGATTTTCAAACCTGCGTGGGACATCATTGCTGCTTTCCTTCTGGGACTGGACCCCTGCTATCGTTTGTGTGCTGCTGCTAACCTGCGCGCTGTTCCCTCTGAAGCTCTACTCGCCGGACCCGCTTCGCGGGTCCCGCTTCAATGTGTTCTGCGGGAGTTGGTGAGAAGTGGGTCAGGTCATCCAAGACTGTTGTGGGTTGTGCTATGAATTTTCAGGGCTGCGAGCGACTGGTACAGGGACTCCATCTCCCAGGAGTCCCTGTTAGCCAGACCCGAGACACCTGGGCCGCTCTCCCTGACTGACACGCCCCCACCGACGCCCCTATAAACTCTGGATTTTCAAACCTGCGTGGGACATCATTGCTGCTTTCCTTCTGGGACTGGACCCCTGCTATCGTTTGTGTGCTGCTGCTAACCTGCGCGCTGTTCCCTCTGAAGCTCTACTCCTCGCCGGACCCGCTTCGTTGTGTTCTGCGGGAGTTGGTGAGAAGTGGGTCAGGTCATCCAAGACTGTTGTGGGTTGTGCTGTGAATTTTCAGGGCTGCGAGCGACTGGTACAGGGACTCCATCTCCCAGGAGTCCCTGTTAGCCAGACCCGAGACACCTGGGCCGCTCTCCCTGACTGACACGCTTCCACAGACGCCGCTATAAACTCTGGATTTTCAAACCTGCGTGGGACATCATTGCTGCTTTCCTTCTGGGACTGGACCCCTGCTATCGTTTGTGTGCTGCTGCTAACCTGCGCGCTGTTCCCTCTGAAGCTCTACTCCTCGCGGACCCGCTTCGCGAGTCCCGCTTCGTTGTGTTCTGCGGGAGTTGGTGAGAAGTGGGTCAGGTCATCCAAGACTGTTGCGGGTTGTGCTGTGAATTTTCAGGGCTGCGAGCGACTGGTACAGGGCCTCCATCTCCCAGGAGTCCCTGTTAGCCAGACCCGAGACACCTGGGCCGCTCTCCCTGACTGACATGCCCCCACCGACGCCGCTATAAACTCTGGATTTTCAAACCTGCGTGGGACATCATTGCTGCTTTCCTTCTGGGACTGGACCCCTGCTATCGTTTGTGTGCTGCTGCTAACCTGCGCGCTGTTCCCTCTGAAGCTCTACTCCTCGCCGGACCCGCTTCGCGGGTCCCGCTTCGTTGTGTTCTGCGGGAGTTGGTGAGAAGTGGGTCAGGTCATCCAAGACTGTTGTGGGTTGTGCTGTGAATTTTCAGGGCTGCGAGCGACTGGTACAGGGACTCCATCTCCCAGGAGTCCCTGTTAGCCAGACCCGAGACACCTGGGCCGCTCTCCCTGACTGACACGCCCCCACAGACGCCGCTATAAACTCTGGATTTTCAAACCTGCGTGGGACATCATTGCTGCTTTCCTTCTGGAACTGGACCCCTGCTATCGTTTGTGTGCTGCTGCTAACCTGCGCGCTGTTCCCTCTGAAGCTCTACTCCTCGCGGACCCGCTTCGCGAGTCCCGCTTCGTTGTGTTCTGCGGGAGTTGGTGAGAAGTGGGTCAGGTCATCCAAGACTGTTGCGGGTTGTGCTGTGAATTTTCAGGGCTGCGAGCGACTGGTACAGGGCCTCCATCTCCCAGGAGTCCCTGTTAGCCAGACCCGAGACACCTGGGCCGCTCTCCCTGACTGACATGCCCCCACCGACGCCGCTATAAACTCTGGATTTTCAAACCTGCGTGGGACATCATTGCTGCTTTCCTTCTGGGACTGGACCCCTGCTATCGTTTGTGTGCTGCTGCTAACCTGCGCGCTGTTCCCTCTGAAGCTCTACTCCTCGCCGGACCCGCTTCGCGGGTCCCGCTTCGTTGTGTTCTGCGGGAGTTGGTGAGAAGTGGGTCAGGTCATCCAAGACTGTTGTGGGTTGTGCTGTGAATTTTCAGGGCTGCGCGCGACTGGTACAGGGACTCCATCTCCCAGGAGTCCCTGTTAGCCAGACCCGAGACACCTGGGCCGCTCTCCCTGACTGACACGCCCCCACAGACGCCGCTATAAACTCTGGATTTTCAAACCTGCGTGGGACATCATTGCTGCTTTCCTTCTGGGACTGGACCCCTGCAATCGTTTGTGTGCTGCTGCTAACCTGCGCGCTGTTCCCTCTGAAGCTCTACTCCTCGCCGGACCCGCTACGCGGGTCCCGCTTCGTTTTGTTCTACGGGAGTTGGTGAGAAGTGGGTCAGGTCATCCAAGACTGATGTGGGTTGTGCTGTGAATTTTCAGGGCTGCGAGCGACTGGTACAGGGACTCCATCTCCCAGGAGTCCCTGTTAGCCAGACCCGAGACACCTGGGCCGCTCTCCCTGACTGACACGCCCCCACAGACGCTGCTATAAACTCTGGATTTTCAAACCTGCGTGGGACATCATTGCTGCTTTCCTTCTGGGACTGGACCCCTGCTATCGTTTGTGTGCTGCTGCTAACCTGCGCGCTGTACCCTCTGAAGCTTTACTCCTCGCCGGACTGACACGCCCCCACAGACGCCGCTATAAACTCTGGATTTTCAAACCTGCGTGGGACATCATTGCTGCTTTCCTTCTGGGACTGGACCCCTGCTATCGTTTGTGTGCTGCTGCTAACCTGCGCGCTGTTCCCTCTGAAGCTCTACTCCTCGCCGGACCCGCTACGCGGGTCCTGCTTCGTTTTGTTCTACGGGAGTTGGTGAGAAGTGGGTCAGGTCATCCAAGACTGTTGTGGGTTGTGCTGTGAATTTTCAGGGCTGCGAGCGACTGGTACAGGGACTCCATCTCCCAGGAGTCCCTGTTAGCCAGACCCGAGACACCTGGGCCGCTCTCCCTGACTGACACGCCCCCACCGACGCCGCTATAAACTCTGGATTTTCAAACCTGCGTGGGACATCATTGCTGCTTTCCTTCTGGGACTGGACCCCTGCTATCGTTTGTGTTCTGCTGCTAACCTGCCCGCTGTTCCCTCTGAAGCTCTACTTCTCGCCGGACCCGCTTCGTTGTGTTCTGCGGGAGTTGGTGAGAAGTGGGTCAGGTCATCCAAGACTGTTGTGGGTTGTCCTGTGAATTTTCAGGGCTGCGAGCGACTGGTACAGGGACTCCATCTCCCAGGAGTCCCTGTTAGCCAGACCCGAGACACCTGGGCCGCTCTCCCTGACTGACACGCTTCCACAGACGCCGCTATAAACTCTGGATTTTCAAACCTGCGTGGGACATCATTGCTGCTTTCCTTCTGGGACTGGACCCCTGCTATCGTTTGTGTGCTGCTGCTAACCTGCGCGCTGTTCCCTCTGAAGCTCTACTCCTCGCCGGACCCGCTACGTGGGTCCCGCTTCGTTGTGTTCTGCGGGAGTTGGTGAGAAGTGGGTCAGGTCATCCAAGACTGTTGTGGGTTGTGCTGTGAATTTTCAGGGCTGCGAGCGACTGGTACAGGGACTCCATCTCCCAGGAGTCCCTGTTAGCCAGACCCGAGACACCTGGGCCGCTCTCCCTGACTGACACGCCCCCACCGACGCCACTATAAACTCTGGATTTTCAAATCTGCGTGGGACATCATTGCTGCTTTCCTTCTGGGACTGGACCCCTGCTATCGTTTGTGTGCTGCTGCTAACCTGCGCGCTGTTCCCTCTGAAGCTCTACTCCTCGCTGGACCCGCTTCGCGAGTCCCGCTTCGTTGTGTTCTGCGGGAGTTGGTGAGAAGTGGGTCAGGTCATCCAAGACTGTTGCGGGTTGTGCTGTGAATTTTCAGGGCTGCGAGCGACTGGTACAGGGACTCCATCTCCCAGGAGTCCCTGTTAGCCAGACCCGAGACACCTGGGCCGCTCTCCCTGACTGACACGCCCCCACCGACACCGCTATAAACTCTGGATTTTCAAACCTGCGTGGGACATCATTGCTGCTTTCCTTCTGGGACTGGACCCCTGCTATCATTTGTGTGCTGCTGCTAACCTGCGCGCTGTTCCCTCTGAAGCTCTACTCCTCGCCGGACCCGCTTCGCGGGTCCCGCTTCGTTGTGTTCTGCGGGAGTTGGTGAGAAGTGGGTCAGGTCATCCAAGACTGTTGTGGGTTGTGCTGTGAATTTTCAGGGCTACGAGCGACTGGTACAGGGACTCCATCTCCCAGGAGTCCCTGTTAGCCAGACCCGAGACACCTGGGCCGCTCTCCCTGACTGACACGCCCCCACCGACGCCGCTATAAACTCTGGATTTTCAAACCTGCGTGGGACATCATTGCTGCTTTCCTTCTGGGACTGGACCCCTGCTATCGTTTGTGTGCTGCTGCTAACCTGCGCGCTGTTCCCTCTGAAGCTCTACTCCTCGCCGGACCCGCTTCGTTGTGTTCTGCGGGAGTTGGTGAGAAGTGGGTCAGGTCATCCTAAACTGTTGTGGGTTGTGCTGTGAATTTTCAGGGCTGCGAGCGACTGGTACAGGGACTCCATCTCCCAGGAGTCCCTGTTAGCCAGACCCGAGACACCTGGGCCGCTCTCCCTGACTGACACGCCCCCACAGACGCTGCTATAAACTCTGGATTTTCAAACCTGCGTGGGACATCATTGCTGCTTTCCTTCTGGGACTGGACCCCTGCTATTGTTTGTGTGCTGCTGCTAACCTGCGCGCTGTTCCCTCTGAAGCTCTACTCCTCGCCGGACCCGCTACGCGGGTCCCGCTTCGTTGTGTTCTGCGGGAGTTGGTGAGAAGTGGGTCAGGTCATCCAAAACTGTTGTGGGTTGTGCTGTGAATTTTCAGGGCTGCGAGCGACTGGTACAGGGACTCCATGTCCCAGGAGTCCCTGTTAGCCAGACCCGAGACACCTGGGCCGCTCTCCCTGACTGACACGCCCCCACCAACGCCGCTATAAACTCTGGATTTTCAAACCTGCGTGGGACATCACTGCTGCTTTCCTTCTGGGACTGGACCCCTGCTATCGTTTGTGTGCTGCTGCTAACCTGCGGGCTGTTCCCTCTGAAGCTCTACTCCTCACCGGACCCGCTTCGTGGGTCCCGCTTCGTTGTGTTCTGCGGGAGTTGGTGAGAAGTGGGTCAGGTCATCCAAGACTGTTGTGGGTTGTGCTGTGAATTTTCAGGGCTGCGAGCGACTGGTACAGGGACTCCATCTCCCAGGAGTCCCTGTTAGCCAGACCCGAGACACCTGGGCCGCTCTCCCTGACTGACACGCCCCCACAGACGCTGCTATAAACTCTGGATTTTCAAACCTGCGTGGGACATCATTGCTGCTTTCCTTCTGGGACTGGACCCCTGCTATTGTTTGTGTGCTGCTGCTAACCTGCGCGCTGTTCCCTCTCAAGCTCTACTCCTCGCCGGACCCGCTTCGCGGGTCCCGCTTCGTTGTGTTCTGCGGGAGTTGGTGAGAAGTGGGTCAGGTCATCCAAGACTGTTGTGGGTTGTCCTGTGAATTTTCAGGGCTGCGAGCGACTGGTACAGGGACTCCATCTCCCAGGAGTCCCTGTTAGCCAGACCCGAGACACCTGGGCCGCTCTCCCTGACTGACACGCCCCCACCGACGCCGCTATAAACTCTGGATTTTCAAACCTGCGTGGGACATCATTGCTGCTTTCCTTCTGGGACTGGACCCCTGCTATCGTTTGTGTGCTGCTGCTAACCTGTGCGCTGTTCCCTCTGAAGCTCTACTCCTCGCCGGACCCGCTTCGTTGTGTTCTGCGGGAGTTGGTGAGAAGTGGGTCAGGTCATCCTAAACTGTTGTGGGTTGTGCTGTGAATTTTCAGGGCTGCGAGCGACTGGTACAGGGACTCCATCTCCCAGGAGTCCCTGTTAGCCAGACCCGAGACACCTGGGCCGCTCTCCCTGACTGACACGCCCCCACAGACGCTGCTATAAACTCTGGATTTTCAAACCTGCGTGGGACATCATTGCTGCTTTCCTTCTGGGACTGGACCCCTGCTATTGTTTGTGTGCTGCTGCTAACCTGCGCGCTGTTCCCTCTGAAGCTCTACTCCTCGCCGGACCCGCTACGCGGGTCCCGCTTCGTTGTGTTCTGCGGGAGTTGGTGAGAAGTGGGTCAGGTCATCCAAGACTGTTGTGGGTTGTGCTGTGAATTTTCAGGGCTGCGAGTGACTGGTACAGGGACTCCATCTCCCAGGAGTCCCTGTTAGCCAGACCCGAGACACCTGGACCGCTCTCCCTGACTGACACGCCCCCACCGACGCCGCTATAAACTTTGGATTTTCAAACCTGCGTGGGACATCATTGCTGCTTCCCTTCTGGGACTGGACCCCTGCTATCGTTTGTGTGCTGCTGCTAACCTGCGCGCTGTTCCCTCTGAAGCTTTACTCCTCGCCGGACTGACACGCCCCCACAGACGCCGCTATAGACTCTGGATTTTCAAACCTGCGTGGGACATCATTGCTGCTTTCCTTCTGGGACTGGACCCCTGCTATCGTTTGTGTGCTGCTGCTAACCTGCGCGCTGTTCCCTCTGAAGCTCTACTCGCCGGACCCGCTTCGCGGGTCCCGCTTCAATGTGTTCTGCGGGAGTTGGTGAGAAGTGGGTCAGGTCATCCAAGACTGTTGTGGGTTGTGCTGTGAATTTTCAGGGCTGCGAGCGACTGGTACAGGGACTCCATCTCCCAGGAGTCCCTGTTAGCCAGACCCGAGACACCTGGACCGCTCTCCCTGACTGACACGCCCCCACCGACGCCGCTATAAACTCTGGATTTTCAAACCTGCGTGGGACATCATTGCTGCTTTCCTTCTGAGACTGGACCCCTGCTATCGTTTGTGAGCTGCTGCTAACCTGCACGCTGTTCCCTCTGAAGCTCTACTCCTCGCCGGACCCGCTTCGTTGTGTTCTGCGTGAGTTGGTGAGAAGTGGGTCAGGTCATCCAAAACTGTTGTGGGTTGTGCTGTGAATTTTCAGGGCTGCGAGCGACTGGTACAGGGACTCCATGTCCCAGGAGTCCCTGTTAGCCAGACCCGAGACACCTGGGCCGCTCTCCCTGACTGACACGCCCCCACCAACGCCGCTATAAACTCTGGATTTTCAAACCTGCGTGGGACATCACTGCTGCTTTCCTTCTGGGACTGGACCCCTGCTATCGTTTGTGTGCTGCTGCTAACCTGCGGGCTGTTCCCTCTGAAGCTCTACTCCTCACCGGACCCGCTTCGTGGGTCCCGCTTCGTTGTGTTCTGCGGGAGTTGGTGAGAAGTGGGTCAGGTCATCCAAGACTGTTGTGGGTTGTGCTGTGAATTTTCAGGGCTGCGAGCGACTGGTACAGGGACTCCATCTCCCAGTAATCCCTGTTAGCCAGACCCGAGACACCTGGGCCGCTCTCCCTAACTGACACGCCCCCACCGCCGCCGCTATAAACTCTGGATTTTCAAACCTGCGTGGGACATCATTGCTGCTTTCCTTCTGGGACTGGACCCCTGCTATCGTTTGTGTGCTGCTGCTAACCTGCGCGCTGTTCCCTCTGAAGCTCTACTCCTCGCCGGACCCGCTACGCGGGTCCCGCTTCGTTGTGTTCTGCGGGAGTTGGTGAGAAGTGGGTCAGGTCATCCAAGACTGTTGTGGGTTGTGCTGTGAATTTTCAGGGCTGCGAGCGACTGGTACAGGGACTCCATCTCCCAGGAGTCCCTGTTAGCCAGGCCCGAGACACCTGGGCCGCTCTTCCTGACTGACACGCCCCCACCGACGCCGCTATAAACTCTGGATTTTCAAATCTGCGTGGGACATCATTGCTGCTTTCATTCTGGGACTGGACGCCTGCTATCGTTTGTGTGCTGCTGCTAACCTGCGCGCTGTTCCCTCTGAAGCTCTACTCCTCGCCGGACCCGCTTCGCTAGTCCCGCTTCGTTGTGTTCTGCGGGAGTTGGTGAGAAGTGGGTCAGGTCATCCAAGACTGTTGTGGGTTGTGCTGTGAATTTTCAGGGCTGCGAGCGACTGGTACAGGGACTCCATCTCCCAGGAGTCCCTGTTAGCCAGACCCGAGACACCTGGGCCGCTCTCCCTGACTGACACGCCCCCACCGACGCCGCTATAAACTCTGGATTTTCAAACCTGCGTGGGACATCATTGCTGCTTCCCTTCTGGGACTGGACCCCTGCTATCATTTGTGTGCTGCTGCTAACCTGCGCGCTGTTCCCTCTGAAGCTTTACTCCTCGCCGGACTGACACGCCCCCACAGAAGCCGCTATAAACTCTGGATTTTCAAACCTGCGTGGGACATCATTGCTGCTTTCCTTCTGGGACTGGACCCCTGCTATCGTTTGTGTGCTGCTGCTAACCTGCGCGCTGTTCCCTCTGAAGCTCTACTCGCCGGACCCGCTTCGCGCGTCCCGCTTCGTTATGTTCTGCGGGAGTTGGTGAGAAGTGGGTCAGGTCATCCAAGACTGTTGTGGGTTGTGCTGTGAATTTTCAGGGCTGCGAGCGACTGGTACAGGGACTCCATCTCCCAGGAGTCCCTGTTAGCCAGACCCGAGACACCTGGACCGCTCTCCCTGACTGACACGCTCCCACCGACGCCGCTATAAACTCTGGATTTTCAAACCTGCGTGGGACATCATTGCTGCTTTCCTTCTGGGACTGGACCCCTGCTATCGTTTGTGTGCTGCTGCTAACCTGCGCGCTGTTCCCTCTGAAGCTCTACTCCTCGCCGGACCCGCTTCGTTGTGTTCTGCGGGAGTTGGTGAGAAGTGGGTCAGGTCATCCAAGACTGTTGTGGGTTGTGCTGTGAATATTCAGGGCTGCGAGCGACTGGTACAGGGACTCCATCTCCCAGGAGTCCCTGTTAGCCAGACCCGAGACACCTGGGCCGCTCTCCCTGACTGACACGCCCCCACAGACGCCGCTATAAACTCTGAATTTTCAAACCTGCATGGGACATCATTGCTGCTTTCCTTCTGGGACTGGACCCCTGCTATTGTTTGTGTGCTGCTGCTAACCTGCGCGCTGTTCCCTCTGAAGCTCTACTCCTCGCCGGACCCGCTACGCGGTTCCCGCTTCGTTGTGTTCTGCGGGAGTTGGTGAGAAGTGGGTCAGGTCATCCAAGACTGTTGTGGGTTGTGCTGTCAATTTTCAGGGCTGCGAGCGACTGGTACAGGGACTCCATCTCCCAGGAGGACCTGTTAGCCAGACCCGAGACACCTGGACCGCTCTCCCTGACTGACACGCCCCTACCGACGCCGCTATAAACTCTGGATTTTCAAACCTGCGTGGGACATCATTGCTGCTTCCCTTCTGGGACTGGACCCCTGCTATCGTTTGTGTGCTGCTGCTAACCTGCGCGCTGTTCCCTCTGAAGCTTTACTCAGCCGGACTGACACGCCCCCACAGACGCCGCTATAAACTCTGGATTTTCAAACCTGCGTGGGACATCATTGCTGCTTTCCTTCTGGGACTGGACCCCTGCTATCGTTTGTGTGCTGCTGCTAACCTGCGCGCTGTTCCCTCTGAAGCTCTACTCGCCGGACCCGCTTCGCGGGTCCCGCTTCGTTGTGTTCTGCGGGAGTTGGTGAGAAGTGGGTCAGGTCATCCAAGACTGTTGTGGGTTGTGCTGTGAATTTTCAGGGCTGCGAGCGACTGGTACAGGGACTCCATCTCCCAGGAGTCCCTGTTAGCCAGACCCGAGACACCTGGACCGCTCTCCCTGACTGACACGCCCCCACCGACGCCGCTATAAACTCTGGATTTTCAAACCTGCGTGGGACATCATTGCTGCTTTCCTTCTGGGACTGGACCCCTGCTATCGTTTGTGTGCTGCTGCTAACCTGCGCGCTGTTCCCTCTGAAGCTCTACTCCTCGCCGGACCCGCTTCGTTGTGTTCTGCGGGAGTTGGTGAGAAGTGGGTCAGGTCATCCAAGACTGTTGTGGGTTGTGCTGTGAATTTTCAGGGCTGCGAGCGACTGGTACAGGGACTCCATCTCCCAGGAATCCCTGTTAGCCAGACCCGAGACACCTGGGCCGCTCTCCCTGACTGACACGCCCCCACCGACGCCGCTATAAACTCTGGATTTTCAAACCTGCGTGGGACATCATTGCTGCTTTCCTTCTGGGACTGGACCCCTGCTATCGTTTGTGTGCTGCTGCTAACCTGCGCGCTGTTCCCTCTGAAGCTCTACTCCTCGCCGGACCAGCTTCGCGGGTTCCGCTTCGTTGTGTTCTGCGGGAGTTGGTGAGAAGTGGGTCAGGTCATCTTAGACTGTTGTGGGTTGTGCTGTGAATTTTCAGGGCTGCGAGCGACTGCTACAAGGACTCCATCTCCCAGGAGTCCCTTGTTAGCCAGACCCGAGACACATGGGCCGCTCTCCCTGACTGACACGCCCCCACCGACGCCGCTATAAACTCTGGATTTTCAAACCTGCGTGGGACATCATTGCTGCTTTCCTTCTGGGACTGGACCCCTGCTATCGTTTGTGTGCTGCTGCTAACCTCCGCGCTGTTCCCTCTGAAGCTCTACTCCTCGCCGGACCCGCTGCGCGGGTCCCGCTTCGTTGTGTTCTGCGGGAGTTGGTGAGAAGTGGGTCAGGTCATCCAAGACTGTTGTGGGTTGTGCTGTGAATTTTCAGAGCTGCGAGCGACTGGTACAGGGACTCCATCTCCCAGGAGTCCCTGTTAGCCAGACCCGAGACACCTGGGCCGCTCTCCCTGACTGACACGCCCCCACCGACGCCGCTATAAACTCTGGATTTTCAAACCTGCGTGGGACATCATTGCTGCTTTCCTTCTGGGACTGGACCCCTGCTATCGTTTGTGTGCTGCTGCTAACCTGCGCGCTGTTCCCTCTGAAGCTCTACTCCTCGCCGGACCCGCTGCGCGGGTCCCGGTTCGTTGTGTTCTGCGGGAGTTGGTGAGAAGTGGGTCAGGTCATCCAAGACTGTTGTGGGTTGTGCTGTGAATTTTCAGGGCTGCGAGCGACTGGTACAGGGACTCCATCTCCCAGGAGTCCCTGTTAGCCAGACCCGAGACACCTGGGCCACTCTCCCTGACTGACACGCCCCCACCGACGCCGCTATAAACTCTGGATTTTCAAACCTGCGTGGGACATCATTGCTGCTTTCCTTCTGGGACTGGACCCCTGCTATCGTTTGTGTGCTGCTGCTAACCTGCGCGCTGTTCCCTCTGAAGCGCTACTCCTCGCCAGACCTGCTTCGCGGGTCCCGCTTCGTTGTGTTCTGCAGGAGTTGGTGAGAAGTGGGTCAGGTCATCCAAGACTGTTGTGGGTTGTGCTGTGAATTTTCAGGGCTGCGAGCGACTGGTACAGGGACTCCATCTCCCAGGAGTCCCTGTTAGCCAGACCCGAGGCACCTGGGCCGCTCTCCCTGACTGACACACCCCCACCGACGCCGCTATATACTCTGGATTTTCAAACCTGCGTGGGACATCATTGCTGCTTTCCTTCTGGGACTGGACCCCTGCTATCGTTTGTGGGCTGCTGCTAACCTGCGCGCTGTTCCCTCTGAAGCTCTACTCTTCGCCGGACCCGCTTCACGGGTCCCGCTTCGTTGTGTTCTGCGGGAGTTGGTGAGAAGTGGGTCAGGTCATCCAAGACTTTTGTGGGTTGTTCTGTGAATTTTCAGGGCTGCGAGCGACTGGTACAGGGACTCCATCTCCCAGGAGTCCCTGTTAGCCAGACCCGAGACACCTGGGCCGCTCTCCCTGACTGACATGCCCCCACCAACGCCACTATAAACTCTGGATTTTCAAACCTTCGTGGGACATCATTGCTGCTTTCCTTCTGGGACTGGACCCCTGCTATCGTTTGTGTGCTGCTACTAACCTGCGCGCTGTTCCCTCTGAAGCTCTACTCCTCGCCGGACCCGCTTCGCGGGTCCCGCTTCGTTGTGTTCTGCGGGAGTTGATGAGAAGTGGGTCAGGTCATCCAAGACTGTTGTGGGTTGTGCTGTGAATTTTCAGGGCTGCGAGCGACTGGTACAGGGACTCCATCTCCCAGGAGTCCCTGTTAGCCAGACCCGAGACACCTGGGCCGCTCTCCCTGACTGACACGCCCCCACCTACGGCGCTATAAACTCTGGATTTTCAAACCTGCGTGGGACATCATTGCTGCTTTCCTTCTGGGACTGGATCCCTGTTATCGTTTGTGTGCTGCTGCTAACCTGCGGGCTGTTCCCTCTGAAGCTCTACTCCTCACCGGACCCGCTTCGTGGGTCCCGCTTCGTTGTGTTCTGCGGGAGTTGGTGAGAAGTGGGTCAGGTCATCCAAGACTGTTGTGGGTTGTGCTGTGAATTTTCAGGGCTGCGAGCGACTGGTACAGGGACTCCATCTCCCAGGAATCCCTGTTAGCCAGACCCGAGACACTTGGGCCGCTCTCCCTGACTGACACGCCCCCACCGACGCCGCTATAAACTCTGGATTTTCAAACCTGCGTGGGACATCATTGCTGCTTTCCTTCTGGGACTGGACCCCTGCTATCGTTTGTGTGCTGCTGCTAACCTGCGCGCTGTTCCCTCTGAAGCTCTACTCCTCGCCGGACCTGCTTCGCGGGTCCCCCTTCGTTGTGTTCTGCGGGAGTTGGTGAGAAGTGGGTCAGGTCATCTAAGACTGTTGTGGGTTGTGCTGTGAATTTTCAGGGCTGCGAGCGACTGGTACAAGGACTCCATCTCCCAGGAGTCCCTGTTAGCCAGACCCGAGACACATGGGCTGCTCTCCCTGACTGACACGCCCCCACCGACGCCGCTATAAACTCTGGATTTTCAAACCTGCGTGGGACATCATTGCTGCTTTCCTTCTGGGACTGGACCCCTGCTATCGTTTGTGTGCTGCTGCTAACCTGCGCGCTGTTCCCTCTGAAGCTCTACTCCTCGCCGGACCCGCTGCGCGGGTCCCGCTTCGTTGTGTTCTGCGGGAGTTGGTGAGAAGTGGGTCAGGTCGTCCAAGACTGTTGTGGGTTGTGCTGTGAATTTTCAGGGCTGCGAGCGACTGGTACAGGGACTCCATCTCCCAGGAGTCCCTGTTAGCCAGACCCGAGACACCTGGGCCGCTCTCCCTGACTGACACGCCCCCACCGACGCCGCTATAAACTCTGGATTTTCAAACCTGCGTGGGACATCATTGCTGCTTTCCTTCTGGGACTGGACCCCTGCTATCGTTTGTGTGCTGCTGCTAACCTGCGCGCTGTTCCCTCTGAAGCTCTACTCCTCGCCGGACCCGCTGCGCGGGTCCCGCTTTGTTGTGTTCTGCGGGAGTTGGTGAGAAGTGGGTCAGGTCATCCAAGACTGTTGTGGGTTGTGCTGTGAATTTTCAGGGCTGCGAGCGACTGGTACAGGGACTCCATCTCCCAGGAGTCCCTGTTAGCCAGACCCGAGACACCTGGGCCGCTCTCCCTGACTGACACGCCCCCACCGACGCCGCTATAAACTCTGGATTTTCAAATCTGCGTGGGACATCATTGCTGCTTTCCTTCTGGGACTGGACACCTGCTATCGTTTGTGTGCTGCTGCTAACCTGCGCGCTGTTCCCTCTGAAGCTCTACTCCTCGCCGGACCCGCTGCGCGGGTCCCGCTTCGTTGTGTTCTGCAGGAGTTGGTGAGAAGTGGGTCAGGTCATCCAAGACTGTTGTGGGTTGTGCTGTGAATTTTCAGGGCTGCGAGCGACTGGTACAGGGACTCCATCTCCCAGGAGTCCCTGTTAGCCAGACCCGAGACACCTGGGCCGCTCTCCCTGACTGACACGCCCCCACCGACGCCGCTATAAACTCTGGATTTTCAAATCTGCGTGGGACATCATTGCTGCTTTCCTTCTGGGACTGGACCCCTGCTATCGTTTGTGTGCTGCTGCTAACCTGCGGGCTGTTCCCTCTGAAGCTCTACTCCTCGCCGGACCCGCTGCGCGGGTCCCGCTTTGTTGTGTTCTGCGGGAGTTGGTGAGAAGTGGGTCAGGTCATCCAAGACTGTTGTGGGTTGTGCTGTGAATTTTCAGGGCTGCGAGCGACTGGTACAGGGACTCCATCTCCCAGGAGTCCCTGTTAGCCAGACCCGAGACACCTGGGCCGCTCTCCCTGACTGACACGCCCCCACCGACGCCGCTATAAACTCTGGATTTTCAAATCTGCGTGGGACATCATTGCTGCTTTCCTTCTGGGACTGGACACCTGCTATCGTTTGTGTGCTGCTGCTAACCTGCGCGCTGTTCCCTCTGAAGCTCTACTCCTCGCCGGACCCGCTTCGTTGTGTTCTGCGGGAGTTGGTGAGAAGTAGGTCAGGTCATCCAAGACTGTTGTGGGTTGTGCTGTGAATTTTCAGGGCTGCGAGTGACTGGTACAGGGGCTCCATCTCCCAGGAGTCCCTGTTAGCCAGACCCGAGACACCTGGGCCGCTCTCCCTGACTGACACTCCCCCACCGACGCCGCTATAAACTCTGGATTTTCAAACCTGCGTGGGACATCATTGCTGCTTTCCTTCTGGGACTGGACCCCTGCTATCGTTTGTGTGCTGCTGCTAACCTGCGCGCTGTTCCCTCTGAAGCTCTACTCCTCGCCGGACCCACTGCGGGTCCCGCTTCGTTGTGTTCTGCGGGAGTTGGTGAGAAGTGGGTCAGGTCATCCAAGACTGTTGTGGGTTGTGCTGTGAATTTTCAGGGCTGCGAGCGACTGGTACAGGGACTCCATCTCCCAGGAGTCCCTGTTAGCCAGACCCGAGACACCTGGGCCGCTCTCCCTGACTGACACGCCCCCACCGACGCCGCTATAAACTCTGGATTTTCAAACCTGCGTGGGACATCATTGCTGCTTTCCTTCTGGGACTGGACCCCTGCTATCGTTTGTGTGCTGCTGCTAACCTGCGCGCTGTTCCCTCTGAAGCTTTACTCGTCGCCGGACCCGCTTCGTTGTGTTCTGCGGGAGTTGGTGAGAAGTGGGTCAGGTCATCCAAGACTGTTGTGGGTTGTGCTGTGAATTTTCAGGGCTGCGAGCGACTGGTACAGGGACTCCATCTCCCAGGAGTCCCTGTTAGCCAGACCCGAGACACCTGGGCCGCTCTCCCTGACTGACACGCCCCCACAGACGGCGCTATAAACTCTGGATTTTCAAACCTGCGTGGGACATCATTGCTGCTTTCCTTCTGGGACTGGCCCCTGCTATCGTTTGTGTGCTGCTGCTAACCTGCGCGCTGTTCCCTCTGAAGCTTTACTCCTCGCCGGACCCGCTTCGTTGTGTTCTGCGGGAGTTGGTGAGAAGTGGGTCAGGTCATCCAAGACTGTTGTGGGTTGTGCTGTGAATTTTCAGGGCTGCGAGCGACTGGTACAGGGACTCCATCTCCCAGGAGTCCCTGTTAGCCAGACCCGAGACACCTGGGCCGCTCTCCCTGACTGACACGCCCCCACCGACGCCGCTATAAACTCTGGATTTTCAAATCTGCGTGGGACATCATTGCTGCTTTCCTTCTGGGACTGGACCCCTGCTATCGTTTGTGTGCTGCTGCTAACCTGCGCGCTGTTCCCTCTGAAGCTCTACTCCTCGCCGGACCCGCTTCGTTGTGTTCTGCGGGAGTTGGTGAGAAGTAGGTCAGGTCATCCAAGACTGTTGTGGGTTGTGCTGTGAATTTTCAGGGCTGCGAGCGACTGGTACAGGGGCTCCATCTCCCAGGAGTCCCTGTTAGCCAGACCCGAGACACCTGGGCCGCTCTCCCTGACTGACACGCCCCCACAGACGCCGCTATAAACTCTGGATTTTCAAATCTGCGTGGGACATCATTGCTGCTTTCCTTCTGGGACTGGACCCATGCTATCGTTTGTGTGCTCCTGCTAACCTGCGCGCTGTTCCCTCTGAAGCTCTACTCCTCGCCGGACCCGCTGCGCGGGTCCCGCTTCGTTGTGTTCTGCGGGAGTTGGTGAGAAGTGGGTCAGGTCATCCAAGACTGTTGTGGGTTGTGCTGTGAATTTTCAGGGCTGCGAGCGACTGGTACAGGGACTCCATCTCCCAGGAGTCCCTGTTAGCCAGACCCGAGACACCTGGGCCGCTCTCCCTGACTGACACGCCCCCACAGACGCCGCTATAAACTCTGGATTTTCAAACCTGCGTGGAACATCATTGCTGCTTTCCTTCTGGGACTGGACCCCTGCTATCGTTTGTGTGCTGCTGCTAACCTGCGCGCTGTTCCCTCTGAAGCTCTACTCCTCGCCAGACCCGCTTCGCGGGTCCCGCTTCGTTGTGTTCTGCGGGAGTTGGTGAGAAGTGGGTCAGGTCATCCAAGACTGTTGTGGGTTGTGCTGGGAATTTTCAGGGCTGCGAGCGACTGGTACAGGGACTCCATCTCCCAGGAGGACCTGTTAGCCAGACCCGAGACACCTGGACCGCTCTCCCTGACTGACACGCCCCTACCGACGCCGCTATAAACTCTGGATTTTCAAACCTGCGTGGGACATCATTGCTGCTTCCCTTCTGGGACTGGACCCCTGCTATCGTTTGTGTGCTGCTGCTAACCTGCGCGCTGTTCCCTCTGAAGCTTTACTCAGCCGGACTGACACGCCCCCACAGACGCCGCTATAAACTCTGGATTTTCAAACCTGCGTGGGACATCATTGCTGCTTTCCTTCTGGGACTGGACCCCTGCTATCGTTTGTGTGCTGCTGCTAACCTGCGCGCTGTTCCCTCTGAAGCTCTACTCCTCGCCGGACCCGCTTCGTTGTGTTCTGCGGGAGTTGGTGAGAAGTGGGTCAGGTCATCCAAGACTGTTGTGGGTTGTGCTGTGAATTTTCAGGGCTGCGAGCGACTGGTACAGGGACTCCATCTCCCAGGAATCCCTGTTAGCCAGACCCGAGACACCTGGGCCGCTCTCCCTGACTGACACGCCCCCACCGACGCCGCTATAAACTCTGGATTTTCAAACCTGCGTGGGACATCATTGCTGCTTTCCTTCTGGGACTGGACCCCTGCTATCGTTTGTGTGCTGCTGCTAACCTGCGCGCTGTTCCCTCTGAAGCTCTACTCCTCGCCGGACCAGCTTCGCGGGTTCCGCTTCGTTGTGTTCTGCGGGAGTTGGTGAGAAGTGGGTCAGGTCATCTTAGACTGTTGTGGGTTGTGCTGTGAATTTTCAGGGCTGCGAGCGACTGCTACAAGGACTCCATCTCCCAGGAGTCCCTTGTTAGCCAGACCCGAGACACATGGGCCGCTCTCCCTGACTGACACGCCCCCACCGACGCCGCTATAAACTCTGGATTTTCAAACCTGCGTGGGACATCATTGCTGCTTTCCTTCTGGGACTGGACCCCTGCTATCGTTTGTGTGCTGCTGCTAACCTCCGCGCTGTTCCCTCTGAAGCTCTACTCCTCGCCGGACCCGCTGCGCGGGTCCCGCTTCGTTGTGTTCTGCGGGAGTTGGTTAGAAGTGGGTCAGGTCATCCAAGACTGTTGTGGGTTGTGCTGTGAATTTTCAGAGCTGCGAGCGACTGGTACAGGGACTCCATCTCCCAGGAGTCCCTGTTAGCCAGACCCGAGACACCTGGGCCGCTCTCCCTGACTGACACGCCCCCACCGACGCCGCTATAAACTCTGGATTTTCAAACCTGCGTGGGACATCATTGCTGCTTTCCTTCTGGGACTGGACCCCTTCTATCGTTTGTGTGCTGCTGCTAACCTGCGCGCTGTTCCCTCTGAAGCTCTACAACTCGCCGGACCCGCTGCGCGGGTCCCGGTTCGTTGTGTTCTGCGGGAGTTGGTGAGAAGTGGGTCAGGTCATCCAAGACTGTTGTGGGTTGTGCTGTGAATTTTCAGGGCTGCGAGCGACTGGTACAGGGACTCCATCTCCCAGGAGTCCCTGTTAGCCAGACCCGAGACACCTGGGCCACTCTCCCTGACTGACACGCCCCCACCGACGCCGCTATAAACTCTGGATTTTCAAACCTGCGTGGGACATCATTGCTGCTTTCCTTCTGGGACTGGACCCCTGCTATCGTTTGTGTGCTGCTGCTAACCTGCGCGCTGTTCCCTCTGAAGCTCTACTCCTCGCCAGACCTGCTTCGCGGGTCCCGCTTCGTTGTGTTCTGCGGGAGTTGGTGAGAAGTGGGTCAGGTCATCCAAGACTGTTGTGGGTTGTGCTGTGAATTTTCAGGGCTGCGAGCGACTGGTACAGGGACTCCATCTCCCAGGAGTCCCTGTTAGCCAGACCCGAGGCACCTGGGCCGCTCTCCCTGACTGACACACCCCCACCAACGCCGCTATATACTCTGGATTTTCAAACCTGCGTGGGACATCATTGCTGCTTTCCTTCTGGGACTGGACCCCTGCTATCGTTTGTGGGCTGCTGCTAACCTGCGCGCTGTTCCCTCTGAAGCTCTACTCTTCGCCGGACCCGCTTCACGGGTCCCGCTTCGTTGTGTTCTGCGGGAGTTGGTGAGAAGTGGGTCAGGTCATCCAAGACTTTTGTGGGTTGTTCTGTGAATTTTCAGGGCTGCGAGCGACTGGTACAGGGACTCCATCTCCCAGGAGTCCCTGTTAGCCAGACCCGAGACACCTGGGCCGCTCTCCCTGACTGACATGCCCCCACCAACGCCACTATAAACTCTGGATTTTCAAACCTTCGTGGGACATCATTGCTGCTTTCCTTCTGGGACTGGACCCCTGCTATCGTTTGTGTGCTGCTACTAACCTGCGCGCTGTTCCCTCTGAAGCTCTACTCCTCGCCGGACCCGCTTCGCGGGTCCCGCTTCGTTGTGTTCTGCGGGAGTTGGTGAGAAGTGGGTCAGGTCATCCAAGACTGTTGTGGGTTGTGCTGTGAATTTTCAGGGCTGCGAGCGACTGGTACAGGGACTCCATCTCCCAGGAGTCCCTGTTAGCCAGACCCGAGACACCTGGGCCGCTCTCCCTGACTGACACGCCCCCACCTACGGCGCTATAAACTCTGGATTTTCAAACCTGCGTGGGACATCATTGCTGCTTTCCTTCTGGGACTGGACCCCTGCTATCGTTTGTGTGCTGCTTCTAACCTGCGGGCTGTTCCCTCTGAAGCTCTACTCCTCACCGGACCCGCTTCGTGGGTCCCGCTTCGTTGTGTTCTGCGGGAGTTGGTGAGAAGTGGGTCAGGTCATCCAAGACTGTTGTGGGTTGTGCTGTGAATTTTCAGGGCTGCGAGCGACTGGTACAGGGACTCCATCTCCCAGGAATCCCTGTTAGCCAGACCCGAGACACTTGGGCCGCTCTCCCTGACTGACACGCCCCCACCGACGCCGCTATAAACTCTGGATTTTCAAACCTGCGTGGGACATCATTGCTGCTTTCCTTCTGGGACTGGACCCCTGCTATCGTTTGTGTGCTGCTGCTAACCTGCGCGCTGTTCCCTCTGAAGCTCTACTCCTCGCCGGACCCGCTTCGCGGGTCCCCCTTCGTTGTGTTCTGCGGGAGTTGGTGAGAAGTGGGTCAGGTCATCTAAGACTGTTGTGGGTTGTGCTGTGAATTTTCAGGGCTGCGAGCGACTGGTACAAGGACTCCATCTCCCAGGAGTCCCTGTTAGCCAGACCCGAGACACATGGGCCGCTCTCCCTGACTGACACGCCCCCACCGACGCCGCTATAAACTCTGGATTTTCAAACCTGCGTGGGACATCATTGCTGCTTTCCTTCTGGGACTGGACCCCTGCTATCGTTTGTGTGCTGCTGCTAACCTGCGCGCTGTTCCCTCTGAAGCTCTACTCCTCGCCGGACCCGCTGCGCGGGTCCCGCTTCGTTGTGTTCTGCGGGAGTTGGTGAGAAGTGGGTCAGGTCGTCCAAGACTGTTGTGGGTTGTGCTGTGAATTTTCAGGGCTGCGAGCGACTGGTACAGGGACTCCATCTACCAGGAGTCCCTGTTAGCCAGACCCGAGACACCTGGGCCGCTCTCCCTGACTGACACGCCCCCACCGACGCCGCTATAAACTCTGGATTTTCAAACCTGCGTGGGACATCATTGCTGCTTTCCTTCTGGGACTGGACCCCTGCTATCGTTTGTGTGCTGCTGCTAACCTGCGCGCTGTTCCCTCTGAAGCTCTACTCCTCGCCGGACCCGCTGCGCGGGTCCCGCTTTGTTGTGTTCTGCGGGAGTTGGTGAGAAGTGGGTCAGGTCATCCAAGACTGTTGTGGGTTGTGCTGTGAATTTTCAGGGCTGCGAGCGACTGGTACAGGGACTCCATCTCCCAGGAGTCCCTGTTAGCCAGACCCGAGACACCTGGGCCGCTCTCCCTGACTGACACGCCCCCACCGACGCCGCTATAAACTCTGGATTTTCAAATCTGCGTGGGACATCATTGCTGCTTTCCTTCTGGGACTGGACACCTGCTATCGTTTGTGTGCTGCTGCTAACCTGCGCGCTGTTCCCTCTGAAGCTCTACTCCTCGCCGGACCCGCTGCGCGGGTCCCGCTTCGTTGTGTTCTGCAGGAGTTGGTGAGAAGTGGGTCAGGTCATCCAAGACTGTTGTAGGTTGTGCTGTGAATTTTCAGGGCTGCGAGCGACTGGTACAGGGACTCCATCTCCCAGGAGTCCCTGTTAGCCAGACCCGAGACACCTGGGCCGCTCTCCCTGACTGACACGCCCCCACCGACGCCGCTATAAACTCTGGATTTTCAAATCTGCGTGGGACATCATTGCTGCTTTCCTTCTGGGACTGGACCCCTGCTATCGTTTGTGTGCTGCTGCTAACCTGCGTGCTGTTCCCTCTGAAGCTCTACTCCTCGCCGGACCCGCTGCGCGGGTCCCGCTTTGTTGTGTTCTGCGGGAGTTGGTGAGAAGTGGGTCAGGTCATCCAAGACTGTTGTGGGTTGTGCTGTGAATTTTCAGGGCTGCGAGCGCCTGGTACAGGGACTCCATCTCCCAGGAGTCCCTGTTAGCCAGACCCGAGACACCTGGGCCGCTCTCCCTGACTGACACGCCCCCACCGACGCCGCTATAAACTCTGGATTTTCAAATCTGCGTGGGACATCATTGCTGCTTTCCTTCTGGGACTGGACCCCTGCTATCGTTTGTGTGCTGCTGCTAACCTGCGCGCTGTTCCCTCTGAAGCTTTACTCCTCGCCGGACTCGCTTCGTTGTGTTCTGCGGGAGTTGGTGAGAAGTGGGTCAGGTCATCCAAGACTGTTGTGGGTTGTGCTGTGAATTTTCAGGGCTGTGAGCGACTGGTACAGGTACTCCATCTCCCAGGAGTCCCTGTTAGCCAGACCCGAGACACCTGGGCCGCTCTCCCTGACTGACACGCCCCCACCGACACCGCTATAAACTCTGGATTTTCAAACCTGCGTGGGACATCATTGCTGCTTTCCTTCTGGGACTGGACCCCTGCTATCGTTTGTGTGCTGCTGCTAACCTGCGCGCTGTTCCCTCTGAAGCTCTACTCCTCGCCGGACCCGCTTCGTTGTGTTCTGCGGGAGTTGGTGAGAAGTAGGTCAGGTCATCCAAGACTGTTGTGGGTTGTGCTGTGAATTTTCAGGGCTGCGAGTGACTGGTACAGGGGCTCCATCTCCCAGGAGTCCCTGTTAGCCAGACCCGAGACACCTGGGCCGCTCTCCCTGACTGACACGCCCCCACCGACGCCGCTATAAACTCTGGATTTTCAAACCTGCGTGGGACATCATTGCTGCTTTCCTTCTGGGACTGGACCCCTGCTATCGTTTGTGTGCTGCTGCTAACCTGCACGCTGTTCCCTCTGAAGCTCTACTCCTCGCCGGACCCACTGCGGGTCCCGCTTCGTTGTGTTCTGCGGGAGTTGGTGAGAAGTGGGTCAGGTCATCCAAGACTGTTGTGGGTTGTGCTGTGAATTTTCAGGGCTGCGAGCGACTGGTACAGGGACTCCATCTCCCAGGAGTCCCTGTTAGCCAGACCCGAGACACCTGGGCCGCTCTCCCTGACTGACACGCCCCCACCGACGCCGCTATAAACTCTGGATTTTCAAACCTGCGTGGGACATCATTGCTGCTTTCCTTCTGGGACTGGACCCCTGCTATCGTTTGTGTGCTGCTGCTAACCTGCGCGCTGTTCCCTCTGAAGCTTTACTCCTCGCCGGACCCGCTTCGTTGTGTTCTGCGGGAGTTGGTGAGAAGTGGGTCAGGTCATCCAAGACTGTTGTGGGTTGTGCTGTGAATTTTCAGGGCTGCGAGCGACTGGTACAGGAACTCCATCTCTCAGGAGTCCCTGTTAGCCAGACCCGAGACACCTGGGCCGCTCTCCCTGACTGACACGCCCCCACAGACGGCGCTATAAACTCTGGATTTTCAAACCTGCGTGGGACATCATTGCTGCTTTCCTTCTGGGACTGGCCCCTGCTATCGTTTGTGTGCTGCTGCTAACCTGCGCGCTGTTCCCTCTGAAGCTTTACTCCTCGCCGGACCCGCTTCTTTGTGTTCTGCGGGAGTTGGTGAGAAGTGGGTCAGGTCATCCAAGACTGTTGTGGGTTGTGCTGTGAATTTTCAGGGCTGCGAGCGACTGGTACAGGGACTCCATCTCCCAGGAGTCCCTGTTAGCCAGACCCGAGACACCTGGGCCGCTCTCCCTGACTGACACGCCCCCACCGACGCCGCTATAAACTCTGGATTTTCAAATCTGCGTGGGACATCATTGCTGCTTTCCTTCTGGGACTGGACCCCTGCTATCGTTTGTGTGCTGCTGCTAACCTGCGCGCTGTTCCCTCTGAAGCTCTACTCCTCGCCGGACCCGCTTCGTTGTGTTCTGCGGGAGTTGGTGAGAAGTGGGTCAGGTCATCCAAGACTGTTGTGGGTTGTGCTGTGAATTTTCAGGGCTGCGAGCGACTGGTACAGGGACTCCATCTCCCAGGAGTCCCTGTTAGCCAGACCCGAGACACCTGGGCCGCTCTCCCTGACTGACACGCCCCCACAGACGCCGCTATAAACTCTGGATTTTCAAATATGCGTGGGACATCATTGCTGCTTTCCTTCTGGGACTGGACCCATGCTATCGTTTGTGTGCTCCTGCTAACCTGCGCGCTGTTCCCTCTGAAGCTCTACTCCTCGCCGGACCCGCTGCGCGGGTCCCGCTTCGTTGTGTTCTGCGGGAGTTGGTGAGAAGTGGGTCAGGTCATCCAAGACTGTTGTGGGTTGTGCTGTGAATTTTCAGGGCTGCGAGCGACTGGTACAGGGACTCCATCTCCCAGGAGTCCCTGTTAGCCAGACCCGAGACACCTGGGCCGCTCTCCCTGACTGACACGCCCCCACAGACGCCGCTATAAACTCTGGATTTTCAAACCTGCGTGGAACATCATTGCTGCTTTCCTTCTGGGACTGGACCCCTGCTATCGTTTGTGTGCTGCTGCTAACCTGCGCGCTGTTCCCTCTGAAGCTCTACTCCTCGCCAGACCCGCTTCGCGGGTCCCGCTTCGTTGTGTTCTGCGGGAGTTGGTGAGAAGTGGGTCAGGTCATCCAAGACTGTTGTGGGTTGTGCTGTGAATTTTCAGGGCTGCGAGCGACTGGTACAGGGACTCCATCTCCCAGGAGTCCCTGTTAGCCAGACCCGAGACACCTGGGCTACTCTCCCTGACTAACATGCCCCCACCGACGCCGCTATAAACTCTGGATTTTCAAACCTGCGTGGGACATCATTGCTGCTTTCCTTCTGGGACTGGACCCCTGCTATCGTTTGTGTGCTGCTGCTAACCTGCGCGCTGTTCCCTCTGAAGCTTTACTCCTCGCCGGACCCGCTTCGTTGTGTTCTGCGGGAGTTGGTGAGAAGTGGGTCAGGTCATCCAAGACTGTTGTGGGTTGTGCTGTGAATTTTCAGGGCTGCAAGCGACTGGTACAGGGACTCCATCTCCCAGGAGTCCCTGTTAGCCAGACCCGAGACAGCTGGGCCGCTCTCCCTGACTGACACACCCCCACAGACGCCGCTATAAACTCTGGATTTTCAAACCTGCGTGGGACATCATTGCTGCTTTCCTTCTGGGACTGGACCCCTGCTATCGTTTGTGTGCTGCTGCTAACCTGCGCGCTGTTCCCTCTGAAGCTCTACTCCTCGCCGGACCCGCTTCGCGGGTCCCGCTTCGTTGTGTTCTGCGGGAGTTGGTGAGAAGTGGGTCAGGTCATCCAAGACTGTTGTGGGTTGTGCTGTGAATTTTCAGGGCTGCGAGCGACTGGTACAGGGACTCCATCTCCCAGGAGTCCCTGTAAGCCAGACCGAGACACCTGGACCGCTCTCCCTGACTGACACGCCCCCACCGACGCCGCTATAAACTCTGGATTTTCAAACCTGCGTGGGACATCATTGCTGCTTTCCTTCTGGGACTGGACCCCTGCTATCAGATGTGTGCTGCTGCTAACCTGCGCGCTGTTCCCTCTGAAGCTCTACTCCTCGCCGGACCCGCTTCGCGGGTCCCTCTTCGTTGTGTTCTGCGGGAGTTGGTGAGAAGTGGGTCAGTTCATCCAAGACTGTTGTGGGTTCTGCTGTGAATTTTCAGGGCTGCGAGCGACTGGTACAGGGACTCCATCTCCCAGGAGTCCCTGTTAGCCAGACCCGAGACACCTGGGCCGCTCTCCCTGACTGACACGCCCCCACCGACGCCGCTATAAACTCTGGATTTTAAAATCTGCGTGGGACATCATTGCTGCTTTCCTTCTGGGACTGGACCCCTGCTATCGTTTGTGTGCTGCTGCTAACCTTCGCGCTGTTCCCTCTGAAGCTCTACTCCTCGCCGGACCCGCTGCGTGGGTCCCGCTTCGTTGTGTTCTGCGGGAGTTGGTGAGAACTGGGTCAGGTCATCCAAGACTGTTGTGGGTTGTGCTGTGAATTTTCAGGGCTGCGAGCGACTGGTACAGGGACTCCATCTCCCAGGAGTCCCTGTTAGCCAGACCTGAGACACCTGGGCCGCTCTCCCTGACTGACACGCCCCCACAGACGCCGCTATAAACTCTGGATTTTCAAACCTGCGTGGGACATCATTGCTGCTTTCCTTCTGGGACTGGACCCCTGCTATCGTTTGTGTGCTGCTGCTAACCTGCGCGCTGTTCCCTCTGAAGATCTACTCCTCGCCGGACCCGCTTCGTTATCTTCTGCGGGAGTTGGTGAGAAGTGGGTCAGGTCATCCAAGACTGTTGTGGGTTGTGCTGTGAATTTTCAGGGCTGCGAGCGACTGGTACAGGGACTCCATCTCCCAGGAGTCCCTGTTAGCCAGACCAGAGACACCTGGGCCGCTCTCCCTGACTGACACGCCCCCACCGACGCCCTATAAACTCTGGATTTTCAAATCTGCATGGGACATCATTGCTGCTTTCCTTCTGGGACTGGACCCCTGCTATCGTTTGTGTGCTGCTGCTAACCTGCGCGCTGTTCCCTCTGAAGCTCTACTCCTCGCCGGACCCGCTTCACGGGTCCCGCTTCGTTGTGTTCTGCGGGAGTTGGTGAGAAGTGGGTCAGGTCATCCAAGACTGTTGTGGGTTGTGCTGAGAATTTTCAGGGCTGCGAGCGACTGGTACAGGGACTCCATCTCCCAGGAGTCCCTGTTAGCCAGACCCGAGACACCTGGGCCGCTCTCCCTGACTGACACGCCCCCACAGAGCGCCGCTATAAATTCTGGATTTTCAAACCTGCGTGGGACATCATTGCTGCTTTCCTTCTGGGACTGGACCCCTGCTATCGTTTGTGTGCTGCTGCTAACCTGCGCGCTGTTCCCTCTGAAGCTCTACTCCTCGCCGGACCCGCTTCGCGGGTCCCGCTTCGTTGTGTTCTGCGGGAGTTGGTGAGAAGTGGGTCAGGTCATCCAAGACTGTTGTGGGTTGTGTTGTGAATTTTCAGGGCTGCGAGCGACTGGTACAGGGACTCCATCTCCCAGGAGTCCCTGTTAGCCAGACCCGAGACACCTGGGCCGCTCTCCCTGACTGACACGCCCCCACCGACGCCGCTATAAACTCTGGATTTTCAAACCTGCGTGAGACATCATTGCTGCTTTCCTTCTGGGACTGGACCCCTGCTATCTTTTGTGTGCTGCTGCTAACCTGCGCGCTGTTCCCTCTGAAGCTTTACTCCTCGCCGGACCCGCTTCGTTGTGTTCTGCGGGAGTTGGTGAGAAGTGGGTCAGGTCATCCAAGACTGTTGTGGGTTGTGCTGTGAATTTTCAGGGCTGCGAGCGACTGGTACAGGGACTCCATCTCCCAGGAGTCCCTGTAAGCCAGACCGAGACACCTGGACCGCTCTCCCTGACTGACACGCCCCCACCGACGCCGCTATAAACTCTGGATTTTCAAACCTGCGTGGGACATCATTGCTGCTTTCCTTCTGGGACTGGACCACTGCTATCAGATGTGTGCTGCTGCTAACCTGCGCGCTGTTCCCTCTGAAGCTCTACTCCTCGCCGGACCCGCTTCGCGGGTCCCTCTTCGTTGTGTTCTGCGGGAGTTGGTGAGAAGTGGGTCAGTTCATCCAAGACTGTTGTGGGTTCTGCTGTGAATTTTCAGGGCTGCGAGCGACTGGTACAGGGACTCCATCTCCCAGGAGTCCCTGTTAGCCAGACCCGAGACACCTGGGCCGCTCTCCCTGACTGACACGCCCCCACCGACGCCGCTATAAACTCTGGATTTTAAAATCTGCGTGGGACATCATTGCTGCTTTCCTTCTGGGACTGGACCCCTGCTATCGTTTGTGTGCTGCTGCTAACCTTCGCGCTGTTCCCTCTGAAGCTCTACTCCTCGCCGGACCCGCTGCGCGGGTCCCGCTTCGTTGTGTTCTGCGGGAGTTGGTGAGAAGTGGGTCAGGTCATCCAAGACTGTTGTGGGTTGTGCTGTGAATTTTCAGGGCTGCGAGCGACTGGTACAGGGACTCCATCTCCCAGGAGTCCCTGTTAGCCAGACCAGAGACACCTGGGCCGCTCTCCCTGACTGACACGCCCCCACCGACGCCCTATAAACTCTGGATTTTCAAATCTGCATGGGACATCATTGCTGCTTTCCTTCTGGGACTGGACCCCTGCTATCGTTTGTGTGCTGCTGCTAACCTGCGCGCTGTTCCCTCTGAAGCTCTACTCCTCGCCGGACCCGCTTCACGGGTCCCGCTTCGTTGTGTTCTGCGGGAGTTGGTGAGAAGTGGGTCAGGTCATCCAAGACTGTTGTGGGTTGTGCTGAGAATTTTCAGGGCTGCGAGCGACTGGTACAGGGACTCCATCTCCCAGGAGTCCCTGTTAGCCAGACCTGAGACACCTGGGCCGCTCTCCCTGACTGACACGCCCCCACAGACGCCGCTATAAACTCTGGATTTTCAAACCTGCGTGGGACATCATTGCTGCTTTCCTTCTGGGACTGGACCCCTGCTATCGTTTGTGTGCTGCTGCTAACCTGCGCGCTGTTCCCTCTGTAGCTCTACTCCTCGCCGGACCCGCTTCGTTATGTTCTGCGGGAGTTGGTGAGAAGTGGGTCAGGTCATCCAAGACTGTTGTGGGTTGTGCTGTGAATTTTCAGGGCTGCGAGCGACTGGTACAGGGACTCCATCTCCCAGGAGTCCCTGTTAGCCAGACCAGAGACACCTGGGCCGCTCTCCCTGACTGACACGCCCCCACCGACGCCCTATAAACTCTGGATTTTCAAATCTGCATGGGACATCATTGCTGCTTTCCTTCTGGGACTGGACCCCTGCTATCGTTTGTGTGCTGCTGCTAACCTGCGCGCTGTTCCCTCTGAAGCTCTACTCCTCGCCGGACCCGCTTCACGGGTCCCGCTTCGTTGTGTTCTGCGGGAGTTGGTGAGAAGTGGGTCAGGTCATCCAAGACTGTTGTGGGTTGTGCTGAGAATTTTCAGGGCTGCGAGCGACTGGTACAGGGACTCCATCTCCCAGGAGTCCCTGTTAGCCAGACCCGAGACACCTGGGCCGCTCTCCCTGACTGACACGCCCCCACAGAGCGCCGCTATAAACTCTGGATTTTCAAACCTGCGTGGGACATCATTGCTGCTTTCCTTCTGGGACTGGACCCCTGCTATCGTTTGTGTGCTGCTGCTAACCTGCGCGCTGTTCCCTCTGAAGCTCTACTCCTCGCCGGACCCGCTTCGCGGGTCCCGCTTCGTTGTGTTCTGCGGGAGTTGGTGAGAAGTGGGTCAGGTCATCCAAGACTGTTGTGGGTTGTGCTGTGAATTTTCAGGGCTGCGAGCGACTGGTACAGGGACTCCATCTCCCAGGAGTCCCTGTTAGCCAGACCCGAGACACCTGGGCCGCTCTCCCTGACTGACACGCCCCCACCGACGCCGCTATAAACTCTGGATTTTCAAACCTGCGTGAGACATCATTGCTGCTTTCCTTCTGGGACTGGACCCCTGCTATCTTTTGTGTGCTGCTGCTAACCTGCGCGCTGTTCCCTCTGAAGCTTTACTCCTCGCCGGACCCGCTTCGTTGTGCTCTGCGGGAGTTGGTGAGAAGTGGGTCAGGTCATCCAAGACTGTTGTGGGTTGTGCTGTGAATTTTCAGGGCTGCGAGCGACTGGTACAGGGACTCCATCTCCCAGGAGTCCCTGTTAGCCAGACCCGAGACACCTGGGCCGCTCTCCCTGACTGACACGCCCCCACAGACGCCGCTATAAACTCTGGATTTTCAAACCTGCGTGGGACATCATTGCTGCTTTCCTTCTGGGACTGGACCCCTGCTATCGTTTGTGTGCTGCTGCTAACCTGCGCGCTGTTCCCTCTGAAGCTCTACTCCTCGCCGGACCCGCTTCGCGGGTCCCGCTTCGTTGTGTTCTGCGGGAGTTGGTGAGAAGTGGGTCAGGTCATCCAAGACTGTTGTGGGTTGTGCTGTGAATTTTCAGGGCTGCGAGCGACTGGTACAGGGACTCCATCTCCCAGGAGTCCCTGTTAGCCAGACCCGAGACACCTGGCCTGCTCTCCCTGACTGACACGCCCCCACCGACGCCTCTATAAACTCTGGATTTTCAAACCTGCGTGGGACATCATTGCTGCTTTCCTTCTGGGACTGGACCCCTGCTATCGTTTGTGTGCTGCTGCTAACCTGCGCGCTGTTCCCTCTGAAGCTCTACTCCTCGCCGGACCCTCTTCGCGGGTCCCGCTTCGTTGTGTTTTGCGGGAGTTGGTGAGAAGTGGGTCAGGTCATCCAAGACTGTTGTGGGTTGTGCTGTGAATTTTCAGGGCTGCGAGCGACTGGTACAGGGACTCCATCTCCCAGGAGTCCCTGTAAGCCAGACCCGAGACACCTGGACCGCTCTCCCTGACTGACACGCCCCCACCGACGCCGCTATAAACTCTGGATTTTCAAACCTGCGTGGGACATCATTGCTGCTTTCCTTCTGGGACTGGACCCCTGCTATTGTTTGTGTGCTGCTGCTAACCTGCGCGCTGTTCCCTCTGAAGATCTACTCCTCGCCGGACCCGCTTCGCGGGTCCCGCTTCGTTGTGTTCTGCGGGACTTGGTGAGAAGTGGGTCAGGGCATCCAAGACTGTTGTGGGTTCTGCTGTGAATTTTCAGGGCTGCGAGCAACTGGTACAGGGACTCCATCTCCCAGGAGTCCCTGTTAGCCAGACCCGAGACACCTGGGCCGCTCTCCCTGACTGACACGCCCCCACCGACGCCGCTATAAACTCTGGATTTTAAAATCTGCGTGGGACATCATTGCTGCTTTCCTTCTGGGACTGGACCCCTGCTATCGTTTGTGTGCTGCTGCTAACCTGCGCGCTGTTCCCTCTGAAGCTCTACACCTCGCCGGACCCGCTGCGCGGGTCCCGCTTCGTTGTGTTCTGCGGGAGTTGGTGAGAAGTGGGTCAGGTCATCCAAGACTGTTGTGGGTTGTGCTGTGAATTTTCAGGGCTGCGAGCGACTGGTACAGGGACTCCATCTCCCAGGAGTCCCTGTTAGCCAGACCCGAGACACCTGGGCCGCTCTCCCTGACTGACACGCCCCCACAGACGGCGCTATAAACTCTGGATTTTCAAACCTGCGTGGGACATCATTGCTGCTTTCCTTCTGGGACTGGACCCCTGCTATCGTTTGTGTGCTGCTGCTAACCTGCGCGCTGTTCCCTCTGAAGCTTTACTCCTCGCCGGACCCGCTTCGTTGTGTTCTGCGGGAGTTGGTGAGAAGTGGGTCAGGTCATCCAAGACTGTTGTGGGTTGTGCTGTGAATTTTCAGGGCTGCGAGCGACTGGTACAGGGACTCCATCTCCCAGGAGTCCCTGTTAGCCAGACCCGAGACACCTGGGCCGCTCTCCCTGACTGACACGCCCCCACCGACGCCGCTATAAACTCTGGATTTTCAAATCTGCGTGGGACATCATTGCTGCTTTCCCTCTGGGACTGGACCCCTGCTATCGTTTGTGTGCTGCTGCTAACCTGCGCGCTGTTCCCTCTGAAGCTCTACTCCTCGCCGGACCCGCTTTGTTGTGTTCTGCGGGAGTTGGTGAGAAGTGGGTCAGGTCATCCAAGACTGTTGTGGGTTGTGCTCTGAATTTTCAGGGCTGCGAGCGACTGGTACAGGGACTCCATCTCCTAGGAGTCCCTGTTAGCCAGACCCGAGACACCTGGGCCGCTCTCCCTGACTGACACGCCCCCACAGACGCCGCTATAAACTCTGGATTTTCAAATCTGTGTGGGACATCATTGCTGCTTTCCTTCTGGGACTGGACCCCTGCTATCGTTTGTGTGCTGCTGCTAACCTGCGCGCTGTTCCCTCTGAAGCTCTACTCCTCGCCGGACCCGCTGCGCGGGTCCCGCTTCGTTGTGTTCTGCGGGAGTTGGTGAGAAGTGGGTCAGGTCATCCAAGACTGTTGTGGGTTGTGCTGTGAATTTTCAGGGCTGCGAGCGACTGGTACAGGGACTCCATCTCCCAGGAGTCCCTGTTAGCCAGACCCGAGACACCTGGGCCGCTCTCCCTGACTGACACGCCCCCACCGACGCCGCTATAAACTCTGGATTTTAAAATCTGCGTGGGACATCATTGCTGCTTTCCTTCTGGGACTGGACCCCTGCTATCGTTTGTGTGCTGCTGCTAACCTGCGCGCTGTTCCCTCTGAAGCTCTACTCCTCGCCGGACACGCTTCGCGGGTCCCGCTTCGTTGTGTTCTGCGGGAGTTGGTGAGAAGTGGGTCAGGTCATCCAAGACTGTTGTGGGTTGTGCTGTGAATTTTCAGGGCTGCGAGCGACTGGTACAGGGACTCCATCTCCCAGGAGTCCCTGTTAGCCAGACCAGAGACACCTGGGCCGCTCTCCCTGACTGACACGCCCCCACCGACGCCCTATAAACTCTGGATTTTCAAATCTGCATGGGACATCATTGCTGCTTTCCTTCTGGGACTGGACCCCTGCTTTCGTTTGTGTGCTGCTGCTAACCTGCGCGCTGTTCCCTCTGAAGCTTTACTCCTCGCCGGACTGACACGCCCCCACAGACGCCGCTATAGACTCTGGATTTTCAAACCTGCGTGGGACATCATTGCTGCTTTCCTTCTGGGACTGGACCCCTGCTATCGTTTGTGTGCTGCTGCTAACCTGCGCGCTGTTCCCTCTGAAGCCCTACTCGCCGGACCCGCTTCGCGGGTCCCGCTTCAATGTGTTCTGCGGGAGTTGGTGAGAAGTGGGTCAGGTCATCCAAGACTGTTGTGGGTTGTGCTGTGAATTTTCAGGGCTGCGAGCGACTGGTACAGGGACTCCATCTCCCAGGAGTCCCTGTTAGCCAGACCCGAGACACCTGGACCGCTCTCCCTGACTGACACGCCCCCACCGACGCCGCTATAAACTCTGGATTTTCAAACCTGCGTGGGACATCATTGCTGCTTTCCTTCTGGGACTGGACCCCTGCTATCGTTTGTGTGCTGCTGCTAACCTGCGCGCTGTTCCCTCTGAAGCTCTACTCCTCGACGGACCCGCTTCGTTGTGTTCTGCGTGAGTTGGTGAGAAGTGGGTCAGGTCATCCAAAACTGTTGTGGGTTGTGCTGTGAATTTTCAGGGCTGTGAGCGACTGGTACAGGGACTCCATGTCCCAGGAGTCCCTGTTAGCCAGACCCGAGACACCTGGGCCGCTCTCCCTGACTGACACGCCCCCACCAACGCCGCTATAAACTCTGGATTTTCAAACCTGCGTGGGACATCACTGCTGCTTTCCTTCTGGGACTGGACCCCTGCTATCGTTTGTGTGCTGCTGCTAACCTGCGGGCTGTTCCCTCTGAAGCTCTACTCCTCACCGGACCCGCTTTGTGGGTCCCGCTTCGTTGTGTTCTGCGGGAGTTGGTGAGAAGTGGGTCAGGTCATCCAAGACTGTTGTGGGTTGTGCTGTGAATTTTCAGGGCTGCGAGCGACTGGTACAGGGACTCCATCTCCCAGTAATCCCTGTTAGCCAGACCCGAGACACCTGGGCCGCTCTCCCTGACTGACACGCCCCCACCGACGCCGCTATAAACTCTGGATTTTCAAACCTGCGTGGGACATCATTGCTGCTTTCCTTCTGGGACTGGACCCCTGCTATCGTTTGTGTGCTGCTGCTAACCTGCGCGCTGTTCCCTCTGAAGCTCTACTCCTCGCCGGACCCGCTACGCGGGTCCCGCTTCGTTGTGTTCTGCGGGAGTTGGTGAGAAGTGGGTCAGGTCATCCAAGACTGTTGTGGGTTGTGCTGTGAATTTTCAGGGCTGCAAGCGACTGGTACAGGGACTCCATCTCCCAGGAGTCCCTGTTAGCCAGACCCGAGACACCTGGGCTGCTCTTCCTGACTGACACGCCCCCACCAACGCCGCTATAAACTCTGGATTTTCAAATCTGCGTGGGACATCATTGCTGCTTTCATTCTGGGACTGGACGCCTGCTATCGTTTGTGTGCTGCTGCTAACCTGCGCGCTGTTCCCTCTGAAGCTCTACTCCTCGCCGGACCCGCTTCGCGAGTCCCGCTTCGTTGTGTTCTGCGGGAGTTGGTGAGAAGTGGGTCAGGTCATCCAAGACTGTTGTGGGTTGTGCTGTGAATTTTCAGGGCTGCGAGCGACTGGTACAGGGACTCCATCTCCCAGGAGTCCCTGTTAGCCAGACCCGAGACACCTGGGCCGCTCTCCCTGACTGACACGCCCCCACCGACGCCGCTATAAACTCTGGATTTTCAAACCTGCGTGGGACATCATTGCTGCTTTCCTTCTGGGACTGGACCCCTGCTATCGTTTGTGTGCTTCTGCTAACCTGCGCGCTGTTCCCTCTGAAGCTCTACTCCTCGCCGGACCCGCTTCGTTGTGTTCTGCGGGAGTTGGTGAGAAGTGGGTCAGGTCATCCAAGACTGTTGTGGGTTGTGCTGTGAATTTTCAGGGCTGCGAGCGACTGGTACAGGGACTCCATCTCCCAGGAGTCCCTGTTAACCAGACCCGAGACACCTGGGCCGCTCTCCCTGACTGACACGCCCCCACAGACGCCGCTATAAACTCTGGATTTTCAAACCTGCGTGGGACATCATTGCTGCTTTCCTTCTGGGACTGGACCCCTGCTATTGTTTGTGTGCTGCTGCTAACCTGCGCGCTGTTCCCTCTGAAGCTCTACTCCTCGCCGGACCCGCTACGCGGGTCCCGCTTCGTTGTGTTCTGCGGGAGTTGGTGAGAAGTGGGTCAGGTCATCCAAGACTGTTGTGGGTTGTGCTGTGAATTTTCAGGGCTGCGAGCGACTGGTACAGGGACTCCATCTCCCAGGAGTCCCTGTTAGCCAGACCCGAGACACCAGGACCGCTCTCCCTGACTGACACGCCCCCACCGACGCCGCTATAAACTCTGGATTTTCAAACCTGCGTGGGACATCATTGCTGCTTTCCTTCTGGGACTGGACCCCTGCTATCGTTTGTGTGCTGCTGCTAACCTGCGCGCTGTTCCCTCTGAAGCTCTACTCCTCGCCGGACCCACTGCGGGTCCCGCTTCGTTGTGTTCTGCGGGAGTTGGTGAGAAGTGGGTCAGGTCATCCAAGACTGTTGTGGGTTGTGCTGTGAATTTTCAGGGCTGCGAGCGACTGCTACAGGGACTCCATCTCCCAGGAGTCCCTGTTAGCCAGACCCGAGACACCTGGGCCGCTCTCCCTGACTGACACGCCCCCACCGACGCCGCTATAAACTCTGGATTTTCAAACCTGCGTGGGACATCATTGCTGCTTTCCTTCTGGGACTGGACCCCTGCTATCGTTTGTGTGCTGCTGCTAACCTGCGCGCTGTTCCCTCTGAAGCTTTACTCCTCGCCGGACCCGCTTCGTTGTGTTCTGCGGGAGTTGGTGAGAAGTGGGTCAGGTCATCCAAGACTGTTGTGGGTTGTGCTGTGAATTTTCAGGGCTGCGAGCGACTGGTACAGGGACTCCATCTCCCAGGAGTCCCTGTTAGCCAGACCCGAGACACCTGGGCCGCTCTCCCTGACTGACACGCCCCCACAGACGGCGCTATAAACTCTGGATTTTCAAACCTGCGTGGGACATCATTGCTGCTTTCCTTCTGGGACTGGCCCCTGCTATCGTTTGTGTGCTGCTGCTAACCTGCGCGCTGTTCCCTCTGAAGCTTTACTCCTCGCCGGACCCGCTTCGTTGTGTTCTGCGGGAGTTGGTGAGAAGTGGGTCAGGTCATCCAAGACTGTTGTGGGTTGTGCTGTGCATTTTCAGGGCTGCGAGCGACTGGTACAGGGACTCCATCTCCCAGGAGTCCCTGTTAGCCAGACCCGAGACACCTGGGCCGCTCTCCCTGACTGACACGCCCCCACCGACGCCGCTATAAACTCTGGATTTTCAAACCTGCGTGGGACATCATTGCTGCTTTCCTTCTGGGACTGGACCCCTGCTATCGTTTGTGTGCTGCTGCTAACCTGCGCGCTGTTCCCTCTGAAGCTTTACTCCTCGCCGGACCCGCTTCGTTGTGTTCTGCGGGAGTTGGTGAGAAGTGGGTCAGGTCATCCAAGACTGTTGTGGGTTGTGCTGTGAATTTTCAGGGCTGCGAGCGACTGGTACAGGGACTCCATCTCCCAGGAGTCCCTGTTAGCCAGACCCGAGACACCTGGGCCGCTCTCCCTGACTGACACGCCCCCACAGACGCCGCTATAAACTCTGGATTTTCAAATCTGCGTGGGACATCATTGCTGCTTTCCTTCTGGGACTGGACCCATGCTATCGTTTGTGTGCTCCTGCTAACCTGCGCGCTGTTCCCTCTGAAGCTCTACTCCTCGCCGGACCCGCTGCGCGGGTCCCGCTTCGTTGTGTTCTGCGGGAGTTGGTGAGAAGTGGGTCAGGTCATCCAAGACTGTTGTGGGTTGTGCTGTGAATTTTCAGGGCTGCGAGCGACTGGTACAGGGACTCCATCTCCCAGGAGTCCCTGTTAGCCAGACCAGAGACACCTGGGCCGCTCTCCCTGACTGACACGCCCCCACCGACGCCCTATAAACTCTGGATTTTCAAATCTGCATGGGACATCATTGCTGCTTTCCTTCTGGGACTGGACCCCTGCTATCGTTTGTGACCTGCTGCTAACCTGCGCGCTGTTCCCTCTGAAGCTTTACTCCTCGCCGGACTGACACGCCCCCACAGACGCCGCTATAGACTCTGGATTTTCAAACCTGCGTGGGACATCATTGCTGCTTTCCTTCTGGGACTGGACCCCTGCTATCGTTTGTGTGCTGCTGCTAACCTGCGCGCTGTTCCCTCTGAAGCCCTACTCGCCGGACCCGCTTCGCGGGTCCCGCTTCAATGTGTTCTGCGGGAGTTGGTGAGAAGTGGGTCAGGTCATCCAAGACTGTTGTGGGTTGTGCTGTGAATTTTCAGGGCTGCGAGCGACTGGTACAGGGACTCCATCTCCCAGGAGTCCCTGTTAGCCAGACCCGAGACACCTGGACCGCTCTCCCTGACTGACACGCCCCCACCGACGCCGCTATAAACTCTGGATTTTCAAACCTGCGTGGGACATCATTGCTGCTTTCCTTCTGGGACTGGACCCCTGCTATCGTTTGTGTGCTGCTGCTAACCTGCGCGCTGTTCCCTCTGAAGCTCTACTCCTCGACGGACCCGCTTCGTTGTGTTCTGCGTGAGTTGGTGAGAAGTGGGTCCGGTCATCCAAAACTGTTGTGGGTTGTGCTGTGAATTTTCAGGGCTGTGAGCGACTGGTACAGGGACTCCATCTCCCAGGAGTCCCTGTTAGCCAGACCCGAGACACCTGGGCCGCTCTCCCTGACTGACACGCCCCCACCGACGCCGCTATAAACTCTGGATTTTAAAATCTGCGTGGGACATCATTGCTGCTTTCCTTCTGGGACTGGACCCCTGCTATCGTTTGTGTGCTGCTGCTAACCTTCGCGCTGTTCCCTCTGAAGCTCTACTCCTCGCCGGACCCGCTGCGCGGGTCCCGCTTCGTTGTGTTCTGCGGGAGTTGGTGAGAAGTGGGTCAGGTCATCCAAGACTGTTGTGGGTTGTGCTGTGAATTTTCAGGGCTGCGAGCGACTGGTACAGGGACTCCATCTCCCAGGAGTCCCTGTTAGCCAGACCTGAGACACCTGGGCCGCTCTCCCTGACTGACACGCCCCCACAGACGCCGCTATAAACTCTGGATTTTCAAACCTGCGTGGGACATCATTGCTGCTTTCCTTCTGGGACTGGACCCCTGCTATCGTTTGTGTGCTGCTGCTAACCTGCGCGCTGTTCCCTCTGTAGCTCTACTCCTCGCCGGACCCGCTTCGTTATGTTCTGCGGGAGTTGGTGAGAAGTGGGTCAGGTCATCCAAGACTGTTGTGGGTTGTGCTGTGAATTTTCAGGGCTGCGAGCGACTGGTACAGGGACTCCATCTCCCAGGAGTCCCTGTTAGCCAGACCAGAGACACCTGGGCCGCTCTCCCTGACTGACACGCCCCCACCGACGCCCTATAAACTCTGGATTTTCAAATCTGCATGGGACATCATTGCTGCTTTCCTTCTGGGACTGGACCCCTGCTATCGTTTGTGTGCTGCTGCTAACCTGCGCGCTGTTCCCTCTGAAGCTCTACTCCTCGCCGGACCCGCTTCACGGGTCCCGCTTCGTTGTGTTCTGCGGGAGTTGGTGAGAAGTGGGTCAGGTCATCCAAGACTGTTGTGGGTTGTGCTGAGAATTTTCAGGGCTGCGAGCGACTGGTACAGGGACTCCATCTCCCAGGAGTCCCTGTTAGCCAGACCCGAGACACCTGGGCCGCTCTCCCTGACTGACACGCCCCCACAGAGCGCCGCTATAAACTCTGGATTTTCAAACCTGCGTGGGACATCATTGCTGCTTTCCTTCTGGGACTGGACCCCTGCTATCGTTTGTGTGCTGCTGCTAACCTGCGCGCTGTTCCCTCTGAAGCTCTACTCCTCGCCGGACCCGCTTCGCGGGTCCCGCTTCGTTGTGTTCTGCGGGAGTTGGTGAGAAGTGGGTCAGGTCATCCAAGACTGTTGTGGGTTGTGCTGTGAATTTTCAGGGCTGCGAGCGACTGGTACAGGGACTCCATCTCCCAGGAGTCCCTGTTAGCCAGACCCGAGACACCTGGGCCGCTCTCCCTGACTGACACGCCCCCACCGACGCCGCTATAAACTCTGGATTTTCAAACCTGCGTGAGACATCATTGCTGCTTTCCTTCTGGGACTGGACCCCTGCTATCTTTTGTGTGCTGCTGCTAACCTGCGCGCTGTTCCCTCTGAAGCTTTACTCCTCGCCGGACCCGCTTCGTTGTGCTCTGCGGGAGTTGGTGAGAAGTGGGTCAGGTCATCCAAGACTGTTGTGGGTTGTGCTGTGAATTTTCAGGGCTGCGAGCGACTGGTACAGGGACTCCATCTCCCAGGAGTCCCTGTTAGCCAGACCCGAGACACCTGGGCCGCTCTCCCTGACTGACACGCCCCCACAGACGCCGCTATAAACTCTGGATTTTCAAACCTGCGTGGGACATCATTGCTGCTTTCCTTCTGGGACTGGACCCCTGCTATCGTTTGTGTGCTGCTGCTAACCTGCGCGCTGTTCCCTCTGAAGCTCTACTCCTCGCCGGACCCGCTTCGCGGGTCCCGCTTCGTTGTGTTCTGCGGGAGTTGGTGAGAAGTGGGTCAGGTCATCCAAGACTGTTGTGGGTTGTGCTGTGAATTTTCAGGGCTGCGAGCGACTGGTACAGGGACTCCATCTCCCAGGAGTCCCTGTTAGCCAGACCCGAGACACCTGGCCTGCTCTCCCTGACTGACACGCCCCCACCGACGCCTCTATAAACTCTGGATTTTCAAACCTGCGTGGGACATCATTGCTGCTTTCCTTCTGGGACTGGACCCCTGCTATCGTTTGTGTGCTGCTGCTAACCTGCGCGCTGTTCCCTCTGAAGCTCTACTCCTCGCCGGACCCTCTTCGCGGGTCCCGCTTCGTTGTGTTTTGCGGGAGTTGGTGAGAAGTGGGTCAGGTCATCCAAGACTGTTGTGGGTTGTGCTGTGAATTTTCAGGGCTGCGAGCGACTGGTACAGGGACTCCATCTCCCAGGAGTCCCTGTAAGCCAGACCCGAGACACCTGGACCGCTCTCCCTGACTGACACGCCCCCACCGACGCCGCTATAAACTCTGGATTTTCAAACCTGCGTGGGACATCATTGCTGCTTTCCTTCTGGGACTGGACCCCTGCTATTGTTTGTGTGCTGCTGCTAACCTGCGCGCTGTTCCCTCTGAAGATCTACTCCTCGCCGGACCCGCTTCGCGGGTCCCGCTTCGTTGTGTTCTGCGGGACTTGGTGAGAAGTGGGTCAGGGCATCCAAGACTGTTGTGGGTTCTGCTGTGAATTTTCAGGGCTGCGAGCAACTGGTACAGGGACTCCATCTCCCAGGAGTCCCTGTTAGCCAGACCCGAGACACCTGGGCCGCTCTCCCTGACTGACACGCCCCCACCGACGCCGCTATAAACTCTGGATTTTAAAATCTGCGTGGGACATCATTGCTGCTTTCCTTCTGGGACTGGACCCCTGCTATCGTTTGTGTGCTGCTGCTAACCTGCGCGCTGTTCCCTCTGAAGCTCTACACCTCGCCGGACCCGCTGCGCGGGTCCCGCTTCGTTGTGTTCTGCGGGAGTTGGTGAGAAGTGGGTCAGGTCATCCAAGACTGTTGTGGGTTGTGCTGTGAATTTTCAGGGCTGCGAGCGACTGGTACAGGGACTCCATCTCCCAGGAGTCCCTGTTAGCCAGACCCGAGACACCTGGGCCGCTCTCCCTGACTGACACGCCCCCACAGACGGCGCTATAAACTCTGGATTTTCAAACCTGCGTGGGACATCATTGCTGCTTTCCTTCTGGGACTGGACCCCTGCTATCGTTTGTGTGCTGCTGCTAACCTGCGCGCTGTTCCCTCTGAAGCTTTACTCCTCGCCGGACCCGCTTCGTTGTGTTCTGCGGGAGTTGGTGAGAAGTGGGTCAGGTCATCCAAGACTGTTGTGGGTTGTGCTGTGAATTTTCAGGGCTGCGAGCGACTGGTACAGGGACTCCATCTCCCAGGAGTCCCTGTTAGCCAGACCCGAGACACCTGGGCCGCTCTCCCTGACTGACACGCCCCCACCGACGCCGCTATAAACTCTGGATTTTCAAATCTGCGTGGGACATCATTGCTGCTTTCCCTCTGGGACTGGACCCCTGCTATCGTTTGTGTGCTGCTGCTAACCTGCGCGCTGTTCCCTCTGAAGCTCTACTCCTCGCCGGACCCGCTTTGTTGTGTTCTGCGGGAGTTGGTGAGAAGTGGGTCAGGTCATCCAAGACTGTTGTGGGTTGTGCTCTGAATTTTCAGGGCTGCGAGCGACTGGTACAGGGACTCCATCTCCTAGGAGTCCCTGTTAGCCAGACCCGAGACACCTGGGCCGCTCTCCCTGACTGACACGCCCCCACAGACGCCGCTATAAACTCTGGATTTTCAAATCTGTGTGGGACATCATTGCTGCTTTCCTTCTGGGACTGGACCCCTGCTATCGTTTGTGTGCTGCTGCTAACCTGCGCGCTGTTCCCTCTGAAGCTCTACTCCTCGCCGGACCCGCTGCGCGGGTCCCGCTTCGTTGTGTTCTGCGGGAGTTGGTGAGAAGTGGGTCAGGTCATCCAAGACTGTTGTGGGTTGTGCTGTGAATTTTCAGGGCTGCGAGCGACTGGTACAGGGACTCCATCTCCCAGGAGTCCCTGTTAGCCAGACCCGAGACACCTGGGCCGCTCTCCCTGACTGACACGCCCCCACCGACGCCGCTATAAACTCTGGATTTTAAAATCTGCGTGGGACATCATTGCTGCTTTCCTTCTGGGACTGGACCCCTGCTATCGTTTGTGTGCTGCTGCTAACCTGCGCGCTGTTCCCTCTGAAGCTCTACTCCTCGCCGGACACGCTTCGCGGGTCCCGCTTCGTTGTGTTCTGCGGGAGTTGGTGAGAAGTGGGTCAGGTCATCCAAGACTGTTGTGGGTTGTGCTGTGAATTTTCAGGGCTGCGAGCGACTGGTACAGGGACTCCATCTCCCAGGAGTCCCTGTTAGCCAGACCAGAGACACCTGGGCCGCTCTCCCTGACTGACACGCCCCCACCGACGCCCTATAAACTCTGGATTTTCAAATCTGCATGGGACATCATTGCTGCTTTCCTTCTGGGACTGGACCCCTGCTTTCGTTTGTGTGCTGCTGCTAACCTGCGCGCTGTTCCCTCTGAAGCTTTACTCCTCGCCGGACTGACACGCCCCCACAGACGCCGCTATAGACTCTGGATTTTCAAACCTGCGTGGGACATCATTGCTGCTTTCCTTCTGGGACTGGACCCCTGCTATCGTTTGTGTGCTGCTGCTAACCTGCGCGCTGTTCCCTCTGAAGCCCTACTCGCCGGACCCGCTTCGCGGGTCCCGCTTCAATGTGTTCTGCGGGAGTTGGTGAGAAGTGGGTCAGGTCATCCAAGACTGTTGTGGGTTGTGCTGTGAATTTTCAGGGCTGCGAGCGACTGGTACAGGGACTCCATCTCCCAGGAGTCCCTGTTAGCCAGACCCGAGACACCTGGACCGCTCTCCCTGACTGACACGCCCCCACCGACGCCGCTATAAACTCTGGATTTTCAAACCTGCGTGGGACATCATTGCTGCTTTCCTTCTGGGACTGGACCCCTGCTATCGTTTGTGTGCTGCTGCTAACCTGCGCGCTGTTCCCTCTGAAGCTCTACTCCTCGACGGACCCGCTTCGTTGTGTTCTGCGTGAGTTGGTGAGAAGTGGGTCAGGTCATCCAAAACTGTTGTGGGTTGTGCTGTGAATTTTCAGGGCTGTGAGCGACTGGTACAGGGACTCCATGTCCCAGGAGTCCCTGTTAGCCAGACCCGAGACACCTGGGCCGCTCTCCCTGACTGACACGCCCCCACCAACGCCGCTATAAACTCTGGATTTTCAAACCTGCGTGGGACATCACTGCTGCTTTCCTTCTGGGACTGGACCCCTGCTATCGTTTGTGTGCTGCTGCTAACCTGCGGGCTGTTCCCTCTGAAGCTCTACTCCTCACCGGACCCGCTTTGTGGGTCCCGCTTCGTTGTGTTCTGCGGGAGTTGGTGAGAAGTGGGTCAGGTCATCCAAGACTGTTGTGGGTTGTGCTGTGAATTTTCAGGGCTGCGAGCGACTGGTACAGGGACTCCATCTCCCAGTAATCCCTGTTAGCCAGACCCGAGACACCTGGGCCGCTCTCCCTGACTGACACGCCCCCACCGACGCCGCTATAAACTCTGGATTTTCAAACCTGCGTGGGACATCATTGCTGCTTTCCTTCTGGGACTGGACCCCTGCTATCGTTTGTGTGCTGCTGCTAACCTGCGCGCTGTTCCCTCTGAAGCTCTACTCCTCGCCGGACCCGCTACGCGGGTCCCGCTTCGTTGTGTTCTGCGGGAGTTGGTGAGAAGTGGGTCAGGTCATCCAAGACTGTTGTGGGTTGTGCTGTGAATTTTCAGGGCTGCAAGCGACTGGTACAGGGACTCCATCTCCCAGGAGTCCCTGTTAGCCAGACCCGAGACACCTGGGCTGCTCTTCCTGACTGACACGCCCCCACCAACGCCGCTATAAACTCTGGATTTTCAAATCTGCGTGGGACATCATTGCTGCTTTCATTCTGGGACTGGACGCCTGCTATCGTTTGTGTGCTGCTGCTAACCTGCGCGCTGTTCCCTCTGAAGCTCTACTCCTCGCCGGACCCGCTTCGCGAGTCCCGCTTCGTTGTGTTCTGCGGGAGTTGGTGAGAAGTGGGTCAGGTCATCCAAGACTGTTGTGGGTTGTGCTGTGAATTTTCAGGGCTGCGAGCGACTGGTACAGGGACTCCATCTCCCAGGAGTCCCTGTTAGCCAGACCCGAGACACCTGGGCCGCTCTCCCTGACTGACACGCCCCCACCGACGCCGCTATAAACTCTGGATTTTCAAACCTGCGTGGGACATCATTGCTGCTTTCCTTCTGGGACTGGACCCCTGCTATCGTTTGTGTGCTTCTGCTAACCTGCGCGCTGTTCCCTCTGAAGCTCTACTCCTCGCCGGACCCGCTTCGTTGTGTTCTGCGGGAGTTGGTGAGAAGTGGGTCAGGTCATCCAAGACTGTTGTGGGTTGTGCTGTGAATTTTCAGGGCTGCGAGCGACTGGTACAGGGACTCCATCTCCCAGGAGTCCCTGTTAACCAGACCCGAGACACCTGGGCCGCTCTCCCTGACTGACACGCCCCCACAGACGCCGCTATAAACTCTGGATTTTCAAACCTGCGTGGGACATCATTGCTGCTTTCCTTCTGGGACTGGACCCCTGCTATTGTTTGTGTGCTGCTGCTAACCTGCGCGCTGTTCCCTCTGAAGCTCTACTCCTCGCCGGACCCGCTACGCGGGTCCCGCTTCGTTGTGTTCTGCGGGAGTTGGTGAGAAGTGGGTCAGGTCATCCAAGACTGTTGTGGGTTGTGCTGTGAATTTTCAGGGCTGCGAGCGACTGGTACAGGGACTCCATCTCCCAGGAGTCCCTGTTAGCCAGACCCGAGACACCAGGACCGCTCTCCCTGACTGACACGCCCCCACCGACGCCGCTATAAACTCTGGATTTTCAAACCTGCGTGGGACATCATTGCTGCTTTCCTTCTGGGACTGGACCCCTGCTATCGTTTGTGTGCTGCTGCTAACCTGCGCGCTGTTCCCTCTGAAGCTCTACTCCTCGCCGGACCCACTGCGGGTCCCGCTTCGTTGTGTTCTGCGGGAGTTGGTGAGAAGTGGGTCAGGTCATCCAAGACTGTTGTGGGTTGTGCTGTGAATTTTCAGGGCTGCGAGCGACTGCTACAGGGACTCCATCTCCCAGGAGTCCCTGTTAGCCAGACCCGAGACACCTGGGCCGCTCTCCCTGACTGACACGCCCCCACCGACGCCGCTATAAACTCTGGATTTTCAAACCTGCGTGGGACATCATTGCTGCTTTCCTTCTGGGACTGGACCCCTGCTATCGTTTGTGTGCTGCTGCTAACCTGCGCGCTGTTCCCTCTGAAGCTTTACTCCTCGCCGGACCCGCTTCGTTGTGTTCTGCGGGAGTTGGTGAGAAGTGGGTCAGGTCATCCAAGACTGTTGTGGGTTGTGCTGTGAATTTTCAGGGCTGCGAGCGACTGGTACAGGGACTCCATCTCCCAGGAGTCCCTGTTAGCCAGACCCGAGACACCTGGGCCGCTCTCCCTGACTGACACGCCCCCACAGACGGCGCTATAAACTCTGGATTTTCAAACCTGCGTGGGACATCATTGCTGCTTTCCTTCTGGGACTGGCCCCTGCTATCGTTTGTGTGCTGCTGCTAACCTGCGCGCTGTTCCCTCTGAAGCTTTACTCCTCGCCGGACCCGCTTCGTTGTGTTCTGCGGGAGTTGGTGAGAAGTGGGTCAGGTCATCCAAGACTGTTGTGGGTTGTGCTGTGCATTTTCAGGGCTGCGAGCGACTGGTACAGGGACTCCATCTCCCAGGAGTCCCTGTTAGCCAGACCCGAGACACCTGGGCCGCTCTCCCTGACTGACACGCCCCCACCGACGCCGCTATAAACTCTGGATTTTCAAACCTGCGTGGGACATCATTGCTGCTTTCCTTCTGGGACTGGACCCCTGCTATCGTTTGTGTGCTGCTGCTAACCTGCGCGCTGTTCCCTCTGAAGCTTTACTCCTCGCCGGACCCGCTTCGTTGTGTTCTGCGGGAGTTGGTGAGAAGTGGGTCAGGTCATCCAAGACTGTTGTGGGTTGTGCTGTGAATTTTCAGGGCTGCGAGCGACTGGTACAGGGACTCCATCTCCCAGGAGTCCCTGTTAGCCAGACCCGAGACACCTGGGCCGCTCTCCCTGACTGACACGCCCCCACAGACGCCGCTATAAACTCTGGATTTTCAAATCTGCGTGGGACATCATTGCTGCTTTCCTTCTGGGACTGGACCCATGCTATCGTTTGTGTGCTCCTGCTAACCTGCGCGCTGTTCCCTCTGAAGCTCTACTCCTCGCCGGACCCGCTGCGCGGGTCCCGCTTCGTTGTGTTCTGCGGGAGTTGGTGAGAAGTGGGTCAGGTCATCCAAGACTGTTGTGGGTTGTGCTGTGAATTTTCAGGGCTGCGAGCGACTGGTACAGGGACCCCACCGACGCTGCTATAAACTCTGGATTTTCAAACCTGCGTGGGACATCATTGCTGCTTTCCTTCTGGGACTGGACCCCTGCTATCGTTTGTGTGCTGCTGCTAACCTGCGCGCTGTTCCCTCTGAAGCTTTACTCCTCGCCGGACCCGCTTCGTTGTGTTCTGCGGGAGTTGGTGAGAAGTGGGTCAGGTCATCCAAGACTGTTGTGGGTTGTGCTGTGAATTTTCAGGGCTGCGAGCGACTGGTACAGGGACTCCATCTCCCAGGAGTCCCTGTTAGCCAGACCCGAGACACCTGGGCCGCTCTCCCTGACTGACACGCCCCCACAGACGGCGCTATAAACTCTGGATTTTCAAACCTGCGTGGGACATCATTGCTGCTTTCCTTCTGGGACTGGCCCCTGCTATCGTTTGTGTGCTGCTGCTAACCTGCGCGCTGTTCCCTCTGAAGCTTTACTCCTCGGCGGACCCGCTTCGTTGTGTTCTGCGGGAGTTGGTGAGAAGTGGGTCAGGTCATCCAAGACTGTTGTGGGTTGTGCTGTGAATTTTCAGGGCTGCGAGCGACTGGTACAGGGACTCCATCTCCCAGGAGTCCCTGTTAGCCAGACCCGAGACACCTGGGCCGCTCTCCCTGACTGACACGCCCCCACCGACGCCGCTTTAAACTCTGGATTTTCAAATCTGCGTGGGACATCATTGCTGCTTTCCTTCTGGGACTTGACCCCTGCTATCGTTTGTGTGCTGCTGCTAACCTGCGCGCTGTTCCCTCTGAAGCTCTACTCCTCGCCGGACCCGCTTCGTTGTGTTCTGCGGGAGTTGGTGAGAAGTGGGTCAGGTCATCCAAGACTGTTGTGGGTTGTGCTGTGAATTTTCAGGGCTGCGAGCGACTGGTACAGGGACTCCATCTCCCAGGAGTCCCTGTTAGCCAGACCCGAGACACCTGGGCCGCTCTCCCTGACTGACACGCCCCCACAGACGCCGCTATAAACTCTGGATTTTCAAATCTGCGTGGGACATCATTGCTGCTTTCCTTCTGGGACTGGACCCATGCTATCGTTTGTGTGCTCCTGCTAACCTGCGCGCTGTTCCCTCTGAAGCTCTACTCCTCGCCGGACCCGCTGCGCGGGTCCCGCTTCGTTGTGTTCTGCGGGAGTTGGTGAGAAGTGGGTCAGGTCATCCAAGACTGTTGTGGGTTGTGCTGTGAATTTTCAGGGCTGCGAGCGACTGGTACAGGGACTCCATCTCCCAGGAGTCCCTGTTAGCCAGACCCGAGACACCTGGGCCGCTCTCCCTGACTGACACGCACCCACAGACGCCGCTATAAACTCTGGATTTTCAAACCTGCGTGGAACATCATTGCTGCTTTCCTTCTGGGACTGGACCCCTGCTATCGTTTGTGTGCTGCTGCTAACCTGCGCGCTGTTCCCTCTGAAGCTCTACTCCTCGCCAGACCCGCTTCGCGGGTCCCGCTTCGTTGTGTTCTGCGGGAGTTGGTGAGAAGTGGGTCAGGTCATCCAAGACTGTTGTGGGTTGTGCTGTGAATTTTCAGGGCTGCGAGCGACTGGTACAGGGACTCCATCTCCCAGGAGTCCCTGTTAGCCAGACCCGAGACACCTGGACTACTCTCCCTGACTAACATGCCCCCACCGACGCCGCTATAAACTCTGGATTTTCAAACCTGCGTGGGACATCATTGCTGCTTTCCTTCTGGGACTGGACCCCTGCTATCGTTTGTGTGCTGCTGCTAACCTGCGCGCTGTTCCCTCTGAAGCTTTACTCCTCGCCGGACCCGCTTCGTTGTGTTCTGCGGGAGTTGGTGAGAAGTGGGTCAGGTCATCCAAGACTGTTGTGGGTTGTGCTGTGAATTTTCAGGGCTGCAAGCGACTGGTACAGGGACTCCATCTCCCAGGAGTCCCTGTTAACCAGACCCGAGACACCTGGGCCGCTCTCCCTGACTGACACGCCCCCACAGACGCCGCTATAAACTCTGGATTTTCAAACCTGCGTGGGACATCATTGCTGCTTTCCTTCTGGGACTGGACCCCTGCTATTGTTTGTGTGCTGCTGCTAACCTGCGCGCTGTTCCCTCTGAAGCTCTACTCCTCGCCGGACCCGCTACGCGGGTCCCGCTTCGTTGTGTTCTGCGGGAGTTGGTGAGAAGTGGGTCAGGTCATCCAAGACTGTTGTGGGTTGTGCTGTGAATTTTCAGGGCTGCGAGCGACTGGTACAGGGACTCCATCTCCCAGGAGTCCCTGTTAGCCAGACCCGAGACACCAGGACCGCTCTCCCTGACTGACACGCCCCCACCGACGCCGCTATAAACTCTGGATTTTCAAACCTGCGTGGGACATCATTGCTGCTTTCCTTCTGGGACTGGACCCCTGCTATCGTTTGTGTGCTGCTGCTAACCTGCGCGCTGTTCCCTCTGAAGCTCTACTCCTCGCCGGACCCACTGCGGGTCCCGCTTCGTTGTGTTCTGCGGGAGTTGGTGAGAAGTGGGTCAGGTCATCCAAGACTGTTGTGGGTTGTGCTGTGAATTTTCAGGGCTGCGAGCGACTGGTACAGGGACTCCATCTCCCAGGAGTCCCTGTTAGCCAGACCCGAGACACCTGGGCCGCTCTCCCTGACTGACACGCCCCCACCGACGCCGCTATAAACTCTGGATTTTCAAACCTGCGTGGGACATCATTGCTGCTTTCCTTCTGGGACTGGACCCCTGCTATCGTTTGTGTGCTGCTGCTAACCTGCGCGCTGTTCCCTCTGAAGCTTTACTCCTCGCCGGACCCGCTTCGTTGTGTTCTGCGGGAGTTGGTGAGAAGTGGGTCAGGTCATCCAAGACTGTTGTGGGTTGTGCTGTGAATTTTCAGGGCTGCGAGCGACTGGTACAGGGACTCCATCTCCCAGGAGTCCCTGTTAGCCAGACCCGAGACACCTGGGCCGCTCTCCATGACTGACACGCCCCCACAGACGGCGCTATAAACTCTGGATTTTCAAACCTGCGTGGGACATCATTGCTGCTTTCCTTCTGGGACTGGCCCCTGCTATCGTTTTTGTGCTGCTGCTAACCTGCGCGCTGTTCCCTCTGAAGCTTTACTCCTCGCCGGACCCGCTTCGTTGTGTTCTGCGGGAGTTGGTGAGAAGTGGGTCAGGTCATCCAAGACTGTTGTGGGTTGTGCTGTGAATTTTCAGGGCTGCGAGCGACTGGTACAGGGACTCCATCTCCCAGGAGTCCCTGTTAGCCAGACCCGAGACACCTGGGCCGCTCTCCCTGACTGACACGCCCCCACCGACGCCGCTATAAACTCTGGATTTTCAAATCTGCGTGGGACATCATTGCTGCTTTCCTTCTGGGACTGGACCCCTGCTATCGTTTGTGTGCTGCTGCTAACCTGCGCGCTGTTCCCTCTGAAGCTCTACTCCTCGCCGGACCCGCTTCGTTGTGTTCTGCGGGAGTTGGTGAGAAGTGGGTCAGGTCATCCAAGACTGTTGTGGGTTGTGCTGTGAATTTTCAGGGCTGCGAGCGACTGGTACAGGGACTCCATCTCCCAGGAGTCCCTGTTAGCCAGACCCGAGACACCTGGGCCGCTCTCCCTGACTGACACGCCCCCACAGACACCGCTATAAACTCTGGATTTTCAAATCTGCGTGGGACATCATTGCTGCTTTCCTTCTGGGACTGGACCCATGCTATCGTTTGTGTGCTCCTGCTAACCTGCGCGCTGTTCCCTCTGAAGCTCTACTCCTCGCCGGACCCGCTGCGCGGGTCCCGCTTCGTTGTGTTCTGCGGGAGTTGGTGAGAAGTGGGTCAGGTCATCCAAGACTGTTGTGGGTTGTGCTGTGAATTTTCAGGGCTGCGAGCGACTGGTACAGGGACTCCATCTCCCAGGAGTCCCTGTTAGCCAGACCCGAGACACCTGGGCCGCTCTCCCTGACTGACACGCCCCCACAGACGCCGCTATAAACTCTGGATTTTCAAACCTGCGTGGAACATCATTGCTGCTTTCCTTCTGGGACTGGACCCCTGCTATCGTTTGTGTGCTGCTGCTAACCTGCGCGCTGTTCCCTCTGAAGCTCTACTCCTCGCCAGACCCGCTTCGCGGGTCCCGCTTCGTTGTGTTCTGCGGGAGTTGGTGAGAAGTGGGTCAGGTCATCCAAGACTGTTGTGGGTTGTGCTGTGAATTTTCAGGGCTGCGAGCGACTGGTACAGGGACTCCATCTCCCAGGAGTCCCTGTTAGCCAGACCCGAGACACCTGGACTACTCTCCCTGACTAACATGCCCCCACCGACGCCGCTATAAACTCTGGATTTTCAAACCTGCGTGGGACATCATTGCTGCTTTCCTTCTGGGACTGGACCCCTGCTATCGTTTGTGTGCTGCTGCTAACCTGCGCGCTGTTCCCTCTGAAGCTTTACTCCTCGCCGGACCCGCTTCGTTGTGTTCTGCGGGAGTTGGTGAGAAGTGGGTCAGGTCATCCAAGACTGTTGTGGGTTGTGCTGTGAATTTTCAGGGCTGCAAGCGACTGGTACAGGGACTCCATCTCCCAGGAGTCCCTGTTAGCCAGACCCGAGACAGCTGGGCCGCTCTCCCTGACTGACACACCCCCACAGACGCCGCTATAAACTCTGGATTTTCAAACCTGCGTGGGACATCATTGCTGCTTTCCTTCTGGGACTGGACCCCTGCTATCGTTTGTGTGCTGCTGCTAACCTGCGCGCTGTTCCCTCTGAAGCTCTACTCCTCGCCGGACCCGCTTCGCGGGTCCCGCTTCGTTGTGTTCTGCGGGAGTTGGTGAGAAGTGGGTCAGGTCATCCAAGACTGTTGTGGGTTGTGCTGTGAATTTTCAGGGCTGCGAGCGACTGGTACAGGGACTCCATCTCCCAGGAGTCCCTGTAAGCCAGACCGAGACACCTGGACCGCTCTCCCTGACTGACACGCCCCCACCGACGCCGCTATAAACTCTGGATTTTCAAACCTGCGTGGGACATCATTGCTGCTTTCCTTCTGGGACTGGACCCCTGCTATCAGATGTGTGCTGCTGCTAACCTGCGCGCTGTTCCCTCTGAAGCTCTACTCCTCGCCGGACCCGCTTCGCGGGTCCCTCTTCGTTGTGTTCTGCGGGAGTTGGTGAGAAGTGGGTCAGTTCATCCAAGACTGTTGTGGGTTCTGCTGTGAATTTTCAGGGCTGCGAGCGACTGGAACAGGGACTCCATCTCCCAGGAGTCCCTGTTAGCCAGACCCGAGACACCTGGGCCGCTCTCCCTGACTGACACGCCCCCACCGACGCCGCTATAAACTCTGGATTTTAAAATCTGCGTGGGACATCATTGCTGCTTTCCTTCTGGGACTGGACCCCTGCTATCGTTTGTATGCTGCTGCTAACCTTCGCGCTGTTCCCTCTGAAGCTCTACTCCTCGCCGGACCCGCTGCGCGGGTCCCGCTTCGTTGTGTTCTGCGGGAGTTGGTGAGAACTGGGTCAGGTCATCCAAGACTGTTGTGGGTTGTGCTGTGAATTTTCAGGGCTGCGAGCGACTGGTACAGGGACTCCATCTCCCAGGAGTCCCTGTTAGCCAGACCTGAGACACCTGGGCCGCTCTCCCTGACTGACACGCCCCCACAGACGCCGCTATAAACTCTGGATTTTCAAACCTGCGTGGGACATCATTGCTGCTTTCCTTCTGGGACTGGACCCCTGCTATCGTTTGTGTGCTGCTGCTAACCTGCGCGCTGTTCCCTCTGAAGATCTACTCCTCGCCGGACCCGCTTCGTTATCTTCTGCGGGAGTTGGTGAGAAGTGGGTCAGGTCATCCAAGACTGTTGTGGGTTGTGCTGTGAATTTTCAGGGCTGCGAGCGACTGGTACAGGGACTCCATCTCCCAGGAGTCCCTGTTAGCCAGACCAGAGACACCTGGGCCGCTCTCCCTGACTGACACGCCCCCACCGACGCCCTATAAACTCTGGATTTTCAAATCTGCATGGGACATCATTGCTGCTTTCCTTCTGGGACTGGACCCCTGCTATCGTTTGTGTGCTGCTGCTAACCTGCGCGCTGTTCCCTCTGAAGCTCTACTCCTCGCCGGACCCGCTTCACGGGTCCCGCTTCCTTGTGTTCTGCGGGAGTTGGTGAGAAGTGGGTCAGGTCATCCAAGACTGTTGTGGGTTGTGCTGAGAATTTTCAGGGCTGCGAGCGACTGGTACAGGGACTCCATCTCCCAGGAGTCCCTGTTAGCCAGACCCGAGACACCTGGGCCGCTCTCCCTGACTGACACGCCCCCACAGAGCGCCGCTATAAACTCTGGATTTTCAAACCTGCGTGGGACATCATTGCTGCTTTCCTTCTGGGACTGGACCCCTGCTATCGTTTGTGTGCTGCTGCTAACCTGCGCGCTGTTCCCTCTGAAGCTCTACTCCTCGCCGGACCCGCTGCGCGGGTCCCGCTTCGTTGTGTTCTGCGGGAGTTGGTGAGAAGTGGGTCAGGTCATCCAAGACTGTTGTGGGTTGTGCTGTGAATTTTCAGGGCTGCGAGCGACTGGTACAGGGACTCCATCTCCCAGGAGTCCCTGTTAGCCAGACCCGAGACACCTGGGCCGCTCTCCCTGACTGACACGCCCCCACAGACGCCGCTATAAACTCTGGATTTTCAAACCTGCGTGGAACATCATTGCTGCTTTCCTTCTGGGACTGGACCCCTGCTATCGTTTGTGTGCTGCTGCTAACCTGCGCGCTGTTCCCTCTGAAGCTCTACTCCTCGCCAGACCCGCTTCGCGGGTCCCGCTTCGTTGTGTTCTGCGGGAGTTGGTGAGAAGTGGGTCAGGTCATCCAAGACTGTTGTGGGTTGTGCTGTGAATTTTCAGGGCTGCGAGCGACTGGTACAGGGACTCCATCTCCCAGGAGTCCCTGTTAGCCAGACCCGAGACACCTGGACTACTCTCCCTGACTAACATGCCCCCACCGACGCCGCTATAAACTCTGGATTTTCAAACCTGCGTGGGACATCATTGCTGCTTTCCTTCTGGGACTGGACCCCTGCTATCGTTTGTGTGCTGCTGCTAACCTGCGCGCTGTTCCCTCTGAAGCTTTACTCCTCGCCGGACCCGCTTCGTTGTGTTCTGCGGGAGTTGGTGAGAAGTGGGTCAGGTCATCCAAGACTGTTGTGGGATGTGCTGTGAATTTTCAGGGCTGCAAGCGACTGGTACAGGGACTCCATCTCCCAGGAGTCCCTGTTAGCCAGACCCGAGACAGCTGGGCCGCTCTCCCTGACTGACACACCCCCACAGACGCCGCTATAAACTCTGGATTTTCAAACCTGCGTGGGACATCATTGCTGCTTTCCTTCTGGGACTGGACCCCTGCTATCGTTTGTGTGCTGCTGCTAACCTGCGCGCTGTTCCCTCTGAAGCTCTACTCCTCGCCGGACCCGCTTCGCGGGTCCCGCTTCGTTGTGTTCTGCGGGAGTTGGTGAGAAGTGGGTCAGGTCATCCAAGACTGTTGTGGGTTGTGCTGTGAATTTTCAGGGCTGAGAGCGACTGGTACAGGGACTCCATCTCCCAGGAGTCCCTGTAAGCCAGACCGAGACACCTGGACCGCTCTCCCTGACTGACACGCCCCCACCGACGCCGCTATAAACTCTGGATTTTCAAACCTGCGTGGGACATCATTGCTGCTTTCCTTCTGGGACTGGACCCCTGCTATCAGATGTGTGCTGCTGCTAACCTGCGCGCTGTTCCCTCTGAAGCTCTACTCCTCGCCGGACCCGCTTCGCGGGTCCCTCTTCGTTGTGTTCTGCGGGAGTTGGTGAGAAGTGGGTCAGTTCATCCAAGACTGTTGTGGGTTCTGCTGTGAATTTTCAGGGCTGCGAGCGACTGGAACAGGGACTCCATCTCCCAGGAGTCCCTGTTAGCCAGACCCGAGACACCTGGGCCGCTCTCCCTGACTGACACGCCCCCACCGACGCCGCTATAAACTCTGGATTTTAAAATCTGCGTGGGACATCATTGCTGCTTTCCTTCTGGGACTGGACCCCTGCTATCGTTTGTGTGCTGCTGCTAACCTTCGCGCGGTTCCCTCTGAAGCTCTACTCCTCGCCGGACCCGCTGCGCGGGTCCCGCTTCGTTGTGTTCTGCGGGAGTTGGTGAGAACTGGGTCAGGTCATCCAAGACTGTTGTGGGTTGTGCTGTGAATTTTCAGGTCTGCGAGCGACTGGTACCGGGACTCCATCTCCCAGGAGTCCCTGTTAGCCAGACCTGAGACACCTGGGCCGCTCTCCCTGACTGACACGCCCCCACAGACGCCGCTATAAACTCTGGATTTTCAAACCTGCGTGGGACATCATTGCTGCTTTCCTTCTGGGACTGGACCCCTGCTATCGTTTGTGTGCTGCTGCTAACCTGCGCGCTGTTCCCTCTGAAGATCTACTCCTCGCCGGACCCGCTTCGTTATCTTCTGCGGGAGTTGGTGAGAAGTGGGTCAGGTCATCCAAGACTGTTGTGGGTTGTGCTGTGAATTTTCAGGGCTGCGAGCGACTGGTACAGGGACTCCATCTCCCAGGAGTCCCTGTTAGCCAGACCAGAGACACCTGGGCCGCTCTCCCTGACTGACACGCCCCCACCGACGCCCTATAAACTCTGGATTTTCAAATCTGCATGGGACATCATTGCTGCTTTCCTTCTGGGACTGGACCCCTGCTATCGTTTGTGTGCTGCTGCTAACCTGCGCGCTGTTCCCTCTGAAGCTCTACTCCTCGCCGGACCCGCTTCACGGGTCCCGCTTCCTTGTGTTCTGCGGGAGTTGGTGAGAAGTGGGTCAGGTCATCCAAGACTGTTGTGGGTTGTGCTGAGAATTTTCAGGGCTGCGAGCGACTGGTACAGGGACTCCATCTCCCAGGAGTCCCTGTTAGCCAGACCCGAGACACCTGGGCCGCTCTCCCTGACTGACACGCCCCCACAGAGCGCCGCTATAAACTCTGGATTTTCAAACCTGCGTGGGACATCATTGCTGCTTTCCTTCTGGGACTGGACCCCTGCTATCGTTTGTGTGCTGCTGCTAACCTGCGCGCTGTTCCCTCTGAAGCTCTACTCCTCGCCGGACCCGCTTCGCGGGTCCCGCTTCGTTGTGTTCTGCGGGAGTTGGTGAGAAGTGGGTCAGGTCATCCAAGACTGTTGTGGGTTGTGTTGTGAATTTTCAGGGCTGCGAGCGACTGGTACAGGGACTCCATCTCCCAGGAGTCCCTGTTAGCCAGACCCGAGACACCTGGGCCGCTCTCCCTGACTGATACGCCCCCACCGACGCCGCTATAAACTCTGGATTTTCAAACCTGCGTGAGACATCATTGCTGCTTTCCTTCTGGGACTGGACCCCTGCTATCTTTTGTGTGCTGCTGCTAACCTGCGCGCTGTTCCCTCTGAAGCTTTACTCCTCGCCGGACCCGCTTCGTTGTGTTCTGCGGGAGTTGGTGAGAAGTGGGTCAGGTCATCCAAGACTGTTGTGGGTTGTGCTGTGAATTTTCAGGGCTGCGAGCGACTGGTACAGGGACTCCATCTCCCAGGAGTCCCTGTAAGCCAGACCGAGACACCTGGACCGCTCTCCCTGACTGACACGCCCCCACCGACGCCGCTATAAACTCTGGATTTTCAAACCTGCGTGGGACATCATTGCTGCTTTCCTTCTGGGACTGGACCACTGCTATCAGATGTGTGCTGCTGCTAACCTGCGCGCTGTTCCCTCTGAAGCTCTACTCCTCGCCGGACCCGCTTCGCGGGTCCCTCTTCGTTGTGTTCTGCGGGAGTTGGTGAGAAGTGGGTCAGTTCATCCAAGACTGTTGTGGGTTCTGCTGTGAATTTTCAGGGCTGCGAGCGACTGGTACAGGGACTCCATCTCCCAGGAGTCCCTGTTAGCCAGACCCGAGACACCTGGGCTGCTCTCCCTGACTGACACGCCCCCACCGACGCCGCTATAAACTCTGGATTTTAAAATCTGCGTGGGACATCATTGCTGCTTTCCTTCTGGGACTGGACCCCTGCTATCGTTTGTGTGCTGCTGCTAACCTTCGCGCTGTTCCCTCTGAAGCTCTACTCCTCGCCGGACCCGCTGCGCGGGTCCCGCTTCGTTGTGTTCTGCGGGAGTTGGTGAGAAGTGGGTCAGGTCATCCAAGACTGTTGTGGGTTGTGCTGTGAATTTTCAGGGCTGCGAGCGACTGGTACAGGGACTCCATCTCCCAGGAGTCCCTGTTAGCCAGACCTGAGACACCTGGGCCGCTCTCCCTGACTGACACGCCCCCACAGACGCCGCTATAAACTCTGGATTTTCAAACCTGCGTGGGACATCATTGCTGCTTTCCTTCTGGGACTGGACCCCTGCTATCGTTTGTGTGCTGCTGCTAACCTGCGCGCTGTTCCCTCTGAAGCTCTACTCCTCGCCGGACCCGCTTCGTTATGTTCTGCGGGAGTTGGTGAGAAGTGGGTCAGGTCATCCAAGACTGTTGTGGGTTGTGCTGTGAATTTTCAGGGCTGCGAGCGACTGGTACAGGGACTCCATCTCCCAGGAGTCCCTGTTAGCCAGACCAGAGACACCTGGGCCGCTCTCCCTGACTGACACGCCCCCACCGACGCCCTATAAACTCTGGATTTTCAAATCTGCATGGGACATCATTGCTGCTTTCCTTCTGGGACTGGACCCCTGCTATCGTTTGTGTGCTGCTGCTAACCTGCGCGCTGTTCCCTCTGAAGCTCTACTCCTCGCCGGACCCGCTTCACGGGTCCCGCTTCGTTGTGTTCTGCGGGAGTTGGTGAGAAGTGGGTCAGGTCATCCAAGACTGTTGTGGGTTGTGCTGAGAATTTTCAGGGCTGCGAGCGACTGGTACAGGGACTCCATCTCCCAGGAGTCCCTGTTAGCCAGACCCGAGACACCTGGGCCGCTCTCCCTGACTGACACGCCCCCACAGAGCGCCGCTATAAACTCTGGATTTTCAAACCTGCGTGGGACATCATTGCTGCTTTCCTTCTGGGACTGGACCCCTGCTATCGTTTGTGTGCTGCTGCTAACCTGCGCGCTGTTCCCTCTGAAGCTCTACTCCTCGCCGGACCCGCTTCGCGGGTCCCGCTTCGTTGTGTTCTGCGGGAGTTGGTGAGAAGTGGGTCAGGTCATCCAAGACTGTTGTGGGTTGTGCTGTGAATTTTCAGGGCTGCGAGCGACTGGTACAGGGACTCCATCTCCCAGGAGTCCCTGTTAGCCAGACCCGAGACACCTGGGCCGCTCTCCCTGACTGACACGCCCCCACCGACGCCGCTATAAACTCTGGATTTTCAAATCTGCGTGAGACATCATTGCTGCTTTCCTTCTGGGACTGGACCCCTGCTATCTTTTGTGTGCTGCTGCTAACCTGCGCGCTGTTCCCTCTGAAGCTTTACTCCTCGCCGGACCCGCTTCGTTGTGCTCTGCGGGAGTTGGTGAGAAGTGGGTCAGGTCATCCAAGACTGTTGTGGGTTGTGCTGTGAATTTTCAGGGCTGCGAGCGACTGGTACAGGGACTCCATCTCCCAGGAGTCCCTGTTAGCCAGACCCGAGACACCTGGGCCGCTCTCCCTGACTGACACGCCCCCACAGACGCCGCTATAAACTCTGGATTTTCAAACCTGCGTGGGACATCATTGCTGCTTTCCTTCTGGGACTGGACCCCTGCTATCGTTTGTGTGCTGCTGCTAACCTGCGCGCTGTTCCCTCTGAAGCTCTACTCCTCGCTGGACCCGCTTCGCGGGTCCCGCTTCGTTGTGTTCTGCGGGAGTTGGTGAGAAGTGGGTCAGGTCATCCAAGACTGTTGTGGGTTGTGCTGTGAATTTTCAGGGCTGCGAGCGACTGGTACAGGGACTCCATCTCCCAGGAGTCCCTGTTAGCCAGACCCGAGACACCTGGCCTGCTCTCCCTGACTGACACGCCCCCACCGACGCCTCTATAAACTCTGGATTTTCAAACCTGCGTGGGACATCATTGCTGCTTTCCTTCTGGGACTGGACCCCTGCTATCGTTTGTGTGCTGCTGCTAACCTGCGCGCTGTTCCCTCTGAAGCTTTACTCCTCGCCGGACCCGCTTCGTTGTGTTCTGCGGGAGTTGTTGAGAAGTGGGTCAGGTCATCCAAGACTGTTGTGGGTTGTGCTGTGAATTTTCAGGGCTGCGAGCGACTGGTACAGGGACTCCATCTCCCAGGAGTCCCTATTAGCCAGACCCGAGACAGCTGGGCCGCTCTCCCTGACTGACACGCCCCCACAGACGCCTCTATAAACTCTGGATTTTCAAACCTGCGTGGGACATCATTGCTGCTTTCCTTCTGGGACTGGACCCCTGCTATCGTTTGTGTGCTGCTGCTAACCTGCGCGCTGTTCCCTCTGAAGCCCTACTCGCCGGACCCTCTTCGCGGGTCCCGCTTCGTTGTGTTTTGCGGGAGTTGGTGAGAAGTGGGTCAGGTCATCCAAGACTGTTGTGGGTTGTGCTGTGAATTTTCAGGGCTGCGAGCGACTGGTACAGGGACTCCATCTCCCAGGAGTCCCTGTAAGCCAGACCCGAGACACCTGGACCGCTCTCCCTGACTGACACGCCCCCACCGACGCCGCTATAAACTCTGGATTTTCAAACCTGCGTGGGACATCATTGCTGCTTTCCTTCTGGGACTGGACCCCTGCTATCGTTTGTGTGCTGCTGCTAACCTGCGCGCTGTTCCCTCTGAAGCTCTACTCCTCGACGGACCCGCTTCGTTGTGTTCTGCGTGAGTTGGTGAGAAGTGGGTCAGGTCATCCAAAACTGTTGTGGGTTGTGCTGTGAATTTTCAGGGCTGTGAGCGACTGGTACAGGGACTCCATGTCCCAGGAGTCCCTGTTAGCCAGACCCGAGACACCTGGGCCGCTCTCCCTGACTGACACGCCCCCACCAACGCCGCTATAAACTCTGGATTTTCAAACCTGCGTGGGACATCACTGCTGCTTTCCTTCTGGGACTGGACCCCTGCTATCGTTTGTGTGCTGCTGCTAACCTGCGGGCTGTTCCCTCTGAAGCTCTACTCCTCACCGGACCCGCTTTGTGGGTCCCGCTTCGTTGTGTTCTGCGGGAGTTGGTGAGAAGTGGGTCAGGTCATCCAAGACTGTTGTGGGTTGTGCTGTGAATTTTCAGGGCTGCGAGCGACTGGTACAGGGACTCCATCTCCCAGTAATCCCTGTTAGCCAGACCCGAGACACCTGGGCCGCTCTCCCTGACTGACACGCCCCCACCGACGCCGCTATAAACTCTGGATTTTCAAACCTGCGTGGGACATCATTGCTGCTTTCCTTCTGGGACTGGACCCCTGCTATCGTTTGTGTGCTGCTGCTAACCTGCGCGCTGTTCCCTCTGAAGCTCTACTCCTCGCCGGACCCGCTACGCGGGTCCCGCTTCGTTGTGTTCTGCGGGAGTTGGTGAGAAGTGGGTCAGGTCATCCAAGACTGTTGTGGGTTGTGCTGTGAATTTTCAGGGCTGCAAGCGACTGGTACAGGGACTCCATCTCCCAGGAGTCCCTGTTAGCCAGACCCGAGACACCTGGGCTGCTCTTCCTGACTGACATGCCCCCACCAACGCCGCTATAAACTCTGGATTTTCAAATCTGCGTGGGACATCATTGCTGCTTTCATTCTGGGACTGGACGCCTGCTATCGTTTGTGTGCTTCTGCTAACCTGCGCGCTGTTCCCTCTGAAGCTCTACTCCTCGCCGGACCCGCTTCGTTGTGTTCTGCGGGAGTTGGTGAGAAGTGGGTCAGGTCATCCAAGACTGTTGTGGGTTGTGCTGTGAATTTTCAGGGCTGCGAGCGACTGGTACAGGGACTCCATCTCCCAGGAGTCCCTGTTAGCCAGACCCGAGACACCTGGGCCGCTCTCCCTGACTGACACGCCCCCACAGACGCCGCTATAAACTCTGGATTTTCAAACCTGCGTGGGACATCATTGCTGCTTTCCTTCTGGGACTGGACCCCTGCTATTGTTTGTGTGCTGCTGCTAACCTGCGCGCTGTTCCCTCTGAAGCTCTACTCCTCGCCGGACCCGCTACGCGGGTCCCGCTTCGTTGTGTTCTGCGGGAGTTGGTGAGAAGTGGGTCAGGTCATCCAAGACTGTTGTGGGTTGTGCTGTGAATTTTCAGGGCTGCGAGCGACTGGTACAGGGACTCCATCTCCCAGGAGTCCCTGTTAGCCAGACCCGAGACACCAGGACCGCTCTCCCTGACTGACACGCCCCCACCGACGCCGCTATAAACTCTGGATTTTCAAACCTGCGTGGGACATCATTGCTGCTTCCCTTCTGGGACTGGACCCCTGCTATCATTTGTGTGCTGCTGCTAACCTGCGCGCTGTTCCCTCTGAAGCTTTACTCCTCGCCGGACTGACACGCCCCCACAGACGCCGCTATAAACTCTGGATTTTCAAACCTGCGTGGGACATCATTGCTGCTTTCCTTCTGGGACTGGACCCCTGCTATCGTTTGTGTGCTGCTGCTAACCTGCGCGCTGTTCCCTCTGAAGCTCTACTCGCCGGACCCGCTTCGCGGGTCCCGCTTCGTTATGTTCTGCGGGAGTTGGTGAGAAGTGGGTCAGGTCATCCAAGACTGTTGTGGGTTGTGCTGTGAATTTTCAGGGCTGCGAGCGACTGGTACAGGGACTCCATCTCCCTGGAGTCCCTGTTAGCCAGACCCGAGACACCTGGACCGCTCTCCCTGACTGACACGCTCCCACCGACGCCGCTATAAACTCTGGATTTTCAAACCTGCGTGGGACATCATTGCTGCTTTCCTTCTGGGACTGGACCCCTGCTATCGTTTGTGTGCTGCTGCTAACCTGCGCGCTGTTCCCTCTGAAGCTCTACTCCTCGCCGGACCCGCTTCGTTGTGTTCTGCGGGAGTTGGTGAGAAGTGGGTCAGGTCATCCAAGACTGTTGTGGGTTGTGCTGTGAATATTCAGGGCCGCGAGCGACTGGTACAGGGACTCCATCTCCCAGGAGTCCCTGTTAGCCAGACCCGAGACACCTGGGCCGCTCTCCCTGACTGACACGCCCCCACAGACGCCGCTATAAACTCTGAATTTTCAAACCTGCGTGGGACATCATTGCTGCTTTCCTTCTGGGACTGGACCCCTGCTATTGTTTGTGTGCTGCTGCTAACCTGCGCGCTGTTCCCTCTGAAGCTCTACTCCTCGCCGGACCCGCTACGCGGGTCCCGCTTCGTTGTGTTCTGCGGGAGTTGGTGAGAAGTGGGTCAGGTCATCCAAGACTGTTGTGGGTTGTGCTGTGAATTTTCAGGGCTGCGAGCGACTGGTACAGGGACTCCATCTCCCAGGAGGACCTGTTAGCCAGACCCGAGACACCTGGACCGCTCTCCCTGACTGACACGCCCCTACCGACGCCGCTATAAACTCTGGATTTTCAAACCTGCGTGGGACATCATTGCTGCTTCCCTTCTGGGACTGGACCCCTGCTATCGTTTGTGTGCTGCTGCTAACCTGCGCGCTGTTCCCTCTGAAGCTTTACTCCTCGCCGGACTGACACGCCCCCACAGACGCCGCTATAAACTCTGGATTTTCAAACCTGCGTGGGACATCATTGCTGCTTTCCTTCTGGGACTGGACCCCTGCTATCGTTTGTGTGCTGCTGCTAACCTGCGCGCTGTTCCCTCTGAAGCTTTACTCCTCGCCGGACCCGCTTCGTTGTGTTCTGCGGGAGTTGGTGAGAAGTGGGTCAGGTCATCCAAGACTGTTGTGGGTTGTGCTGTGAATTTTCAGGGCTGCGAGCGACTGGTACAGGGACTCCATCTCCCAGGAGTCCCTGTTAGCCAGACCCGAGACACCTGGGCCGCTCTCCCTGACTGACACGCCCCCACAGACGGCGCTATAAACTCTGGATTTTCAAACCTGCGTGGGACATCATTGCTGCTTTCCTTCTGGGACTGGCCCCTGCTATCGTTTGTGTGCTGCTGCTAACCTGCGCGCTGTTCCCTCTGAAGCTTTACTCCTCGCCGGACCCGCTTCGTTGTGTTCTGCGGGAGTTGGTGAGAAGTGGGTCAAGTCATCCAAGACTGTTGTGGGTTGTGCTGTGAATTTTCAGGGCTGCGAGCGACTGGTACAGGGACTCCATCTCCCAGGAGTCCCTGTTAGCCAGACCCGAGACACCTGGGCCGCTCTCCCTGACTGACACGCCCCCACCGACGCCGCTATAAACTCTGGATTTTCAAATCTGCGTGGGACATCATTGCTGCTTTCCTTCTGGGACTGGACCCCTGCTATCGTTTGTGTGCTGCTGCTAACCTGCGCGCTGTTCCCTCTGAAGCTCTACTCCTCGCTGGACCCGCTTCGTTGTGTTCTGCGGGAGTTGGTGAGAAGTGGGTCAGGTCATCCAAGACTGTTGTGGGTTGTGCTGTGAATTTTCAGGGCTGCGAGCGACTGGTACAGGGACTCCATCTCCCAGGAGTCCCTGTTAGCCAGACCCGAGACACCTGGGCCGCTCTCCCTGACTGACACGCCCCCACAGACGCCGCTATAAACTCTGGATTTTCAAACCTGCGTGGAACATCATTGCTGCTTTCCTTCTGGGACTGGACCCCTGCTATCGTTTGTGTGCTGCTGCTAACCTGCGCGCTGTTCCCTCTGAAGCTCTACTCCTCGCCAGACCCGCTTCGCGGGTCCCGCTTCATTGTGTTCTGCGGGAGTTGGTGAGAAGTGGGTCAGGTCATCCAAGACTGTTGTGGGTTGTGCTGTGAATTTTCAGGGCTGCGAGCGACTGGTACAGGGACTCCATCTCCCAGGAGTCCCTATTAGCCAGACCCGAGACAGCTGGGCCGCTCTCCCTGACTGACACGCCCCCACAGACGCCTCTATAAACTCTGGATTTTTAAACCTGCGTGGGACATCATTGCTGCTTTCCTTCTGGGACTGGACCCCTGCTATCGTTTGTGTGCTGCTGCTAACCTGCGCGCTGTTCCCTCTGAAGCTCTACTCCTCGCCGGACCCTCTTCGCGGGTCCCGCTTCGTTGTGTTTTGCGGGAGTTGGTGAGAAGTGGGTCAGGTCATCCAAGACTGTTGTGGGTTGTGCTGTGAATTTTCAGGGCTGTGAGCGACTGGTACAGGGACTCCATCTCCCAGGAGTCCCTGTAAGCCAGACCCGAGACACCTGGACCGCTCTCCCTGACTGACACGCCCCCACCGACGCCGCTATAAACTCTGGATTTTCAAACCTGCGTGGGACATCATTGCTGCTTTCCTTCTGGGACTGGACCCCTGCTATTGTTTGTGTGCTGCTGCTAACCTGCGCGCTGTTCCCTCTGAAGATCTACTCCTCGCCGGACCCGCTTCACGGGTCCCGCTTCGTTGTGTTCTGCGGGACTTGGTGAGAAGTGGGTCAGGGCATCCAAGACTGTTCTGGGTTCTGCTGTGAATTTTCAGGGCTGCGAGCAACTGGTACAGGGACTCCATCTCCCAGGAGTCCCTGTTAGCCAGACCCGAGACACCTGGGCCGCTCTCCCTGACTGACACGCCCCCACCGACGCCGCTATAAACTCTGGATTTTAAAATCTGCGTGGGACATCATTGCTGCTTTCCTTCTCGGACTGGACCCCTGCTATCGTTTGTGTGCTGCTGCTAACCTGCGCGCTGTTCCCTCTGAAGCTCTACACCTCGCCGGACCCGCTGCGCGGGTCCCGCTTCGTTGTGTTCTGCGGGAGTTGGTGAGAAGTGGGTCAGGTCATCCAAGACTGTTGTGGGTTGTGCTGTGAATTTTCAGGGCTGCGAGCGACTGGTACAGGGACTCCATCTCCCAGGAGTCCCTGTTAGCCAGACCCGAGACACCTGGGCCGCTCTCCCTGACTGACACGCCCCCACAGACGGCGCTATAAACTCTGGATTTTCAAACCTGCGTGGGACATCATTGCTGCTTTCCTTCTGGGACTGGCCCCTGCTATCGTTTGTGTGCTGCTGCTAACCTGCGCGCTGTTCCCTCTGAAGCTTTACTCCTCGCCGGACCCGCTTCGTTGTGTTCTGCGGGAGTTGGTGAGAAGTGGGTCAGGTCATCCAAGACTGTTGTGGGTTGTGCTGTGAATTTTCAGGGCTGCGAGCGACTGGTACAGGGACTCCATCTCCCAGGAGTCCCTGTTAGCCAGACCCGAGACACCTGGGCCGCTCTCCCTGACTGACACGCCCCCACCGACGCCGCTATAAACTCTGGATTTTCAAATCTGCGTGGGACATCATTGCTGCTTTCCTTCTGGGACTGGACCCCTGCTATCGTTTGTGTGCTGCTGCTAACCTGCGCGCTGTTCCCTCTGAAGCTCTACTCCTCGCCGGACCCGCTTCGTTGTGTTCTGCGGGAGTTGGTGAGAAGTGGGTCAGGTCATCCAAGACTGTTGTGGGTTGTGCTGTGAATTTTCAGGGCTGCGAGCGACTGGTACAGGGACTCCATCTCCCAGGAGTCCCTGTTAGCCAGACCCGAGACACCTGGGCCGCTCTCCCTGACTGACACGCCCCCACAGACGCCGCTATAAACTCTGGATTTTCAAATCTGTGTGGGACATCATTGCTGCTTTCCTTCTGGGACTGGACCCCTGCTATCGTTTGTGTGCTGCTGCTAACCTGCGCGCTGTTCCCTCTGAAGCTCTACTCCTCGCCGGACCCGCTGCGCGGGTCCCGCTTCGTTGTGTTCTGCGGGAGTTGGTGAGAAGTGGGTCAGGTCATCCAAGACTGTTGTGGGTTGTGCTGTGAATTTTCAGGGCTGCGAGCGACTGGTACAGGGACTCCATCTCCCAGGAGTCCCTGTTAGCCAGACCCGAGACACCTGGGCCGCTCTCCCTGACTGACACGCCCCCACCGACGCCGCTTTAAACTCTGGATTTTAAAATCTGCGTGGGACATCATTGCTGCTTTCCTTCTGGGACTGGACCCCTGCTATCGTTTGTGTGCTGCTGCTAACCTGCGCGCTGTTCCCTCTGAAGCTCTACTCCTCGCCGGACACGCTTCGCGGGTCCCGCTTCGTTGTGTTCTGCGGGAGTTGGTGAGAAGTGGGTCAGGTCATCCAAGACTGTTGTGGGTTGTGCTGTGAATTTTCAGGGCTGCGAGCGACTGGTACAGGGACTCCATCTCCCAGGAGTCCCTGTTAGCCAGACCAGAGACACCTGGGCCGCTCTCCCTGACTGACACGCCCCCACCGACGCCCTATAAACTCTGGATTTTCAAATCTGCATGGGACATCATTGCTGCTTTCCTTCTGGGACTGGACCCCTGCTATCGTTTGTGTGCTGCTGCTAACCTGCGCGCTGTTCCCTCTGAAGCTTTACTCCTCGCCGGACTGACACGCCCCCACAGACACCGCTATAGACTCTGGATTTTCAAACCTGCGTGGGACATCATTGCTGCTTTCCTTCTGGGACTGGACCCCTGCTATCGTTTGTGTGCTGCTGCTAACCTGCGCGCTGTTCCCTCTGAAGCCCTACTCGCCGGACCCGCTTCGCGGGTCCCGCTTCAATGTGTTCTGCAGGAGTTGGTGAGAAGTGGGTCAGGTCATCCAAGACTGTTGTGGGTTGTGCTGTGAATTTTCAGGGCTGCGAGCGACTGGTACAGGGACTCCATCTCCCAGGAGTCCCTGTTAGCCAGACCCGAGACACCTGGACCGCTCTCCCTGACTGACACGCCCCCACCGACGCCGCTATAAACTCTGGATTTTCAAACCTGCGTGGGACATCATTGCTGCTTTCCTTCTGGGACTGGACCCCTGCTATCGTTTGTGTGCTGCTGCTAACCTGCGCGCTGTTCCCTCTGAAGCTCTACTCCTCGACGGACCCGCTTCGTTGTGTTCTGCGTGAGTTGGTGAGAAGTGGGTCAGGTCATCCAAAACTGTTGTGGGTTGTGCTGTGAATTTTCAGGGCTGTGAGCGACTGGTACAGGGACTCCATGTCCCAGGAGTCCCTGTTAGCCAGACCCGAGACACCTGGGCCGCTCTCCCTGACTGACACGCCCCCACCAACGCCGCTATAAACTCTGGATTTTCAAACCTGCGTGGGACATCACTGCTGCTTTCCTTCTGGGACTGGACCCCTGCTATCGTTTGTGTGCTGCTGCTAACCTGCGGGCTGTTCCCTCTGAAGCTCTACTCCTCATCGGACCCGCTTTGTGGGTCCCGCTTCGTTGTGTTCTGCGGGAGTTGGTGAGAAGTGGGTCAGGTCATCCAAGACTGTTGTGGGTTGTGCTGTGAATTTTAAGGGCTGCGAGCGACTGGTACAGGGACTCCATCTCCCAGTAATCCCTGTTAGCCAGACCCGAGACACCTGGGCCGCTCTCCCTGACTGACACGCCCCCACCGACGCCGCTATAAACTCTGGATTTTCAAACCTGCGTGGGACATCATTGCTGCTTTCCTTCTGGGACTGGACCCCTGCTATCGTTTGTGTACTGCTGCTAACCTGCGCGCTGTTCCCTCTGAAGCTCTACTCCTCGCCGGACCCGCTACGCGGGTCCCGCTTCGTTGTGTTCTGCGGGAGTTGGTGAGAAGTGGGTCAGGTCATCCAAGACTGTTGTGGGTTGTGCTGTGAATTTTCAGGGCTGCAAGCGACTGGTACAGGGACTCCATCTCCCAGGAGTCCCTGTTAGCCAGACCCGAGACACCTGGGCTGCTCTTCCTGACTGACACGCCCCCACCAACGCCGCTATAAACTCTGGATTTTCAAATCTGCGTGGGACATCATTGCTGCTTTCATTCTGGGACTGGACGCCTGCTATCGTTTGTGTGCTGCTGCTAACCTGCGCGCTGTTCCCTCTGAAGCTCTACTCCTCGCCGGACCCGCTTCGCGAGTCCCGCTTCGTTGTGTTCTGCGGGAGTTGGTGAGAAGTGGGTCAGGTCATCCAAGACTGTTGTGGGTTGTGCTGTGAATTTTCAGGGCTGCGAGCGACTGGTACAGGGACTCCATCTCCCAGGAGTCCCTGTTAGCCAGACCCGAGACACCTGGGCCGCTCTCCCTGACTGACACGCCCCCACCGACGCCGCTATAAACTCTGGATTTTCAAACCTGCGTGGGACATCATTGCTGCTTTCCTTCTGGGACTGGACCCCTGCTATCGTTTGTGTGCTTCTGCTAACCTGCGCGCTGTTCCCTCTGAAGCTCTACTCCTCGCCGGACCCGCTTCGTTGTGTTCTGCGGGAGTTGGTGAGAAGTGGGTCAGGTCATCCAAGACTGTTGTGGGTTGTGCTGTGAATTTTCAGGGCTGCGAGCGACTGGTACAGGGACCCCACCGACGCTGCTATAAACTCTGGATTTTCAAACCTGCGTGGGACATCATTGCTGCTTTCCTTCTGGGACTGGACCCCTGCTATCGTTTGTGTGCTGCTGCTAACCTGCGCGCTGTTCCCTCTGAAGCTTTACTCCTCGCCGGACCCGCTTCGTTGTGTTCTGCGGGAGTTGGTGAGAAGTGGGTCAGGTCATCCAAGACTGTTGTGGGTTGTGCTGTGAATATTCAGGGCCGCGAGCGACTGGTACAGGGACTCCATCTCCCAGGAGTCCCTGTTAGCCAGACCCGAGACACCTGGGCCGCTCTCCCTGACTGACACGCCCCCACAGACGCCGCTATAAACTCTGAATTTTCAAACCTGCGTGGGACATCATTGCTGCTTTCCTTCTGGGACTGGACCCCTGCTATTGTTTGTGTGCTGCTGCTAACCTGCGCGCTGTTCCCTCTGAAGCTCTACTCCTCGCCGGACCCGCTACGCGGGTCCCGCTTCGTTGTGTTCTGCGGGAGTTGGTGAGAAGTGGGTCAGGTCATCCAAGACTGTTGTGGGTTGTGCTGTGAATTTTCAGGGCTGCGAGCGACTGGTACAGGGACTCCATCTCCCAGGAGGACCTGTTAGCCAGACCCGAGACACCTGGACCGCTCTCCCTGACTGACACGCCCCTACCGACGCCGCTATAAACTCTGGATTTTCAAACCTGCGTGGGACATCATTGCTGCTTCCCTTCTGGGACTGGACCCCTGCTATCGTTTGTGTGCTGCTGCTAACCTGCGCGCTGTTCCCTCTGAAGCTTTACTCCTCGCCGGACTGACACGCCCCCACAGACGCCGCTATAAACTCTGGATTTTCAAACCTGCGTGGGACATCATTGCTGCTTTCCTTCTGGGACTGGACCCCTGCTATCGTTTGTGTGCTGCTGCTAACCTGCGCGCTGTTCCCTCTGAAGCTTTACTCCTCGCCGGACCCGCTTCGTTGTGTTCTGCGGGAGTTGGTGAGAAGTGGGTCAGGTCATCCAAGACTGTTGTGGGTTGTGCTGTGAATTTTCAGGGCTGCGAGCGACTGGTACAGGGACTCCATCTCCCAGGAGTCCCTGTTAGCCAGACCCGAGACACCTGGGCCGCTCTCCCTGACTGACACGCCCCCACAGACGGCGCTATAAACTCTGGATTTTCAAACCTGCGTGGGACATCATTGCTGCTTTCCTTCTGGGACTGGCCCCTGCTATCGTTTGTGTGCTGCTGCTAACCTGCGCGCTGTTCCCTCTGAAGCTTTACTCCTCGCCGGACCCGCTTCGTTGTGTTCTGCGGGAGTTGGTGAGAAGTGGGTCAGGTCATCCAAGACTGTTGTGGGTTGTGCTGTGAATTTTCAGGGCTGCGAGCGACTGGTACAGGGACTCCATCTCCCAGGAGTCCCTGTTAGCCAGACCCGAGAACCTGGGCCGCTCTCCCTGACTGACACGCCCCCACCGACGCCGCTATAAACTCTGGATTTTCAAATCTGCGTGGGACATCATTGCTGCTTTCCTTCTGGGACTGGACCCCTGCTATCGTTTGTGTGCTGCTGCTAACCTGCGCGCTGTTCCCTCTGAAGCTCTACTCCTCGCCGGACCCGCTTCGTTGTGTTCTGCGGGAGTTGGTGAGAAGTGGGTCAGGTCATCCAAGACTGTTGTGGGTTGTGCTGTGAATTTTCAGGGCTGCGAGCGACTGGTACAGGGACTCCATCTCCCAGGAGTCCCTGTTAGCCAGACCCGAGACACCTGGGCCGCTCTCCCTGACTGACACGCCCCCACAGACGCCGCTATAAACTCTGGATTTTCAAATCTGCGTGGGACATCATTGCTGCTTTCCTTCTGGGACTGGACCCATGCTATCGTTTGTGTGCTCCTGCTAACCTGCGCGCTGTTCCCTCTGAAGCTCTAATCCTCGCCGGACCCGCTTCGTGGGTCCCGCTTCGTTGTGTTCTGCGGGAGTTGGTGAGAAGTGGGTCAGGTCATCCAAGACTGTTGTGGGTTGTGCTGTGAATTTTCAGGGCTGCGAGCGACTGGTACAGGGACTCCATCTCCCAGGAGTCCCTGTTAGCCAGACCCGAGACACCTGGACTGCTCTCCCTGACTAACATGCCCCCACCGACGCCGCTATAAACTCTGGATTTTCAAACCTGCGTGGGACATCATTGCTGCTTTCCTTCTGGGACTGGACCCCTGCTATCGTTTGTGTGCTGCTGCTAACCTGCGCGCTGTTCCCTCTGAAGCTTTACTCCTCGCCGGACCCGCTTCGTTGTGTTCTGCGGGAGTTGGTGAGAAGTGGGTCAGGTCATCCAAGACTGTTGTGGGTTGTGCTGTGAATTTTCAGGGCTGCAAGCGACTGGTACAGGGACTCCATCTCCCAGGAGTCCCTGTTAGCCAGACCCGAGACAGCTGGGCCGCTCTCCCTGACTGACACACCCCCACAGACGCCGCTATAAACTCTGAATTTTCAAACCTGCGTGGGACATCATTGCTGCTTTCCTTCTGGGACTGGACCCCTGCTATTGTTTGTGTGCTGCTGCTAACCTGCGCGCTGTTCCCTCTGAAGCTCTACTCCTCGCCGGACCCGCTACGCGGGTCCCGCTTCGTTGTGTTCTGCGGGAGTTGGTGAGAAGTGGGTCAGGTCATCCAAGACTGTTGTGGGTTGTGCTGTGAATTTTCAGGGCTGCGAGCGACTGGTACAGGGACTCCATCTCCCAGGAGTCCCTGTAAGCCAGACCGAGACACCTGGACCGCTCTCCCTGACTGACACGCCCCCACCGACGCCGCTATAAACTCTGGATTTTCAAACCTGCGTGGGACATCATTGCTGCTTTCCTTCTGGGACTGGACCCCTGCTATCAGATGTGTGCTGCTGCTAACCTGCGCGCTGTTCACTCTGAAGCTCTACTCCTCGCCGGACCCGCTTCGCGGGTCCCTCTTCGTTGTGTTCTGCGGGAGTTGGTGAGAAGTGGGTCAGTTCATCCAAGACTGTTGTGGGTTCTGCTGTGAATTTTCAGGGCTGCGAGCGACTGGTACAGGGACTCCATCTCCCAGGAGTCCCTGTTAGCCAGACCCGAGACACCTGGGCCGCTCTCCCTGACTGACACGCCCCCACCGACGCCGCTATAAACTCTGGATTTTAAAATCTGCGTGGGACATCATTGCTGCTTTCCTTCTGGGACTGGACCCCTGCTATCGTTTGTGTGCTGCTGCTAACCTTCGCGCTGTTCCCTCTGAAGCTCTACTCCTCGCCGGACCCGCTGCGCGGGTCCCGCTTCGTTGTGTTCTGCGGGAGTTGGTGAGAAGTGGGTCAGGTCATCCAAGACTGTTGTGGGTTGTGCTGTGAATTTTCAGGGCTGCGAGCGGCTGGTACAGGGACTCCATCTCCCAGGAGTCCCTGTTAGCCAGACCTGAGACACCTGGGCCGCTCTCCCTGACTGACACGCCCCCACAGACGCCGCTATAAACTCTGGATTTTCAAACCTGCGTGGGACATCATTGCTGCTTTCCTTCTGGGACTGGACCCCTGCTATCGTTTGTGTGCTGCTGCTAACCTGCGCGCTGTTCCCTCTGAAGCTCTACTCCTCGCCGGACCCGCTTCGTTATGTTCTGCGGGAGTTGGTGAGAAGTGGGTCAGGTCATCCAAGACTGTTGTGGGTTGTGCTGTGAATTTTCAGGGCTGCGAGCGACTGGTACAGGGACTCCATCTCCCAGGAGTCCCTGTTAGCCAGACCAGAGACACCTGGGCCGCTCTCCCTGACTGACACGCCCCCACCGACGCCCTATAAACTCTGGATTTTCAAATCTGCATGGGACATCATTGCTGCTTTCCTTCTGGGACTGGACCCCTGCTATCGTTTGTGTGCTGCTGCTAACCTGCGCGCTGTTCCCTCTGAAGCTCTACTCCTCGCCGGACCCGCTTCACGGGTCCCGCTTCGTTGTGTTCTGCGGGAGTTGGTGAGAAGTGGGTCAGGTCATCCAAGACTGTTGTGGGTTGTGCTGAGAATTTTCAGGGCTGCGAGCGACTGGTACAGGGACTCCATCTCCCAGGAGTCCCTGTTAGCCAGACCCGAGACACCTGGGCTGCTCTCCCTGACTGACACGCCCCCACAGAGCGCCGCTATAAACTCTGGATTTTCAAACCTGCGTGGGACATCATTGCTGCTTTCCTTCTGGGACTGGACCCCTGCTATCGTTTGTGTGCTGCTGCTAACCTGCGCGCTGTTCCCTCTGAAGCTCTACTCCTCGCCGGACCCGCTTCGCGGGTCCCGCTTCGTTGTGTTCTGCGGGAGTTGGTGAGAAGTGGGTCAGGTCATCCAAGACTGTTGTGGGTTGTGCTGTGAATTTTCAGGGCTGCGAGCGACTGGTACAGGGACTCCATCTCCCAGGAGTCCCTGTTAGCCAGACCCGAGACACCTGGGCCGCTCTCCCTGACTGACACGCCCCCACCGACGCCGCTATAAACTCTGGATTTTCAAACCTGCGTGGGACATCATTGCTGCTTTCCTTCTGGGACTGGACCCCTGCTATCTTTTGTGTGCTGCTGCTAACCTGCGCGCTGTTCCCTCTGAAGCTTTACTCCTCGCCGGACCCGCTTCGTTGTGCTCTGCGGGAGTTGGTGAGAAGTGGGTCAGGTCATCCAAGACTGTTGTGGGTTGTGCTGTGAATTTTCAGGGCTGCGAGCGACTGGTACAGGGACTCCATCTCCCAGGAGTCCCTGTTAGCCAGACCCGAGACACCTGGGCCGCTCTCCCTGACTGACACGCCCCCACAGACGCCGCTATAAACTCTGGATTTTCAAACCTGCGTGGGACATCATTGCTGCTTTCCTTCTGGGACTGGACCCCTGCTATCGTTTGTGTGCTGCTGCTAACCTGCGCGCTGTTCCCTCTGAAGCTCTACTCCTCGCCGGACCCGCTTCGCGGGTCCCGCTTCGTTGTGTTCTGCGGGAGTTGGTGAGAAGTGGGTCAGGTCATCCAAGACTGTTGTGGGTTGTGCTGTGAATTTTCAGGGCTGCGAGCGACTGGTACAGGGACTCCATCTCCCAGGAGTCCCTGTTAGCCAGACCCGAGACACCTGGCCTGCTCTCCCTGACTGACACGCCCCCACCGACGCCTCTATAAACTCTGGATTTTCAAACCTGCGTGGGACATCATTGCTGCTTTCCTTCTGGGACTGGACCCCTGCTATCGTTTGTGTGCTGCTGCTAACCTGCGCGCTGTTCCCTCTGAAGCTTTACTCCTCGCCGGACCCGCTTCGTTGTGTTCTGCGGGAGTTGGTGAGAAGTGGGTCAGGTCATCCAAGACTGTTGTGGGTTGTGCTGTGAATTTTCAGGGCTGCGAGCGACTGGTACAGGGACTCCATCTCCCAGGAGTCCCTGTTAGCCAGACCCGAGACAGCTGGGCCGCTCTCCCTGACTGACACGCCCCCACAGACGCCTCTATAAACTCTGGATTTTCAAACCTGCGTGGGACATCATTGCTGCTTTCCTTCTGGGACTGGACCCCTGCTATTGTTTGTGTGCTGCTGCTAACCTGCGCGCTGTTCCCTCTGAAGCTCTACTCCTCGCCGGACCCTCTTCGCGGGTCCCGCTTCGTTGTGTTTTGCGGGAGTTGGTGAGAAGTGGGTCAGGTCATCCAAGACTGTTGTGGGTTGTGCTGTGAATTTTCAGGGCTGCGAGCGACTGGTACAGGGACTCCATCTCCCAGGAGTCCCTGTAAGCCAGACCCGAGACACCTGGACCGCTCTCCCTGACTGACACGCCCCCACCGACGCCGCTATAAACTCTGGATTTTCAAACCTGCGTGGGACATCATTGCTGCTTTCCTTCTGGGACTGGACCCCTGCTATTGTTTGTGTGCTGCTGCTAACCTGCGCGCTGTTCCCTCTGAAGATCTACTCCTCGCCGGACCCGCTTCGCGGGTCCCGCTTCGTTGTGTTCTGCGGGACTTGGTGAGAAGTGGGTCAGGGCATCCAAGACTGTTGTGGGTTCTGCTGTGAATTTTCAGGGCTGCGAGCAACTGGTACAGGGACTCCATCTCCCAGGAGTCCCTGTTAGCCAGACCCGAGACACCTGGGCCGCTCTCCCTGACTGACACGCCCCCACCGACGCCGCTATAAACTCTGGATTTTAAAATCTGCGTGGGACATCATTGCTGCTTTCCTTCTGGGACTGGACCCCTGCTATCGTTTGTGTGCTGCTGCTAACCTGCGCGCTGTTCCCTCTGAAGCTCTACACCTCGCCGGACCCGCTGCGCGGGTCCCGCTTCGTTGTGTTCTGCGGGAGTTGGTGAGAAGTGGGTCAGGTCATCCAAGACTGTTGTGGGTTGTGCTGTGAATTTTCAGGGCTGCGAGCGACTGGTACAGGGACTCCATCTCCCAGGAGTCCCTGTTAGCCAGACCCGAGACACCTGGGCCGCTCTCCCTGACTGACACGCCCCCACAGACGGCGCTATAAACTCTGGATTTTCAAACCTGCGTGGGACATCATTGCTGCTTTCCTTCTGGGACTGGCCCCTGCTATCGTTTGTGTGCTGCTGCTAACCTGCGCGCTGTTCCCTCTGAAGCTTTACTCCTCGCCGGACCCGCTTCGTTGTGTTCTGCGGGAGTTGGTGAGAAGTGGGTCAGGTCATCCAAGACTGTTGTGGGTTGTGCTGTGAATTTTCAGGGCTGCGAGCGACTGGTACAGGGACTCCATCTCCCAGGAGTCCCTGTTAGCCAGACCCGAGACACCTGGGCCGCTCTCCCTGACTGACACGCCCCCACCGACGCCGCTATAAACTCTGGATTTTCAAATCTGCGTGGGACATCATTGCTGCTTTCCTTCTGGGACTGGACCCCTGCTATCGTTTGTGTGCTGCTGCTAACCTGCGCGCTGTTCCCTCTGAAGCTCTACTCCTCGCCGGACCCGCTTCGTTGTGTTCTGCGGGAGTTGGTGAGAAGTGGGTCAGGTCATCCAAGACTGTTGTGGGTTGTGCTGTGAATTTTCAGGGCTGCGAGCGACTGGTACAGGGACTCCATCTCCCAGGAGTCCCTGTTAGCCAGACCCGAGACACCTGGGCCGCTCTCCCTGACTGACACGCCCCCACAGACGCCGCTATAAACTCTGGATTTTCAAATCTGTGTGGGACATCATTGCTGCTTTCCTTCTGGGACTGGACCCCTGCTATCGTTTGTGTGCTGCTGCTAACCTGCGCGCTGTTCCCTCTGAAGCTCTACTCCTCGCCGGACCCTCTTCGCGGGTCCCGCTTCGTTGTGTTTTGCGGGAGTTGGTGAGAAGTGGGTCAGGTCATCCAAGACTGTTGTGGGTTGTGCTGTGAATTTTCAGGGCTGCGAGCGACTGGTACAGGGACTCCATCTCCCAGGAGTCCCTGTTAGCCAGACCCGAGACACCTGGACCGCTCTCCCTGACTGACACGCCCCCACCGACGCCGCTATAAACTCTGGATTTTCAAACCTGCGTGGGACATCATTGCTGCTTTCCTTCTGGGACTGGACCCCTGCTATTGTTTGTGTGCTGCTGCTAACCTGCGCGCTGTTCCCTCTGAAGATCTACTCCTCGCCGGACCCGCTTCGCGGGTCCCGCTTCGTTGTGTTCTGCGGGACTTGGTGAGAAGTGGGTCAGGGCATCCAAGACTGTTGTGGGTTCTGCTGTGAATTTTCAGGGCTGCGAGCAACTGGTACAGGGACTCCATCTCCCAGGAGTCCCTGTTAGCCAGACCCGAGACACCTGGGCCGCTCTCCCTGACTGACACGCCCCCACCGACGCCGCTATAAACTCTGGATTTTAAAATCTGCGTGGGACATCATTGCTGCTTTCCTTCTGGGACTGGACCCCTGCTATCGTTTGTGTGCTGCTGCTAACCTGCGCGCTGTTCCCTCTAAAGCTCTACACCTCGCCGGACCCGCTGCGCGGGTCCCGCTTCGTTGTGTTCTGCGGGAGTTGGTGAGAAGTGGGTCAGGTCATCCAAGACTGTTGTGGGTTGTGCTGTGAATTTTCAGGGCTGCGAGCGACTGGTACAGGGACTCCATCTCCCAGGAGTCCCTGTTAGCCAGACCCGAGACACCTGGGCCGCTCTCCCTGACTGACACGCCCCCACAGACGGCGCTATAAACTCTGGATTTTCAAACCTGCGTGGGACATCATTGCTGCTTTCCTTCTGGGACTGGCCCCTGCTATCGTTTGTGTGCTGCTGCTAACCTGCGCGCTGTTCCCTCTGAAGCTTTACTCCTCGCCGGACCCGCTTCGTTGTGTTCTGCGGGAGTTGGTGAGAAGTGGGTCAGGTCATCCAAGACTGTTGTGGGTTGTGCTGTGAATTTTCAGGGCTGCGAGCGACTGGTACAGGGACTCCATCTCCCAGGAGTCCCTGTTAGCCAGACCCGAGACACCTGGGCCGCTCTCCCTGACTGACACGCCCCCACCGACGCCGCTATAAACTCTGGATTTTCAAATCTGCGTGGGACATCATTGCTGCTTTCCTTCTGGGACTGGACCCCTGCTATCGTTTGTGTGCTGCTGCTAACCTGCGCGCTGTTCCCTCTGAAGCTCTACTCCTCGCCGGACCCGCTTCGTTGTGTTCTGCGGGAGTTGGTGAGAAGTGGGTCAGGTCATCCAAGACTGTTGTGGGTTGTGCTGTGAATTTTCAGGGCTGCGAGCGACTGGTACAGGGACTCCATCTCCCAGGAGTCCCTGTTAGCCAGACCCGAGACACCTGGGCCGCTCTCCCTGACTGACACGCCCCCACAGACGCCGCTATAAACTCTGGATTTTCAAATCTGTGTGGGACATCATTGCTGCTTTCCTTCTGGGACTGGACCCCTGCTATCGTTTGTGTGCTGCTGCTAACCTGCGCGCTGTTCCCTCTGAAGCTCTACTCCTCGCCGGACCCGCTGCGCGGGTCCCGTTTCGTTGTGTTCTGCGGGAGTTGGTGAGAAGTGGGTCAGGTCATCCAAGACTGTTGTGGGTTGTGCTGTGAATTTTCAGGGCTGCGAGCGACTGGTACAGGGACTCCATCTCCCAGGAGTCCCTGTTAGCCAGACCTGAGACACCTGGGCCGCTCTCCCTGACTGACACGCCCCCACCGACGCCGCTATAAACTCTGGATTTTAAAATCTGCGTGGGACATCATTGCTGCTTTCCTTCTGGGACTGGACCCCTGCTATCGTTTGTGTGCTGCTGCTAACCTGCGCGCTGTTCCCTCTGAAGCTCTACTCCTCGCCGGACACGCTTCGCGGGTCCCGCTTCGTTGTGTTCTGCGGGAGTTGGTGAGAAGTGGGTCAGGTCATCCAAGACTGTTGTGGGTTGTGCTGTGAATTTTCAGGGCTGCGAGCGACTGGTACAGGGACTCCATCTCCCAGGAGTCCCTGTTAGCCAGACCAGAGACACCTGGGCCGCTCTCCCTGACTGACACGCCCCCACCGACGCCCTATAAACTCTGGATTTTCAAATCTGCATGGGACATCATTGCTGCTTTCCTTCTGGGACTGGACCCCTGCTATCGTTTGTGTGCTGCTGCTAACCTGCGCGCTGTTCCCTCTGAAGCTCTACTCCTCGCCGGACCCGCTTCACGGGTCCCGCTTCGTTGTGTTCTGCGGGAGTTGGTGAGAAGTGGGTCAGGTCATCCAAGACTGTTGTGGGTTGTGCTGAGAATTTTCAGGGCTGCGAGCGACTGGTACAGGGACTCCATCTCCCAGGAGTCCCTGTTAGCCAGACCCGAGACACCTGGGCCGCTCTCCCTGACTGACACGCCCCCACAGAGCGCCGCTATAAACTCTGGATTTTCAAACCTGCGTGGGACATCATTGCTGCTTTCCTTCTGGGACTGGACCCCTGCTATCGTTTGTGTGCTGCTGCTAACCTGCGCGCTGTTCCCTCTGAAGCTCTACTCCTCGCCGGACCCGCTTCACGGGTCCCGCTTCGTTGTGTTCTGCGGGAGTTGGTGAGAAGTGGGTCAGGTCATCCAAGACTGTTGTGGGTTGTGCTGTGAATTTTCAGGGCTGCGAGCGACTGGTACAGGGACTCCATCTCCCAGGAGTCCCTGTTAGCCAGACCCGAGACACCTGGGCCGCTCTCCCTGACTGACACGCCCCCACCGACGCCGCTATAAACTCTGGATTTTCAAACCTGCGTGGGACATCATTGCTGCTTTCCTTCTGGGACTGGACCCCTGCTATCTTTTGTGTGCTGCTGCTAACCTGCGCGCTGTTCCCTCTGAAGCTTTACTCCTCGCCGGACCCGCTTCGTTGTGCTCTGCGGGAGTTGGTGAGAAGTGGGTCAGGTCATCCAAGACTGTTGTGGGTTGTGCTGTGAATTTTCAGGGCTGCGAGCGACTGGTACAGGGACTCCATCTCCCAGGAGTCCCTGTTAGCCAGACCCGAGACACCTGGGCCGCTCTCCCTGACTGACACGCCCCCACAGACGCCGCTATAAACTCTGGATTTTCAAACCTGCGTGGGACATCATTGCTGCTTTCCTTCTGGGACTGGACCCCTGCTATCGTTTGTGTGCTGCTGCTAACCTGCGCGCTGTTCCCTCTGAATCTCTACTCCTCGCCGGACCCGCTTCGCGGGTCCCGCTTCGTTGTGTTCTGCGGGAGTTGGTGAGAAGTGGGTCAGGTCATCCAAGACTGTTGTGGGTTGTGCTGTGAATTTTCAGGGCTGCGAGCGACTGGTACAGGGACTCCATCTCCCAGGAGTCCCTGTTAGCCAGACCCGAGACACCTGGCCTGCTCTCCCTGACTGACACGCCCCCACCGACGCCTCTATAAACTCTGGATTTTCAAACCTGCGTGGGACATCATTGCTGCTTTCCTTCTGGGACTGGACCCCTGCTATCGTTTGTGTGCTGCTGCTAACCTGCGCGCTGTTCCCTCTGAAGCTTTACTCCTCGCCGGACCCGCTTCGTTGTGTTCTGCGGGAGTTGGTGAGAAGTGGGTCAGGTCATCCAAGACTGTTGTGGGTTGTGCTGTGAATTTTCAGGGCTGCGAGCGACTGGTACAGGGACTCCATCTCCCAGGAGTCCCTATTAGCCAGACCCGAGACAGCTGGGCCGCTCTCCCTGACTGACACGCCCCCACAGACGCCTCTATAAACTCTGGATTTTCAAACCTGCGTGGGACATCATTGCTGCTTTCCTTCTGGGACTGGACCCCTGCTATCGTTTGTGTGCTGCTGCTAACCTGCGCGCTGTTCCCTCTGAAGCTCTACTCCTCGCCGGACCCTCTTCGCGGGTCCCGCTTCGTTGTGTTTTGCGGGAGTTGGTGAGAAGTGGGTCAGGTCATCCAAGACTGTTGTGGGTTGTGCTGTGAATTTTCAGGGCTGCGAGCGACTGGTACAGGGACTCCATCTCCCAGGAGTCCCTGTAAGCCAGACCCGAGACACCTGGACCGCTCTCCCTGACTGACACGCCCCCACCGACGCCGCTATAAACTCTGGATTTTCAAACCTGCGTGGGACATCATTGCTACTTTCCTTCTGGGACTGGACCCCTGCTATTGTTTGTGTGCTGCTGCTAACCTGCGCGCTGTTCCCTCTGAAGATCTACTCCTCGCCGGACCCGCTTCGCGGGTCCCGCTTCGTTGTGTTCTGCGGGACTTGGTGAGAAGTGGGTCAGGGCATCCAAGACTGTTGTGGGTTCTGCTGTGAATTTTCAGGGCTGCGAGCAACTGGTACAGGGACTCCATCTCCCAGGAGTCCCTGTTAGCCAGACCCGAGACACCTGGGCCGCTCTCCCTGACTGACACGCCCCCACCGACGCCGCTATAAACTCTGGATTTTAAAATCTGCGTGGGACATCATTGCTGCTTTCCTTCTGGGACTGGACCCCTGCTATCGTTTGTGTGCTGCTGCTAACCTGCGCGCTGTTCCCTCTGAAGCTCTACACCTCGCCGGACCCGCTGCGCGGGTCCCGCTTCGTTGTGTTCTGCGGGAGTTGGTGAGAAGTGGGTCAGGTCATCCAAGACTGTTGTGGGTTGTGCTGTGAATTTTCAGGGCTGCGAGCGACTGGTACAGGGACTCCATCTCCCAGGAGTCCCTGTTAGCCAGACCCGAGACACCTGGGCCGCTCTCCCTGACTGACACGCCCCCACAGACGGCGCTATAAACTCTGGATTTTCAAACCTGCGTGGGACATCATTGCTGCTTTCCTTCTGGGACTGGCCCCTGCTATCGTTTGTGTGCTGCTGCTAACCTGCGCGCTGTTCCCTCTGAAGCTTTACTCCTCGCCGGACCCGCTTCGTTGTGTTCTGCGGGAGTTGGTGAGAAGTGGGTCAGGTCATCCAAGACTGTTGTGGGTTGTGCTGTGAATTTTCAGGGCTGCGAGCGACTGGTACAGGGACTCCATCTCCCAGGAGACCCTGTTAGCCAGACCCGAGACACCTGGGCCGCTCTCCCTGACTGACACGCCCCCACCGACGCCGCTATAAACTCTGGATTTTCAAATCTGCGTGGGACATCATTGCTGCTTTCCTTCTGGGACTGGACCCCTGCTATCGTTTGTGTGCTGCTGCTAACCTGCGCGCTGTTCCCTCTGAAGCTCTACTCCTCGCCGGACCCGCTTCGTTGTGTTCTGCGGGAGTTGGTGAGAAGTGGGTCAGGTCATCCAAGACTGTTGTGGGTTGTGCTGTGAATTTTCAGGGCTGCGAGCGACTGGTACAGGGACTCCATCTCCCAGGAGTCCCTGTTAGCCAGACCCGAGACACCTGGGCCGCTCTCCCTGACTGACACGCCCCCACAGACGCCGCTATAAACTCTGGATTTTCAAATCTGTGTGGGACATCATTGCTGCTTTCCTTCTGGGACTGGACCCCTGCTATCGTTTGTGTGCTGCTGCTAACCTGCGCGCTGTTCCCTCTGAAGCTCTACTCCTCGCCGGACCCGCTGCGCGGGTCCCGCTTCGTTGTGTTCTGCGGGAGTTGGTGAGAAGTGGGTCAGGTCATCCAAGACTGTTGTGGGTTGTGCTGTGAATTTTCAGGGCTGCGAGCGACTGGTACAGGGACTCCATCTCCCAGGAGTCCCTGTTAGCCAGACCCGAGACACCTGGGCCGCTCTCCCTGACTGACACGCCCCCACCGACGCCGCTATAAACTCTGGATTTTAAAATCTGCGTGGGACATCATTGCTGCTTTCCTTCTGGGACTGGACCCCTGCTATCGTTTGTGTGCTGCTGCTAACCTGCGCGCTGTTCCCTCTGAAGCTCTACTCCTCGCCGGACACGCTTCGCGGGTCCCGCTTCGTTGTGTTCTGCGGGAGTTGGTGAGAAGTGGGTCAGGTCATCCAAGACTGTTGTGGGTTGTGCTGTGAATTTTCAGGGCTGCGAGCGACTGGTACAGGGACTCCATCTCCCAGGAGTCCCTGTTAGCCAGACCCGAGACACCTGGACCGCTCTCCCTGACTGACACGCTCCCACCGACGCCGCTATAAACTCTGGATTTTCAAACCTGCGTGGGACATCATTGCTGCTTTCCTTCTGGGACTGGACCCCTGCTATCGTTTGTGTGCTGCTGCTAACCTGCGCGCTGTTCCCTCTGAAGCTCTACTCCTCGCCGGACCCGCTTCGTTGTGTTCTGCGGGAGTTGGTGAGAAGTGGGTCAGGTCATCCAAGACTGTTGTGGGTTGTGCTGTGAATATTCAGGGCCGCGAGCGACTGGTACAGGGACTCCATCTCCCAGGAGTCCCTGTTAGCCAGACCCGAGACACCTGGGCCGCTCTCCCTGACTGACACGCCCCCACAGACGCCGCTATAAACTCTGAATTTTCAAACCTGCGTGGGACATCATTGCTGCTTTCCTTCTGGGACTGGACCCCTGCTATTGTTTGTGTGCTGCTGCTAACCTGCGCGCTGTCGCCTCTGAAGCTCTACTCCTCGCCGGACCCGCTACGCGGGTCCCGCTTCGTTGTGTTCTGCGGGAGTTGGTGAGAAGTGGGTCAGGTCATCCAAGACTGTTGTGGGTTGTGCTGTGAATTTTCAGGGCTGCGAGCGACTGGTTCAGGGACTCCATCTCCCAGGAGGACCTGTTAGCCAGACCCGAGACACCTGGACCGCTCTCCCTGACTGACACGCCCCTACCGACGCCGCTATAAACTCTGGATTTTCAAACCTGCGTGGGACATCATTGCTGCTTCCCTTCTGGGACTGGACCCCTGCTATCGTTTGTGTGCTGCTGCTAACCTGCGCGCTGTTCCCTCTGAAGCTTTACTCCTCGCCGGACTGACACGCCCCCACAGACGCCGCTATAAACTCTGGATTTTCAAACCTGCGTGGGACATCATTGCTGCTTTCCTTCTGGGACTGGACCCCTGCTATCGTTTGTGTGCTGCTGCTAACCTGCGCGCTGTTTCCTCTGAAGCTCTACTCGCCGGACCCGCTTCGCGGGTCCCGCTTCGTTGTGTTCTGCGGGAGTTGGTGAGAAGTGGGTCAGGTCATCCAAGACTGTTGTGGGTTGTGCTGTGAATTTTCAGGGCTTCGAGCGACTGGTACAGGGACTCCATCTCCCAGGAGTCCCTGTTAGCCAGACCCGAGACACCTGGACCGCTCTCCCTGACTGACACGCCCCCACCGACGCCGCTATAAACTCTGGATTTTCAAACCTGCGTGGGACATCATTGCTGCTTTCCTTCTGGGACTGGACCCCTGCTATCGTTTGTGTGCTGCTGCTAACCTGCGCGCTGTTCCCTCTGAAGCTCTACTCCTCGCCGGACCCGCTTCGTTGTGTTCTGCGGGAGTTGGTGAGAAGTGGGTCAGGTCATCCAAGACTGTTGTGGGTTGTGCTGTGAATTTTCAGGGCTGCGAGCGACTGGTACAGGGACTCCATCTCCCAGGAATCCCTGTTAGCCAGACCCGAGACACCTGGGCCGCTCTCCCTGACTGACACGCCCCCACCGACGCCGCTATAAACTCTGGATTTTCAAACCTGCGTGGGACATCATTGCTGCTTTCCTTCTGGGACTGGACCCCTGCTATCGTTTGTGTGCTGCTGCTAACCTGGGCGCTGTTCCCTCTGAAGCTCTACTCCTCGCCGGACCAGCTTCGCGGGTTCCGCTTCGTTGTGTTCTGCGGGAGTTGGTGAGAAGTGGGTCAGGTCATCTTAGACTGTTGTGGGTTGTGCTGTGAATTTTCAGGGCTGCGAGCGACTGCTACAAGGACTCCATCTCCCAGGAGTCCCTTGTTAGCCAGACCCGAGACACATGGGCCGCTCTCCCTGACTGACACGCCCCCACCGACGCCGCTATAAACTCTGGATTTTCAAACCTGCGTGGGACATCATTGCTGCTTTCCTTCTGGGACTGGACCCCTGCTATCGTTTGTGTGCTGCTGCTAACCTCCGCGCTGTTCCCTCTGAAGCTCTACTCCTCGCCGGACCCGCTTCGTTGTGTTCTGCGGGAGTTGGTGAGAAGTGGGTCAGGTCATCCAAGACTGTTGTGGGTTGTGCTGTGAATTTTCAGGGCTGCGAGCGACTGGTACAGGGACTCCGTCTCCCAGGAGTCCCTGTTAGCCAGACCCGAGACACCTGGGCCGCTCTCCCTGACTGACACGCCCCCACCTACGCCGCTATAAACTCTGGATTTTCAAACCTGCGTGGGACATCATTGCTGCTTTCCTTCTGGGACTGGACCCCTGCTATTGTTTGTGTGCTGCTGCTAACCTGCGCGCTGTTCCCTCTGAAGCTCTACTCCTCGCCGGACCCGCTACGCGGGTCCCGCTTCGTTGTGTTCTGCGGGAGTTGGTGAGAAGTGGGTCAGGTCATCCAAGACTGTTGTGGGTTGTGCTGTGAATTTTCAGGGCTGCGAGCGACTGGTACAGGGACTCCATCTCCCAGGAGTCCCTGTAAGCCAGACCCGAGACACCTGGACCGCTCTCCCTGACTGACACGCCCCCACCGACGCCGCTATAAACTCTGGATTTTCAAACCTGCGTGGGACATCATTGCTGCTTTCCTTCTGGGACTGGACCCCTGCTATCGTTTGTGTGCTGCTGCTAACCTGCGCGCTGTTCCCTCTGAAGCTCTACACCTCGCCGGACCCGCTGCGCGGGTCCCGCTTCGTTGTGTTCTGCGGGAGTTGGTGAGAAGTGGGTCAGGTCATCCAAGACTGTTGTGGGTTGTGCTGTGAATTTTCAGGGCTGCGAGCGACTGGTACAGGGACTCCATCTCCCAGGAGTCCCTGTTAGCCAGACCCGAGACACCTGGGCCGCTCTCCCTGACTGACACGCCCCCACAGACGGCGCTATAAACTCTGGATTTTCAAACCTGCGTGGGACATCATTGCTGCTTTCCTTCTGGGACTGGCCCCTGCTATCGTTTGTGTGCTGCTGCTAACCTGCGCGCTGTTCCCTCTGAAGCTTTACTCCTCGCCGGACCCGCTTCGTTGTGTTCTGCGGGAGTTGGTGAGAAGTGGGTCAGGTCATCCAAGACTGTTGTGGGTTGTGCTGTGAATTTTCAGGGCTGCGAGCGACTGGTACAGGGACTCCATCTCCCAGGAGTCCCTGTTAGCCAGACCCGAGACACCTGGGCCGCTCTCCCTGACTGACACGCCCCCACCGACGCCGCTATAAACTCTGGATTTTCAAATCTGCGTGGGACATCATTGCTGCTTTCCTTCTGGGACTGGACCCCTGCTATCGTTTGTGTGCTGCTGCTAACCTGCGCGCTGTTCCCTCTGAAGCTCTACTCCTCGCCGGACCCGCTTCGTTGTGTTCTGCGGGAGTTGGTGAGAAGTGGGTCAGGTCATCCAAGACTGTTGTGGGTTGTGCTGTGAATTTTCAGGGCTGCGAGCGACTGGTACAGGGACTCCATCTCCCAGGAGTCCCTGTTAGCCAGACCCGAGACACCTGGGCCGCTCTCCCTGACTGACACGCCCCCACAGACGCCGCTATAAACTCTGGATTTTCAAATCTGTGTGGGACATCATTGCTGCTTTCCTTCTGGGACTGGACCCCTGCTATCGTTTGTGTGCTGCTGCTAACCTGCGCGCTGTTCCCTCTGAAGCTCTACTCCTCGCCGGACCCGCTGCGCGGGTCCCGCTTCGTTGTGTTCTGCGGGAGTTGGTGAGAAGTGGGTCAGGTCATCCAAGACTGTTGTGGGTTGTGCTGTGAATTTTCAGGGCTGCGAGCGACTGGTACAGGGACTCCATCTCCCAGGAGTCCCTGTTAGCCAGACCCGAGACACCTGGGCCGCTCTCCCTGACTGACACGCCCCCACCGACGCCGCTATAAACTCTGGATTTTAAAATCTGCGTGGGACATCATTGCTGCTTTCCTTCTGGGACTGGACCCCTGCTATCGTTTGTGTGCTGCTGCTAACCTGCGCGCTGTTCCCTCTGAAGCTCTACTCCTCGCCGGACACGCTTCGCGGGTCCCGCTTCGTTGTGTTCTGCGGGAGTTGGTGAGAAGTGGGTCAGGTCATCCAAGACTGTTGTGGGTTGTGCTGTGAATTTTCAGGGCTGCGAGCGACTGGTACAGGGACTCCATCTCCCAGGAGTCCCTGTTAGCCAGACCCGAGACACCTGGACCGCTCTCCCTGACTGACACGCTCCCACCGACGCCGCTATAAACTCTGGATTTTCAAACCTGCGTGGGACATCATTGCTGCTTTCCTTCTGGGACTGGACCCCTGCTATCGTTTGTGTGCTGCTGCTAACCTGCGCGCTGTTCCCTCTGAAGCTCTACTCCTCGCCGGACCCGCTTCGTTGTGTTCTGCGGGAGTTGGTGAGAAGTGGGTCAGGTCATCCAAGACTGTTGTGGGTTGTGCTGTGAATATTCAGGGCCGCGAGCGACTGGTACAGGGACTCCATCTCCCAGGAGTCCCTGTTAGCCAGACCCGAGACACCTGGGCCGCTCTCCCTGACTGACACGCCCCCACAGACGCCGCTATAAACTCTGAATTTTCAAACCTGCGTGGGACATCATTGCTGCTTTCCTTCTGGGACTGGACCCCTGCTATTGTTTGTGTGCTGCTGCTAACCTGCGCGCTGTCGCCTCTGAAGCTCTACTCCTCGCCGGACCCGCTACGCGGGTCCCGCTTCGTTGTGTTCTGCGGGAGTTGGTGAGAAGTGGGTCAGGTCATCCAAGACTGTTGTGGGTTGTGCTGTGAATTTTCAGGGCTGCGAGCGACTGGTTCAGGGACTCCATCTCCCAGGAGGACCTGTTAGCCAGACCCGAGACACCTGGACCGCTCTCCCTGACTGACACGCCCCTACCGACGCCGCTATAAACTCTGGATTTTCAAACCTGCGTGGGACATCATTGCTGCTTCCCTTCTGGGACTGGACCCCTGCTATCGTTTGTGTGCTGCTGCTAACCTGCGCGCTGTTCCCTCTGAAGCTTTACTCCTCGCCGGACTGACACGCCCCCACAGACGCCGCTATAAACTCTGGATTTTCAAACCTGCGTGGGACATCATTGCTGCTTTCCTTCTGGGACTGGACCCCTGCTATCGTTTGTGTGCTGCTGCTAACCTGCGCGCTGTTTCCTCTGAAGCTCTACTCGCCGGACCCGCTTCGCGGGTCCCGCTTCATTGTGTTCTGCGGGAGTTGGTGAGAAGTGGGTCAGGTCATCCAAGACTGTTGTGGGTTGTGCTGTGAATTTTCAGGGCTTCGAGCGACTGGTACAGGGACTCCATCTCCCAGGAGTCCCTGTTAGCCAGACCCGAGACACCTGGACCGCTCTCCCTGACTGACACGCCCCCACCGACGCCGCTATAAACTCTGGATTTTCAAACCTGCGTGGGACATCATTGCTGCTTTCCTTCTGGGACTGGACCCCTGCTATCGTTTGTGTGCTGCTGCTAACCTGCGCGCTGTTCCCTCTGAAGCTCTACTCCTCGCCGGACCCGCTTCGTTGTGTTCTGCGGGAGTTGGTGAGAAGTGGGTCAGGTCATCCAAGACTGTTGTGGGTTGTGCTGTGAATTTTCAGGGCTGCGAGCGACTGGTACAGGGACTCCATCTCCCAGGAATCCCTGTTAGCCAGACCCGAGACACCTGGGCCGCTCTCCCTGACTGACACGCCCCCACCGACGCCGCTATAAACTCTGGATTTTCAAACCTGCGTGGGACATCATTGCTGCTTTCCTTCTGGGACTGGACCCCTGCTATCGTTTGTGTGCTGCTGCTAACCTGGGCGCTGTTCCCTCTGAAGCTCTACTCCTCGCCGGACCAGCTTCGCGGGTTCCGCTTCGTTGTGTTCTGCGGGAGTTGGTGAGAAGTGGGTCAGGTCATCTTAGACTGTTGTGGGTTGTGCTGTGAATTTTCAGGGCTGCGAGCGACTGCTACAAGGACTCCATCTCCCAGGAGTCCCTTGTTAGCCAGACCCGAGACACATGGGCCGCTCTCCCTGACTGACACGCCCCCACCGACGCCGCTATAAACTCTGGATTTTCAAACCTGCGTGGGACATCATTGCTGCTTTCCTTCTGGGACTGGACCCCTGCTATCGTTTGTGTGCTGCTGCTAACCTCCGCGCTGTTCCCTCTGAAGCTCTACTCCTCGCCGGACCCGCTGCGCGGGTCCCGCTTCGTTGTGTTCTGCGGGAGTTGGTGAGAAGTGGGTCAGGTCATCCAAGACTGTTGTGGGTTGTGCTGTGAATTTTCAGGGCTGCGAGCGACTGGTTCAGGGACTCCATCTCCCAGGAGGACCTGTTAGCCAGACCCGAGACACCTGGACCGCTCTCCCTGACTGACACGCCCCTACCGACGCCGCTATAAACTCTGGATTTTCAAACCTGCGTGGGACATCATTGCTGCTTCCCTTCTGGGACTGGACCCCTGCTATCGTTTGTGTGCTGCTGCTAACCTGCGCGCTGTTCCCTCTGAAGCTTTACTCCTCGCCGGACTGACACGCCCCCACAGACGCCGCTATAAACTCTGGATTTTCAAACCTGCGTGGGACATCATTGCTGCTTTCCTTCTGGGACTGGACCCCTGCTATCGTTTGTGTGCTGCTGCTAACCTGCGCGCTGTTTCCTCTGAAGCTCTACTCGCCGGACCCGCTTCGCGGGTCCCGCTTCGCGGGTCCCGCTTCGTTGTGTTCTGCGGGAGTTGGTGAGAAGTGGGTCAGGTCATCCAAGACTGTTGTGGGTTGTGCTGTGAATTTTCAGGGCTGCGAGCGACTGGTACAGGGACTCCATCTCCCAGGAATCCCTGTTAGCCAGACCCGAGACACCTGGGCCGCTCTCCCTGACTGACACGCCCCCACCGACGCCGCTATAAACTCTGGATTTTCAAACCTGCGTGGGACATCATTGCTGCTTTCCTTCTGGGACTGGACCCCTGCTATCGTTTGTGTGCTGCTGCTAACCTGGGCGCTGTTCCCTCTGAAGCTCTACTCCTCGCCGGACCAGCTTCGCGGGTTCCGCTTCGTTGTGTTCTGCGGGAGTTGGTGAGAAGTGGGTCAGGTCATCTTAGACTGTTGTGGGTTGTGCTGTGAATTTTCAGGGCTGCGAGCGACTGCTACAAGGACTCCATCTCCCAGGAGTCCCTTGTTAGCCAGACCCGAGACACATGGGCCGCTCTCCCTGACTGACACGCCCCCACCGACGCCGCTATAAACTCTGGATTTTCAAACCTGCGTGGGACATCATTGCTGCTTTCCTTCTGGGACTGGACCCCTGCTATCGTTTGTGTGCTGCTGCTAACCTCCGCGCTGTTCCCTCTGAAGCTCTACTCCTCGCCGGACCCGCTGCGCGGGTCCCGCTTCGTTGTGTTCTGGGGGAGTTGGTGAGAAGTGGGTCAGGTCATCCAAGACTGTTGTGGGTTGTGCTGTGAATTTTCAGGGCTGCGAGCGACTGGTACAGGGACTCCGTCTCCCAGGAGTCCCTGTTAGCCAGACCCGAGACACCTGGGCCGCTCTCCCTGACTGACACGCCCCCACCTACGCCGCTATAAACTCTGGATTTTCAAACCTGCGTGGGACATCATTGCTGCTTTCCTTCTGGGACTGGACCCCTGCTATCGTTTGTGTGCTGCTGCTAACCTGCGGGCTGTTCCCTCTGAAGCTCTACTCCTCACCGGACCCGCTTCGTGGGTCCCGCTTCGTTGTGTTCTGCGGGAGTTGGTGAGAAGTGGGTCAGGTCATCCAAGACTGTTGTGGGTTGTGCTGTGAATTTTCAGGGCTGCGAGCGACTGGTACAGGGACTCCATCTCCCAGGAATCCCTGTTAGCCAGACCCGAGACACTTGGGCCGCTCTCCCTGACTGACACGCCCCCACCGACGCCGCTATAAACTCTGGATTTTCAAACCTGCGTGGGACATCATTGCTGCTTTCCTTCTGGGACTGGACCCCTGCTATCGTTTGTGTGCTGCTGCTAACCTGCGCGCTGTTCCCTCTGAAGCTCCACTCCTCGCCGGACCCGCTTCGCGGGTCCCCCTTCGTTGTGTTCTGCGGGAGTTGGTGAGAAGTGGGTCAGGTCATCTAAGACTGTTGTGGGTTGTGCTGTGAATTTTCAGGGCTGCGAGCGACTGGTACGAGGACTCCATCTCCCAGGAGTCCCTGTTAGCCAGACCCGAGACACATGGGCCGCTCTTCCTGACTGACACGCCCCCACCGACGCCGCTATAAACTCTGGATTTTCAAATCTGCGTGGGACATCATTGCTGCTTTCATTCTGGGACTGGACGCCTGCTATCGTTTGTGTGCTGCTGCTAACCTGCGCGCTGTTCCCTCTGAAGCTCTACTCCTCGCCGGACCCGCTTCGCGAGTCCCGCTTCGTTGTGTTCTGCGGGAGTTGGTGAGAAGTGGGTCAGGTCATCCAAGACTGTTGTGGGTTGTGCTGTGAATTTTCAGGGCTGCGAGCGACTGGTACAGGGACTCCATCTCCCAGGAGTCCCTGTTAGCCAGACCCGAGACACCTGGGCCGCTCTCCCTGACTGACACGCCCCCACAGATGCCGCTATAAACTCTGGATTTTCAAACCTGCGTGGGACATCATTGCTGCTTTCCTTCTGGGACTGGACCCCTGCTATCGTTTGTGTGCTGCTGCTAACCTGCGCGCTGTTCCCTCTGAAGCTCTACTCCTCGCCGGACCCGCTACGCGGGTCCCGCTTCGTTGTGTTCTGCGGGAGTTGGTGAGAAGTGGGTCAGGTCATCCAAGACTGTTGTGGGTTGTGCTGTGAATTTTCAGGGCTGCGAGCGACTGGTACAGGGACTCCGTCTCCCAGGAGTCCCTGTTAGCCAGACCCGAGACACCTGGGCCGCTCTCCCTGACTGACACGCCCCCACCTACGCCGCTATAAACTCTGGATTTTCAAACCTGCGTGGGACATCATTGCTGCTTTCCTTCTGGGACTGGACCCCTGCTATCGTTTGTGTGCTGCTGCTAACCTGCGGGCTGTTCCCTCTGAAGCTCTACTCCTCACCGGACCCGCTTCGTGGGTCCCGCTTCGTTGTGTTCTGCGGGAGTTGGTGAGAAGTGGGTCAGGTCATCCAAGACTGTTGTGGGTTGTGCTGTGAATTTTCAGGGCTGCGAGCGACTGGTACAGGGACTCCATCTCCCAGGAATCCCTGTTAGCCAGACCCGAGACACTTGGGCCGCTCTCCCTGACTGACACGCCCCCACCGACGCCGCTATAAACTCTGGATTTTCAAACCTGCGTGGGACATCATTGCTGCTTTCCTTCTGGGACTGGACCCCTGCTATCGTTTGTGTGCTGCTGCTAACCTGCGCGCTGTTCCCTCTGAAGCTCCACTCCTCGCCGGACCCGCTTCGCGGGTCCCCCTTCGTTGTGTTCTGCGGGAGTTGGTGAGAAGTGGGTCAGGTCATCTAAGACTGTTGTGGGTTGTGCTGTGAATTTTCAGGGCTGCGAGCGACTGGTACGAGGACTCCATCTCCCAGGAGTCCCTGTTAGCCAGACCCGAGACACATGGGCCGCTCTTCCTGACTGACACGCCCCCACCGACGCCGCTATAAACTCTGGATTTTCAAATCTGCGTGGGACATCATTGCTGCTTTCATTCTGGGACTGGACGCCTGCTATCGTTTGTGTGCTGCTGCTAACCTGCGCGCTGTTCCCTCTGAAGCTCTACTCCTCGCCGGACCCGCTTCGCGAGTCCCGCTTCGTTGTGTTCTGCGGGAGTTGGTGAGAAGTGGGTCAGGTCATCCAAGACTGTTGTGGGTTGTGCTGTGAATTTTCAGGGCTGCGAGCGACTGGTACAGGGACTCCATCTCCCAGGAGTCCCTGTTAGCCAGACCCGAGACACCTGGGCCGCTCTCCCTGACTGACACGCCCCCACAGATGCCGCTATAAACTCTGGATTTTCAAACCTGCGTGGGACATCATTGCTGCTTTCCTTCTGGGACTGGACCCCTGCTATCGTTTGTGTGCTGCTGCTAACCTGCGCGCTGTTCCCTCTGAAGCTCTACTCCTCGCCGGACCCGCTACGCGGGTCCCGCTTCGTTGTGTTCTGCGGGAGTTGGTGAGAAGTGGGTCAGGTCATCCAAGACTGTTGTGGGTTGTGCTGTGAATTTTCAGGGCTGCGAGCGACTGGTACAGGGACTCCATCTCCCAGGAGTCCCTGTTAGCCAGACCCGAGACACCAGGACCGCTCTCCCTGACTGACACGGCCCCACCGACGCCGCTATAAACTCTGGATTTTCAAACCTGCGTGGGACATCATTGCTGCTTCCCTTCTGGGACTGGACCCCTGCTATCATTTGTGTGCTGCTGCTAACCTGCGCGCTGTTCCCTCTGAAGCTTTACTCCTCGCCGGACTGACACGCCCCCACAGACGCCGCTATAAACTCTGGATTTTCAAACCTGCGTGGGACATCATTGCTGCTTTCCTTCAGGGACTGGACCCCTGCTATCATTTGTGTGCTGCTGCTAACCTGCGCGCTGTTCCCTCTGAAGCTCTACTCGCCGGACCCGCTTTGCGGGTCCCGCTTCGTTATGTTCTGCGGGAGTTGGTGAGAAGTGGGTCAGGTCATCCAAGACTGTTGTGGGTTGTGCTGTGAATTTTCAGGGCTGCGAGCGACTGGTACAGGGACTCCATCTCCCAGGAGTCCCTGTTAGCCAGACCCGAGACACCTGGGCCGCTCTCCCTGACTGACACGCCCCCACAGATGCCGCTATAAACTCTGGATTTTCAAACCTGCGTGGGACATCATTGCTGCTTTCCTTCTGGGACTGGACCCCTGCTATCGTTTGTGTGCTGCTGCTAACCTGCGCGCTGTTCCCTCTGAAGCTCTACTCCTCGCCGGACCCGCTACGCGGGTCCCGCTTCGTTGTGTTCTGCGGGAGTTGGTGAGAAGTGGGTCAGGTCATCCAAGACTGTTGTGGGTTGTGCTGTGAATTTTCAGGGCTGCGAGCGACTGGTACAGGGACTCCATCTCCCAGGAGTCCCTGTTAGCCAGACCCGAGACACCAGGACCGCTCTCCCTGACTGACACGGCCCCACCGACGCCGCTATAAACTCTGGATTTTCAAACCTGCGTGGGACATCATTGCTGCTTCCCTTCTGGGACTGGACCCCTGCTATCATTTGTGTGCTGCTGCTAACCTGCGCGCTGTTCCCTCTGAAGCTTTACTCCTCGCCGGACTGACACGCCCAAACAGGCGCCGCTATAAACTCTGGATTTTCAAACCTGCGTGGGACATCATTGCTGCTTTCCTTCAGGGACTGGACCCCTGCTATCGTTTGTGTGCTGCTGCTAACCTGCGCGCTGTTCCCTCTGAAGCTCTACTCGCCGGACCCGCTTTGCGGGTCCCGCTTCGTTATGTTCTGCGGGAGTTGGTGAGAAGTGGGTCAGGTCATCCAAGACTGTTGTGGGTTGTGCTGTCAATTTTCAGGGCTGCGAGCGACTGGTACAGGGACTCCATCTCCCAGGAGTCCCTGTTAGCCAGACCCGAGACACCTGGACCGCTCTCCCTGACTGACACGCTCCCACCGACGCCGCTATAAACTCTGGATTTTCAAACCTGCGTGGGACATCATTGCTGCTTTCCTTCTGGGACTGGACCCCTGCTATCGTTTGTGTGCTGCTGCTAACCTGCGCGCTGTTCCCTCTGAAGCTCTACTCCTCGCCGGACCCGCTGCGCGGGTCCCGCTTCGTTGTGTTCTGCGGGAGTTGGTGAGAAGTGGGTCAGGTCATCCAAGACTGTTGTGGGTTGTGCTGTGAATTTTCAGGGCTGCGAGCGACTGGTACAGGGACTCCATCTCCCAGGAGTCCCTGTTAGCCAGACCCGAGACACCTGGGCCGCTCTCCCTGACTGACACGCCCCCACCGACGCCGCTATAAACTCTGGATTTTAAAATCTGCGTGGGACATCATTGCTGCTTTCCTTCTGGGACTGGACCCCTGCTATCGTTTGTGTGCTGCTGCTAACCTGCGCGCTGTTCCCTCTGAAGCTCTACTCCTCGCCGGACACGCTTCGCGGGTCCCGCTTCGTTGTGTTCTGCGGGAGTTGGTGAGAAGTGGGTCAGGTCATCCAAGACTGTTGTGGGTTGTGCTGTGAATTTTCAGGGCTGCGAGCGACTGGTACAGGGACTCCATCTCCCAGGAGTCCCTGTTAGCCAGACCCGAGACACCTGGGCCGCTCTCCCTGACTGACACGCCCCCACCGACGCCGCTATAAACTTTGGACCCCAGCTATCGTTTGTGTGCTGCTGCTAACCTGCGCGCTGTTCCCTCTGAAGCTTTACTCCTCGCCGGACTGACACGCCCCCACAGACGCCGCTATAGACTCTGGATTTTCAAACCTGCGTGGGACATCATTGCTGCTTTCCTTCTGGGTTTGGACCCCTGCTATCGTTTGTGTGCTGCTGCTAACCTGCGCGCTGTTCCCTCTGAAGCCCTACTCGCCGGACCCGCTTCGCGGGTCCCGCTTCAATGTGTTCTGCGGGAGTTGGTGAGAAGTGGGTCAGGTCATCCAAGACTGTTGTGGGTTGTGCTGTGAATTTTCAGGGCTGCGAGCGACTGGTACAGGGACTCCATCTCCCAGGAGTCCCTGTTAGCCAGACCCGAGACACCTGGACCGCTCTCCCTGACTGACACGCCCCCACCGACGCCGCTATAAACTCTGGATTTTCAAACCTGCGTGGGACATCATTGCTGCTTTCCTTCTGGGACTGGACCCCTGCTATCGTTTGTGTGCTGCTGCTAACCTGCGCGCTGTTCCCTCTGAAGCTCTACTCCTCGACGGACCCGCTTCGTTGTGTTCTGCGTGAGTTGGTGAGAAGTGGGTCAGGTCATCCAAAACTGTTGTGGGTTGTGCTGTGAATTTTCAGGGCTGTGAGCGACTGGTACAGGGACTCCATGTCCCAGGAGTCCCTGTTAGCCAGACCCGAGACACCTGGGCCGCTCTCCCTGACTGACACGCCCCCACCAACGCCGCTATAAACTCTGGATTTTCAAACCTGCGTGGGACATCACTGCTGCTTTCCTTCTGGGACTGGACCCCTGCTATCGTTTGTGTGCTGCTGCTAACCTGCGGGCTGTTCCCTCTGAAGCTCTACTCCTCACCGGACCCGCTTTGTGGGTCCCGCTTCGTTGTGTTCTGCGGGAGTTGGTGAGAAGTGGGTCAGGTCATCCAAGACTGTTGTGGGTTGTGCTGTGAATTTTCAGGGCTGCGAGCGACTGGTACAGGGACTCCATCTCCCAGTAATCCCTGTTAGCCAGACCCGAGACACCTGGGCCGCTCTCCCTGACTGACACGCCCCCACCGACGCCGCTATAAACTCTGGATTTTCAAACCTGCGTGGGACATCATTGCTGCTTTCCTTCTGGGACTGGACCCCTGCTATCGTTTGTGTGCTGCTGCTAACCTGCGCGCTGTTCCCTCTGAAGCTCTACTCCTCGACGGACCCGCTACGCGGGTCCCGCTTCGTTGTGTTCTGCGGGAGTTGGTGAGAAGTGGGTCAGGTCATCCAAGACTGTTGTGGGTTGTGCTGTGAATTTTCAGGGCTGCAAGCGACTGGTACAGGGACTCCATCTCCCAGGAGTCCCTGTTAGCCAGACCCGAGACACCTGGGCTGCTCTTCCTGACTGACACGCCCCCACCAACGCCGCTATAAACTCTGGATTTTCAAATCTGCGTGGGACATCATTGCTGCTTTCATTCTGGGACTGGACGCCTGCTATCGTTTGTGTGCTGCTGCTAACCTGCGCGCTGTTCCCTCTGAAGCTCTACTCCTCGCCGGACCCGCTTCGCGAGTCCCGCTTCGTTGTGTTCTGCGGGAGTTGGTGAGAAGTGGGTCAGGTCATCCAAGACTGTTGTGGGTTGTGCTGTGAATTTTCAGGGCTGCGAGCGACTGGTACAGGGACTCCATCTCCCAGGAGTCCCTGTTAGCCAGACCCGAGACACCTGGGCCGCTCTCCCTGACTGACACGCCCCCACCGACGCCGCTATAAACTCTTGATTTTCAAACCTGCGTGGGACATCATTGCTGCTTTCCTTCTGGGACTGGACCCCTGCTATCGTTTGTGTGCTTCTGCTAACCTGCGCGCTGTTCCCTCTGAAGCTCTACTCCTCGCCGGACCCGCTTCGTTGTGTTCTGCGGGAGTTGCTGAGAAGTGGGTCAGGTCATCCAAGACTGTTGTGGGTTGTGCTGTGAATTTTCAGGGCTGCGAGCGACTGGTACAGGGACTCCATCTCCCAGGAGTCCCTGTTAGCCAGACCCGAGACACCTGGGCCGCTCTCCCTGACTGACACGCCCCCACAGACGCCGCTATAAACTCTGGATTTTCAAACCTGCGTGGGACATCATTGCTGCTTTCCTTCTGGGACTGGACCCCTGCTATTGTTTGTGTGCTGCTGCTAACCTGCGCGCTGTTCCCTCTGAAGCTCTACTCCTCGCCGGACCCGCTACGCGGGTCCCGCTTCGTTGTGTTCTGCGGGAGTTGGTGAGAAGTGGGTCAGGTCATCCAAGACTGTTGTGGGTTGTGCTGTGAATTTTCAGGGCTGCGAGCGACTGGTACAGGGACTCCATCTCCCAGGAGTCCCTGTTAGCCAGACCCGAGACACCAGGACCGCTCTCCCTGACTGACACGCCCCCACCGACGCCACTATAAACTCTGGATTTTCAAACCTGCGTGGGACATCATTGCTGCTTCCCTTCTGGGACTGGACCCCTGCTATCATTTGTGTGCTGCTGCTAACCTGCGCGCTGTTCCCTCTGAAGCTTTACTCCTCGCCGGACTGACACGCCCCCACAGACGCCGCTATAAACTCTGGATTTTCAAACCTGCGTGGGACATCATTGCTGCTTTCCTTCTGGGACTGGACCCCTGCTATCGTTTGTGTGCTGCTGCTAACCTGCGCGCTGTTCCCTCTGAAGCTCTACTCGCCGGACCCGCTTCGCGGGTCCCGCTTCGTTATGTTCTGCGGGAGTTGGTGAGAAGTGGGTCAGGTCATCCAAGACTGTTGTGGGTTGTGCTGTGAATTTTCAGGGCTGCGAGCGACTGGTACAGGGACTCCATCTCCCAGGAGTCCCTGTTAGCCAGACCCGAGACACCTGGACCGCTCTCCCTGACTGACACGCTCCCACCGACGCCGCTATAAACTCTGGATTTTCAAACCTGCGTGGGACATCATTGCTGCTTTCCTTCTGGGACTGGACCCCTGCTATCGTTTGTGTGCTGCTGCTAACCTGCGCGCTGTTCCCTCTGAAGCTCTACTCCTCGCCGGACCCGCTTCGTTGTGTTCTGCGGGAGTTGGTGAGAAGTGGGTCAGGTCATCCAAGACTGTTGTGGGTTGTGCTGTGAATATTCAGGGCCGCGAGCGACTGGTACAGGGACTCTATCTCCCAGGAGTCCCTGTTAGCCAGACCCGAGACACCTGGGCCGCTCTCCCTGACTGACACGCCCCCACAGACGCCGCTATAAACTCTGAATTTTCAAACCTGCGTGGGACATCATTGCTGCTTTCCTTCTGGGACTGGACCCCTGCTATTGTTTGTGTGCTGCTGCTAACCTGCGCGCTGTTCCCTCTGAAGCTCTACTCCTCGCCGGACCCGCTACGCGGGTCCCGCTTCGTTGTGTTCTGCGGGAGTTGGTGAGAAGTGGGTCAGGTCATCCAAGACTGTTGTGGGTTGTGCTGTGAATTTTCAGGGCTGCGAGCGACTGGTACAGGGACTCCATCTCCCAGGAGGACCTGTTAGCCAGACCCGAGACACCTGGACCGCTCTCCCTGACTGACACGCCCCTACCCACGCTGCTATAAACTCTGGATTTTCAAACCTGCGTGGGACATCATTGCTGCTTCCCTTCTGGGACTGGACCCCTGCTATCGTTTGTGTGCTGCTGCTAACCTGCGCGCTGTTCCCTCTGAAGCTTTACTCCTCGCCGGACTGACACGCCCCCACAGACGCCGCTATAAACTCTGGATTTTCAAACCTGCGTGGGACATCATTGCTGCTTTCCTTCTGGGACTGGACCCCTGCTATCGTTTGTGTGCTGCTGCTAACCTGCGCGCTGTTTCCTCTGAAGCTCTACTCGCCGGACCCGCTTCGCGGGTCCCGCTTCGTTGTGTTCTGCGGGAGTTGGTGAGAAGTGGGTCAGGTCATCCAAGACTGTTGTGGGTTGTGCTGTGAATTTTCAGGGCTGCGAGCGACTGGTACAGGGACTCCATCTCCCAGGAGTCCCTGTTAGCCAGACCCGAGACACCTGGACCGCTCTCCCTGACTGACACGCCCCCACCGACGCCGCTATAAACTCTGGATTTTCAAACCTGCGTGGGACATCATTGCTGCTTTCCTTCTGGGACTGGACCCCTGCTATCGTTTGTGTGCTGCTGCTAACCTGCGCGCTGTTCCCTCTGAAGCTCTACTCCTCGCCGGACCCGCTTCGTTGTGTTCTGCGGGAGTTGGTGAGAAGTGGGTCAGGTCATCCAAGACTGTTGTGGGTTGTGCTGTGAATTTTCAGGGCTGCGAGCGACTGGTACAGGGACTCCATCTCCCAGGAGTCCCTGTTAGCCAGACCCGAGACACCTGGGCCGCTCTCCCTGACTGACACGCCCCCACCTACGCCGCTATAAACTCTGGATTTTCAAACCTGCGTGGGACATCATTGCTGCTTTCCTTCTGGGACTGGACCCCTGCTATCGTTTGTGTGCTGCTGCTAACCTGCGGGCTGTTCCCTCTGAAGCTCTACTCCTCACCGGACCCGCTTCGTGGGTCCCGCTTCGTTGTGTTCTGCGGGAGTTGGTGAGAAGTGGGTCAGGTCATCCAAGACTGTTGTGGGTTGTGCTGTGAATTTTCAGGGCGGCGAGCGACTGGTACAGGGACTCCATCTCCCAGGAATCCCTGTTAGCCAGACCCGAGACACTTGGGCCGCTCTCCCTGACTGACACGCCCCCACCGACGCCGCTATAAACTCTGGATTTTCAAACCTGCGTGGGACATCATTGCTGCTTTCCTTCTGGGACTGGACCCCTGCTATCGTTTGTGTGCTGCTGCTAACCTGCGCGCTGTTCCCTCTGAAGCTCTACTCCTCGCCGGACCCGCTTCGCGAGTCCCGCTTCGTTGTGTTCTGCGGGAGTTGGTGAGAAGTGGGTCAGGTCATCCAAGACTGTTGTGGGTTGTGCTGTGAATTTTCAGGGCTGCGAGCGACTGGTACAGGGACTCCATCTCCCAGGAGTCCCTGTTAGCCAGACCCGAGACACCTGGGCCGCTCTCCCTGACTGACACGCCCCCACAGATGCCGCTATAAACTCTGGATTTTCAAACCTGCGTGGGACATCATTGCTGCTTTCCTTCTGGGACTGGACCCCTGCTATCGTTTGTGTGCTGCTGCTAACCTGCGCGCTGTTCCCTCTGAAGCTCTACTCCTCGCCGGACCCGCTACGCGGGTCCCGCTTCGTTGTGTTCTGCGGGAGTTGGTGAGAAGTGGGTCAGGTCATCCAAGACTGTTGTGGGTTGTGCTGTGAATTTTCAGGGCTGCGAGCGACTGGTACAGGGACTCCATCTCCCAGGAGTCCCTGTTAGCCAGACCCGAGACACCAGGACCGCTCTCCCTGACTGACACGCCCCCACCGACGCCGCTATAAACTCTGGATTTTCAAACCTGCGTGGGACATCATTGCTGCTTCCCTTCTGGGACTGGACCCCTGCTATCATTTGTGTGCTGCTGCTAACCTGCGCGCTGTTCCCTCTGAAGCTTTACTCCTCGCCGGACTGACACGCCCCCACAGACGCCGCTATAAACTCTGGATTTTCAAACCTGCGTGGGACATCATTGCTGCTTTCCTTCGGGGACTGGACCCCTGCTATCGTTTGTGTGCTGCTGCTAACCTGCGCGCTGTTCCCTCTGAAGCTCTACTCGCCGGACCCGCTTTGCGGGTCCCGCTTCGTTATGTTCTGCGGGAGTTGGTGAGAAGTGGGTCAGGTCATCCAAGACTGTTGTGGGTTGTGCTGTGAATTTTCAGGGCTGCGAGCGACTGGTACAGGGACTCCATCTCCCAGGAGTCCCTGTTAGCCAGACCCGAGACACCTGGACCGCTCTCCCTGACTGACACGCTCCCACCGACGCCGCTATAAACTCTGGATTTTCAAACCTGCGTGGGACATCATTGCTGCTTTCCTTCTGGGACTGGACCCCTGCTATCGTTTGTGTGCTGCTGCTAACCTGCGCGCTGTTCCCTCTGAAGCTCTACTCCTCGCCGGACCCGCTTCGTTGTGTTCTGCGGGAGTTGGTGAGAAGTGGGTCAGGTCATCCAAGACTGTTGTGGGTTGTGCTGTGAATATTCAGGGCTGCGAGCGACTGGTACAGGGACTCCATCTCCCAGGAGTCCCTGTTAGCCAGACCCGAGACACCTGGGCCGCTCTCCCTGACTGACATGCCCCCACAGACGCCGCTATAAACTCTGAATTTTCAAACCTGCGTGGGACATCATTGCTGCTTTCCTTCTGGGACTGGACCCCTGCCATTGTTTGTGTGCTGCTGCTAACCTGCGCGCTGTTCCCTCTGAAGCTCTACTCCTCGCCGGACCAGCTTCGCGGGTTCCGCTTCGTTGTGTTCTGCGGGAGTTGGTGAGAAGTGGGTCAGGCCATCTTAGACTGTTGTGGGTTGTGCTGTGAATTTTCAGGGCTGCGAGCGACTGCTACAAGGACTCCATCTCCCAGGAGTCCCTTGTTAGCCAGACCCGAGACACATGGGCCGCTCTCCCTGACTGACACGCCCCCACCGACGCCGCTATAAACTCTGGATTTTCAAACCTGCGTGGGACATCATTGCTGCTTTCCTTCTGGGACTGGACCCCTGCTATCGTTTGTGTGCTGCTGCTAACCTCCGCGCTGTTCCCTCTGAAGCTCTACTCCTCGCCGGACCCGCTGCGCGGGTCCCGCTTCGTTGTGTTCTGCGGGAGTTGGTGAGAAGTGGGTCAGGTCATCCAAGACTGTTGTGGGTTGTGCTGTGAATTTTCAGAGCTGCGAGCGACTGGTACAGGGACTCCATCTCCCAGGAGTCCCTGTTAGCCAGACCCGAGACACCTGGGCCGCTCTCCCTGACTGACACGCCCCCACCGACGCCGCTATAAACTCTGGATTTTCAAACCTGCGTGGGACATCATTGCGGCTTTCCTTCTGGGACTGGACCCATGCTATCGTTTGTGTGCTGCTGCTAACCTGCGCGCTGTTCCCTCTGAAGCTCTACTCCTCGCCGGACCCGCTGCGCGGGTCCCGCTTCGTTGTGTTCTGCTGGAGTTGGTGAGAAGTGGGTCAGGTCATCCAAGACTGTTGTGGGTTGTGCTGTGAATTTTCAGGGCTGCGAGCGACTGGTACAGGGACTCCATCTCCCAGGAGTCCCTGTTAGCCAGACCCGAGACACCTGGGCCGCTCTCCCTGACTGACACGCCCCCACCGACGCCGCTATAAACTCTGGATTTTCAAACCTGCGTGGGACATCATTGCTGCTTTCCTTCTGGGACTGGACCCCTGCTATCGTTTGTGTGCTGCTGCTAACCTGCGCGCTGTTCCCTCTGAAGCTCTACTCCTCGCCAGACCTGCTTCGCGGGTCCCGCTTCGTTGTGTTCTGCGGGAGTTGGTGAGAAGTGGGTCAGGTCATCCAAGACTGTTGTGGGTTGTGCTGTGAATTTTCAGGGCTGCGAGCGACTGGTACAGGGACTCCATCTCCCAGGAGTCCCTGTTAGCCAGACCCGAGGCACCTGGGCCGCTCTCCCTGACTGACACACCCCCACCGACGCCCCTATATACTCTGGATTTTCAAACCTGCGTGGGACATCATTGCTGCTTTCCTTCTGGGACTGGACCCCTGCTATCGTTTGTGGGCTGCTGCTAACCTGCGCGCTGTTCCCTCTGAAGCTCTACTCCTCGCCGGACCCGCTTCGTGGGTCCCGCTTCGTTGTGTTCTGCTTCGTTGTGTTCTGCGGGAGTTGGTGAGAAGTGGGTCAGGTCATCCAAGACTGTTGTGGGTTGTGCTGTGAATTTTCAGGGCTGCGAGCGACTGGAACAGGGACTCCATCTCCCAGGAATCCCTGTTAGCCAGACCCGAGACACTTGGGCCGCTCTCCCTGACTGACACGCCCCCACCGACGCCGCTATAAACTCTGGATTTTCAAACCTGCGTGGGACATCATTGCTGCTTTCCTTCTGGGACTGGACCCCTGCTATCGTTTGTGTGCTGCTGCTAACCTGCGCGCTGTTCCCTCTGAAGCTCTACTCCTCGCCGGACCCGCTTCGCGGGTCCCCCTTCGTTGTGTTCTGCGGGAGTTGGTGAGAAGTGGGTCAGGTCATCTAAGACTGTTGTGGGTTGTGCTGTGAATTTTCAGGGCTGCGAGCGACTGGTACAAGGACTCCATCTCCCAGGAGTCCCTGTTAGCCAGACCCGAGACACAAGGGCCGCTCTCCCTGACTGACACGCCCCCACCGACGCCGCTATAAACTCTGGATTTTCAAACCTGCGTGGGACATCATTGCTGCTTTCCTTCTGGGACTGGACCCCTGCTATCGTTTGTGTGCTGCTGCTAACCTGCGCGCTGTTCCCTCTGAAGCTCTACTCCTCGCCGGACCCGCTGCGCGGGTCCCGCTTCGTTGTGTTCTGCGGGAGTTGGTGAGAAGTGGGTCAGGTCATCCTAGACTGTTGTGGGTTGTGCTGTGAATTTTCAGGGCTGCGAGCGACTGGTACAGGGACTCCATCTCCCAGGAGTCCCTGTTAGCCAGACCCGAGACACCTGGGCCGCTCTCCCTGACTGACGCCCCCACCTACGCCGCTATAAACTCTGGATTTTCAAACCTGCGTGGGACATCATTGCTGCTTTCCTTCTGGGACTGGACCCCTGCTATCGTTTGTGTGCTGCTGCTAACCTGCGGGCTGTTCCCTCTGAAGCTCTACTCCTCACCGGACCCGCTTCGTGGGTCCCGCTTCGTTGTGTTCTGCGGGAGTTGGTGAGAAGTGGGTCAGGTCATCCAAGACTGTTGTGGGTTGTGCTGTGAATTTTCAGGGCTGCGAGCGACTGGTACAGGGACTCCATCTCCCAGGAATCCCTGTTAGCCAGACCCGAGACACTTGGGCCGCTCTCCCTGACTGACACGCCCCCACCGACGCCGCTATAAACTCTGGATTTTCAAACCTGCGTGGGACATCATTGCTGCTTTCCTTCTGGGACTGGACCCCTGCTATCGTTTGTGTGCTGCTGCTAACCTGCGCGCTGTTCCCTCTGAAGCTCTACTCCTCGCCGGACCCGCTTCGCGGGTCCCCCTTCGTTGTGTTCTGCGGGAGTTGGTGAGAAGTGGGTCAGGTCATCTAAGACTGTTGTGGGTTGTGCTGTGAATTTTCAGGGCTGCGAGCGACTGGTACAAGGACTCCATCTCCCAGGAGTCCCTGTTAGCCAGACCCGAGACACATGGGCCGCTCTCCCTGACTGACACGCCCCCACCGACGCCGCTATAAACTTTGGATTTTCAAACCTGCGTGGGACATCATTGCTGCTTTCCTTCTGGGACTGGACCCCTGCTATCGTTTGTGTGCTGCTGCTAACCTGCGCGCTGTTCCCTCTGAAGCTCTACTCCTCGCCGGACCCGCTGCGCGGGTCCCGCTTCGTTGTGTTCTGCGGGAGTTGGTGAGAAGTGGGTCAGGTCGTCCAAGACTGTTGTGGGTTGTGCTGTGAATTTTCAGGGCTGCGAGCGACTGGTACAGGGACTCCATCTCCCAGGAGTCCCTGTTAGCCAGACCCGAGACACCTGGGCCGCTCTCCCTGACTGACACGCCCCCACCGATGCCGCCATAAACTCTGGATTTTCAAACCTGCGTGGGACATCATTGCTGCTTTCCTTCTGGGACTGGACCCCTGCTATCGTTTGTGTGCTGCTGCTAACCTGCGCGCTGTTCCCTCTGAAGCTCTACTCCTCGCCGGACCCGCTGCGCGGGTCCCGCTTTGTTGTGTTCTGCGGGAGTTGGTGAGAAGTGGGTCAGGTCATCCAAGACTGTTGTGGGTTGTGCTGTGAATTTTCAGGGCTGCGAGCGACTGGTACAGGGACTCCATCTCCCAGGAGTCCCTGTTAGCCAGACCCTAGACACCTGGGCCGCTCTCCCTGACTGACACGCCCCCACCGACGCCGCTATAAACTCTGGATTTTCAAATCTGCGTGGGACATCATTGCTGCTTTCCTTCTGGGACTGGACACCTGCTATCGTTTGTGTGCTGCTGCTAACCTGTGCGCTGTTCCCTCTGAAGCTCTACTCCTCGCCGGACCCGCTGCGCGGGTCCCGCTTCATTGTGTTCTGCGGGAGTTGGTGAGAAGTGGGTCAGGTCATCCAAGACTGTTGTGGGTTGTGCTGTGAATTTTCAGGGCTGCGAGCGACTGGTACAAGGACTCCATCTCCCAGGAGTCCCTGTTAGCCAGACCCGAGACACATGGGCCGCTCTCCCTGACTGACACGCCCCCACCGACGCCGCTATAAACTCTGGATTTTCAAACCTACGTGGGACATCATTGCTGCTTTCCTTCTGGGACTGGCCCCCTGCTATCGTTTGTGTGCTGCTGCTAACCTGCGCGCTGTTCCCTCTGAAGCTCTACTCCTCGCCGGACCCGCTGCGTGGGTCCCGCTTCGTTGTGTTCTGCGGGAGTTGGTGAGAAGTGGGTCAGGTCGTCCAAGACTGTTGTGGGTTGTGCTGTGAATTTTCAGGGCTGCGAGCACCTGGTACAGGGACTCCATCTCCCAGGAGTCCCTGTTAGCCAGACCCGAGACACCTGGGCCGCTCTCCCTGACTGACACGCCCCCACCGACGCCGCTATAAACTCTGGATTTTCAAATCTGCGTGGGACATCATTGCTGCTTTCCTTCTGGGACTGGACCCCTGCTATCGTTTGTGTGCTGCTGCTAACCTGTGCGCTGTTCCCTCTGAAGCTCTACTCCTCGCCGGACCCGCTGCGCGGGTCCCGCTTTGTTGTGTTCTGCGGGAGTTGGTGAGAAGTGGGTCAGGTCATCCAAGACTGTTGTGGGTTGTGCTGTGAATTTTCAGGGCTGCGAGTGACTGGTACAGGGGCTCCATCTCCCAGGAGTCCCTGTTAGCCAGACCCGAGACACCTGGGCCGCTCTCCCTGACTGACACGCCCCCACCGACGCCGCTATAAACTCTGGATTTTCAAACCTGCGTGGGACATCATTGCTGCTTTCCTTCTGGGACTGGACCCCTGCTATCGTTTGTGTGCTGCTGCTAACCTGCGCGCTGTTCCCTCTGAAGCTTTACTCCTCGCCGGACTCGCTTCGTTGTGTTCTGCGGGAGTTGGTGAGAAGTGGGTCAGGTCATCCAAGACTGTTGTGGGTTGTGCTGTGAATTTTCAGGGCTGCGAGCGACTGGTACAGGGACTCCATCTCCCAGGAGTCCCTGTTAGCCAGACCCGAGACACCTGGGCCGCTCTTCCTGACTGACACGCCCCCACAGACGGCGCTATAAACTCTGGATTTTCAAACCTGCGTGGGACATCATTGCTGCTTTCCTTCTGGGACTGGCCCCTGCTATCGTTTGTGTGCTGCTGCTAACCTGCGCGCTGTTCCCTCTGTAGCTTTACTCCTCGCCGGACCCGCTTCGTTGTGTTCTGCGGGAGTTGGTGAGAAGTGGGTCAGGTCATCCAAGACTGTTGTGGGTTGTGCTGTGAATTTTCAGGGCTGCGAGCGACTGGTACAGGGACTCCATCTCCCAGGAGTCCCTGTTAGCCAGACCCGAGACACCTCGGCCGCTCTCCCTGACTGACACGCCCCCACCGACGCCGCTATAAACTCTGGATTTTCAAATCTGCGTGGGACATCATTGCTGCTTTCCTTCTGGGACTGGACCCCTGCTATCGTTTGTGTGCTGCTGCTAACCTGCGCGCTGTTCCCTCTGAAGCTCTACTCCTCGCCGGACCCGCTGCGCGGGTACCGCTTTGTTGTGTTCTGCGGGAGTTGGTGAGAAGTGGGTCAGGTCATCCAAGACTGTTGTGGGTTGTGCTGTGAATTTTCAGGGCTGCGAGCGACTGGTACAGGGACTCCATCTCCCAGGAGTCCCTGTTAGCCAGACCCTAGACACCTGGGCCGCTCTCCCTGACTGACACGCCCCCACCGACGCCGCTATAAACTCTGGATTTTCAAATCTGCGTGGGACATCATTGCTGCTTTCCTTCTGGGACTGGACACCTGCTATCGTTTGTGTGCTGCTGCTAACCTGTGCGCTGTTCCCTCTGAAGCTCTACTCCTCGCCGGACCCGCTGCGCGGGTCCCGCTTCGTTGTGTTCTGCGGGAGTTGGTGAGAAGTGGGTCAGGTCATCCAAGACTGTTGTGGGTTGTGCTGTGAATTTTCAGGGCTGCGAGCGACTGGTACAAGGACTCCATCTCCCAGGAGTCCCTGTTAGCCAGACCCGAGACACATGGGCCGCTCTCCCTGACTGACACGCCCCCACCGACGCCGCTATAAACTCAGGATTTTCAAACCTACGTGGGACATCATTGCTGCTTTCCTTCTGGGACTGGACCCCTGCTATCGTTTGTGTGCTGCTGCTAACCTGCGCGCTGTTCCCTCTGAAGCTCTACTCCTCGCCGGACCCGCTGCGTGGGTCCCGCTTCGTTGTGTTCTGCGGGAGTTGGTGAGAAGTGGGTCAGGTCGTCCAAGACTGTTGTGGGTTGTGCTGTGAATTTTCAGGGCTGCGAGCACCTGGTACAGGGACTCCATCTCCCAGGAGTCCCTGTTAGCCAGACCCGAGACACCTGGGCCGCTCTCCCTGACTGACACGCCCCCACCGACGCTGCTATAAACTCTGGATTTTCAAATCTGCGTGGGACATCATTGCTGCTTTCCTTCTGGGACTGGACCCCTGCTATCGTTTGTGTGCTGCTGCTAACCTGTGCGCTGTTCCCTCTGAAGCTCTACTCCTCGCCGGACCCGCTGCGCGGGTCCCGCTTTGTTGTGTTCTGCGGGAGTTGGTGAGAAGTGGGTCAGGTCATCCAAGACTGTTGTGGGTTGTGCTGTGAATTTTCAGGGCTGTGAGCGACTGGTACAGGTACTCCATCTCCCAGGAGTCCCTGTTAGCCAGACCCGAGACACCTGGGCCGCTCTCCCTGACTGACACGCCCACACCGACACCGCTATAAACTCTGGATTTTCAAACCTGCGTGGGACATCATTGCTGCTTTCCTTCTGGGACTGGACCCCTGCTATCGTTTGTGTGCTGCTGCTAACCTGCGCACTGTTCCCTCTGATGCTCTACTCCTCGCCGGACCCGCTTCGTTGTGTTCTGCGGGAGTTGGTGAGAAGTAGGTCAGGTCATCCAAGACTGTTGTGGGTTGTGCTGTGAATTTTCAGGGCTGCGAGTGACTGGTACAGGGGCTCCATCTCCCAGGAGTCCCTGTTAGCCAGACCCGAGACACCTGGGCCGCTCTCCCTGACTGACACGCCCCCACCGACGCCGCTATAAACTCTGGATTTTCAAACCTGCGTGGGACATCATTGCTGCTTTCCTTCTGGGACTGGACCCCTGCTATCGTTTGTGTGCTGCTGCTAACCTGCGCGCTGTTCCCTCTGAAGCTCTACTCCTCGCCGGACCCGCTTCGCGGGTCCCGCTTCGCGGGTCCCGCTTCGTTGTGTTCTGCGGGAGTTGGTGAGAAGTGGGTCAGGTCATCCAAGACTGTTGTGGGTTGTGCTGTGAATTTTCAGGGCTGCGAGCGACTGGTACAGGGACTCCATCTCCCAGGAGTCCCTGTTAGCCAGACCCGAGACACCTGGGCCGCTCTCCCTGACTGACACGCCCCCACAGACGGCGCTATAAACTCTGGATTTTCAAACCTGCGTGGGACATCATTGCTGCTTTCCTTCTGGGACTGGCCCCTGCTATCGTTTGTGTGCTGCTGCTAACCTGCGCGCTGTTCCCTCTGTAGCTTTACTCCTCGCCGGACCCGCTTCGTTGTGTTCTGCGGGAGTTGGTGAGAAGTGGGTCAGGTCATCCAAGACTGTTGTGGGTTGTGCTGTGAATTTTCAGGGCTGCGAGCGACTGGTACAGGGACTCCATCTCCCAGGAGTCCCTGTTAGCCAGACCCGAGACACCTCGGCCGCTCTCCCTGACTGACACGCCCCCACCGACGCCGCTATAAACTCTGGATTTTCAAATCTGCGTGGGACATCATTGCTGCTTTCCTTCTGGGACTGGACCCCTGCTATCGTTTGTGTGCTGCTGCTAACCTGCGCGCTGTTCCCTCTGAAGCTTTACTCCTCGCCGGACCCGCTTCGTTGTGTTCTGCGGGAGTTGGTGAGAAGTGGGTCAGGTCATCCAAGACTGTTGTGGGTTGTGCTGTGAATTTTCAGGGCTGCGAGCGACTGGTACAGGGACTCCATCTCCCAGGAGTCCCTGTTAGCCAGACCCGAGACACCTGGGCCGCTCTCCCTGACTGACACGCCCCCACAGACGGCGCTATAAACTCTGGATTTTCAAACCTGCGTGGGACATCATTGCTGCTTTCCTTCTGGGACTGGCCCCTGCTATCGTTTGTGTGCTGCTGCTAACCTGCGCGCTGTTCCCTCTGTAGCTTTACTCCTCGCCGGACCCGCTTCGTTGTGTTCTGCGGGAGTTGGTGAGAAGTGGGTCAGGTCATCCAAGACTGTTGTGGGTTGTGCTGTGAATTTTCAGGGCTGCGAGCGACTGGTACAGGGACTCCATCTCCCAGGAGTCCCTGTTAGCCAGACCCGAGACACCTCGGCCGCTCTCCCTGACTGACACGCCCCCACCGACGCCGCTATAAACTCTGGATTTTCAAATCTGCGTGGGACATCATTGCTGCTTTCCTTCTGGGACTGGACCCCTGCTATCGTTTGTGTGCTGCTGCTAACCTGCGCGCTGTTCCCTCTGAAGCTCTACTCCTCGCCGGACCCGCTTCGTTGTGTTCTGCGGGAGTTGGTGAGAAGTGGGTCAGGTCATCCAAGACTGTTGTGGGTTGTGCTGTGAATTTTCAGGGCTGCGAGCGACTGGTACAGGGACTCCATCTCCCAGGAGTCCCTGTTAGCCAGACCCTAGACACCTGGGCCGCTCTCCCTGACTGACACGCCCCCACCGACGCCGCTATAAACTCTGGATTTTCAAATCTGCGTGGGACATCATTGCTGCTTTCCTTCTGGGACTGGACACCTGCTATCGTTTGTGTGCTGCTGCTAACCTGTGCGCTGTTCCCTCTGAAGCTCTACTCCTCGCCGGACCCGCTGCGCGGGTCCCGCTTCGTTGTGTTCTGCGGGAGTTGGTGAGAAGTGGGTCAGGTCGTCCAAGACTGTTGTGGGTTGTGCTGTGAATTTTCAGGGCTGCGAGCACCTGGTACAGGGACTCCATCTCCCAGGAGTCCCTGTTAGCCAGACCCGAGACACCTGGGCCGCTCTCCCTGACTGACACGCCCCCACCGACGCTGCTATAAACTCTGGATTTTCAAATCTGCGTGGGACATCATTGCTGCTTTCCTTCTGGGACTGGACCCCTGCTATCGTTTGTGTGCTGCTGCTAACCTGTGCGCTGTTCCCTCTGAAGCTCTACTCCTCGCCGGACCCGCTGCGCGGGTCCCGCTTTGTTGTGTTCTGCGGGAGTTGGTGAGAAGTGGGTCAGGTCATCCAAGACTGTTGTGGGTTGTGCTGTGAATTTTCAGGGCTGTGAGCGACTGGTACAGGTACTCCATCTCCCAGGAGTCCCTGTTAGCCAGACCCGAGACACCTGGGCCGCTCTCCCTGACTGACACGCCCACACCGACACCGCTATAAACTCTGGATTTTCAAACCTGCGTGGGACATCATTGCTGCTTTCCTTCTGGGACTGGACCCCTGCTATCGTTTGTGTGCTGCTGCTAACCTGCGCACTGTTCCCTCTGATGCTCTACTCCTCGCCGGACCCGCTTCGTTGTGTTCTGCGGGAGTTGGTGAGAAGTAGGTCAGGTCATCCAAGACTGTTGTGGGTTGTGCTGTGAATTTTCAGGGCTGCGAGTGACTGGTACAGGGGCTCCATCTCCCAGGAGTCCCTGTTAGCCAGACCCGAGACACCTGGGCCGCTCTCCCTGACTGACACGCCCCCACCGACGCCGCTATAAACTCTGGATTTTCAAACCTGCGTGGGACATCATTGCTGCTTTCCTTCTGGGACTGGACCCCTGCTATCGTTTGTGTGCTGCTGCTAACCTGCGCGCTGTTCCCTCTGAAGCTCTACTCCTCGCCGGACCCGCTTCGCGGGTCCCGCTTCGCGGGTCCCGCTTCGTTGTGTTCTGCGGGAGTTGGTGAGAAGTGGGTCAGGTCATCCAAGACTGTTGTGGGTTGTGCTGTGAATTTTCAGGGCTGCGAGCGACTGGTACAGGGACTCCATCTCCCAGGAGTCCCTGTTAGCCAGACCCGAGACACCTGGGCCGCTCTCCCTGACTGACACGCCCCCACAGACGGCGCTATAAACTCTGGATTTTCAAACCTGCGTGGGACATCATTGCTGCTTTCCTTCTGGGACTGGCCCCTGCTATCGTTTGTGTGCTGCTGCTAACCTGCGCGCTGTTCCCTCTGTACCTTTACTCCTCGCCGGACCCGCTTCGTTGTGTTCTGCGGGAGTTGGTGAGAAGTGGGTCAGGTCATCCAAGACTGTTGTGGGTTGTGCTGTGAATTTTCAGGGCTGCGAGCGACTGGTACAGGGACTCCATCTCCCAGGAGTCCCTGTTAGCCAGACCCGAGACACCTCGGCCGCTCTCCCTGACTGACACGCCCCCACCGACGCCGCTATAAACTCTGGATTTTCAAATCTGCGTGGGACATCATTGCTGCTTTCCTTCTGGGACTGGACCCCTGCTATCGTTTGTGTGCTGCTGCTAACCTGCGCGCTGTTCCCTCTGAAGCTTTACTCCTCGCCGGACCCGCTTCGTTGTGTTCTGCGGGAGTTGGTGAGAAGTGGGTCAGGTCATCCAAGACTGTTGTGGGTTGTGCTGTGAATTTTCAGGGCTGCGAGCGACTGGTACAGGGACTCCATCTCCCAGGAGTCCCTGTTAGCCAGACCCGAGACACCTGGGCCGCTCTCCCTGACTGACACGCCCCCACAGACGGCGCTATAAACTCTGGATTTTCAAACCTGCGTGGGACATCATTGCTGCTTTCCTTCTGGGACTGGCCCCTGCTATCGTTTGTGTGCTGCTGCTAACCTGCGCGCTGTTCCCTCTGTAGCTTTACTCCTCGCCGGACCCGCTTCGTTGTGTTCTGCGGGAGTTGGTGAGAAGTGGGTCAGGTCATCCAAGACTGTTGTGGGTTGTGCTGTGAATTTTCAGGGCTGCGAGCGACTGGTACAGGGACTCCATCTCCCAGGAGTCCCTGTTAGCCAGACCCGAGACACCTCGGCCGCTCTCCCTGACTGACACGCCCCCACCGACGCCGCTATAAACTCTGGATTTTCAAATCTGCGTGGGACATCATTGCTGCTTTCCTTCTGGGACTGGACCCCTGCTATCGTTTGTGTGCTGCTGCTAACCTGCGCGCTGTTCCCTCTGAAGCTCTACTCCTCGCCGGACCCGCTTCGTTGTGTTCTGCGGGAGTTGGTGAGAAGTGGGTCAGGTCATCCAAGACTGTTGTGGGTTGTGCTGTGAATTTTCAGGGCTGCGAGCGACTGGTACAGGGACTCCATCTCCCAGGAGTCCCTGTTAGCCAGACCCGAGACACCTGGGCCGCTCTCCCTGACTGACACGCCCCCACAGACGCCGCTATAAACTCTGGATTTTCAAATCTGCGTGGGACATCATTGCTGCTTTCCTTCTGGGACTGGACCCATGCTATCGTTTGTGTGCTGCTGCTAACCTGCGCGCTGTTCCCTCTGAAGCTCTACTCCTCGCCGGACCCGCTGCGCGGGTCCCGCTTCGTTGTGTTCTGCGGGAGTTGGTGAGAAGTGGGTCAAGTCATCCAAGACTGTTGTGGGTTGTGCTGTGAATTTTCAGGGCTGCGAGCGACTGGTACAGGGACTCCATCTCCCAGGAGTCCCTGTTAGCCAGACCCGAGACACCTGGGCCGCTCTCCCTGACTGACACGCCCCCACCGACGCCGCTATAAACTCTGGATTTTCAAACCTGCGTGGGACATCATTGCTGCTTTCCTTCTGGGACTGGACCCCTGCTATCGTTTGTGTGCTGCTGCTAACCTGCGCGCTGTTCCCTCTGAAGCTTTACTCCTCGCCGGACCCGCTTCGTTGTGTTCTGCGGGAGTTGGTGAGAAGTGGGTCAGGTCATCCAAGACTGTTGTGGGTTGTGCTGTGAATTTTCAGGGCTGCGAGCGACTGGTACAGGGACTCCATCTCCCAGGAGTCCCTGTTAGCCAGACCCGAGACACCTGGGCCGCTCTCCCTGACTGACATGCCCCCACAGACGGCGCTATAAACTCTGGATTTTCAAATCTGCGTGGGACATCATTGCTGCTTTCCTTCTGGGACTGGACCCCTGCTATCGTTTGTGTGCTGCTGCTAACCTGCGCGCTGTTCCCTCTGAAGCTCTACTCCTCGCCGGACCCGCTGCGCGGGTCCCGCTTTGTTGTGTTCTGCGGGAGTTGGTGAGAAGTGGGTCAGGTCATCCAAGACTGTTGTGGGTTGTGCTGTGAATTTTCAGGGCTGCGAGCGACTGGTACAGGGACTCCATCTCCCAGGAGTCCCTGTTAGCCAGACCCTAGACACCTGGGCCGCTCTCCCTGACTGACACGCCCCCACCGACGCCGCTATAAACTCTGGATTTTCAAATCTGCGTGGGACATCATTGCTGCTTTCCTTCTGGGACTGGACACCTGCTATCGTTTGTGTGCTGCTGCTAACCTGTGCGCTGTTCCCTCTGAAGCTCTACTCCTCGCCGGACCCGCTGCGCGGGTCCCGCTTCGTTGTGTTCTGCGGGAGTTGGTGAGAAGTGGGTCAGGTCATCCAAGACTGTTGTGGGTTGTGCTGTGAATTTTCAGGGCTGCGAGCGACTGGTACAAGGACTCCATCTCCCAGGAGTCCCTGTTAGCCAGACCCGAGACACATGGGCCGCTCTCCCTGACTGACACGCCCCCACCGACGCCGCTATAAACTCTGGATTTTCAAACCTACGTGGGACATCATTGCTGCTTTCCTTCTGGGACTGGACCCCTGCTATCGTTTGTGTGCTGCTGCTAACCTGCGCGCTGTTCCCTCTGAAGCTCTACTCCTCGCCGGACCCGCTGCGTGGGTCCCGCTTCGTTGTGTTCTGCGGGAGTTGGTGAGAAGTGGGTCAGGTCGTCCAAGACTGTTGTGGGTTGTGCTGTGAATTTTCAGGGCTGCGAGCACCTGGTACAGGGACTCCATCTCCCAGGAGTCCCTGTTAGCCAGACCCGAGACACCTGGGCCGCTCTCCCTGACTGACACGCCCCCACCGACGCCGCTATAAACTCTGGATTTTCAAATCTGCGTGGGACATCATTGCTGCTTTCCTTCTGGGACTGGACCCCTGCTATCGTTTGTGTGCTGCTGCTAACCTGTGCGCTGTTCCCTCTGAAGCTCTACTCCTCGCCGGACCCGCTGCGCGGGTCCCGCTTTGTTGTGTTCTGCGGGAGTTGGTGAGAAGTGGGTCAGGTCATCCAAGACTGTAGTGGGTTGTGCTGTGAATTTTCAGGGCTGTGAGCGACTGGTACAGGTACTCCATCTCCCAGGAGTCCCTGTTAGCCAGACCCGAGACACCTGGGCCGCTCTCCCTGACTGACACGCCCACACCGACACCGCTATAAACTCTGGATTTTCAAACCTGCGTGGGACATCATTGCTGCTTTCCTTCTGGGACTGGACCCCTGCTATCGTTTGTGTGCTGCTGCTAACCTGCGCACTGTTCCCTCTGATGCTCTACTCCTCGCCGGACCCGCTTCGTTGTGTTCTGCGGGAGTTGGTGAGAAGTAGGTCAGGTCATCCAAGACTGTTGTGGGTTGTGCTGTGAATTTTCAGGGCTGCGAGTGACTGGTACAGGGGCTCCATCTCCCAGGAGTCCCTGTTAGCCAGACCCGAGACACCTGGGCCGCTCTCCCTGACTGACACGCCCCCACCGACGCCGCTATAAACTCTGGATTTTCAAACCTGCGTGGGACATCATTGCTGCTTTCCTTCTGGGACTGGACCCCTGCTATCGTTTGTGTGCTGCTGCTAACCTGCGCGCTGTTCCCTCTGAAGCTCTACTCCTCGCCGGACCCGCTGCGCGGGTCCCGCTTCGTTGTGTTCTGCGGGAGTTGGTGAGAAGTGGGTCAAGTCATCGAAGACTGTTGTGGGTTGTGCTGTGAATTTTCAGGGCTGCGAGCGACTGGTACAGGGACTCCATCTCCCAGGAGTCCCTGTTAGCCAGACCCGAGACACCTGGGCCGCTCTCCCTGACTGACACGCCCCCACCGACGCCGCTATAAACTCTGGATTTTCAAACCTGCGTGGGACATCATTGCTGCTTTCCTTCTGGGACTGGACCCCTGCTATCGTTTGTGTGCTGCTGCTAACCTGCGCGCTGTTCCCTCTGAAGCTTTACTCCTCGCCGGACCCGCTTCGTTGTGTTCTGCGGGAGTTGGTGAGAAGTGGGTCAGGTCATCCAAGACTGTTGTGGGTTGTGCTGTGAATTTTCAGGGCTGCGAGCGACTGGTACAGGGACTCCATCTCCCAGGAGTCCCTGTTAGCCAGACCCGAGACACCTGGGCCGCTCTCCCTGACTGACATGCCCCCACAGACGGCGCTATAAACTCTGGATTTTCAAACCTGCGTGGGACATCACTGCTGCTTTCCTTCTGGGACTGGCCCCTGCTATCGTTTGTGTGCTGCTGCTAACCTGCGCGCTGTTCCCTCTGAAGCTTTACTCCTCGCCGGACCCGCTTCGTTGTGTTCTGCGGGAGTTGGTGAGAAGTGGGTCAGGTCATCCAAGACTGTTGTGGGTTGTGCTGTGAATTTTCAGGGCTGCGAGCGACTGGTACAGGGACTCCATCTCCCAGGAGTCCCTGTTAGCCAGACCCGAGACACCTGGGCCGCTCTCCCTGACTGACACGCCCCCACCGACGCCGCTATAAACTCTGGATTTTCAAATCTGCGTGGGACATCATTGCTGCTTTCCTTCTGGGACTGGACCCCTGCTATCGTTTGTGTGCTGCTGCTAACCTGCGCGCTGTTCCCTCTGAAGCTCTACTCCTCGCCGGACCCGCTTCGTTGTGTTCTGCGGGAGTTGGTGAGAAGTGGGCCAGGTTATCCAAGACTGTTGTGGGTTGTGCTGTGAATTTTCAGGGCTGCGAGCGACTGGTACAGGGACTCCATCTCCCAGGAGTCCCTGTTAGCCAGACCCGAGACACCTGGGCCGCTCTCCCTGACTGACACGCCCCCACAGACGCCGCTATAAACTCTGGATTTTCAAACCTGCGTGGAACATCATTGCTGCTTTCCTTCTGGGACTGGACCCCTGCTATCGTTTGTGTGCTGCTGCTAACCTGCGTGCTGTTCCCTCTGAAGCTCTACTCCTCGCCAGACCCGCTTCGCGGGTCCCGCTTCGTTGTGTTCTGCGGGAGTTGGTGAGAAGTGGGTCAGGTCATCCAAGACTGTTGTGGGTTGTGCTGTGAATTTTCAGGGCTGCGAGCGACTGGTACAGGGACTCCATCTCCCAGGAGTCCCTGTTAGCCAGACCCGAGACAGCTGGGCCACTCTCCCTGACTGACACGCCCCCACAGACGCCGCTATAAACTCTGGATTTTCAAACCTGCGTGGGACATCATTGCTGCTTTCCTTCTGGGACTGGACCCCTGCTATCGTTTGTGTGCTGCTGCTAACCTGCCGCTGTTCCCTCTGAAGCTCTACTCCTCGCCGGACCCGCTTCGCGGGTCCCGCTTCGTTGTGTTCTGCGGGAGTTGGTGAGAAGTGGGTCAGGTCATCCAAGACTGTTGTGGGTTGTGCTGTGAATTTTCAGGGCTGCGAGCGACTGGTACAGGGACTCCATCTCCCAGGAGTCCCTGTAAGCCAGACCGAGACACCTGGACCGCTCTCCCTGACTGACACGCCCCCACCGACGCCGCTATAAACTCTGGATTTTCAAACCTGCGTGGGACATCATTGCTGCTTTCCTTCTGGGACTGGACCCCTGCTATCAGATGTGTGCTGCTGCTAACCTGCGCGCTGTTTCCTCTGAAGCTCTACTCCTCGCCGGACCCGCTTCGCGGGTCCCTCTTCGTTGTGTTCTGCGGGAGTTGGTGAGAAGTGGGTCAGTTCATCCAAGACTGTTGTGGGTTCTGCTGTGAATTTTCAGGGCTGCGAGCGACTGGTACAGGGACTCCATCTCCCAGGAGTCCCTGTTAGCCAGACCCGAGACACCTGGGCCGCTCTCCCTGACTGACACGCCCCCACCGACGCCGCTATAAACTCTGGATTTTAAAATCTGCGTGGGACATCATTGCTGCTTTCCTTCTGGGACTGGACCCCTGCTATCGTTTGTGTGCTGCTGCTAACCTGCGCGCTGTTCCCTCTGAAGCTCTACTCCTCGCCGGACCCGCTGCGCGGGTCCCGCTTCGTTGTGTTCTGCGGGAGTTGGTGAGAAGTGGGTCAGGTCATCCAAGACTGTTGTGGGTTGTGCTGTGAATTTTCAGGGCTGCGAGCGACTGGTACAGGGACTCCATCTCCCAGGAGTCCCTGTTAGCCAGACCCGAGACACCTGGGCCGCTCTCCCTGACTGACACGCCCCCACAGACGCCGCTATAAACTCTGGATTTTCAAACCTGCGTGGGACATCATTGCTGCTTTCCTTCTGGGACTGGACCCCTGCTATCGTTTGTGTGCTGCTGCTAACCTGCGCGCTGTTCCCTCTGAAGCTCTACTCCTCGCCGGACCCGCTTCGTTATGTTCTGCGGGAGTTGGTGAGAAGTGGGTCAGGTCATCCAAGACTGTTGTGGGTTGTGCTGTGAATTTTCAGGGCTGCGAGCGACTGGTACAGGGACTCCATCTCCCAGGAGTCCCTGTTAGCCAGACCAGAGACACCTGGGCCGCTCTCCCTGACTGACACGCCCCCACCGACGCCCTATAAACTCTGGATTTTCAAATCTGCATGGGACATCATTGCTGCTTTCCTTCTGGGACTGGACCCCTGCTATCGTTTGTGTGCTGCTGCTAACCTGCGCGCTGTTCCCTCTGAAGCTCTACTCCTCGCCGGACCCGCTTCGCGGGTCCCGCTTCGTTGTGTTCTGCGGGAGTTGGTGAGAAGTGGGTCAGGTCATCCAAGACTGTTGTGGGTTGTGCTGAGAATTTTCAGGGCTGCGAGCGACTGGTACAGGGACTCCATCTCCCAGGAGTCCCTGTTAGCCAGACCCGAGACACCTGGGCCGCTCTCCCTGACTGACACGCCCCTACAGAGCGCCGCTATAAACTCTGGATTTTCAAACCTGCGTGGGACATCATTGCTGCTTTCCTTCTGGGACTGGACCCCTGCTATCGTTTGTGTGCTGCTGCTAACCTGCGCGCTGTTCCCTCTGAAGCTTTACTCCTCGCCGGACCCGCTTCGTTGTGTTCTGCGGGAGTTGGTGAGAAGTGGGTCAGGTCATCCAAGACTGTTGTGGGTTGTGCTGTGAATTTTCAGGGCTGCGAGCGACTGGTACAGGGACTCCATCTCCCAGGAGTCCCTGTTAGCCAGACCCGAGACACCTGGGCCGCTCTCCCTGACTGACACGCCCCCACAGACGCCGCTATAAACTCTGGATTTTCAAACCTGCGTGGGACATCATTGCTGCTTTCCTTCTGGGACTGGACCCCTGCTATCGTTTGTGTGCTGCTGCTAACCTGCGCGCTGTTCCCTCTGAAGCTCTACTCCTCGCCGGACCCGCTTCGCGGGTCCCGCCTCGTTGTGTTCTGCGGGAGTTGGTGAGAAGTGGGTCAGGTCATCCAAGACTGTTGTGGGTTGTGCTGTGAATTTTCAGGGCTGCGAGCGACTGGTACAGGGACTCCATCTCCAAGGAGTCCCTGTTAGCCAGACCCGAGACACCTGGCCTGCTCTCCCTGACTGACACGCCCCCACCGACGCCTCTATAAACTCTGGATTTTCAAACCTGCGTGGGACATCATTGCTGCTTTCCTTCTGGGACTGGACCCCTGCTATCGTTTGTGTGCTGCTGCTAACCTGCGCGCTGTTCCCTCTGAAGCTTTACTCCTCGCCGGACCCGCTTCGTTGTGTTCTGCGGGAGTTGGTGAGAAGTGGGTCAGGTCATCCAAGACTGTTGTGGGTTGTGCTGTGAATTTTCAGGGCTGCGAGCGACTGGTACAGGGACTCCATCTCCCAGGAGTCCCTATTAGCCAGACCCGAGACAGCTGGGCCGCTCTCCCTGACTGACACGCCCCCACAGACGCCTCTATAAACTCTGGATTTTCAAACCTGCGTGGGACATCATTGCTGCTTTCCTTCTGGGACTGGACCCCTGCTATCGTTTGTGTGCTGCTGCTAACCTGCGCGCTGTTCCCTCTGAAGCTCTACTCCTCGCCGGACCCTCTTCACGGGTCCCGCTTCGTTGTGTTTTGCGGGAGTTGGTGAGAAGTGGGTCAGGTCATCCAAGACTGTTGTGGGTTGTGCTGTGAATTTTCAGGGCTGCGAGCGACTGGTACAGGGACTCCATCTCCCAGGAGTCCCTGTAAGCCAGACCCGAGACACCTGGACCGCTCTCCCTGACTGACACGCCCCCACCGACGCCGCTATAAACTCTGGATTTTCAAACCTGCGTGGGACATCATTGCTGCTTTCCTTCTGGGACTGGACCCCTGCTATTGTTTGTGTGCTGCTGCTAACCTGCGCGCTGTTCCCTCTGAAGATCTACTCCTCGCCGGACCCGCTTCGCGGGTCCCGCTTCGTTGTGTTCTGCGGGACTTGGTGAGAAGTGGGTCAGGGCATCCAAGACTGTTGTGGGTTCCGCTGTGAATTTTCAGGGCTGCGAGCGACTGGTACAGGGACTCCATCTCCCAGGAGTCCCTGTTAGCCAGACCCGAGACACCTGGGTCGCTCTCCCTGACTGACACGCCCCCACCGACGCCGCTATAAACTCTGGATTTTAAAATCTGCGTGGGACATCATTGCTGCTTTCCTTCTGGGACTGGACCCCTGCTATCGTTTGTGTGCTGCTGCTAACCTGCGCGCTGTTCCCTCTGAAGCTCTACACCTCGCCGGACCCGCTGCGCGGGTCCCGCTTCGTTGTGTTCTGCGGGAGTTGGTTAGAAGTGGGTCAGGTCATCCAAGACTGTTGTGGGTTGTGCTGTGAATTTTCAGGGCTGCGAGCGACTGGTACAGGGACTCCATCTCCCAGGAGTCCCTGTTAGCCAGACCCGAGACACCTGGGCCGCTCTCCCTGACTGACACGCCCCCACAGACGCCGCTATAAACTCTGGATTTTCAAACCTGCGTGGGACATCATTGCTGCTTTCCTTCTGGGACTGGACCCCTGCTATCGTTTGTGTGCTGCTGCTAACCTGCGCGCTGTTCCCTCTGAAGCTCTACTCCTCGCCGGACCCGCTTCGTTATGTTCTGCGGGAGTTGGTGAGAAGTGGGTCAGGTCATCCAAGACTGTTTTGGGTTGTGCTGTGAATTTTCAGGGCTGCGAGCGACTGGTACAGGGACTCCATCTCCCAGGAGTCACTGTTAGCCAGACCCGAGACACTTGGGCCGCTCTCCCTGACTGACACGCCCCCACCGACGCCCTATAAACTCTGGATTTTCAAATCTGCATGGGACATCATTGCTGCTTTCCTTCTGGGACTGGACCCCTGCTATCGTTTGTGTGCTGCTGCTAACCTGCGCGCTGTTCCCTCTGAAGCTCTACTCCTCGCCGGACCCGCTTCACGGGTCCCGCTTCGTTGTGTTCTGCGGGAGTTGGTGAGAAGTGGGTCAGGTCATCCAAGACTGTTGTGGGTTGTGCTGAGAATTTTCAGGGCTGCGAGCGACTGGTACATGGACTCCATCTCCCAGGAGTCCCTGTTAGCCAGACCCGAGACACCTGGGCCGCTCTCCCTGACTGACACGCCCCCACAGAGCGCCGCTATAAACTCTGGATTTTCAAACCTGCGTGGGACATCATTGCTGCTTTCCTTCTGGGACGGGACCCCTGCTATCGTTTGTGTGCTGCTGCTAACCTGCGCGCTGTTCCCTCTGAAGCTCTACTCCTCGCCGGACCCGCTTCGCGGGTCCCGCTTCGTTGTGTTCTGCGGTAGTTGGTGAGAAGTGGGTCAGGTCATCCAAGACTGTTGTGGGTTGTGCTGTGAATTTTCAGGGCTGCGAGCGACTGGTACAGGGACTCCATCTCCCAGGAGTCCCTGTTAGCCAGACCCGAGACACCTGGGCCGCTCTCCCTGACTGACACGCCCCCACCGACGCCGCTATAAACTCTGGATTTTCAAACCTGCGTGGGACATCATTGCTGCTTTCCTTCTGGGACTGGACCCCTGCTATCGTTTGTGTGCTGCTGCTAACCTGCGCGCTGTTCCCTCTGAAGCTTTACTCCTCGCCGGACCCGCTTCGTTGTGTTCTGCGGGAGTTGGTGAGAAGTGGGTCAGGTCATCCAAGACTGTTGTGGGTTGTGCTGTGAATTTTCAGGGCTGCGAGCGACTGGTACAGGGACTCCATCTCCCAGGAGTCCCTGTTAGCCAGACCCGAGACACCTGGGCCGCTCTCCCTGACTGACACGCCCCCACCGACGCCTCTATAAACTCTGGATTTTCAAACCTGCGTGGGACATCATTGCTGCTTTCCTTCTGGGACTGGACCCCTGCTATCGTTTGTGTGCTGCTGCTAACCTGCGCGCTGTTCCCTCTGAAGCTCTACTCCTCGCCGGACCCGCTGCGCGGGTCCCGCTTCGTTGTGTTTTGCGGGAGTTGGTGAGAAGTGGGTCAGGTCATCCAAGGCTGTTGTGGGTTGTGCTGTGAATTTTCAGGGCTGCGAGCGACTGGTACAGGGACTCCATCTCCCAGGAGTCCCTGTAAGCCAGACCCGAGACACCTGGACCGCTCTCCCTGACTGACACGCCCCCACCGACGCCGCTATAAACTCTGGATTTTCAAACCTGCGTGGGACATCATTGCTGCTTTCCTTCTGGGACTGGACCCCTGCTATTGTTTGTGTGCTGCTGCTAACCTGCGCGCTGTTCCCTCTGAAGATCTACTCCTCGCCGGACCCGCTTCGCGGGTCCCGCTTCGTTGTGTTCTGCGGGACTTGGTGAGAAGTGGGTCAGGGCATCCAAGACTGTTGTGGGTTGTGCTGGGAATTTTCAGGGCTGCGAGCAACTGGTACAGGGACTCCATCTCCCAGGAGTCCCTGTTAGCCAGACCCGAGACACCTGGGCCGCTCTCCCTGACTGACACGCCCCCACCGACGCCGCTATAAACTCTGGATTTTCAAACCTGCGTGGGACATCATTGCTGCTTTCCTTCTGGGACTGGACCCCTGCTATCGTTTGTGTGCTGCTGCTAACCTGCTCGCTGTTCCCTCTGAAGCTCTACTCCTCGCCGGACCCGCTTCGTTGTGTTCTGCGGGAGTTGGTGAGAAGTGGGTCAGGTCATCCAAGACTGTTTTGGGTTGTGCTGTGAATTTTCAGGGCTGCGAGCGACTGGTACAGGGACTCCATCTCCCAGGAGTCACTGTTAGCCAGACCCGAGACACTTGGGCCGCTCTCCCTGACTGACACGCCCCCACCTACGCCGCTATAAACTCTGGATTTTCAAACCTGTGTGGGACATCATTGCTGCTTTCCTTCTGGGACTGGACCCCTGCTATCGTTTGTGTGCTGCTGCTAACCTGCGGGCTGTTCCCTCTGAAGCTCTACTCCTCACCGGACCCGCTTCTTGGATCCCGCTTCGTTGTGTTCTGCGGGAGTTGGTGAGAAGTGGGTCAGGTCATCCAAGACTGTTGTGGGTTGTGCTGTGAATTTTCAGGGCTGCGAGCGACTGGTACAGGGACTCCATCTCCCAGGAGTCCCTGTTAGCCAGACCCGAGACACCTGGGCTGCTCTCCCTGACTGACACGCCCCCACCGACGCCGCTATAAACTCTGGATTTTCAAATCTGCGTGGGACATCATTGCTGCTTTCCTTCTGGGACTGGACCCCTGCTATCGTTTGTGTGCTGCTGCTAACCTGCGCGCTGTTCCCTCTGAAGCTCTACTCCTCGCCGGACCCGCTTCGTTGTGTTCTGCGGGAGTTGGTGAGAAGTAGGTCAGGTCATCTAAGACTGTTGTGGGTTGTGCTGTGAATTTTCAGGGCTGCGAGCGACTGGTACAGGGACTCCATCTCCCAGGAGTCCCTGTTAGCCAGACCCGAGACACCTGGGCCGCTCTCCCTGACTGACACGCCCCCACCGACGCCGCTATAAACTCTGGATTTTCAAACCTGCGTGGGACATCATTGCTGCTTTCCTTCTGGGACTGGACCCCTGCTATCGTTTGTGTGCTGCTGCTAACCTGCGCGCTGTTCCCTCTGAAGCTCTACTCCTCGCCGGACCCGCTTCGTTGTGTTCTGCGGGAGTTGGTCAGAAGTGGGTCAGGTCATCCAAGACTGTTGTGGGTTGTGCTGTGAATTTTCAGGGCTGCGAGCGACTGGTACAGGGACTCCATCTCCCAGGAGTCCCTGTTAGCCAGACCCGAGACACCTGGGCCGCTCCCCCTGACTGACACGCCCCCACAGACGCCGCTATAAACTCTGGATTTTCAAACCTGCGTGGGACATCATTGCTGCTTTCCTTCTGGGACTGGACCCCTGCTATCGTTTGTGTGCTGCCGCTAACCTGCGCGCTGTTCCCTCTGAAGCTCTACTCCTCGCCGGACACGCTACACGGGTCCCGCTTCGTTGTGTTCTGCGGGAGTTAGTGAGAAGTGGGTCAGGTCATCCAAGACTGTTGTGGGTTGTGCTGTGAATTTTCAGGGCTGCGAGCGACTGGTACAGGGACTCCATCTCCCAGGAGTCCCTGTTAGCCAGACCCGAGACACCTGGCCTGCTCTGCCTGACTGACACGCCCCCACCGACGCCTCTATAAACTCTGGATTTTCAAACCTGCGTGGGACATCATTGCTGCTTTCCTTCTGGGACTGGACCCCTGCTATCGTTTGTGTGCTGCTGCTAACCTGCGCGCTGTTCCCTCTGAAGCTCTACACCTCGCCGGACCCGCTGCGCGGGTCCCGCTTCGTTGTGTTCTGCGGGAGTTGGTGAGAAGTGGGTCAGGTCATCCAAGGCTGTTGTGGGTTGTGCTGTGAATTTTCAGGGCTGCGAGCGACTGGTACAGGGACTCCATCTCCCAGGAGTCCCTGTAAGCCAGACCCGAGACACCTGGACCGCTCTCCCTGACTGACACGCCCCCACCGACGCCGCTATAAACTCTGGATTTTCAAACCTGCGTGGGACATCATTGCTGCTTTCCTTCTGGGACTGGACCCCTGCTATTGTTTGTGTGCTGCTGCTAACCTGCGTGCTGTTCCCTCTGAAGATCTACTCCTCGCCGGACCCGCTTCGCGGGTCCCGCTTCGTTGTGTTCTGCGGGACTTGGTGAGAAGTGGGTCAGGGCATCCAAGACTGTTGTGGGTTGTGCTGGGAATTTTCAGGGCTGCGAGCAACTGGTACAGGGACTCCATCTCCCAGGAGTCCCTGTTAGCCAGACCCGAGACACCTGGGCCGCTCTCCCTGACTGACACGCCCCCACCGACGCCGCTATAAACTCTGGATTTTCAAACCTGCGTGGGACATCATTGCTGCTTTCCTTCTGGGACTGGACCCCTGCTATCGTTTGTGTGCTGCTGCTAACCTGCTCGCTGTTCCCTCTGAAGCTCTACTCCTCGCCGGACCCGCTTCGTTGTGTTCTGCGGGAGTTGGTGAGAAGTGGGTCAGGTCATCCAAGACTGTTTTGGGTTGTGCTGTGAATTTTCAGGGCTGCGAGCGACTGGTACAGGGACTCCATCTCCCAGGAGTCACTGTTAGCCAGACCCGAGACACTTGGGCCGCTCTCCCTGACTGACACGCCCCCACCTACGCCGCTATAAACTCTGGATTTTCAAACCTGTGTGGGACATCATTGCTGCTTTCCTTCTGGGACTGGACCCCTGCTATCGTTTGTGTGCTGCTGCTAACCTGCGGGCTGTTCCCTCTGAAGCTCTACTCCTCACCGGACCCGCTTCTTGGATCCCGCTTCGTTGTGTTCTGCGGGAGTTGGTGAGAAGTGGGTCAGGTCATCCAAGACTGTTGTGGGTTGTGCTGTGAATTTTCAGGGCTGCGAGCGACTGGTACAGGGACTCCATCTCCCAGGAGTCCCTGTTAGCCAGACCCGAGACACCTGGGCTGCTCTCCCTGACTGACACGCCCCCACCGACGCCGCTATAAACTCTGGATTTTCAAATCTGCGTGGGACATCATTGCTGCTTTCCTTCTGGGACTGGACCCCTGCTATCGTTTGTGTGCTGCTGCTAACCTGCGCGCTGTTCCCTCTGAAGCTCTACTCCTCGCCGGACCCGCTTCGTTGTGTTCTGCGGGAGTTGGTGAGAAGTAGGTCAGGTCATCTAAGACTGTTGTGGGTTGTGCTGTGAATTTTCAGGGCTGCGAGCGACTGGTACAGGGACTCCATCTCCCAGGAGTCCCTGTTAGCCAGACCCGAGACACCTGGGCCGCTCTCCCTGACTGACACGCCCCCACCGACGCCGCTATAAACTCTGGATTTTCAAACCTGCGTGGGACATCATTGCTGCTTTCCTTCTGGGACTGGACCCCTGCTATCGTTTGTGTGCTGCTGCTAACCTGCGCGCTGTTCCCTCTGAAGCTCTACTCCTCGCCGGACCCGCTTCGTTGTGTTCTGCGGGAGTTGGTCAGAAGTGGGTCAGGTCATCCAAGACTGTTGTGGGTTGTGCTGTGAATTTTCAGGGCTGCGAGCGACTGGTACAGGGACTCCATCTCCCAGGAGTCCCTGTTAGCCAGACCCGAGACACCTGGGCCGCTCCCCCTGACTGACACGCCCCCACAGACGCCGCTATAAACTCTGGATTTTCAAACCTGCGTGGGACATCATTGCTGCTTTCCTTCTGGGACTGGACCCCTGCTATCGTTTGTGTGCTGCCGCTAACCTGCGCGCTGTTCCCTCTGAAGCTCTACTCCTCGCCGGACACGCTACACGGGTCCCGCTTCGTTGTGTTCTGCGGGAGTTAGTGAGAAGTGGGTCAGGTCATCCAAGACTGTTGTGGGTTGTGCTGTGAATTTTCAGGGCTGCGAGCGACTGGTACAGGGACTCCATCTCCCAGGAGTCCCTGTTAGCCAGACCCGAGACACCTGGCCTGCTCTGCCTGACTGACACGCCCCCACCGACGCCTCTATAAACTCTGGATTTTCAAACCTGCGTGGGACATCATTGCTGCTTTCCTTCTGGGACTGGACCCCTGCTATCGTTTGTGTGCTGCTGCTAACCTGCGCGCTGTTCCCTCTGAAGCTTTACTCCTCGCCGGACCCGCTTCGTTGTGTTCTGCGGGAGTTGGTGAGAAGTGGGTCAGGTCATCCAAGACTGTTGTGGGTTGTGCTGTGAATTTTCAGGGCTGCGAGCGACTGGTACAGGGACTCCATCTCCCAGGAGTCCCTATTAGCCAGACCCGAGACAGCTGGGCCGCTCTCCCTGACTGACACGCCCCCACAGACGCCTCTATAAACTCTGGATTTTCAAACCTGCGTGGGACATCATTGCTGCTTTCCTTCTGGGACTGGACCCCTGCTATCGTTTGTGTGCTGCTGCTAACCTGCGCGCTGTTCCCTCTGAAGCTCTACTCCTCGCCGGACCCTCTTCGCGGGTCCCGCTTCGTTGTGTTTTGCGGGAGTTGGTGAGAAGTGGGTCAGGTCATCCAAGACTGTTGTGGGTTGTGCTGTGAATTTTCAGGGCTGCGAGCGACTGGTACAGGTACTCCATCTCCCAGGAGTCCCTGTAAGCCAGACCCGAGACATCTGGACCGCTCTCCCTGACTGACACGCCCCCACCGACGCCGCTATAAACTCTGGATTTTCAAACCTGCGTGGGACATCACTGCTGCTTTCCTTCTGGGACTGGCCCCTGCTATCGTTTGTGTGCTGCTGCTAACCTGCGCGCTGTTCCCTCTGAAGCTTTACTCCTCGCCGGACCCGCTTCGTTGTGTTCTGCGGGAGTTGGTGAGAAGTGGGTCAGGTCATCCAAGACTGTTGTGGGTTGTGCTGTGAATTTTCAGGGCTGCGAGCGACTGGTACAGGGACTCCATCTCCCAGGAGTCCCTGTTAGCCAGACCCGAGACACCTGGGCCGCTCTCCCTGACTGACACGCCCCCACAGACGGCGCTATAAACTCTGGATTTTCAAACCTGCGTGGGACATCACTGCTGCTTTCCTTCTGGGACTGGCCCCTGCTATCGTTTGTGTGCTGCTGCTAACCTGCGCGCTGTTCCCTCTGAAGCTTTACTCCTCGCCGGACCCGCTTCGTTGTGTTCTGCGGGAGTTGGTTAGAAGTGGGTCAGGTCATCCAAGACTGTTGTGGGTTGTGCTGTGAATTTTCAGGGCTGCGAGCGACTGGTACAGGGACTCCATCTCCCAGGAGTCCCTGTTAGCCAGACCCGAGACACCTGGGCCGCTCTCCCTGACTGACACGCCCCCACCGACGCCGCTATAAACTCTGGATTTTCAAATCTGCGTGGGACATCATTGCTGCTTTCCTTCTGGGACTGGACCCCTGCTATCGTTTGTGTGCTGCTGCTAACCTGCGCGCTGTTCCCTCTGAAGCTCTACTCCTCGCCGGACCCGCTTCGTTGTGTTCTGCGGGAGTTGGTGAGAAGTGGGCCAGGTCATCCAAGACTGTTGTGGGTTGTGCTGTGAATTTTCAGGGCTGCGAGCGACTGGTACAGGGACTCCATCTCCCAGGAGTCCCTGTTAGCCAGACCCGAGACACCTGGGCCGCTCTCCCTGACTGACACGCCCCCACAGACGCCGCTATAAACTCTGGATTTTCAAACCTGCGTGGAACATCATTGCTGCTTTCCTTCTGGGACTGGACCCCTGCTATCGTTTGTGTGCTGCTGCTAACCTGCGCGCTGTTCCCTCTGAAGCTCTACTCCTCGCCAGACCCGCTTCGCGGGTCCCGCTTCGTTGTGTTCTACGGGAGTTGGTGAGAAGTGGGTCAGGTCATCCAAGACTGTTGCGGGTTGTGCTGTGAATTTTCAGGGCTGCGAGCGACTGGTACAGGGACTCCATCTCCCAGGAGTCCCTGTTAGCCAGACCCGAGACAGCTGGGCCACTCTCCCTGACTGACACGCCCCCACAGACGCCGCTATAAACTCTGGATTTTCAAACCTGCGTGGGACATCATTGCTGCTTTCCTTCTGGGACTGGACCCCTGCTATCGTTTGTGTGCTGCTGCTAACCTGTGCGCTGTTCCCTCTGAAGCTCTACTCCTCGCCGGACCCGCTTCGCGGGTCCCGCTTCGTTGTGTTCTGCGGGAGTTGGTGAGAAGTGGGTCAGGTCATCCAAGACTGTTGTGGGTTGTGCTGTGAATTTTCAGGGCTGCGAGCGACTGGTACAGGGACTCCATCTCCCAGGAGTCCCTGTAAGCCAGACCGAGACACCTGGACCGCTCTCCCTGACTGACACGCCCCCACCGACGCCGCTATAAACTCTGGATTTTCAAACCTGCGTGGGACATCATTGCTGCTTTCCTTCTGGGACTGGACCCCTGCTATCGTTTGTGTGCTGCTGCTAACCTGCGCGCTGTTCCCTCTGAAGCTCTACTCCTCGCCAGACCCGCTTCGCGGGTCCCGCTTCGTTGTGTTCTACGGGAGTTGGTGAGAAGTGGGTCAGGTCATCCATGACTGTTGTGGGTTGTGCTGTGAATTTTCAGGGCTGCGAGCGACTGGTACAGGGACTCCATCTCCCAGGAGTCCCTATTAGCCAGACCCGAGACAGCTGGGCCGCTCTCCCTGACTGACACGCCCCCACAGACGCCTCTATAAACTCTGGATTTTCAAACCTGCGTGGGACATCATTGCTGCTTTCCTTCTGGGACTGGACCCCTGCTATCGTTTGTGTGCTGCTGCTAACCTGCGCGCTGTTCCCTCTGAAGCTCTACTCCTCGCCGGACCCTCTTCGCGGGTCCCGCTTCGTTGTGTTTTGCGGGAGTTGGTGAGAAGTGGGTCAGGTCATCCAAGACTGTTGTGGGTTGTGCTGTGAATTTTCAGGGCTGCGAGCGACTGGTACAGGTACTCCATCTCCCAGGAGTCCCTGTAAGCCAGACCCGAGACACCTGGACCGCTCTCCCTGACTGACACGCCCCCACCGACGCCGCTATAAACTCTGGATTTTCAAACCTGCGTGGGACATCACTGCTGCTTTCCTTCTGGGACTGGCCCCTGCTATCGTTTGTGTGCTGCTGCTAACCTGCGCGCTGTTCCCTCTGAAGCTTTACTCCTCGCCGGACCCGCTTCGTTGTGTTCTGCGGGAGTTGGTGAGAAGTGGGTCAGGTCATCCAAGACTGTTGTGGGTTGTGCTGTGAATTTTCAGGGCTGCGAGCGACTGGTACAGGGACTCCATCTCCCAGGAGTCCCTGTTAGCCAGACCCGAGACACCTGGGCCGCTCTCCCTGACTGACACGCCCCCACAGACGGCGCTATAAACTCTGGATTTTCAAACCTGCGTGGGACATCACTGCTGCTTTCCTTCTGGGACTGGCCCCTGCTATCGTTTGTGTGCTGCTGCTAACCTGCGCGCTGTTCCCTCTGAAGCTTTACTCCTCGCCGGACCCGCTTCGTTGTGTTCTGCGGGAGTTGGTTAGAAGTGGGTCAGGTCATCCAAGACTGTTGTGGGTTGTGCTGTGAATTTTCAGGGCTGCGAGCGACTGGTACAGGGACTCCATCTCCCAGGAGTCCCTGTTAGCCAGACCCGAGACACCTGGGCCGCTCTCCCTGACTGACACGCCCCCACCGACGCCGCTATAAACTCTGGATTTTCAAATCTGCGTGGGACATCATTGCTGCTTTCCTTCTGGGACTGGACCCCTGCTATCGTTTGTGTGCTGCTGCTAACCTGCGCGCTGTTCCCTCTGAAGCTCTACTCCTCGCCGGACCCGCTTCGTTGTGTTCTGCGGGAGTTGGTGAGAAGTGGGCCAGGTCATCCAAGACTGTTGTGGGTTGTGCTGTGAATTTTCAGGGCTGCGAGCGACTGGTACAGGGACTCCATCTCCCAGGAGTCCCTGTTAGCCAGACCCGAGACACCTGGGCCGCTCTCCCTGACTGACACGCCCCCACAGACGCCGCTATAAACTCTGGATTTTCAAACCTGCGTGGAACATCATTGCTGCTTTCCTTCTGGGACTGGACCCCTGCTATCGTTTGTGTGCTGCTGCTAACCTGCGCGCTGTTCCCTCTGAAGCTCTACTCCTCGCCAGACCCGCTTCGCGGGTCCCGCTTCGTTGTGTTCTACGGGAGTTGGTGAGAAGTGGGTCAGGTCATCCAAGACTGTTGTGGGTTGTGCTGTGAATTTTCAGGGCTGCGAGCGACTGGTACAGGGACTCCATCTCCCAGGAGTCCCTGTTAGCCAGACCCGAGACAGCTGGGCCACTCTCCCTGACTGACACGCCCCCACAGACGCCGCTATAAACTCTGGATTTTCAAACCTGCGTGGGACATCATTGCTGCTTTCCTTCTGGGACTGGACCCCTGCTATCGTTTGTGTGCTGCTGCTAACCTGTGCGCTGTTCCCTCTGAAGCTCTACTCCTCGCCGGACCCGCTTCGCGGGTCCCGCTTCGTTGTGTTCTGCGGGAGTTGGTGAGAAGTGGGTCAGGTCATCCAAGACTGTTGTGGGTTGTGCTGTGAATTTTCAGGGCTGCGAGCGACTGGTACAGGGACTCCATCTCCCAGGAGTCCCTGTAAGCCAGACCGAGACACCTGGACCGCTCTCCCTGACTGACACGCCCCCACCGACGCCGCTATAAACTCTGGATTTTCAAACCTGCGTGGGACATCATTGCTGCTTTCCTTCTGGGACTGGACCCCTGCTATCAGATGTGTGCTGCTGCTAACCTGCGCGCTGTTCCCTCTGAAGCTCTACTCCTCGCCGGACCCGCTTCGCGGGTCCCTCTTCGTTGTGTTCTGCGGGAGTTGGTGAGAAGTGGGTCAGTTCATCCAAGACTGTTGTGGGTTCTGCTGTGAATTTTCAGGGCTGCGAGCGACTGGTACAGGGACTCCATCTCCCAGGAGTCCCTGTTAGCCAGACCCGAGACACCTGGGCCGCTCTCCCTGACTGACACGCCCCCACCGACGCCGCTATAAACTCTGGATTTTAAAATCTGCGTGGGACATCATTGCTGCTTTCCTTCTGGGACTGGACCCCTGCTATCGTTTGTGTGCTGCTGCTAACCTGCGCGCTGTTCCCTCTGAAGCTCTACTCCTCGCCGGACCCGCTGCGCGGGTCCCGCTTCGTTGTGTTCTGCGGGAGTTGGTGAGAAGTGGGTCAGGTCATCCAAGACTGTTGTGGGTTGTGCTGTGAATTTTCAGGGCTGCGAGCGACTGGTACAGGGACTCCATCTCCCAGGAGTCCCTGTTAGCCAGACCCGAGACACCTGGGCCGCTCTCCCTGACTGACACGCCCCCACAGACGCCGCTATAAACTCTGGATTTTCAAACCTGCGTGGGACATCATTGCTGCTTTCCTTCTGGGACTGGACCCCTGCTATCGTTTGTGTGCTGCTGCTAACCTGCGCGCTGTTCCCTCTGAAGCTCTACTCCTCGCCGGACCCGCTTCGTTATGTTCTGCGGGAGTTGGTGAGAAGTGGGTCAGGTCAGCCAAGACTGTTGTGGGTTGTGCTGTGAATTTTCAGGGCTGCGAGCGACTGGTACAGGGACTCCATCTCCCAGGAGTCCCTGTTAGCCAGACCAGAGACACCTGGGCCGCTCTCCCTGACTGACACGCCCCCACCGACGCCCTATAAACTCTGGATTTTCAAATCTGCATGGGACATCATTGCTGCTTTCCTTCTGGGACTGGACCCCTGCTATCGTTTGTGTGCTGCTGCTAACCTGCGCGCTGTTCCCTCTGAAGCTCTACTCCTCGCCGGACCCGCTTCGCGGGTCCCGCTTCGTTGTGTTCTGCGGGAGTTGGTGAGAAGTGGGTCAGGTCAACCAAGACTGTTGTGGGTTGTGCTGAGAATTTTCAGGGCTGCGAGCGACTGGTACAGGGACTCCATCTCCCAGGAGTCCCTGTTAGCCAGACCCGAGACACCTGGGCCGCTCTCCCTGACTGACACGCCCCCACAGAGCGCCGCTATAAACTCTGGATTTTCAAACCTGCGTGGGACATCATTGCTGCTTTCCTTCTGGGACTGGACCCCTGCTATCGTTTGTGTGCTGCTGCTAACCTGCGCGCTGTTCCCTCTGAAGCTCTACTCCTCGCCGGACCCGCTTCGCGGGTCCCGCTTCGTTGTGTTCTGCGGGAGTTGGTGAGAAGTGGGTCAAGTCATCCAAGACTGTTGTGGGTTGTGCTGTGAATTTTCAGGGCTGCGAGCGACTGGTACAGGGACTCCATCTCCCAGGAGTCCCTGTTAGCCAGACCCGAGACACCTGGGCCGCTCTCCCTGACTGACACGCCCCCACCGACGCCGCTATAAACTCTGGATTTTCAAACCTGCGTGGGACATCATTGCTGCTTTCCTTCTGGGACTGGACCCCTGCTATCGTTTGTGTGCTGCTGCTAACCTGCGCGCTGTTCCCTCTGAAGCTTTACTCCTCGCCGGACCCGCTTCGTTGTGTTCTGCGGGAGTTGGTGAGAAGTGGGTCAGGTCATCCAAGACTGTTGTGGGTTGTGCTGTGAATTTTCAGGGCTGCGAGCGACTGGTACAGGGACTCCATCTCCCAGGAGTCCCTGTTAGCCAGACCCGAGACACCTGGGCCGCTCTCCCTGACTGACACGCCCCCACAGACGCCGCTATAAACTCTGGATTTTCAAACCTGCGTGGGACATCATTGCTGCTTTCCTTCTGGGACTGGACCCCTGCTATCGTTTGTGTGCTGCTGCTAACCTGCGCGCTGTTCCCTCTGAAGCTCTACTCCTCGCCGGACCCGCTTCGCGGGTCCCGCCTCGTTGTGTTCTGCGGGAGTTGGTGAGAAGTGGGTCAGGTCATCCAAGACTGTTGTGGGTTGTGCTGTGAATTTTCAGGGCTGCGAGCGACTGGTACAGGGACTCCATCTCCAAGGAGTCCCTGTTAGCCAGACCCGAGACACCTGGCCTGCTCTCCCTGACTGACACGCCCCCACCGACGCCTCTATAAACTCTGGATTTTCAAACCTGCGTGGGACATCATTGCTGCTTTCCTTCTGGGACTGGACCCCTGCTATCGTTTGTGTGCTGCTGCTAACCTGCGCGCTGTTCCCTCTGAAGCTTTACTCCTCGCCGGACCCGCTTCGTTGTGTTCTGCGGGAGTTGGTGAGAAGTGGGTCAGGTCATCCAAGACTGTTGTGGGTTGTGCTGTGAATTTTCAGGGCTGCGAGCGACTGGTACAGGGACTCCATCTCCCAGGAGTCCCTATTAGCCAGACCCGAGACAGCTGGGCCGCTCTCCCTGACTGACACGCCCCCACAGACGCCTCTATAAACTCTGGATTTTCAAACCTGCGTGGGACATCATTGCTGCTTTCCTTCTGGGACTGGACCCCTGCTATCGTTTGTGTGCTGCTGCTAACCTGCGCGCTGTTCCCTCTGAAGCTCTACTCCTCGCCGGACCCTCTTCACGGGTCCCGCTTCGTTGTGTTTTGCGGGAGTTGGTGAGAAGTGGGTCAGGTCATCCAAGACTGTTGTGGGTTGTGCTGTGAAATTTCAGGGCTGCGAGCGACTGGTACAGGGACTCCATCTCCCAGGAGTCCCTGTAAGCCAGACCCGAGACACCTGGACCGCTCTCCCTGACTGACACGCCCCCACCGACGCCGCTATAAACTCTGGATTTTCAAACCTGCGTGGGACATCATTGCTGCTTTCCTTCTGGGACTGGACCCCTGCTATTGTTTGTGTGCTGCTGCTAACCTGCGCGCTGTTCCCTCTGAAGATCTACTCCTCGCCGGACCCGCTTCGCGGGTCCCGCTTCGTTGTGTTCTGCGGGACTTGGTGAGAAGTGGGTCAGGGCATCCAAGACTGTTGTGGGTTCTGCTGTGAATTTTCAGGGCTGCGAGCGACTGGTACAGGGACTCCATCTCCCAGGAGTCCCTGTTAGCCAGACCCGAGACACCTGGGCCGCTCTCCCTGACTGACACGCCCCCACCGACGCCGCTATAAACTCTGGATTTTAAAATCTGCGTGGGACATCATTGCTGCTTTCCTTCTGGGACTGGACCCCTGCTATCGTTTGTGTGCTGCTGCTAACCTGCGCGCTGTTCCCTCTGAAGCTCTACACCTCGCCGGACCCGCTGCGCGGGTCCCGCTTCGTTGTGTTCTGCGGGAGATGGTGAGAAGTGGGTCAGGTCATCCAAGACTGTTGTGGGTTGTGCTGTGAATTTTCAGGGCTGCGAGCGACTGGTACAGGGACTCCATCTCCCAGGAGTCCCTGTTAGCCAGACCCGAGACACCTGGGCCGCTCTCCCTGACTGACACGCCCCCACAGACGCCGCTATAAACTCTGGATTTTCAAACCTGCGTGGGACATCATTGCTGCTTTCCTTCTGGGACTGGACCCCTGCTATCGTTTGTGTGCTGCTGCTAACCTGCGCGCTGTTCCCTCTGAAGCTCTACTCCTCGCCGGACCCGCTTCGTTATGTTCTGCGGGAGTTGGTGAGAAGTGGGTCAGGTCATCCAAGACTGTTTTGGGTTGTGCTGTGAATTTTCAGGGCTGCGAGCGACTGGTACAGGGACTCCATCTCCCAGGAGTCACTGTTAGCCAGACCCGAGACACTTGGGCCGCTCTCCCTGACTGACACGCCCCCACCGACGCCCTATAAACTCTGGATTTTCAAATCTGCATGGGACATCATTGCTGCTTTCCTTCTGGGACTGGACCCCTGCTATCGTTTGTGTGCTGCTGCTAACCTGCGCGCTGTTCCCTCTGAAGCTCTACTCCTCGCCGGACCCGCTTCACGGGTCCCGCTTCGTTGTGTTCTGCGGGAGTTGGTGAGAAGTGGGTCAGGTCATCCAAGACTGTTGTGGGTTGTGCTGAGAATTTTCAGGGCTGCGAGCGACTGGTACAGGGACTCCATCTCCCAGGAGTCCCTGTTAGCCAGACCCGAGACACCTGGGCCGCTCTCCCTGACTGACACGCCCCCACAGAGCGCCGCTATAAACTCTGGATTTTCAAACCTGCGTGGGACATCATTGCTGCTTTCCTTCTGGGACTGGACCCCTGCTATCGTTTGTGTGCTGCTGCTAACCTGCGCGCTGTTCCCTCTGAAGCTCTACTCCTCGCCGGACCCGCTTCGCGGGTCCCGCTTCGTTGTGTTCTGCGGTAGTTGGTGAGAAGTGGGTCAGGTCATCCAAGACTGTTGTGGGTTGTGCTGTGAATTTTCAGGGCTGCGAGCGACTGGTACAGGGACTCCATCTCCCAGGAGTCCCTGTTAGCCAGACCCGAGACACCTGGGCCGCTCTCCCTGACTGACACGCCCCCACCGACGCCGCTATAAACTCTGGATTTTCAAACCTGCGTGGGACATCATTGCTGCTTTCCTTCTGGGACTGGACCCCTGCTATCGTTTGTGTGCTGCTGCTAACCTGCGCGCTGTTCCCTCTGAAGCTTTACTCCTCGCCGGACCCGCTTCGTTGTGTTCTGCGGGAGTTGGTGAGAAGTGGGTCAGGTCATCCAAGACTGTTGTGGGTTGTGCTGTGAATTTTCAGGGCTGCGAGCGACTGGTACAGGGACTCCATCTCCCAGGAGTCCCTGTTAGCCAGACCCGAGACACCTGGGCCGCTCTCCCTGACTGACACGCCCCCACAGACGCCGCTATAGACTCTGGATTTTCAAACCTGCGTGGGACATCATTGCTGCTTTCCTTCTGGGACTGGACCCCTGCTATCGTTTGTGTGCTGCTGCTAACCTGCGCGCTGTTCCCTCTGAAGCTCTACTCCTCGCCGGACCCGCTTCGCGGGTCCCGCTTCGTTGTGTTCTGCGGGAGTTGGTGAGAAGTGGGTCAGGTCATCCAAGACTGTTGTGGGTTGTGCTGTGAATTTTCAGGGCTGCGAGCGACTGGTACAGGGACTCCATCTCCCAGGAGTCCCTGTTAGCCAGACCCGAGACACCTGGCCTGCTCTCCCTGACTGACACGCCCCCACCGACGCCTCTATAAACTCTGGATTTTCAAACCTGCGTGGGACATCATTGCTGCTTTCCTTCTGGGACTGGACCCCTGCTATCGTTTGTGTGCTGCTGCTAACCTGCGCGCTGTTCCCTCTGAAGCTCTACTCCTCGCCGGACCCGCTGCGCGGGTCCCGCTTCGTTGTGTTTTGCGGGAGTTGGTGAGAAGTGGGTCAGGTCATCCAAGGCTGTTGTGGGTTGTGCTGTGAATTTTCAGGGCTGCGAGCGACTGGTACAGGGACTCCATCTCCCAGGAGTCCCTGTAAGCCAGACCCGAGACACCTGGACCGCTCTCCCTGACTGACACGCCCCCACCGACGCCGCTATAAACTCTGGATTTTCAAACCTGCGTGGGACATCATTGCTGCTTTCCTTCTGGGACTGGACCCCTGCTATTGTTTGTGTGCTGCTGCTAACCTGCGCGCTGTTCCCTCTGAAGATCTACTCCTCGCCGGACCCGCTTCGCGGGTCCCGCTTCGTTGTGTTCTGCGGGACTTGGTGAGAAGTGGGTCAGGGCATCCAAGACTGTTGTGGGTTGTGCTGGGAATTTTCAGGGCTGCGAGCAACTGGTACAGGGACTCCATCTCCCAGGAGTCCCTGTTAGCCAGACCCGAGACACCTGGGCCGCTCTCCCTGACTGACACGCCCCCACCGACGCCGCTATAAACTCTGGATTTTCAAACCTGCGTGGGACATCATTGCTGCTTTCCTTCTGGGACTGGACCCCTGCTATCGTTTGTGTGCTGCTGCTAACCTGCTCGCTGTTCCCTCTGAAGCTCTACTCCTCGCCGGACCCGCTTCGTTGTGTTCTGCGGGAGTTGGTGAGAAGTGGGTCAGGTCATCCAAGACTGTTTTGGGTTGTGCTGTGAATTTTCAGGGCTGCGAGCGACTGGTACAGGGACTCCATCTCCCAGGAGTCACTGTTAGCCAGACCCGAGACACTTGGGCCGCTCTCCCTGACTGACACGCCCCCACCTACGCCGCTATAAACTCTGGATTTTCAAACCTGTGTGGGACATCATTGCTGCTTTCCTTCTGGGACTGGACCCCTGCTATCGTTTGTGTGCTGCTGCTAACCTGCGGGCTGTTCCCTCTGAAGCTCTACTCCTCACCGGACCCGCTTCTTGGGTCCCGCTTCGTTGTGTTCTGCGGGAGTTGGTGAGAAGTGGGTCAGGTCATCCAAGACTGTTGTGGGTTGTGCTGTGAATTTTCAGGGCTGCGAGCGACTGGTACAGGGACTCCATCTCCCAGGAGTCCCTGTTAGCCAGACCCGAGACACCTGGGCTGCTCTCCCTGACTGACACGCCCCCACCGACGCCGCTATAAACTCTGGATTTTCAAATCTGCGTGGGACATCATTGCTGCTTTCCTTCTGGGACTGGACCCCTGCTATCGTTTGTGTGCTGCTGCTAACCTGCGCGCTGTTCCCTCTGAAGCTCTACTCCTCGCCGGACCCGCTTCGTTGTGTTCTGCGGGAGTTGGTGAGAAGTAGGTCAGGTCATCTAAGACTGTTGTGGGTTGTGCTGTGAATTTTCAGGGCTGCGAGCGACTGGTACAGGGACTCCATCTCCCAGGAGTCCCTGTTAGCCAGACCCGAGACACCTGGGCCGCTCTCCCTGACTGACACGCCCCCACCGACGCCGCTATAAACTCTGGATTTTCAAACCTGCGTGGGACATCATTGCTGCTTTCCTTCTGGGACTGGACCCCTGCTATCGTTTGTGTGCTGCTGCTAACCTGCGCGCTGTTCCCTCTGAAGCTCTACTCCTCGCCGGACCCTCTTCGCGGGTCCCGCTTCGTTGTGTTTTGCGGGAGTTGGTGAGAAGTGGGTCAGGTCATCCAAGACTGTTGTGGGTTGTGCTGTGAATTTTCAGGGCTGCGAGCGACTGGTACAGGTACTCCATCTCCCAGGAGTCCCTGTAAGCCAGACCCGAGACACCTGGACCGCTCTCCCTGACTGACACGCCCCCACCGACGCCGCTATAAACTCTGGATTTTAAAATCTGCGTGGGACATCATTGCTGCTTTCCTTCTGGGACTGGACCCCTGCTATCGTTTGTGTGCTGCTGCTAACCTGCGCGCTGTTCCCTCTGAAGCTCTACACCTCGCCGGACCCGCTGCGCGGGTCCCGCTTCGTTGTGTTCTGCGGGAGATGGTGAGAAGTGGGTCAGGTCATCCAAGACTGTTGTGGGTTGTGCTGTGAATTTTCAGGGCTGCGAGCGACTGGTACAGGGACTCCATCTCCCAGGAGTCCCTGTTAGCCAGACCCGAGACACTTGGGCCGCTCTCCCTGACTGACACGCCCCCACCGACGCCCTATAAACTCTGGATTTTCAAATCTGCATGGGACATCATTGCTGCTTTCCTTCTGGGACTGGACCCCTGCTATCGTTTGTGTGCTGCTGCTAACCTGCGCGCTGTTCCCTCTGAAGCTCTACTCCTCGCCGGACCCGCTTCACGGGTCCCGCTTCGTTGTGTTCTGCGGGAGTTGGTGAGAAGTGGGTCAGGTCATCCAAGACTGTTGTGGGTTGTGCTGAGAATTTTCAGGGCTGCGAGCGACTGGTACAGGGACTCCATCTCCCAGGAGTCCCTGTTAGCCAGACCCGAGACACCTGGGCCGCTCTCCCTGACTGACACGCCCCCACAGACGCCGCTATAAACTCTGGATTTTCAAACCTGCGTGGGACATCATTGCTGCTTTCCTTCTGGGACTGGACCCCTGCTATCGTTTGTGTGCTGCTGCTAACCTGCGCGCTGTTCCCTCTGAAGCTCTACTCCTCGCCGGACCCGCTTCGCGGGTCCCGCTTCGTTGTGTTCTGCGGTAGTTGGTGAGAAGTGGGTCAGGTCATCCAAGACTGTTGTGGGTTGTGCTGTGAATTTTCAGGGCTGCGAGCGACTGGTACAGGGACTCCATCTCCCAGGAGTCCCTGTTAGCCAGACCCGAGACACCTGGGCCGCTCTCCCTGACTGACACGCCCCCACCGACGCCGCTATAAACTCTGGATTTTCAAACCTGCGTGGGACATCATTGCTGCTTTCCTTCTGGGACTGGACCCCTGCTATCGTTTGTGTGCTGCTGCTAACCTGCGCGCTGTTCCCTCTGAAGCTTTACTCCTCGCCGGACCCGCTTCGTTGTGTTCTGCGGGAGTTGGTGAGAAGTGGGTCAGGTCATCCAAGACTGTTGTGGGTTGTGCTGTGAATTTTCAGGGCTGCGAGCGACTGGTACAGGGACTCCATCTCCCAGGAGTCCCTGTTAGCCAGACCCGAGACACCTGGGCCGCTCTCCCTGACTGACACGCCCCCACAGACGCCGCTATAAACTCTGGATTTTCAAACCTGCGTGGGACATCATTGCTGCTTTCCTTCTGGGACTGGACCCCTGCTATCGTTTGTGTGCTGCTGCTAACCTGCGCGCTGTTCCCTCTGAAGCTCTACTCCTCGCCGGACCCGCTTCGCGGGTCCCGCTTCGTTGTGTTCTGCGGGAGTTGGTGAGAAGTGGGTCAGGTCATCCAAGACTGTTGTGGGTTGTGCTGTGAATTTTCAGGGCTGCGAGCGACTGGTACAGGGACTCCATCTCCCAGGAGTCCCTGTTAGCCAGACCCGAGACACCTGGCCTGCTCTCCCTGACTGACACGCCCCCACCGACGCCTCTATAAACTCTGGATTTTCAAACCTGCGTGGGACATCATTGCTGCTTTCCTTCTGGGACTGGACCCCTGCTATCGTTTGTGTGCTGCTGCTAACCTGCGCGCTGTTCCCTCTGAAGCTCTACTCCTCGCCGGACCCGCTGCGCGGGTCCCGCTTCGTTGTGTTTTGCGGGAGTTGGTGAGAAGTGGGTCAGGTCATCCAAGGCTGTTGTGGGTTGTGCTGTGAATTTTCAGGGCTGCGAGCGACTGGTACAGGGACTCCATCTCCCAGGAGTCCCTGTAAGCCAGACCCGAGACACCTGGACCGCTCTCCCTGACTGACACGCCCCCACCGACGCCGCTATAAACTCTGGATTTTCAAACCTGCGTGGGACATCATTGCTGCTTTCCTTCTGGGACTGGACCCCTGCTATTGTTTGTGTGCTGCTGCTAACCTGCGCGCTGTTCCCTCTGAAGATCTACTCCTCGCCGGACCCGCTTCGCGGGTCCCGCTTCGTTGTGTTCTGCGGGACTTGGTGAGAAGTGGGTCAGGGCATCCAAGACTGTTGTGGGTTGTGCTGGGAATTTTCAGGGCTGCGAGCAACTGGTACAGGGACTCCATCTCCCAGGAGTCCCTGTTAGCCAGACCCGAGACACCTGGGCCGCTCTCCCTGACTGACACGCCCCCACCGACGCCGCTATAAACTCTGGATTTTCAAACCTGCGTGGGACATCATTGCTGCTTTCCTTCTGGGACTGGACCCCTGCTATCGTTTGTGTGCTGCTGCTAACCTGCTCGCTGTTCCCTCTGAAGCTCTACTCCTCGCCGGACCCGCTTCGTTGTGTTCTGCGGGAGTTGGTGAGAAGTGGGTCAGGTCATCCAAGACTGTTTTGGGTTGTGCTGTGAATTTTCAGGGCTGCGAGCGACTGGTACAGGGACTCCATCTCCCAGGAGTCACTGTTAGCCAGACCCGAGACACTTGGGCCGCTCTCCCTGACTGACACGCCCCCACCTACGCCGCTATAAACTCTGGATTTTCAAACCTGTGTGGGACATCATTGCTGCTTTCCTTCTGGGACTGGACCCCTGCTATCGTTTGTGTGCTGCTGCTAACCTGCGGGCTGTTCCCTCTGAAGCTCTACTCCTCACCGGACCCGCTTCTTGGGTCCCGCTTCGTTGTGTTCTGCGGGAGTTGGTGAGAAGTGGGTCAGGTCATCCAAGACTGTTGTGGGTTGTGCTGTGAATTTTCAGGGCTGCGAGCGACTGGTACAGGGACTCCATCTCCCAGGAGTCCCTGTTAGCCAGACCCGAGACACCTGGGCTGCTCTCCCTGACTGACACGCCCCCACCGACGCCGCTATAAACTCTGGATTTTCAAATCTGCGTGGGACATCATTGCTGCTTTCCTTCTGGGACTGGACCCCTGCTATCGTTTGTGTGCTGCTGCTAACCTGCGCGCTGTTCCCTCTGAAGCTCTACTCCTCGCCGGACCCGCTTCGTTGTGTTCTGCGGGAGTTGGTGAGAAGTAGGTCAGGTCATCTAAGACTGTTGTGGGTTGTGCTGTGAATTTTCAGGGCTGCGAGCGACTGGTACAGGGACTCCATCTCCCAGGAGTCCCTGTTAGCCAGACCCGAGACACCTGGGCCGCTCTCCCTGACTGACACGCCCCCACCGACGCCGCTATAAACTCTGGATTTTCAAACCTGCGTGGGACATCATTGCTGCTTTCCTTCTGGGACTGGACCCCTGCTATCGTTTGTGTGCTGCTGCTAACCTGCGCGCTGTTCCCTCTGAAGCTCTACTCCTCGCCGGACCCTCTTCGCGGGTCCCGCTTCGTTGTGTTTTGCGGGAGTTGGTGAGAAGTGGGTCAGGTCATCCAAGACTGTTGTGGGTTGTGCTGTGAATTTTCAGGGCTGCGAGCGACTGGTACAGGTACTCCATCTCCCAGGAGTCCCTGTAAGCCAGACCCGAGACACCTGGACCGCTCTCCCTGACTGACACGCCCCCACCGACGCCGCTATAAACTCTGGATTTTCAAACCTGCGTGGGACATCATTGCTGCTTTCCTTCTGGGACTGAACCCCTGCTATTGTTTGTGTGCTGCTGCTAACCTGCGCGCTGTTCCCTCTGAAGATCTACTCCTCGCCGGACCCGCTTCGCGGGTCCCGCTTCGTTGTGTTCTGCGGGAGTTGGTGAGAAGTGGGTCAGGTCATCCAAGACTGTTGTGGGTTGTGCTGTGAATTTTCAGGGCTGCGAGCGACTGGTACAGGTACTCCATCTCCCAGGAGTCCCTGTAAGCCAGACCCGAGACACCTGGGCCGCTCTCCCTGACTGACACGCCCCCACCGACGCCGCTATAAACTCTGGATTTTCAAACCTGCGTGGGACATCATTGCTGCTTTTCTTCTGGGACTGGACCCCTGCTATCGTTTGTGTGCTGCTGCTAACCTGCTCGCTGTTCCCTCTGAAGCTCTACTCCTCGCCGACCCGCTTCGTTGTGTTCTGCGGGAGTTGGTGAGAAGTGGGTCAGGTCATCCAAGACTGTTGTGGGTTGTGCTGTGAATTTTCAGGGCTGCGAGCGACTGGTACAGGGACTCCATCTCCCAGGAGTCCCTATTAGCCAGACCCGAGACAGCTGGGCCGCTCTCCCTGACTGACACGCCCCCACAGACGCCTCTATAAACTCTGGATTTTCAAACCTGCGTGGGACATCATTGCTGCTTTCCTTCTGGGACTGGACCCCTGCTATCGTTTGTGTGCTGCTGCTAACCTGCGCGCTGTTCCCTCTGAAGCTCTACTCCTCGCCGGACCCTCTTCGCGGGTCCCGCTTCGTTGTGTTTTGCGGGAGTTGGTGAGAAGTGGGTCAGGTCATCCAAGACTGTTGTGGGTTGTGCTGTGAATTTTCAGGGCTGCGAGCGACTGGTACAGGTACTCCATCTCCCAGGAGTCCCTGTAAGCCAGACCCGAGACACCTGGACCGCTCTCCCTGACTGACACGCCCCCACCGACGCCGCTATAAACTCTGGATTTTCAAACCTGCGTGGGACATCATTGCTGCTTTCCTTCTGGGACTGGACCCCTGCTATTGTTTGTGTGCTGCTGCTAACCTGCGCGCTGTTCCCTCTGAAGATCTACTCCTCGCCGGACCCGCTTCGCGGGTCCCGCTTCGTTGTGTTCTGCGGGACTTGGTGAGAAGTGGGTCAGGGCATCCAAGACTGTTGTGGGTTGCGCTGGGAATTTTCAGGGCTGCGAGCGACTGGTACAGGGACTCCATCTCCCAGGAGTCCCTGTTAGCCAGACCCGAGACACCTGGGCCGCTCCCCCTGACTGACACGCCCCCACAGACGCCGCTATAAACTCTGGATTTTCAAACCTGCGTGGGACATCATTGCTGCTTTCCTTCTGGGACTGGACCCCTGCTATCGTTTGTGGGCTGCTGCTAACCTGCGCGCTGTTCCCTCTGAAGCTTTACTCCTCGCCGGACCCGCTTCGTTGTGTTCTGCGGGAGTTGGTGAGAAGTGGGTCAGGTCATCCAAGACTGTTGTGGGTTGTGCTGTGAATTTTCAGGGCTGCGAGCGACTGGTACAGGGACTCCATCTCCCAGGAGTCCCTATTAGCCAGACCCGAGACAGCTGGGCCGCTCTCCCTGACTGACACGCCCCCACAGACGCCTCTATAAACTCTGGATTTTCAAACCTGCGTGGGACATCATTGCTGCTTTCCTTCTGGGACTGGACCCCTGCTATCGTTTGTGTGCTGCTGCTAACCTGCGCGCTGTTCCCTCTGAAGCTCTACTCCTCGCCGGACCCTCTTCGCGGGTCCCGCTTCGTTGTGTTTTGCGGGAGTTGGTGAGAAGTGGGTCAGGTCATCCAAGACTGTTGTGGGTTGTGCTGTGAATTTTCAGGGCTGCGAGCGACTGGTACAGGTACTCCATCTCCCAGGAGTCCCTGTAAGCCAGACCCGAGACACCTGGACCGCTCTCCCTGACTGACACGCCCCCACCGACGCCGCTATAAACTCTGGATTTTCAAACCTGCGTGGGACATCATTGCTGCTTTCCTTCTGGGACTGGACCCCTGCTATTGTTTGTGTGCTGCTGCTAACCTGCGCGCTGTTCCCTCTGAAGATCTACTCCTCGCCGGACCCGCTTCGCGGGTCCCGCTTCGTTGTGTTCTGCGGGAGTTGGTGAGAAGTGGGTCAGGTCATCCAAGACTGTTGTGGGTTGTGCTGTGAATTTTCAGGGCTGCGAGCGACTGGTACAGGTACTCCATCTCCCAGGAGTCCCTGTAAGCCAGACCCGAGACACCTGGGCCGCTCTCCCTGACTGACACGCCCCCACCGACGCCGCTATAAACTCTGGATTTTCAAACCTGCGTGGGACATCATTGCTGCTTTTCTTCTGGGACTGGACCCCTGCTATCGTTTGTGTGCTGCTGCTAACCTGCTCGCTGTTCCCTCTGAAGCTCTACTCCTCGCCGACCCGCTTCGTTGTGTTCTGCGGGAGTTGGTGAGAAGTGGGTCAGGTCATCCAAGACTGTTGTGGGTTGTGCTGTGAATTTTCAGGGCTGCGAGCGACTGGTACAGGGACTCCATCTCCCAGGAGTCCCTATTAGCCAGACCCGAGACAGCTGGGCCGCTCTCCCTGACTGACACGCCCCCACAGACGCCTCTATAAACTCTGGATTTTCAAACCTGCGTGGGACATCATTGCTGCTTTCCTTCTGGGACTGGACCCCTGCTATCGTTTGTGTGCTGCTGCTAACCTGCGCGCTGTTCCCTCTGAAGCTCTACTCCTCGCCGGACCCTCTTCGCGGGTCCCGCTTCGTTGTGTTTTGCGGGAGTTGGTGAGAAGTGGGTCAGGTCATCCAAGACTGTTGTGGGTTGTGCTGTGAATTTTCAGGGCTGCGAGCGACTGGTACAGGTACTCCATCTCCCAGGAGTCCCTGTAAGCCAGACCCGAGACACCTGGACCGCTCTCCCTGACTGACACGCCCCCACCGACGCCGCTATAAACTCTGGATTTTCAAACCTGCGTGGGACATCATTGCTGCTTTCCTTCTGGGACTGGACCCCTGCTATTGTTTGTGTGCTGCTGCTAACCTGCGCGCTGTTCCCTCTGAAGATCTACTCCTCGCCGGACCCGCTTCGCGGGTCCCGCTTCGTTGTGTTCTGCGGGACTTGGTGAGAAGTGGGTCAGGGCATCCAAGACTGTTGTGGGTTGCGCTGGGAATTTTCAGGGCTTCGAGCGACTGGTACAGGGACTCCATCTCCCAGGAGTCCCTGTTAGCCAGACCCGAGACACCTGGGCCGCTCTCCCTGACTGACACGCCCCCACCGACGCCGCTATAAACTCTGGATTTTCAAACCTGCGTGGGACATCATTGCTGCTTTTCTTCTGGGACTGGACCCCTGCTATCGTTTGTGTGCTGCTGCTAACCTGCGCGCTGTTCCCTATGAAGCTCTACTCCTCGCCGGACCCGCTTCGCGGGTCCCGCTTCGTTGTGTTCTGCGGGAGTTGGTGAGAAGTGGGTCAGGTCATCCAAGACTGTTGTGGGTTGTGCTGTGAATTTTCAGGGCTGCGAGCGACTGGTACAGGGACTCCATCTCCCAGGAGTCCCTGTTAGCCAGACCCGAGACACCTGGCCTGCTCTCCCTGACTGACACGCCCCCACCGACGCCTCTATAAACTCTGGATTTTCAAACCTGCGTGGGACATCATTGCTGCTTTCCTTCTGGGACTGGACCCCTGCTATCGTTTGTGTGCTGCTGCTAACCTGCGCGCTGTTCCCTCTGAAGCTCTACTCCTCGCCGGACCCGCTGCGCGGGTCCCGCTTCGTTGTGTTTTGCGGGAGTTGGTGAGAAGTGGGTCAGGTCATCCAAGGCTGTTGTGGGTTGTGCTGTGAATTTTCAGGGCTGCGAGCGACTGGTACAGGGACTCCATCTCCCAGGAGTCCCTGTAAGCCAGACCCGAGACACCTGGACCGCTCTCCCTGACTGACACGCCCCCACCGACGCCGCTATAAACTCTGGATTTTCAAACCTGCGTGGGACATCATTGCTGCTTTCCTTCTGGGACTGGACCCCTGCTATTGTTTGTGTGCTGCTGCTAACCTGCGCGCTGTTCCCTCTGAAGATCTACTCCTCGCCGGACCCGCTTCGCGGGTCCCGCTTCGTTGTGTTCTGCGGGACTTGGTGAGAAGTGGGTCAGGGCATCCAAGACTGTTGTGGGTTGTGCTGGGAATTTTCAGGGCTGCGAGCAACTGGTACAGGGACTCCATCTCCCAGGAGTCCCTGTTAGCCAGACCCGAGACACCTGGGCCGCTCTCCCTGACTGACACGCCCCCACCGACGCCGCTATAAACTCTGGATTTTCAAACCTGCGTGGGACATCATTGCTGCTTTCCTTCTGGGACTGGACCCCTGCTATCGTTTGTGTGCTGCTGCTAACCTGCTCGCTGTTCCCTCTGAAGCTCTACTCCTCGCCGGACCCGCTTCGTTGTGTTCTGCGGGAGTTGGTGAGAAGTGGGTCAGGTCATCCAAGACTGTTTTGGGTTGTGCTGTGAATTTTCAGGGCTGCGAGCGACTGGTACAGGGACTCCATCTCCCAGGAGTCACTGTTAGCCAGACCCGAGACACTTGGGCCGCTCTCCCTGACTGACACGCCCCCACCTACGCCGCTATAAACTCTGGATTTTCAAACCTGTGTGGGACATCATTGCTGCTTTCCTTCTGGGACTGGACCCCTGCTATCGTTTGTGTGCTGCTGCTAACCTGCGGGCTGTTCCCTCTGAAGCTCTACTCCTCACCGGACCCGCTTCTTGGGTCCCGCTTCGTTGTGTTCTGCGGGAGTTGGTGAGAAGTGGGTCAGGTCATCCAAGACTGTTGTGGGTTGTGCTGTGAATTTTCAGGGCTGCGAGCGACTGGTACATGGACTCCATCTCCCAGGAGTCCCTGTTAGCCAGACCCGAGACACCTGGGCTGCTCTCCCTGACTGACACGCCCCCACCGACGCCGCTATAAACTCTGGATTTTCCAATCTGCGTGGGACATCATTGCTGCTTTCCTTCTGGGACTGGACCCCTGCTATCGTTTGTGTGCTGCTGCTAACCTGCGCGCTGTTCCCTCTGAAGCTCTACTCCTCGCCGGACCCGCTTCGTTGTGTTCTGCGGGAGTTGGTGAGAAGTAGGTCAGGTCATCTAAGACTGTTGTGGGTTGTGCTGTGAATTTTCAGGGCTGCGAGCGACTGGTACAGGGACTCCATCTCCCAGGAGTCCCTGTTAGCCAGACCCGAGACACCTGGGCCGCTCTCCCTGACTGACACGCCCCCACCGACGCCGCTATAAACTCTGGATTTTCAAACCTGCGTGGGACATCATTGCTGCTTTCCTTCTGGGACTGGACCCCTGCTATCGTTTGTGTGCTGCTGCTAACCTGCGCGCTGTTCCCTCTGAAGCTCTACTCCTCGCCGGACCCGCTTAGTTGTGTTCTGCGGGAGTTGGTCAGAAGTGGGTCAGGTCATCCAAGACTGTTGTGGGTTGTGCTGTGAATTTTCAGGGCTGCGAGCGACTGGTACAGGGACTCCATCTCCCAGGAGTCCCTGTTAGCCAGACCCGAGACAACTGGGCCGCTCCCCCTGACTGACACGCCCCCACAGACGCCGCTATAAACTCTGGATTTTCAAACCTGCGTGGGACATCATTGCTGCTTTCCTTCTGGGACTGGACCCCTGCTATCGTTTGTGTGCTGCTGCTAACCTGCGCGCTGTTCCCTCTGAAGCTTTACTCCTCGCCGGACCCGCTTCGTTGTGTTCTGCGGGAGTTGGTGAGAAGTGGGTCAGGTCATCCAAGACTGTTGTGGGTTGTGCTGTGAATTTTCAGGGCTGCGAGCGACTGGTACAGGGACTCCATCTCCCAGGAGTCCCTATTAGCCAGACCCGAGACAGCTGGGCCGCTCTCCCTGACTGACACGCCCCCACAGACGCCTCTATAAACTCTGGATTTTCAAACCTGCGTGGGACATCATTGCTGCTTTCCTTCTGGGACTGGACCCCTGCTATCGTTTGTGTGCTGCTGCTAACCTGCGCGCTGTTCCCTCTGAAGCTCTACTCCTCGCCGGACCCTCTTCGCGGGTCCCGCTTCGTTGTGTTTTGCGGGAGTTGGTGAGAAGTGGGTCAGGTCATCCAAGACTGTTGTGGGTTGTGCTGTGAATTTTCAGGGCTGCGAGCGACTGGTACAGGTACTCCATCTCCCAGGAGTCCCTGTAAGCCAGACCCGAGACACCTGGACCGCTCTCCCTGACTGACACGCCCCCACCGACGCCGCTATAAACTCTGGATTTTCAAACCTGCGTGGAACATCATTGCTGCTTTCCTTCTGGGACTGGACCCCTGCTATTGTTTGTGTGCTGCTGCTAACCTGCGCGCTGTTCCCTCTGAAGATCTACTCCTCGCCGGACCCGCTTCGCGGGTCCCGCTTCGTTGTGTTCTGCGGGACTTGGTGAGAAGTGGGTCAGGGCATCCAAGACTGTTGTGGGTTGCGCTGGGAATTTTCAGGGCTGCGAGCGACTGGTACAGGGACTCCATCTCCCAGGAGTCCCTGTTAGCCAGACCCGAGACACCTGGGCCGCTCTCCCTGACTGACACGCCCCCACCGACGCCGCTATAAACTCTGGATTTTCAAACCTGCGTGGGACATCATTGCTGCTTTTCTTCTGGGACTGGACCCCTGCTATCGTTTGTGTGCTGCTGCTAACCTGCTCCCTGTTCCCTCTGAAGCTCTACTCCTCGCCGACCCGCTTCGTTGTGTTCTGCGGGAGTTGGTGAGAAGTGGGTCAGGTCATCCAAGACTGTTGTGGGTTGTGCTGTGAATTTTCAGGGCTGCGAGCGACTGGTACAGGGACTCCATCTCCCAGGAGTCACTGTTAGCCAGACCCGAGACACTTGGGCCGTTCTCCCTGACTGACACGCCCCTGCCTACGCCGCTATAAACTCTGGATTTTCAAACCTGTGTGGGACATCATTGCTGCTTTCCTTCTGGGACTGGACCCCTGCTATCGTTTGTGTGCTGCTGCTAACCTGCGGGCTGTTCCCTCTGAAGCTCTACTCCTCACCGGACCTGCTTCGTGGGTCCCGCTTCGTTGTGTTCTGCGGGACTTGGTGAGAAGTGGGTCAGGGCATCCAAGACTGTTGTGGGTTGTGCTGGGAATTTTCAGGGCTGCGAGCAACTGGTACAGGGACTCCATCTCCCAGGAGTCCCTGTTAGCCAGACCCGAGACACCTGGGCCGCTCTCCCTGACTGACACGCCCCCACCGACGCCGCTATAAACTCTGGATTTTCAAACCTGCGTGGGACATCATTGCTGCTTTCCTTCTGGGACTGGACCCCTGCTATCGTTTGTGTGCTGCTGCTAACCTGCTCGCTGTTCCCTCTGAAGCTCTACTCCTCGCCGGACCCGCTTCGTTGTGTTCTGCGGGAGTTGGTGAGAAGTGGGTCAGGTCATCCAAGACTGTTTTGGGTTGTGCTGTGAATTTTCAGGGCTGCGAGCGACTGGTACAGGGACTCCATCTCCCAGGAGTCACTGTTAGCCAGACCCGAGACACTTGGGCCGCTCTCCCTGACTGACACGCCCCCACCTACGCCGCTATAAACTCTGGATTTTCAAACCTGTGTGGGACATCATTGCTGCTTTCCTTCTGGGACTGGACCCCTGCTATCGTTTGTGTGCTGCTGCTAACCTGCGGGCTGTTCCCTCTGAAGCTCTACTCCTCACCGGACCCGCTTCTTGGGTCCCGCTTCGTTGTGTTCTGCGGGAGTTGGTGAGAAGTGGGTCAGGTCATCCAAGACTGTTGTGGGTTGTGCTGTGAATTTTCAGGGCTGCGAGCGACTGGTACATGGACTCCATCTCCCAGGAGTCCCTGTTAGCCAGACCCGAGACACCTGGGCTGCTCTCCCTGACTGACACGCCCCCACCGACGCCGCTATAAACTCTGGATTTTCCAATCTGCGTGGGACATCATTGCTGCTTTCCTTCTGGGACTGGACCCCTGCTATCGTTTGTGTGCTGCTGCTAACCTGCGCGCTGTTCCCTCTGAAGCTCTACTCCTCGCCGGACCCGCTTCGTTGTGTTCTGCGGGAGTTGGTGAGAAGTAGGTCAGGTCATCTAAGACTGTTGTGGGTTGTGCTGTGAATTTTCAGGGCTGCGAGCGACTGGTACAGGGACTCCATCTCCCAGGAGTCCCTGTTAGCCAGACCCGAGACACCTGGGCCGCTCTCCCTGACTGACACGCCCCCACAGACGCCGCTATAAACTCTGGATTTTCAAACCTGCGTGGGACATCATTGCTGCTTTCCTTCTGGGACTGGACCCCTGCTATCGTTTGTGTGCTGCTGCTAACCTGCGCGCTGTTCCCTCTGAAGCTCTACTCCTCGCCGGACCCGCTTAGTTGTGTTCTGCGGGAGTTGGTCAGAAGTGGGTCAGGTCATCCAAGACTGTTGTGGGTTGTGCTGTGAATTTTCAGGGCTGCGAGCGACTGGTACAGGGACTCCATCTCCCAGGAGTCCCTGTTAGCCAGACCCGAGACACCTGGGCCGCTCCCCCTGACTGACACGCCCCCACAGACGCCGCTATAAACTCTGGATTTTCAAACCTGCGTGGGACATCATTGCTGCTTTCCTTCTGGGACTGGACCCCTGCTATCGTTTGTGTGCTGCTGCTAACCTGCGCGCTGTTCCCTCTGAAGCTTTACTCCTCGCCGGACCCGCTTCGTTGTGTTCTGCGGGAGTTGGTGAGAAGTGGGTCAGGTCATCCAAGACTGTTGTGGGTTGTGCTGTGAATTTTCAGGGCTGCGAGCGACTGGTACAGGGACTCCATCTCCCAGGAGTCCCTATTAGCCAGACCCGAGACAGCTGGGCCGCTCTCCCTGACTGACACGCCCCCACAGACGCCTCTATAAACTCTGGATTTTCAAACCTGCGTGGGACATCATTGCTGCTTTCCTTCTGGGACTGGACCCCTGCTATCGTTTGTGTGCTGCTGCTAACCTGCGCGCTGTTCCCTCTGAAGCTCTACTCCTCGCCGGACCCTCTTCGCGGGTCCCGCTTCGTTGTGTTTTGCGGGAGTTGGTGAGAAGTGGGTCAGGTCATCCAAGACTGTTGTGGGTTGTGCTGTGAATTTTCAGGGCTGCGAGCGACTGGTACAGGTACTCCATCTCCCAGGAGTCCCTGTAAGCCAGACCCGAGACACCTGGACCGCTCTCCCTGACTGACACGCCCCCACCGACGCCGCTATAAACTCTGGATTTTCAAACCTGCGTGGGACATCATTGCTGCTTTCCTTCTGGGACTGGACCCCTGCTATTGTTTGTGTGCTGCTGCTAACCTGCGCGCTGTTCCCTCTGAAGATCTACTCCTCGCCGGACCCGCTTCGCGGGTCCCGCTTCGTTGTGTTCTGCGGGACTTGGTGAGAAGTGGGTCAGGGCATCCAAGACTGTTGTGGGTTGCGCTGGGAATTTTCAGGGCTGCGAGCGACTGGTACAGGGACTCCATCTCCCAGGAGTCCCTGTTAGCCAGACCCGAGACACCTGGGCCGCTCTCCCTGACTGACACGCCCCCACCGACGCCGCTATAAACTCTGGATTTTCAAACCTGCGTGGGACATCATTGCTGCTTTTCTTCTGGGACTGGACCCCTGCTATCGTTTGTGTGCTGCTGCTAACCTGCTCCCTGTTCCCTCTGAAGCTCTACTCCTCGCCGACCCGCTTCGTTGTGTTCTGCGGGAGTTGGTGAGAAGTGGGTCAGGTCATCCAAGACTGTTGTGGGTTGTGCTGTGAATTTTCAGGGCTGCGAGCGACTGGTACAGGGACTCCATCTCCCAGGAGTCACTGTTAGCCAGACCCGAGACACTTGGGCCGTTCTCCCTGACTGACACGCCCCTGCCTACGCCGCTATAAACTCTGGATTTTCAAACCTGTGTGGGACATCATTGCTGCTTTCCTTCTGGGACTGGACCCCTGCTATCGTTTGTGTGCTGCTGCTAACCTGCGGGCTGTTCCCTCTGAAGCTCTACTCCTCACCGGACCCGCTTCGTGGGTCCCGCTTCGTTGTGTTCTGCGGGAGTTGGTGAGAAGTGGGTCAGGTCATCCAAGACTGTTGTGGGTTGTGCTGTGAATTTTCAGGGCTGCGAGCGACTGGTACAGGGACTCCATCTCCCAGGAGTCCCTGTTAGCCAGACCCGAGACACCTGGGCTGCTCTCCCTGACTGACACGCCCCCACCGACGCCGCTATAAACTCTGGATTTTCAAACCTGCGTGGGACATCATTGCTGCTTTCCTTCTGGGACTGGACCCCTGCTATCGTTTGTGTGCTGCTGCTAACCTGCGCGCTGTTCCCTCTGAAGCTCTACTCCTCGCCGGACCCGCTTCGTTGTGTTCTGCGGGAGTTGGTCAGAAGTGGGTCAGGTCATCCAAGACTGTTGTGGGTTGTGCTGTGAATTTTCAGGGCTGCGAGCGACTGGTACAGGGACTCCATCTCCCAGGAGTCCCTGTTAGCCAGACCCGAGACACCTGGGCCGCTCCCCCTGACTGACACGCCCCCACAGACGCCGCTATAAACTCTGGATTTTCAAACCTGCGTGGGACATCATTGCTGCTTTCCTTCTGGGACTGGACCCCTGCTATCGTTTGTGTGCTGCCGCTAACCTGCGCGCTGTTCCCTCTGAAGCTCTACTCCTCGCCGGACACGCTACACGGGTCCCGCTTCGTTGTGTTCTGCGGGAGTTAGTGAGAAGTGGGTCAGGTCATCCAAGACTGTTGTGGGTTGTGCTGTGAATTTTCAGGGCTGCGAGCGACTGGTACAGGGACTCCATCTCCCAGGAGTCCCTGTTAGCCAGACCCGAGACACCTGGCCTGCTCTCCCTGACTGACACGCCCCCACCGACGCCTCTATAAACTCTGGATTTTCAAACCTGCGTGGGACATCATTGCTGCTTTCCTTCTGGGACTGGACCCCTGCTATCGTTTGTGTGCTGCTGCTAACCTGCGCGCTGTTCCCTCTGAAGCTTTACTCCTCGCCGGACCCGCTTCGTTGTGTTCTGCGGGAGTTGGTGAGAAGTGGGTCAGGTCATCCAAGACTGTTGTGGGTTGTGCTGTGAATTTTCAGGGCTGCGAGCGACTGGTACAGGGACTCCATCTCCCAGGAGTCCCTATTAGCCAGACCCGAGACAGCTGGGCCGCTCTCCCTGACTGACACGCCCCCACAGACGCCTCTATAAACTCTGGATTTTCAAACCTGCGTGGGACATCATTGCTGCTTTCCTTCTGGGACTGGACCCCTGCTATCGTTTGTGTGCTGCTGCTAACCTGCGCGCTGTTCCCTCTGAAGCTCTACTCCTCGCCGGACCCTCTTCGCGGGTCCCGCTTCGTTGTGTTTTGCGGGAGTTGGTGAGAAGTGGGTCAGGTCATCCAAGACTGTTGTGGGTTGTGCTGTGAATTTTCAGGGCTGCGAGCGACTGGTACAGGTACTCCATCTCCCAGGAGTCCCTGTAAGCCAGACCCGAGACACCTGGACCGCTCTCCCTGACTGACACGCCCCCACCGACGCCGCTATAAACTCTGGATTTTCAAACCTGCGTGGGACATCATTGCTGCTTTCCTTCTGGGACTGGACCCCTGCTATTGTTTGTGTGCTGCTGCTAACCTGCGCGCTGTTCCCTCTGAAGATCTACTCCTCGCCGGACCCGCTTCGCGGGTCCCGCTTCGTTGTGTTCTGCGGGACTTGGTGAGAAGTGGGTCAGGGCATCCAAGACTGTTGTGGGTTGCACTGGGAATTTTCAGGGCTGCGAGCGACTGGTACAGGGACTCCATCTCCCAGGAGTCCCTGTTAGCCAGACCCGAGACACCTGGGCCGCTCTCCCTGACTGACACGCCCCCACCGACGCCGCTATAAACTCTGGATTTTCAAACCTGCGTGGGACATCATTGCTGCTTTTCTTCTGGGACTGGACCCCTGCTATCGTTTGTGTGCTGCTGCTAACCTGCTCGCTGTTCCCTCTGAAGCTCTACTCCTCGCCGGACCCGCTTCGTTGTGTTCTGCGGGAGTTGGTGAGAAGTGGGTCAGGTCATCCAAGACTGTTGTGGGTTGTGCTGTGAATTTTCAGGGCTGCGAGCGACTGGTACAGGGACTCCATCTCCCAGGAGTCACTGTTAGCCAGACCCGAGACACTTGGGCCGTTCTCCCTGACTGACACGCCCCTGCCTACGCCGCTATAAACTCTGGATTTTCAAACCTGTGTGGGACATCATTGCTGCTTTCCTTCTGGGACTGGACCCCTGCTATCGTTTGTGTGCTGCTGCTAACCTGCGGGCTGTTCCCTCTGAAGCTCTACTCCTCACCGGACCCGCTTCGTGGGTCCCGCTTCGTTGTGTTCTGCGGGAGTTGGTGAGAAGTGGGTCAGGTCATCCAAGACTGTTGTGGGTTGTGCTGTGAATTTTCAGGGCTGCGAGCGACTGGTACAGGGACTCCATCTCCCAGGAGTCCCTGTTAGCCAGACCCGAGACACCTGGGCTGCTCTCCCTGACTGACACGCCCCCACCGACGCCGCTATAAACTCTGGATTTTCAAATCTGCGTGGGACATCATTGCTGCTTTCCTTCTGGGACTGGACCCCTGCTATCGTTTGTGTGCTGCTGCTAACCTGCGCGCTGTTCCCTCTGAAGCTCTACTCCTATCCGGACCCACTTCGTTGTGTTCTGCGGGAGTTGGTGAGAAGTAGGTCAGGTCATCCAAGACTGTTGTGGGTTGTGCTGTGAATTTTCAGGGCTGCGAGCGACTGGTACAGGGACTCCATCTCCCAGGAGTCCCTGTTAGCCAGACCCGAGACACCTGGGCCGCTCTCCCTGACTGACACGCCCCCACCGACGCCGCTATAAACTCTGGATTTTCAAACCTGCGTGGGACATCATTGCTGCTTTCCTTCTGGGACTGGACCCCTGCTATCGTTTGTGTGCTGCTGCTAACCTGCGCGCTGTTCCCTCTGAAGCTCTACTCCTCGCCGGACCCGCTTCGTTGTGTTCTGCGGGAGTTGGTCAGAAGTGGGTCAGGTCATCCAAGACTGTTGTGGGTTGTGCTGTGAATTTTCAGGGCTGCGAGCGACTGGTACAGGGACTCCATCTCCCAGGAGTCCCTGTTAGCCAGACCCGAGACACCTGGGCCGCTCTCCCTGACTGACACGCCCCCACAGACGCCGCTATAAACTCTGGATTTTCAAACCTGCGTGGGACATCATTGCTGCTTTCCTTCTGGGACTGGACCCCTGCTATCGTTTGTGTGCTGCTGCTAACCTGCGCGCTGTTCCCTCTGAAGCTCTACTCCTCGCCGGACACGCTACGTGGGTCCCGCTTCGTTGTGTTCTGCGGGAGTTAGTGAGAAGTGGGTCAGGTCATCCAAGACTGTTGTGGGTTGTGCTGTGAATTTTCAGGGCTGCGAGCGACTGGTACAGGGACTCCATCTCCCAGGAGTCCCTGTTAGCCAAACCTGAGACACCTGGACCGCTCTCCCTGACTGACACGCCCCCACCGACGCCGCTATAAACTCTGGATTTTCAAACCTGCGTGGGACATCATTGCTGCTTTCCTTCTGGGATTGGACCCTTGCTATCGTTTGTGTGCTGCTGCTAACCTGCGCGCTGTTCCCTTTGAAGCTTTACTACTCGCCGGACCCGCTTCGTTGTGTTCTGCGGGAGTTGGTGAGAAGTGGGTCAGGTCATCCAAGACTGTTGTGGGTTGTGCTGTGAATTTTCAGGGCTGCGAGCGACTGGTACAGGGACTCCATCTCCCAGGAGTCCCTGTTAGCCAGACCCGAGACACCTGGGCCGCTCTCCCTGACTGACACGCCCCCACCGACGCCGCTATAAACTCTGGATTTTCAAACCTGCGTGGGACATCATTGCTGCTTTCCTTCTGGGACTGGACCCCTGCTATCGTTTGTGTGCTGCTGCTAACCTGCGCGCTGTTCCCTCTGAAGCTTTACTCCTCGCCGGACCCGCTTCGTTGTGTTCTGCGGGAGTTGGTGAGAAGTGGGTCAGGTCATCCAAGACTGTTGTGGGTTGTGCTGTGAATTTTCAGGGCTGCGAGCGACTGGTACAGGGACTCCATCTCCCAGGAGTCCCTGTTAGCCAGACCCGAGACACCTGGGCCGCTCTCCCTGACTGACACGCCCCCACCGACGCCGCTATAAACTCTGGATTTTCAAACCTGCGTGGGACATCATTGCCGCTTTCCTTCTGGGACTGGACCCCTGCTATCGTTTGTGTGCTGCTGCTAACCTGCGCGCTGTTCCCTCTGAAGCTCTACTCCTCGCCGGACCCGCTGCGCGGGTCCCGCTTCGTTGTGTTCTGCGGGAGTTGGTGAGAAGTGGGTCAGGTCATCCAAGACTGTTGTGGGTTGTGCTGTGAGTTTTCAGGGCTGCGAGCGACTGGTACAGGGACTCCATCTCCCAGGAGTCCCTGTTAGCCAGACCCGAGACACCTGGGCCGCTCTCCCCGACTGACACGCCCCCACCGACGCCGCTATAAACTCTGGATTTTCAAACCTGCGTGGGACATCATTGCTGCTTTCCTTCTGGGACTGGACCCCTGCAATCGTTTGTGTGCTGCTGCTAACCTGCTTGCTGTTCCCTCTGAAGCTCTACTCCTCGCCGGACCCGCTACGCAGGTCCCGCTTCGTTGTGTTCTGCGGGAGTTGGTGAGAAGTGGGTCAGGTCATCCAAGACTGTTGTGGGTTGTGCTGTGAATTTTCAGGGCTGCGAGCGACTGGTACAGGGACTCCATCTCCCAGGAGTCCCTGTTAGCCAGACCCGAGACACCTGGACCGCTCTCCCTGACTGACACGCCCCCACCGACGCCGCTATAAACTCTGGATTTTCAAACCTGCGTGGGACATCATTGCTGCTTTCCTTCTGGGACTGGACCCCTGCTATCGTTTGTGTGCTGCTGCTAACCTGCGCGCTGTTCCCTCTGAAGCTTTACTCCTCGCCGGTCCCGCTTCGTTGTGTTCTGCGGGAGTTGGTGAGAAGTGGGTCAGGTCATCCAAGACTGTTGTGGGTTGTGCTGTGAATTTTCAGGGCTGCGAGCGACTGGTACAGGGACTCCATCTCCCAGGAGTCCCTGTTAGCCAGACCCGAGACACCTGGGCCGCTCTCCCTGACTGACACGTCCCCACCGACGCCGCTATAAACTCTGGATTTTCAAACCTGCTTGGGACATCATTGCTGCTTTCCTTCTGGGACTGGACCCCTGCTATCGTTTGTGTGCTGCTGCTAACCTGCACGCTGTTCCCTCTGAAAATCTACTCCTCGCCGGACCCGCTTCGTTGTGTTCTGCGGGAGTTGGTGAGAAGTGGGTCAGGTCATCCAAGACTGTTGTGGGTTGTGCTGGGAATTTTCAGGGCTGCGAGCGACTGGTACAGGCACTCCATCTCACAGGAGTCCCTGTTAGCCAGACCTGAGACACCTGGGCCGCTCTCCCTGACTGACACGCCCCCACCGACGCCGCTATAAACTCTGGATTTTCAAACCTGCGTGGGACATCATTGCTGCTTTCCTTCTGGGACTGGACCCCTGCTATCGTTTGTGTGCTGCTGCTAACCTGCGCGCTGTTCCCTCTGAAGCTCTACTCCTCGCCGGACCCGCTTCGCGGGTCCCGCTTCGTTGTGTTCTGCGGGAGTTGGTGAGAAGTGGGTCAGGTCATCCAAGACTGTTGTGGGTTGTGCTGTGAATTTTCAGGGCTGCGAGCGACTGGTACAGAACTCCATCTCCCAGGAGTCCCTGTTAGCCAGACCCGAGACACCTGGGCCGCTCTCCCCGACTGACACGCCCCCACCGACGCCGCTATAAACTCTGGATTTTCAACCCTGCGTGGGACATCATTGCTGCTTTCCTTCTGGGACTGGACCCCTGCTATCGTTTGTGTGCTGCTGCTAACCTGCGCGCTGTTCCCTCTGAAGCTCTACTCCTCGCCGGACCCGCTTCGCGGGTCCCGCTTCGTTGTGTTCTGCGGGAGTTGGTGAGAAGTGGGTCAGGTCATCCAAGACTGTTGTGGGTTGTGCTGTGAGTTTTCAGGGCTGCGAGCGACTGGTACAGGGACTCCATCTCCCAGGAGTCCCTGTTAGCCAGACCCGAGACACCTGGGCCGCTCTCCCCGACTGACACGCCCCCACCGACGCCGCTATAAACTCTGGATTTTCAAACCTGCGTGGGACATCATTGCTGCTTTCCTTCTGGGACTGGACCCCTGCTATCGTTTGTGTGCTGCTGCTAACCTGCGCACTGTTCCCTCTGAAGCTCTACTTCTCGCCGGACCCGCTTCGCGGGTCCCGCTTCGTTGTGTTCTGCGGGAGTTGGTGAGAAGTGGGTCAGGTCATCCAAGACTGTTGTGGGTTGTGCTGTGAATTTTCAGGGCTGCGAGCGACTGGTACAGGGACTCCATCTCTCAGGAGTCCCTGTTAGCCAGACCCGAGACACCTGGGCCGCTCTCCCTGACTGACATGCCCCCACCGACGCCGCTATAAACTCTGGATTTTCCAACCTGCGTGGGACATCATTGCTGCTTTCCTTCTGGGACTGGACCCCTGCAATCGTTTGTGTGCTGCTGCTAACCTGCTCGCTGTTCCCTCTGAAGCTCTACTCCTCGCCGGACCCGCTACGCGGGTCCCGCTTCGTTGTGTTCTGCGGGAGTTGGTGAGAAGTGGGTCAGGTCATCCAAGACTGTTGTGGGTTGTGCTGTGAATTTTCAGGGCTGCGAGCGACTGGTACAGGGACTCCATCTCCCAGGAGTCCCTGTTAGCCAGACCCGAGACACCTGGACCGCTCTCCCTGACTGACACGCCCCCACCGACGCCGCTATAAACTCTGGATTTTCAAACCTGCGTGGGACATCATTGCTGCTTTCCTTCTGGGACTGGACCCCTGCTATCGTTTGTGTGCTGCTGCTAACCTGCGCGCTGTTCCCTCTGAAGCTCTACTCCTCGCCGGACCCGCTTCGCGGGTCCCGCTTCGTGTTGTTCTGCGGGAGTTGGTGAGAAGTGGGTCAGGTCATCCAAGACTGTTGTGGGTTGTGCTGTGAATTTTCAGGGCTGCGAGCGACTGGTACAGAACTCCATCTCCCAGGAGTCCCTGTTAGCCAGACCCGAGACACCTGGACCGCTCTCCCTGACTGACACGCCCCCACCGACGCCGCTATAAACTCTGGATTTTTAAACCTGTGTGGGACATCATTGCTGCTTTCCTTCTGGGACTGGACCCCTGCAATCGTTTGTGTGCTGCTGCTAACCTGCGCGCTGTTCCCTCTGAAGCTTTACTCCTCGCCGGACCCGCTTCGTTGTGTTCTGCGGCAGTTGGTGAGAAGTGGGTCAGGTCATCCAAGACTGTTTAGGTTGTGCTGTGAATTTTCAGGGCTGCGAGCGACTGGTACAGGGACTCCATCTCCCAGGAGTCCCTGTTAGCCAGACCCGAGACACCTGGACTGCTCTCCCTGACTGACACGCCCCCACCGACGCCGCTATAAACTCTGGATTTTCAAACCTGCGTGGGATATCATTGCTGCTTTCCTTCTGGGACAGGACCCCTGCTATCGTTTGTGTGCTGCTGCTAACCTGCGCGCTGTTCCCTCTGAAGCTTTACTCCTCGCCGGTCCCGCTTCGTTGTGTTCTGCGGGAGTTGGTGAGAAGTGGGTCAGGTCATCCAAGACTGTTGTGGGTTGTGCTGTGAATTTTCAGGGCTGCGAGCGACTGGTACAGGGACTCCATCTCCCAGGAGTCCCTGTTAGCCAGACCCGAGACACCTGGGCCGCTCTCCCTGACTGACACGTCCCCACCGACGCCGCTATAAACTCTGGATTTTCAAACCTGCTTGGGACATCATTGCTGCTTTCCTTCTGGGACTGGACCCCTGCTATCGTTTGTGTGCTGCTGCTAACCTGCACGCTGTTCCCTCTGAAAATCTACTCCTCGCCGGACCCGCTTCGTTGTGTTCTGCGGGAGTTGGTGAGAAGTGGGTCAGGTCATCCAAGACTGTTGTGGGTTGTGCTGGGAATTTTCAGGGCTGCGAGCGACTGGTACAGGCACTCCATCTCACAGGAGTCCCTGTTAGCCAGACCTGAGACACCTGGGCCGCTCTCCCTGACTGACACGCCCCCACCGACGCCGCTATAAACTCTGGATTTTCAAACCTGCGTGGGACATCATTGCTGCTTTCCTTCTGGGACTGGACCCCTGCTATCGTTTGTGTGCTGCTGCTAACCTGCGCGCTGTTCCCTCTGAAGCTCTACTCCTCGCCGGACCCGCTTCGCGGGTCCCGCTTCGTTGTGTTCTGCGGGAGTTGGTGAGAAGTGGGTCAGGTCATCCAAGACTGTTGTGGGTTGTGCTGTGAATTTTCAGGGCTGCGAGCGACTGGTACAGGGACTCCATCTCCCAGGAGTCCCTGTTAGCCAGACCCGAGACACCTGGACCGCTCTCCCTGACTGACACGCCCCCACCGACGCCGCTATAAACTCTGGATTTTCAAACCTGCGTGGGACATCATTGCTGCTTTCCTTCTGGGACTGGACCCCTGCTATCGTTTGTGTGCTGCTGCTAACCTGCGCGCTGTTCCCTCTGAAGCTCTACTCCTCGCCGGACCCGCTTCGTTGTGTTCTGCGGGAGTTGGTGAGAAGTGGGTCAGGTCATCCAAGACTGTTGTGGGTTGTGCTGGGAATTTTCAGGGCTGCGAGCGACTGGTACAGGCACTCCATCTCACAGGAGTCCCTGTTAGCCAGACCTGAGACACCTGGGCCGCTCTCCCTGACTGACACGCCCCCACCGACGCCGCTATAAACTCTGGATTTTCAAACCTGCGTGGGACATCATTGCTGCTTTCCTTCTGGGACTGGACCCCTGCTATCGTTTGTGTGCTGCTGCTAACCTGCGCGCTGTTCCCTCTGAAGCTCTACTCCTCGCCGGACCCGCTTCGCGGGTCCCGCTTCGTTGTGTTCTGCGGGAGTTGGTGAGAAGTGGGTCAGGTCATCCAAGACTGTTGTGGGTTGTGCTGTGAATTTTCAGGGCTGCGAGCGACTGGTACAGGGACTCCATCTCCCAGGAGTCCCTGTTAGCCAGACCCGAGACACCTGGACCGCTCTCCCTGACTGACACGCCCCCACCGACGCCGCTATAAACTCTGGATTTTCAAACCTGCGTGGGACATCATTGCTGCTTTCCTTCTGGGACTGGACCCCTGCTATCGTTTGTGTGCTGCTGCTAACCTGCGCGCTGTTCCCTCTGAAGCTCTACTCCTCGCCGGACCCGCTTAGCGGGTCCCGCTTCGTTGTGTTCTGCGGGAGTTGGTGAGAAGTGGGTCAGGTCATCCAAGACTGTTGTGGGTTGTGCTGTGAATTTTCAGGGCTGCGAGCGACTGGTACAGGGACTCCATCTCCCAGGAGTCCCTGTTAGCCAGACTCGAGACACCTGGGCCGCTCTCCCAGACTGACACGCCCCCACCGACGCCGCTATAAACTCTGGATTTTCAAATCTGCGTGGGACATCATTGCTGCTTTCCTTCTGGGACTGGACCCCTGCTATCGTTTGTGTGCTGCTGCTAACCTGCGCGCTGTTCCCTCTGAAGCTTTACTCCTCGCCGGACCCGCTTCGTTGTGTTCTGCGGCAGTTGGTGAGAAGTGGGTCAGGTCATCCAAGACTGTTTAGGTTGTGCTGTGAATTTTCAGGGCTGCGAGCGACTGGTACAGGGACTCCATCTCCCAGGAGTCCCTGTTAGCCAGACCCGAGACACCTGGACTGCTCTCCCTGACTGACACGCCCCCACCGACGCCGCTATAAACTCTGGATTTTCAAACCTGCGTGGGATATCATTGCTGCTTTCCTTCTGGGACAGGACCCCTGCTATCGTTTGTGTGCTGCTGCTAACCTGCGCGTTGTTCCCTCTGAAGCTTTACTCCTCGCCGGTCCCGCTTCGTTGTGTTCTGCGGGAGTTGGTGAGAAGTGGGTCAGGTCATCCAAGACTGTTGTGGGTTGTGCTGTGAATTTTCAGGGCTGCGAGCGACTGGTACAGGGACTCCATCTCCCAGGAGTCCCTGTTAGCCAGACCCGAGACACCTGGGCCGCTCTCCCTGACTGACACGTCCCCACCGACGCCGCTATAAACTCTGGATTTTCAAACCTGCTTGGGACATCATTGCTGCTTTCCTTCTGGGACTGGACCCCTGCTATCGTTTGTGTGCTGCTGCTAACCTGCACGCTGTTCCCTCTGAAAATCTACTCCTCGCCGGACCCGCTTCGTTGTGTTCTGCGGGAGTTGGTGAGAAGTGGGTCAGGTCATCCAAGACTGTTGTGGGTTGTGCTGGGAATTTTCAGGGCTGCGAGCGACTGGTACAGGCACTCCATCTCACAGGAGTCCCTGTTAGCCAGACCTGAGACACCTGGGCCGCTCTCCCTGACTGACACGCCCCCACCGACGCCGCTATAAACTCTGGATTTTCAAACCTGCGTGGGACATCATTGCTGCTTTCCTTCTGGGACTGGACCCCTGCTATCGTTTGTGTGCTGCTGCTAACCTGCGCGCTGTTCCCTCTGAAGCTCTACTCCTCGCCGGACCCGCTTCGCGGGTCCCGCTTCGTTGTGTTCTGCGGGAGTTGGTGAGAAGTGGGTCAGGTCATCCAAGACTGTTGTGGGTTGTGCTGTGAATTTTCAGGGCTGCGAGCGACTGGTACAGGGACTCCATCTCCCAGGAGTCCCTGTTAGCCAGACCCGAGACACCTGGACCGCTCTCCCTGACTGACACGCCCCCACCGACGCCGCTATAAACTCTGGATTTTCAAACCTGCGTGGGACATCATTGCTGCTTTCCTTCTGGGACTGGACCCCTGCTATCGTTTGTGTGCTGCTGCTAACCTGCGCGCTGTTCCCTCTGAAGCTCTACTCCTCGCCGGACCCGCTTCGTTGTGTTCTGCGGGAGTTGGTGAGAAGTGGGTCAGGTCATCCAAGACTGTTGTGGGTTGTGCTGGGAATTTTCAGGGCTGCGAGCGACTGGTACAGGCACTCCATCTCACAGGAGTCCCTGTTAGCCAGACCTGAGACACCTGGGCCGCTCTCCCTGACTGACACGCCCCCACCGACGCCGCTATAAACTCTGGATTTTCAAACCTGCGTGGGACATCATTGCTGCTTTCCTTCTGGGACTGGACCCCTGCTATCGTTTGTGTGCTGCTGCTAACCTGCGCGCTGTTCCCTCTGAAGCTCTACTCCTCGCCGGACCCGCTTCGCGGGTCCCGCTTCGTTGTGTTCTGCGGGAGTTGGTGAGAAGTGGGTCAGGTCATCCAAGACTGTTGTGGGTTGTGCTGTGAATTTTCAGGGCTGCGAGCGACTGGTACAGGGACTCCATCTCCCAGGAGTCCCTGTTAGCCAGACCCGAGACACCTGGACCGCTCTCCCTGACTGACACGCCCCCACCGACGCCGCTATAAACTCTGGATTTTCAAACCTGCGTGGGACATCATTGCTGCTTTCCTTCTGGGACTGGACCCCTGCTATCGTTTGTGTGCTGCTGCTAACCTGCGCGCTGTTCCCTCTGAAGCTCTACTCCTCGCCGGACCCGCTTAGCGGGTCCCGCTTCGTTGTGTTCTGCGGGAGTTGGTGAGAAGTGGGTCAGGTCATCCAAGACTGTTGTGGGTTGTGCTGTGAATTTTCAGGGCTGCGAGCGACTGGTACAGGGACTCCATCTCCCAGGAGTCCCTGTTAGCCAGACTCGAGACACCTGGGCCGCTCTCCCAGACTGACACGCCCCCACCGACGCCGCTATAAACTCTGGATTTTCAAATCTGCGTGGGACATCATTGCTGCTTTCCTTCTGGGACTGGACCCCTGCTATCGTTTGTGTGCTGCTGCTAACCTGCGCGCTGTTCCCTCTGAAGCTTTACTCCTCGCCGGACCCGCTTCGTTGTGTTCTGCGGGAGTTGGTGAGAAGTGGGTCAGGTCATCCAAGACTGTTGTGGGTTGTGCTGTGAATTTTCAGGGCTGCGAGCGACTGGTACAGAACTCCATCTCCCAGGAGTCCCTGTTAGCCAGACCCGAGACACCTGGGCCACTCTCCCTGACTGACACGCCCCCACTGACGCCGCTATAAACTCTGGATTTTCAAACCTGTGTGGGACATCATTGCTGCTTTCCTTCTGGGACTGGACCCCTGCTATCGTTTGTGTGCTGCTGCTAACCTGCGCGCTGTTCCCTCGGAAGCTCTACTCCTCGCCGGTCCCGCTTCGTTGTGTTCTGCGGGAGTTGGTGAGAAGTGGGTCAGGTCATCCAAGACTTTTGTGGGTTGTGCTGTGAATTTTCAGGGCTGTGAGCAACTGGTACAGGTACTCCATCTCCCAGGAGTCCCTGTTAGCCAGACCCGAGACACCTGAGCCGCTCTCCCTGACTGACACGCCCCCACCGACGCCGCTATAAACTCTGGATTTTCAAATCTGCGTGGGACATCATTGCTGCTTTCCTTCTGGGACTGGACCCCTGCTATCGTTTGTGTGCTGCTGCTAACCTACGCGCTGTTCCCTCTGAAGCTCTACTCCTCGCCGGACCCGCTGCGCGGGTCCTGCTTCGTTGTGTTCTGCGGGAGTTGGTGAGAAGTGGGTCAGGTCATCCAAGACTGTTGTGGGTTGTGCTGTGAATTTTCAGGGCTGCGAGCGACTGGTACAGGGACTCCATCTCCCAGGAGTCCCTGTAAGCCAGACCCGAGACACCTGGGCCGCTCTCCCTGACTGACACGCCCCCACCGACGCCGCTATAAACTCTCGATTTTCAAACCTGCGTGGGACATCATTGCTGCTTTCCTTCTGGGACTGGACCCCTGCTATCGTTTGTGTGCTGCTGCTAATCTGCGCGCGGTTCCCTCTGAAGCTCTACTCCTTGCCGGACCCGCTTTGTTGTGTTCTGCGGGAGTTGGTGAGAAGTGGGTCAGGTCATCCAAGACTGTTGTGGGTTGTGCTGTGAATTTTCAGGGCTGCGAGCGACTGGTACAGGGACTCCATCTCCCAGGAGTCCCTGTTAGCCAGACCCGAGACACCTGGGCCGCTCTCCCTGACTGACACGCCCCCACCGACGCCGCTATAAACACTGGATTTTCAAACCTGCGTGGGACATCATTGCTGCATTCCTTCTGGGACTGGACCCCTGCTATCGTTTGTGTGCTGCTGCTAACCTAAGCGCTGTTCCCTCTGAAGCTTTACTCCTCGCCGGACCCGCTTCGTTGTGTTCTGCGGGAGTTGGTGAGAAGTGGGTCAGGTCATTCAAGACTGTTGTGGTTTGTGCTGTGAATTTTCAGGGCTGCGAGCGACTGGTACAGGGACTCCTTCTCCCAGGAGTCCCTGTTAGCCAGACCCGAGACACCTGGGCCGCTCTCCCTGACTGACACGCCCCCACCAACGCCGCTATAAACTCTGGATTTTCAAACCTGCGTGGGACATCATTGCTGCTTTCCTTCTGGGACTGGACTCCTGCAATCGTTTGTGTGCTGCTGCTAACCTGCGCGCTTTTCCCTCTGAAGCTCTACTCCTCGCCGGACCCGCTGCGCGGGTCCCGCTTCGTTGTGTTCTGCGGGAGTTGGTGAGAAGTGGGTCAGGTCATCCAAGACTGTTGTGGGTTGTGCTGTGAATTTTCAGGGCTGCGAGTGACTGGTACAGGGACTCCATCTCCTAGGAGTCCCTGTTAGCCAGACCCGAGACACCTGGGCCGCTCTCCCTGACTGACACGCCCCCACCGACACCGCTATAAACTCTGGATTTTCAAACCTGCGTGGGACATCATTGCTGCTTTCCTTCTGGGACTGGATCCCTGCTATCGTTTGTGTGCTTCTGCTAACCTGCGCGCTGTTCCCTCTGAAGATCTACTCCTCGCCGGACCCGCTTCGCGGGTCCCGCTTCGTTGTATTCTGCGGGAGTTGGTGAGAAGTGGGTCAGGTCATCCAAGACTGTTGTGGGTTGTGCTGTGAATTTTCAGGGCTGCGAGCGACTGGTACAGGGACTCCATCTCCCAGGAGTCCCTGTTAGCCAGACCCGAGACACCTGGGCCGCTCTCCCTGACTGACACGCCCCCACCGACGCCGCTATAAACTCTGGATTTTCAAACCTGCGTGGGACATCATTGATGCTTTCCTTCTGGGACTGGACCCCTGCTATCGTTTGTGTGCTGCTGCTAACCTGCGCGCTGTTCCCTCTGAAGCTCTACTCCTCGCCGGACCCGCTTCGTCGTGTTCTGCGGGAGTTGGTGAGAAGTGGGTCAGGACATCCAAGACTGTTGTGGGTTGTGCTGTGAATTTTCAGGGCTGCGAGCGACTGGTACAGGGAGTCCTTCTCCCAGGAGTCCCTGTTAGCCAGACCCGAGACACCTGGGCCGCTCTCCCTGACTGACACGCCCCCACCGACGCCGCTATAAACTCTTGATTTTCAAACCTGCGTGGGACATCATTGCTGCTTTCCTTCTGGGACTGGACCCCTGCTATCGTTTGTGTGCTGCTGCTAACCTGCGCGCTGTTCCCTCTGAAGCTCTACTCCTCGCCGGACCCGCTTCGTTGTGTTCTGCGGGAGTTGGTGAGAAGTGGGCCAGGTTATCCAAGACTGTTGTGGGTTGTGCTGTGAATTTTCAGGGCTGCGAGCGACTGGTACAGGGACTCCATCTCCCAGGAGTCCCTGTTAGCCAGACCCGAGACACCTGGGCCGCTCTCCCTGACTGACACGCCCCCACAGACGCCGCTATAAACTCTGGATTTTCAAACCTGCGTGGAACATCATTGCTGCTTTCCTTCTGGGACTGGACCCCTGCTATCGTTTGTGTGCTGCTGCTAACCTGCGCGCTGTTCCCTCTGAAGCTCTACTCCTCGCCAGACCCGCTTCGCGGGTCCCGCTTCGTTGTGTTCTGCGGGAGTTGGTGAGAAGTGGGTCAGGTCATCCAAGACTGTTGTGGGTTGTGCTGTGAATTTTCAGGGCTGCGAGCGACTGGTACAGGGACTCCATCTCCCAGGAGTCCCTGTTAGCCAGACCCAAGACAGCTGGGCCACTCTCCCTGACTGACACGCCCCCACAGACGCCGCTATAAACTCTGGATTTTCAAACCTGCGTGGGACATCATTGCTGCTTTCCTTCTGGGACTGGACCCCTGCTATCGTTTGTGTGCTGCTGCTAACCTGCGCGCTGTTCCCTCTGAAGCTCTACTCCTCGCCGGACCCGCTTCGCGGGTCCCGCTTCGTTGTGTTCTGCGGGAGTTGGTGAGAAGTGGGTCAGGTCATCCAAGACTGTTGTGGGTTGTGCTGTGAATTTTCAGGGCTGCGAGCGACTGGTACAGGGACTCCATCTCCCAGGAGTCCCTGTAAGCCAGACCGAGACACCTGGACCGCTCTCCCTGACTGACACGCCCCCACCGACGCCGCTATAAACTCTGGATTTTCAAACCTGCGTGGGACATCATTGCTGCTTTCCTTCTGGGACTGGACCCCTGCTATCAGATGTGTGCTGCTGCTAACCTGCGCGCTGTTCCCTCTGAAGCTCTACTCCTCGCCGGACCTGCTTCGCGGGTCCCTCTTCGTTGTGTTCTGCGGGAGTTGGTGAGAAGTGGGTCAGTTCATCCAAGACTGTTGTGGGTTCTGCTGTGAATTTTCAGGGCTGCGAGCGACTGGTACAGGGACTCCATCTCCCAGGAGTCCCTGTTAGCCAGACCCGAGACACCTGGGCCGCTCTCCCTGACTGACACGCCCCCACCGACGCCGCTATAAACTCTGGATTTTAAAATCTGCATGGGACATCATTGCTGCTTTCCTTCTGGGACTGGACCCCTGCTATCGTTTGTGTGCTGCTGCTAACCTGCGCGCTGATCCCTCTGAAGCTCTACTCCTCGCCGGACCCGCTTCGCGGGTCCCGCTTCGTTGTGTTCTGCGGGAGTTGGTGAGAAGTGGGTCAGGTCATCCAAGACTGTTGTGGGTTGTGCTGTGAATTTTCAGGGCTGCGAGCGACTGGTACAGGGACTCCATCTCCCAGGAGTCCCTGTAAGCCAGACCGAGACACCTGGACCGCTCTCCCTGACTGACACGCCCCCACCGACGCCGCTATAAACTCTGGATTTTCAAACCTGCGTGGGACATCATTGCTGCTTTCCTTCTGGGACTGGACCCCTGCTATCAGATGTGTGCTGCTGCTAACCTGCGCGCTGTTCCCTCTGAAGCTCTACTCCTCGCCGGACCCGCTTCGCGGGTCCCTCTTCGTTGTGTTCTGCGGGAGTTGGTGAGAAGTGGGTCAGTTCATCCAAGACTGTTGTGGGTTCTGCTGTGAATTTTCAGGGCTGCGAGCGACTGGTACAGGGACTCCATCTCCCAGGAGTCCCTGTTAGCCAGACCCGAGACACCTGGGCCGCTCTCCCTGACTGACACGCCCCCACCGACGCCGCTATAAACTCTGGATTTTAAAATCTGCGTGGGACATCATTGCTGCTTTCCTTCTGGGACTGGACCCCTGCTATCGTTTGTGTGCTGCTGCTAACCTGCGCGCTGTTCCCTCTGAAGCTCTACTCCTCGCCGGACCCGCTGCGCGGGTCCCGCTTCGTTGTGTTCTGCGGGAGTTGGTGAGAAGTGGGTCAGGTCATCCAAGACTGTTGTGGGTTGTGCTGTGAATTTTCAGGGCTGCGAGCGACTGGTACAGGGACTCCATCTCCCAGGAGTCCCTGTTAGCCAGACCCGAGACACCTGGGCCGCTCTCCCTGACTGACACGCCCCCACAGACGCCGCTATAAACTCTGGATTTTCAAACCTGCGTGGGACATCATTGCTGCTTTCCTTCTGGGACTGGACCCCTGCTATCGTTTGTGTGCTGCTGCTAACCTGCGCGCTGTTCCCTCTGAAGCTCTACTCCTCGCCGGACCCGCTTCGTTATGTTCTGCGGGAGTTGGTGAGAAGTGGGTCAGGTCATCCAAGACTGTTGTGGGTTGTGCTGTGAATTTTCAGGGCTGCGAGCGACTGGTACAGGGACTCCATCTCCCAGGAGTCCCTGTTAGCCAGACCAGAGACACCTGGGCCGCTCTCCCTGACTGACACGCCCCCACCGACGCCCTATAAACTCTGGATTTTCAAATCTGCATGGGACATCATTGCTGCTTTCCTTCTGGGACTGGACCCCTGCTATCGTTTGTGTGCTGCTGCTAACCTGCGCGCTGTTCCCTCTGAAGCTCTACTCCTCGCCGGACCCGCTTCGCGGGTCCCGCTTCGTTGTGTTCTGCGGGAGTTGGTGAGAAGTGGGTCAGGTCATCCAAGACTGTTGTGGGTTGTGCTGAGAATTTTCAGGGCTGCGAGCGACTGGTACAGGGACTCCATCTCCCAGGAGTCCCTGTTAGCCAGACCCGAGACACCTGGGCCGCTCTCCCTGACTGACACGCCCCCACAGAGCGCCGCTATAAACTCTGGATTTTCAAACCTGCGTGGGACATCATTGCTGCTTTCCTTCTGGGACTGGACCCCTGCTATCGTTTGTGTGCTGCTGCTAACCTGCGCGCTGTTCCCTCTGAAGCTCTACTCCTCGCCGGACCCGCTTCGCGGGTCCCGCTTCGTTGTGTTCTGCGGGAGTTGGTGAGAAGTGGGTCAAGTCATCCAAGACTGTTGTGGGTTGTGCTGTGAATTTTCAGGGCTGCGAGCGACTGGTACAGGGACTCCATCTCCCAGGAGTCCCTGTTAGCCAGACCCGAGACACCTGGGCCGCTCTCCCTGACTGACACGCCCCCACCGACGCCGCTATAAACTCTGGATTTTCAAACCTGCGTGGGACATCATTGCTGCTTTCCTTCTGGGACTGGACCCCTGCTATCGTTTGTGTGCTGCTGCTAACCTGCGCGCTGTTCCCTCTGAAGCTTTACTCCTCGCCGGACCCGCTTCGTTGTGTTCTGCGGGAGTTGGTGAGAAGTGGGTCAGGTCATCCAAGACTGTTGTGGGTTGTGCTGTGAATTTTCAGGGCTGCGAGCGACTGGTACAGGGACTCCATCTCCCAGGAGTCCCTGTTAGCCAGACCCGAGACACCTGGGCCGCTCTCCCTGACTGACACGCCCCCACAGACGCCGCTATAAACTCTGGATTTTCAAACCTGCGTGGGACATCATTGCTGCTTTCCTTCTGGGACTGGACCCCTGCTATCGTTTGTGTGCTGCTGCTAACCTGCGCGCTGTTCCCTCTGAAGCTCTACTCCTCGCCGGACCCGCTTCGCGGGTCCCGCCTCGTTGTGTTCTGCGGGAGTTGGTGAGAAGTGGGTCAGGTCATCCAAGACTGTTGTGGGTTGTGCTGTGAATTTTCAGGGCTGCGAGCGACTGGTACAGGGACTCCATCTCCAAGGAGTCCCTGTTAGCCAGACCCGAGACACCTGGCCTGCTCTCCCTGACTGACACGCCCCCACCGACGCCTCTATAAACTCTGGATTTTCAAACCTGCGTGGGACATCATTGCTGCTTTCCTTCTGGGACTGGACCCCTGCTATCGTTTGTGTGCTGCTGCTAACCTGCGCGCTGTTCCCTCTGAAGCTTTACTCCTCGCCGGACCCGCTTCGTTGTGTTCTGCGGGAGTTGGTGAGAAGTGGGTCAGGTCATCCAAGACTGTTGTGGGTTGTGCTGTGAATTTTCAGGGCTGCGAGCGACTGGTACAGGGACTCCATCTCCCAGGAGTCCCTATTAGCCAGACCCGAGACAGCTGGGCCGCTCTCCCTGACTGACACGCCCCCACAGACGCCTCTATAAACTCTGGATTTTCAAACCTGCGTGGGACATCATTGCTGCTTTCCTTCTGGGACTGGACCCCTGCTATCGTTTGTGTGCTGCTGCTAACCTGCGCGCTGTTCCCTCTGAAGCTCTACTCCTCGCCGGACCCTCTTCACGGGTCCCGCTTCGTTGTGTTTTGCGGCAGTTGGTGAGAAGTGGGTCAGGTCATCCAAGACTGTTGTGGGTTGTGCTGTGAATTTTCAGGGCTGCGAGCGACTGGTACAGGGACTCCATCTCCCAGGAGTCCCTGTAAGCCAGACCCGAGACACCTGGACCGCTCTCCCTGACTGACACGCCCCCACCGACGCCGCTATAAACTCTGGATTTTCAAACCTGCGTGGGACATCATTGCTGATTTCCTTCTGGGACTGGACCCCTGCTATTGTTTGTGTGCTGCTGCTAACCTGCGCGCTGTTCCCTCTGAAGATCTACTCCTCGCCGGACCCGCTTCGCGGGTCCCGCTTCGTTGTGTTCTGCGGGACTTGGTGAGAAGTGGGTCAGGGCATCCAAGACTGTTGTGGGTTCTGCTGTGAATTTTCAGGGCTGCGAGCGACTGGTACAGGGACTCCATCTCCCAGGAGTCCCTGTTAGCCAGACCCGAGACACCTGGGCCGCTCTCCCTGACTGACACGCCCCCACCGACGCCGCTATAAACTCTGGATTTTAAAATCTGCGTGGGACATCATTGCTGCTTTCCTTCTGGGACTGGACCCCTGCTATCGTTTGTGTGCTGCTGCTAACCTGCGCGCTGTTCCCTCTGAAGCTCTACACCTCGCCGGACCCGCTGCGCGGGTCCCGCTTCGTTGTGTTCTGCGGGAGTTGGTGAGAAGTGGGTCAGGTCATCCAAGACTGTTGTGGGTTGTGCTGTGAATTTTCAGGGCTGCGAGCGACTGGTACAGGGACTCCATCTCCCAGGAGTCCCTGTTAGCCAGACCCGAGACACCTGGGCCGCTCTCCCTGACTGACACGCCCCCACAGACGCCGCTATAAACTCTGGATTTTCAAACCTGCGTGGGACATCATTGCTGCTTTCCTTCTGGGACTGGACCCCTGCTATCGTTTGTGTGCTGCTGCTAACCTGCGCGCTGTTCCCTCTGAAGCTCTACTCCTCGCCGGACCCGCTTCGTTATGTTCTGCGGGAGTTGGTGAGAAGTGGGTCAGGTCATCCAAGACTGTTGTGGGTTGTGCTGTGAATTTTCAGGGCTGCGAGCGACTGGTACAGGGACTCCATCTCCCAGGAGTCCCTGTTAGCCAGACCAGAGACACCTGGGCCGCTCTCCCTGACTGACACGCCCCCACCGACGCCCTATAAACTCTGGATTTTCAAATCTGCATGGGACATCATTGCTGCTTTCCTTCTGGGACTGGACCCCTGCTATCGTTTGTGTGCTGCTGCTAACCTGCGCGCTGTTCCCTCTGAAGCTCTACTCCTCGCCGGACCCGCTTCACGGGTCCCGCTTCGTTGTGTTCTGCGGGAGTTGGTGAGAAGTGGGTCAGGTCATCCAAGACTGTTGTGGGTTGTGCTGAGAATTTTCAGGGCTGCGAGCGACTGGTACAGGGACTCCATCTCCCAGGAGTCCCTGTTAGCCAGACCCGAGACACCTGGGCCGCTCTCCCTGACTGACACGCCCCCACAGAGCGCCGCTATAAACTCTGGATTTTCAAACCTGCGTGGGACATCATTGCTGCTTTCCTTCTGGGACTGGACCCCTGCTATCGTTTGTGTGCTGCTGCTAACCTGCGCGCTGTTCCCTCTGAAGCTCTACTCCTCGCCGGACCCGCTTCGCGGGTCCCGCTTCGTTGTGTTCTGCGGTAGTTGGTGAGAAGTGGGTCAGGTCATCCAAGACTGTTGTGGGTTGTGCTGTGAATTTTCAGGGCTGCGAGCGACTGGTACAGGGACTCCATCTCCCAGGAGTCCCTGTTAGCCAGACCCGAGACACCTGGGCCGCTCTCCCTGACTGACACGCCCCCACCGACGCCGCTATAAACTCTGGATTTTCAAACCTGCGTGGGACATCATTGCTGCTTTCCTTCTGGGACTGGACCCCTGCTATCGTTTGTGTGCTGCTGCTAACCTGCGCGCTGTTCCCTCTGAAGCTTTACTCCTCGCCGGACCCGCTTCGTTGTGTTCTGCGGGAGTTGGTGAGAAGTGGGTCAGGTCATCCAAGACTGTTGTGGGTTGTGCTGTGAATTTTCAGGGCTGCGAGCGACTGGTACAGGGACTCCATCTCCCAGGAGTCCCTGTTAGCCAGACCCGAGACACCTGGGCCGCTCTCCCTGACTGACACGCCCCCACAGACGCCGCTATAAACTCTGGATTTTCAAACCTGCGTGGGACATCATTGCTGCTTTCCTTCTGGGACTGGACCCCTGCTATCGTTTGTGTGCTGCTGCTAACCTGCGCGCTGTTCCCTCTGAAGCTCTACTCATCGCCGGACCCGCTTCGCGGGTCCCGCTTCGTTGTGTTCTGCGGGAGTTGGTGAGAAGTGGGTCAGGTCATCCAAGACTGTTGTGGGTTGTGCTGTGAATTTTCATGGCTGCGAGCGACTGGTACAGGGACTCCATCTCCCAGGAGTCCCTGTTAGCCAGACCCGAGACACCTGGCCTGCTCTCCCTGACTGACACGCCCCCACCGACGCCTCTATAAACTCTGGATTTTCAAACCTGCGTGGGACATCATTGCTGCTTTCCTTCTGGGACTGGACCCCTGCTATCGTTTGTGTGCTGCTGCTAACCTGCGCGCTGTTCCCTCTGAAGCTCTACTCCTCGCCGGACCCGCTGCGCGGGTCCCGCTTCGTTGTGTTTTGCGGGAGTTGGTGAGAAGTGGGTCAGGTCATCCAAGGCTGTTGTGGGTTGTGCTGTGAATTTTCAGGGCTGCGAGCGACTGGTACAGGGACTCCATCTCCCAGGAGTCCCTGTAAGCCAGACCCAAGACACCTGGACCGCTCTCCCTGACTGACACGCCCCCACCGACGCCGCTATAAACTCTGGATTTTCAAACCTGCGTGGGACATCATTGCTGCTTTCCTTCTGGGACTGGACCCCTGCTATTGTTTGTGTGCTGCTGCTAACCTGCGCGCTGTTCCCTCTGAAGATCTACTCCTCGCCGGACCCGCTTCGCGGGTCCCGCTTCGTTGTGTTCTGCGGGACTTGGTGAGAAGTGGGTCAGGGCATCCAAGACTGTTGTGGGTTGTGCTGGGAATTTTCAGGGCTGCGAGCAACTGGTACAGGGACTCCATCTCCCAGGAGTCCCTGTTAGCCAGACCCGAGACACCTGGGCCGCTCTCCCTGACTGACACGCCCCCACCGACGCCGCTATAAACTCTGGATTTTCAAACCTGCGTGGGACATCATTGCTGCTTTCCTTCTGGGACTGGACCCCTGCTATCGTTTGTGTGCTGCTGCTAACCTGCTCGCTGTTCCCTCTGAAGCTCTACTCCTCGCCGGACCCGCTTCGTTGTGTTCTGCGGGAGTTGGTGAGAAGTGGGTCAGGTCATCCAAGACTGTTTTGGGTTGTGCTGTGAATTTTCAGGGCTGCGAGCGACTGGTACAGGGACTCCATCTCCCAGGAGTCACTGTTAGCCAGACCCGAGACACTTGGGCCGCTCTCCCTGACTGACACGCCCCCACCTACGCCGCTATAAACTCTGGATTTTCAAACCTGTGTGGGACATCATTGCTGCTTTCCTTCTGGGACTGGACCCCTGCTATCGTTTGTGTGCTGCTGCTAACCTGCGGGCTGTTCCCTCTGAAGCTCTACTCCTCACCGGACCCGCTTCTTGGGTCCCGCTTCGTTGTGTTCTGCGGGAGTTGGTGAGAAGTGGGTCAGGTCATCCAAGACTGTTGTGGGTTGTGCTGTGAATTTTCAGGGCTGCGAGCGACTGGTACAGGGACTCCATCTCCCAGGAGTCCCTGTTAGCCAGACCCGAGACACCTGGGCTGCTCTCCCTGACTGACACGCCCCCACCGACGCGGCTATAAATCTGGATTTTCAAATCTGCGTGGGACATCATTGCTGCTTTCCTTCTGGGACTGGACCCCTGCTATCGTTTGTGTGCTGCTGCTAACCTGCGCGCTGTTCCCTCTGAAGCTCTACTCCTCGCCGGACCCGCTTCGTTGTGTTCTGCGGGAGTTGGTGAGAAGTAGGTCAGGTCATCTAAGACTGTTGTGGGTTGTGCTGTGAATTTTCAGGGCTGCGAGCGACTGGTACAGGGACTCCATCTCCCAGGAGTCCCTATTAGCCAGACCCGAGACACCTGGGCCGCTCTCCCTGACTGACACGCCCCCACCGACGCCGCTATAAACTCTGGATTTTCAAACCTGCGTGGGACATCATTGCTGCTTTCCTTCTGGGACTGGACCCCTGCTATCGTTTGTGTGCTGCTGCTAACCTGCGCGCTGTTCCCTCTGAAGCTCTACTCCTCGCCGGACCCGCTTCGTTGTGTTCTGCGGGAGTTGGTCAGAAGTGGGTCAGGTCATCCAAGACTGTTGTGGGTTGTGCTGTGAATTTTCAGGGCTGCGAGCGACTGGTACAGGGACTCCATCTCCCAGGAGTCCCTGTTAGCCAGACCCGAGACACCTGGGCCGCTCCCCCTGACTGACACGCCCCCACAGACGCCGCTATAAACTCTGGATTTTCAAACCTGCGTGGGACATCATTGCTGCTTTCCTTCTGGGACTGGACCCCTGCTATCGTTTGTGTGCTGCCGCTAACCTGCGCGCTGTTCCCTCTGAAGCTCTACTCCTCGCCGGACACGCTACACGGGTCCCGCTTCGTTGTGTTCTGCGTGAGTTAGTGAGAAGTGGGTCAGGTCATCCAAGACTGTTGTGGGTTGTGCTGTGAATTTTCAGGGCTGCGAGCGACTGGTACAGGGACTCCATCTCCCAGGAGTCCCTGTTAGCCAGACCCGAGACACCTGGCCTGCTCTCCCTGACTGACACGCCCCCACCGACGCCTCTATAAACTCTGGATTTTCAAACCTGCGTGGGACATCATTGCTGCTTTCCTTCTGGGACTGGACCCCTGCTATCGTTTGTGTGCTGCTGCTAACCTGCGCGCTGTTCCCTCTGAAGCTTTACTCCTCGCCGGACCCGCTTCGTTGTGTTCTGCGGGAGTTGGTGAGAAGTGGGTCAGGTCATCCAAGACTGTTGTGGGTTGTGCTGTGAATTTTCAGTGCTGCGAGCGACTGGTACAGGGACTCCATCTCCCAGGAGTCCCTATTAGCCAGACCCGAGACAGCTGGGCCGCTCTCCCTGACTGACACGCCCCCACAGACGCCTCTATAAACTCTGGATTTTCAAACCTGCGTGGGACATCATTGCTGCTTTCCTTCTGGGACTGGACCCCTGCTATCGTTTGTGTGCTGCTGCTAACCTGCGCGCTGTTCCCTCTGAAGCTCTACTCCTCGCCGGACCCTCTTCGCGGGTCCCGCTTCGTTGTGTTTTGCGGGAGTTGGTGAGAAGTGGGTCAGGTCATCCAAGACTGTTGTGGGTTGTGCTGTGAATTTTCAGGGCTGCGAGCGACTGGTACAGGTACTCCATCTCCCAGGAGTCCCTGTAAGCCAGACCCGAGACACCTGGACCGCTCTCCCTGACTGACACGCCCCCACCGACGCCGCTATAAACTCTGGATTTTCAAACCTGCGTGGGACATCACTGCTGCTTTCCTTCTGGGACTGGCCCCTGCTATCGTTTGTGTGCTGCTGCTAACCTGCGCGCTGTTCCCTCTGAAGCTTTACTCCTCGCCGGACCCGCTTCGTTGTGTTCTGCGGGAGTTGGTGAGAAGTGGGTCAGGTCATCCAAGACTGTTGTGGGTTGTGCTGTGAATTTTCAGGGCTGCGAGCGACTGGTACAGGGACTCCATCTCCCAGGAGTCCCTGTTAGCCAGACCCGAGACACCTGGGCCGCTCTCCCTGACTGACACGCCCCCACAGACGGCGCTATAAACTCTGGATTTTCAAACCTGCGTGGGACATCACTGCTGCTTTCCTTCTGGGACTGGCCCCTGCTATCGTTTGTGTGCTGCTGCTAACCTGCGCGCTGTTCCCTCTGAAGCTTTACTCCTCGCCGGACCCGCTTCGTTGTGTTCTGCGGGAGTTGGTGAGAAGTGGGTCAGGTCATCCAAGACTGTTGTGGGTTGTGCTGTGAATTTTCAGGGCTGCGAGCGACTGGTACAGGGACTCCATCTCCCAGGAGTCCCTGTTAGCCAGACCCGAGACACCTGGGCCGCTCTCCCTGACTGACACGCCCCCACCGACGCCGCTATAAACTCTGGATTTTCAAATCTGCGTGGGACATCATTGCTGCTTTCCTTCTGGGACTGGACCCCTGCTATCGTTTGTGTGCTGCTGCTAACCTGCGCGCTGTTCCCTCTGAAGCTCTACTCCTCGCCGGACCCGCTTCGTTGTGTTCTGCGGGAGTTGGTGAGAAGTGGGCCAGGTCATCCAAGACTGTTGTGGGTTGTGCTGTGAATTTTCAGGGCTGCGAGCGACTGGTACAGGGACTCCATCTCCCAGGAGTCCCTGTTAGCCAGACCCGAGACACCTGGGCCGCTCTCCCTGACTGACACGCCCCCACAGACGCCGCTATAAACTCTGGATTTTCAAACCTGCGTGGAACATCATTGCTGCTTTCCTTCTGGGACTGGACCCCTGCTATCGTTTGTGTGCTGCTGCTAACCTGCGCGCTGTTCCCTCTGAAGCTCTACTCCTCGCCAGACCCGCTTCGCGGGTCCCGCTTCGTTGTGTTCTGCGGGAGTTGGTGAGAAGTGGGTCAGGTCATCCAAGACTGTTGTGGGTTGTGCTGTGATTTTTCAGGGCTGCGAGCGACTGGTACAGGGACTCCATCTCCCAGGAGTCCCTGTTAGCCAGACCCGAGACAGCTGGGCCACTCTCCCTGACTGACACGCCCCCACAGACGCCGCTATAAACTCTGGATTTTCAAACCTGCGTGGGACATCATTGCTGCTTTCCTTCTGGGACTGGACCCCTGCTATCGTTTGTGTGCTGCTGCTAACCTGCGCGCTGTTCCCTCTGAAGCTCTACTCCTCGCCGGACCCGCTTCGCGGGTCCCGCTTCGTTGTGTTCTGCGGGAGTTGGTGAGAAGTGGGTCAGGTCATCCAAGACTGTTGTGGGTTGTGCTGTGAATTTTCAGGGCTGCGAGCGACTGGTACAGGGACTCCATCTCCCAGGAGTCCCTGTAAGCCAGACCGAGACACCTGGACCGCTCTCCCTGACTGACACGCCCCCACCGACGCCGCTATAAACTCTGGATTTTCAAACCTGCGTGGGACATCATTGCTGCTTTCCTTCTGGGACTGGACCCCTGCTATCAGATGTGTGCTGCTGCTAACCTGCGCGCTGTTCCCTCTGAAGCTCTACTCCTCGCCGGACCCGCTTCGCGGGTCCCTCTTCGTTGTGTTCTGCGGGAGTTGGTGAGAAGTGGGTCAGTTCATCCAAGACTGTTGTGGGTTCTGCTGTGAATTTTCAGGGCTGCGAGCGACTGGTACAGGGACTCCATCTCCCAGGAGTCCCTGTTAGCCAGACCCGAGACACCTGGGCCGCTCTCCCTGACTGACACGTCCCCACCGACGCCGCTATAAACTCTGGATTTTAAAATCTGCGTGGGACATCATTGCTGCTTTCCTTCTGGGACTGGACCCCTGCTATCGTTTGTGTGCTGCTGCTAACCTGCGCGCTGTTCCCTCTGAAGCTCTACTCCTCGCCGGACCCGCTGCGCGGGTCCCGCTTCGTTGTGTTCTGCGGGAGTTGGTGAGAAGTGGGTCAGGTCATCCAAGACTGTTGTGGGTTGTGCTGTGAATTTTCAGGGCTGCGAGCGACTGGTACAGGGACTCCATCTCCCAGGAGACCCTGTTAGCCAGACCCGAGACACCTGGGCCGCTCTCCCTGACTGACACGCCCCCACAGACGCCGCTATAAACTCTGGATTTTCAAACCTGCGTGGGACATCATTGCTGCTTTCCTTCTGGGACTGGACCCCTGCTATCGTTTGTGTGCTGCTGCTAACCTGCGCGCTGTTCCCTCTGAAGCTCTACTCCTCGCCGGACCCGCTTCGTTATGTTCTGCGGGAGTTGGTGAGAAGTGGGTCAGGTCATCCAAGACTGTTGTGGGTTGTGCTGTGAATTTTCAGGGCTGCGAGCGACTGGTACAGGGACTCCATCTCCCAGGAGTCCCTGTTAGCCAGACCAGAGACACCTGGGCCGCTCTCCCTGACTGACACGCCCCCACCGACGCCCTATAAACTCTGGATTTTCAAATCTGCATGGGACATCATTGCTGCTTTCCTTCTGGGACTGGACCCCTGCTATCGTTTGTGTGCTGCTGCTAACCTGCGCGCTGTTCCCTCTGAAGCTCTACTCCTCGCCGGACCCGCTTCGCGGGTCCCGCTTCGTTGTGTTCTGCGGGAGTTGGTGAGAAGTGGGTCAGGTCATCCAAGACTGTTGTGGGTTGTGCTGAGAATTTTCAGGGCTGCGAGCGACTGGTACAGGGACTCCATCTCCCAGGAGTCCCTGTTAGCCAGACCCGAGACACCTGGGCCGCTCTCCCTGACTGACACGCCCCCACAGAGCGCCGCTATAAACTCTGGATTTTCAAACCTGCGTGGGACATCATTGCTGCTTTCCTTCTGGGACTGGACCCCTGCTATCGTTTGTGTGCTGCTGCTAACCTGCGCGCTGTTCCCTCTGAAGCTCTACTCCTCGCCGGACCCGCTTCGCGGGTCCCGCTTCGTTGTGTTCTGCGGGAGTTGGTGAGAAGTGGGTCAAGTCATCCAAGACTGTTGTGGGTTGTGCTGTGAATTTTCAGGGCTGCGAGCGACTGGTACAGGGACTCCATCTCCCAGGAGTCCCTGTTAGCCAGACCCGAGACACCTGGGCCGCTCTCCCTGACTGACACGCCCCCACCGACGCCGCTATAAACTCTGGATATTCAAACCTGCGTGGGACATCATTGCTGCTTTCCTTCTGGGACTGGACCCCTGCTATCGTTTGTGTGCTGCTGCTAACCTGCGCGCTGTTCCCTCTGAAGCTTTACTCCTCGCCGGACCCGCTTCGTTGTGTTCTGCGGGAGTTGGTGAGAAGTGGGTCAGGTCATCCAAGACTGTTGTGGGTTGTGCTGTGAATTTTCAGTGCTGCGAGCGACTGGTACAGGGACTCCATCTCCCAGGAGTCCCTATTAGCCAGACCCGAGACAGCTGGGCCGCTCTCCCTGACTGACACGCCCCCACAGACGCCTCTATAAACTCTGGATTTTCAAACCTGCGTGGGACATCATTGCTGCTTTCCTTCTGGGACTGGACCCCTGCTATCGTTTGTGTGCTGCTGCTAACCTGCGCGCTGTTCCCTCTGAAGCTCTACTCCTCGCCGGACCCTCTTCGCGGGTCCCGCTTCGTTGTGTTTTGCGGGAGTTGGTGAGAAGTGGGTCAGGTCATCCAAGACTGTTGTGGGTTGTGCTGTGAATTTTCAGGGCTGCGAGCGACTGGTACAGGTACTCCATCTCCCAGGAGTCCCTGTAAGCCAGACCCGAGACACCTGGACCGCTCTCCCTGACTGACACGCCCCCACCGACGCCGCTATAAACTCTGGATTTTCAAACCTGCGTGGGACATCACTGCTGCTTTCCTTCTGGGACTGGCCCCTGCTATCGTTTGTGTGCTGCTGCTAACCTGCGCGCTGTTCCCTCTGAAGCTTTACTCCTCGCCGGACCCGCTTCGTTGTGTTCTGCGGGAGTTGGTGAGAAGTGGGTCAGGTCATCCAAGACTGTTGTGGGTTGTGCTGTGAATTTTCAGGGCTGCGAGCGACTGGTACAGGGACTCCATCTCCCAGGAGTCCCTGTTAGCCAGACCCGAGACACCTGGGCCGCTCTCCCTGACTGACACGCCCCCACAGACGGCGCTATAAACTCTGGATTTTCAAACCTGCGTGGGACATCACTGCTGCTTTCCTTCTGGGACTGGCCCCTGCTATCGTTTGTGTGCTGCTGCTAACCTGCGCGCTGTTCCCTCTGAAGCTTTACTCCTCGCCGGACCCGCTTCGTTGTGTTCTGCGGGAGTTGGTGAGAAGTGGGTCAGGTCATCCAAGACTGTTGTGGGTTGTGCTGTGAATTTTCAGGGCTGCGAGCGACTGGTACAGGGACTCCATCTCCCAGGAGTCCCTGTTAGCCAGACCCGAGACACCTGGGCCGCTCTCCCTGACTGACACGCCCCCACCGACGCCGCTATAAACTCTGGATTTTCAAATCTGCGTGGGACATCATTGCTGCTTTCCTTCTGGGACTGGACCCCTGCTATCGTTTGTGTGCTGCTGCTAACCTGCGCGCTGTTCCCTCTGAAGCTCTACTCCTCGCCGGACCCGCTTCGTTGTGTTCTGCGGGAGTTGGTGAGAAGTGGGCCAGGTCATCCAAGACTGTTGTGGGTTGTGCTGTGAATTTTCAGGGCTGCGAGCGACTGGTACAGGGACTCCATCTCCCAGGAGTCCCTGTTAGCCAGACCCGAGACACCTGGGCCGCTCTCCCTGACTGACACGCCCCCACAGACGCCGCTATAAACTCTGGATTTTCAAACCTGCGTGGAACATCATTGCTGCTTTCCTTCTGGGACTGGACCCCTGCTATCGTTTGTGTGCTGCTGCTAACCTGCGCGCTGTTCCCTCTGAAGCTCTACTCCTCGCCAGACCCGCTTCGCGGGTCCCGCTTCGTTGTGTTCTGCGGGAGTTGGTGAGAAGTGGGTCAGGTCATCCAAGACTGTTGTGGGTTGTGCTGTGATTTTTCAGGGCTGCGAGCGACTGGTACAGGGACTCCATCTCCCAGGAGTCCCTGTTAGCCAGACCCGAGACAGCTGGGCCACTCTCCCTGACTGACACGCCCCCACAGACGCCGCTATAAACTCTGGATTTTCAAACCTGCGTGGGACATCATTGCTGCTTTCCTTCTGGGACTGGACCCCTGCTATCGTTTGTGTGCTGCTGCTAACCTGCGCGCTGTTCCCTCTGAAGCTCTACTCCTCGCCGGACCCGCTTCGCGGGTCCCGCTTCGTTGTGTTCTGCGGGAGTTGGTGAGAAGTGGGTCAGGTCATCCAAGACTGTTGTGGGTTGTGCTGTGAATTTTCAGGGCTGCGAGCGACTGGTACAGGGACTCCATCTCCCAGGAGTCCCTGTAAGCCAGACCGAGACACCTGGACCGCTCTCCCTGACTGACACGCCCCCACCGACGCCGCTATAAACTCTGGATTTTCAAACCTGCGTGGGACATCATTGCTGCTTTCCTTCTGGGACTGGACCCCTGCTATCAGATGTGTGCTGCTGCTAACCTGCGCGCTGTTCCCTCTGAAGCTCTACTCCTCGCCGGACCCGCTTCGCGGGTCCCTCTTCGTTGTGTTCTGCGGGAGTTGGTGAGAAGTGGGTCAGTTCATCCAAGACTGTTGTGGGTTCTGCTGTGAATTTTCAGGGCTGCGAGCGACTGGTACAGGGACTCCATCTCCCAGGAGTCCCTGTTAGCCAGACCCGAGACACCTGGGCCGCTCTCCCTGACTGACACGTCCCCACCGACGCCGCTATAAACTCTGGATTTTAAAATCTGCGTGGGACATCATTGCTGCTTTCCTTCTGGGACTGGACCCCTGCTATCGTTTGTGTGCTGCTGCTAACCTGCGCGCTGTTCCCTCTGAAGCTCTACTCCTCGCCGGACCCGCTGCGCGGGTCCCGCTTCGTTGTGTTCTGCGGGAGTTGGTGAGAAGTGGGTCAGGTCATCCAAGACTGTTGTGGGTTGTGCTGTGAATTTTCAGGGCTGCGAGCGACTGGTACAGGGACTCCATCTCCCAGGAGACCCTGTTAGCCAGACCCGAGACACCTGGGCCGCTCTCCCTGACTGACACGCCCCCACAGACGCCGCTATAAACTCTGGATTTTCAAACCTGCGTGGGACATCATTGCTGCTTTCCTTCTGGGACTGGACCCCTGCTATCGTTTGTGTGCTGCTGCTAACCTGCGCGCTGTTCCCTCTGAAGCTCTACTCCTCGCCGGACCCGCTTCGTTATGTTCTGCGGGAGTTGGTGAGAAGTGGGTCAGGTCATCCAAGACTGTTGTGGGTTGTGCTGTGAATTTTCAGGGCTGCGAGCGACTGGTACAGGGACTCCATCTCCCAGGAGTCCCTGTTAGCCAGACCAGAGACACCTGGGCCGCTCTCCCTGACTGACACGCCCCCACCGACGCCCTATAAACTCTGGATTTTCAAATCTGCATGGGACATCATTGCTGCTTTCCTTCTGGGACTGGACCCCTGCTATCGTTTGTGTGCTGCTGCTAACCTGCGCGCTGTTCCCTCTGAAGCTCTACTCCTCGCCGGACCCGCTTCGCGGGTCCCGCTTCGTTGTGTTCTGCGGGAGTTGGTGAGAAGTGGGTCAGGTCATCCAAGACTGTTGTGGGTTGTGCTGAGAATTTTCAGGGCTGCGAGCGACTGGTACAGGGACTCCATCTCCCAGGAGTCCCTGTTAGCCAGACCCGAGACACCTGGGCCGCTCTCCCTGACTGACACGCCCCCACAGAGCGCCGCTATAAACTCTGGATTTTCAAACCTGCGTGGGACATCATTGCTGCTTTCCTTCTGGGACTGGACCCCTGCTATCGTTTGTGTGCTGCTGCTAACCTGCGCGCTGTTCCCTCTGAAGCTCTACTCCTCGCCGGACCCGCTTCGCGGGTCCCGCTTCGTTGTGTTCTGCGGGAGTTGGTGAGAAGTGGGTCAAGTCATCCAAGACTGTTGTGGGTTGTGCTGTGAATTTTCAGGGCTGCGAGCGACTGGTACAGGGACTCCATCTCCCAGGAGTCCCTGTTAGCCAGACCCGAGACACCTGGGCCGCTCTCCCTGACTGACACGCCCCCACCGACGCCGCTATAAACTCTGGATATTCAAACCTGCGTGGGACATCATTGCTGCTTTCCTTCTGGGACTGGACCCCTGCTATCGTTTGTGTGCTGCTGCTAACCTGCGCGCTGTTCCCTCTGAAGCTTTACTCCTCGCCGGACCCGCTTCGTTGTGTTCTGCGGGAGTTGGTGAGAAGTGGGTCAGGTCATCCAAGACTGTTGTGGGTTGTGCTGTGAATTTTCAGGGCTGCGAGCGACTGGTACAGGGACTCCATCTCCCAGGAGTCCCTGTTAGCCAGACCCGAGACACCTGGGCCGCTCTCCCTGACTGACACGCCCCCACAGACGCCGCTATAAACTCTGGATTTTCAAACCTGCGTGGGACATCATTGCTGCTTTCCTTCTGGGACTGGACCCCTGCTATCGTTTGTGTGCTGCTGCTAACCTGCGCGCTGTTCCCTCTGAAGCTCTACTCCTCGCCGGACCCGCTTCGCGGGTCCCGCCTCGTTGTGTTCTGCGGGAGTTGGTGAGAAGTGGGTCAGGTCATCCAAGACTGTTGTGGGTTGTGCTGTGAATTTTCAGGGCTGCGAGCGACTGGTACAGGGACTCCATCTCCAAGGAGTCCCTGTTAGCCAGACCCGAGACACCTGGCCTGCTCTCCCTGACTGACACGCCCCCACCGACGCCTCTATAAACTCTGGATTTTCAAACCTGCGTGGGACATCATTGCTGCTTTCCTTCTGGGACTGGACCCCTGCTATCGTTTGTGTGCTGCTGCTAACCTGCGCGCTGTTCCCTCTGAAGCTTTACTCCTCGCCGGACCCGCTTCGTTGTGTTCTGCGGGAGTTGGTGAGAAGTGGGTCAGGTCATCCAAGACTGTTGTGGGTTGTGCTGTGAATTTTCAGGGCTGCGAGCGACTGGTACAGGGACTCCATCTCCCAGGAGTCCCTATTAGCCAGACCCGAGACAGCTGGGCCGCTCTCCCTGACTAACACGCCCCCACAGACGCCTCTATAAACTCTGGATTTTCAAACCTGCGTGGGACATCATTGCTGCTTTCCTTCTGGGACTGGACCCCTGCTATCGTTTGTGTGCTGCTGCTAACCTGCGCGCTGTTCCCTCTGAAGCTCTACTCCTCGCCGGACCCTCTTCACGGGTCCCGCTTCGTTGTGTTTTGCGGGAGTTGGTGAGAAGTGGGTCAGGTCATCCAAGACTGTTGTGGGTTGTGCTGTGAATTTTCAGGGCTGCGAGCGACTGGTACAGGGACTCCATCTCCCAGGAGTCCCTGTAAGCCAGACCCGAGACACCTGGACCGCTCTCCCTGACTGACACGCCCCCACCGACGCCGCTATAAACTCTGGATTTTCAAACCTGCGTGGGACATCATTGCTGCTTTCCTTCTGGGACTGGACCCCTGCTATTGTTTGTGTGCTGCTGCTAACCTGCGCGCTGTTCCCTCTGAAGACCTACTCCTCGCCGGACCCGCTTCGCGGGTCCCGCTTCGTTGTGTTCTGCGGGACTTGGTGAGAAGTGGGTCAGGGCATCCAAGACTGTTGTGGGTTCTGCTGTGAATTTTCAGGGCTGCGAGCGACTGGTACAGGGACTCCATCTCCCAGGAGTCCCTGTTAGCCAGACCCGAGACACCTGGGCCGCTCTCCCTGACTGACACGCCCCCACCGACGCCGCTATAAACTCTGGATTTTAAAATCTGCGTGGGACATCATTGCTGCTTTCCTTCTGGGACTGGACCCCTGCTATCGTTTGTGTGCTGCTGCTAACCTGCGCGCTGTTCCCTCTGAAGCTCTACACCTCGCCGGACCCGCTGCGCGGGTCCCGCTTCGTTGTGTTCTGCGGGAGTTGGTGAGAAGTGGGTCAGGTCATCCAAGACTGTTGTGGGTTGTGCTGTGAATTTTCAGGGCTGCGAGCGACTGGTACAGGGACTCCATCTCCCAGGAGTCACTGTTAGCCAGACCCGAGACACTTGGGCCGCTCTCCCTGACTGACACGCCCCCACCGACGCCCTATAAACTCTGGATTTTCAAATCTGCATGGGACATCATTGCTGCTTTCCTTCTGGGACTGGACCCCTGCTATCGTTTGTGTGCTGCTGCTAACCTGCGCGCTGTTCCCTCTGAAGCTCTACTCCTCGCCGGACCCGCTTCACGGGTCCCGCTTCGTTGTGTTCTGCGGGAGTTGGTGAGAAGTGGGTCAGGTCATCCAAGACTGTTGTGGGTTGTGCTGAGAATTTTCAGGGCTGCGAGCGACTGGTACAGGGACTCCATCTCCCAGGAGTCCCTGTTAGCCAGACCCGAGACACCTGGGCCGCTCTCCCTGACTGACACGCCCCCACAGAGCGCCGCTATAAACTCTGGATTTTCAAACCTGCGTGGGACATCATTGCTGCTTTCCTTCTGGGACTGGACCCCTGCTATCGTTTGTGTGCTGCTGCTAACCTGCGCGCTGTTCCCTCTGAAGCTTTACTCCTCGCCGGACCCGCTTCGTTGTGTTCTCCGGGAGTTGGTGAGAAGTGGGTCAGGTCATCCAAGACTGTTGTGGGTTGTGCTGTGAATTTTCAGGGCTGCGAGCGACTGGTACAGGGACTCCATCTCCCAGGAGTCCCTGTTAGCCAGACCCGAGACACCTGGGCCGCTCTCCCTGACTGACACGCCCCCACAGACGCCGCTATAAACTCTGGATTTTCAAACCTGCGTGGGACATCATTGCTGCTTTCCTTCTGGGACTGGACCCCTGCTATCGTTTGTGTGCTGCTGCTAACCTGCGCGCTGTTCCCTCTGAAGCGCTACTCCTCGCCGGACCCGCTTCGCGGGTCCCGCTTCGTTGTGTTCTGCGGGAGTTGGTGAGAAGTGGGTCAGGTCATCCAAGACTGTTGTGGGTTGTGCTGTGAATTTTCAGGGCTGCGAGCGACTGGTACAGGGACTCCATCTCCCAGGAGTCCCTGTTAGCCAGACCCGAGACACCTGGCCTGCTCTCCCTGACTGACACGCCCCCACCGACGCCTCTATAAACTCTGGATTTTCAAACCTGCGTGGGACATCATTGCTGCTTTCCTTCTGGGACTGGACCCCTGCTATCGTTTGTGTGCTGCTGCTAACCTGCGCGCTGTTCCCTCTGAAGCTCTACTCCTCGCCGGACCCGCTGCGCGGGTCCCGCTTCGTTGTGTTTTGCGGGAGTTGGTGAGAAGTGGGTCAGGTCATCCAAGGCTGTTGTGGGTTGTGCTGTGAATTTTCAGGGCTGCGAGCGACTGGTACAGGGACTCCATCTCCCAGGAGTCCCTGTAAGCCAGACCCGAGACACCTGGACCGCTCTCCCTGACTGACACGCCCCCACCGACGCCGCTATAAACTCTGGATTTTCAAACCTGCGTGGGACATCATTGCTGCTTTCCTTCTGGGACTGGACCCCTGCTATTGTTTGTGTGCTGCTGCTAACCTGCGCGCTGTTCCCTCTGAAGATCTACTCCTCGCCGGACCCGCTTCGCGGGTCCCGCTTCGTTGTGTTCTGCGGGACTTGGTGAGAAGTGGGTCAGGGCATCCAAGACTGTTGTGGGTTGTGCTGGGAATTTTCAGGGCTGCGAGCAACTGGTACAGGGACTCCATCTCCCAGTAGTCCCTGTTAGCCAGACCCGAGACACCTGGGCCGCTCTCCCTGACTGACACGCCCCCACCGACGCCGCTATAAACTCTGGATTTTCAAACCTGCGTGGGACATCATTGCTGCTTTCCTTCTGGGACTGGACCCCTGCTATCGTTTGTGTGCTGCTGCTAACCTGCTCGCTGTTCCCTCTGAAGCTCTACTCCTCGCCGGACCCGCTTCGTTGTGTTCTGCGGGAGTTGGTGAGAAGTGGGTCAGGTCATCCAAGACTGTTTTGGGTTGTGCTGTGAATTTTCAGGGCTGCGAGCGACTGGTACAGGGACTCCATCTCCCAGGAGTCACTGTTAGCCAGACCCGAGACACTTGGGCCGCTCTCCCTGACTGACACGCCCCCACCTACGCCGCTATAAACTCTGGATTTTCAAACCTGTGTGGGACATCATTGCTGCTTTCCTTCTGGGACTGGACCCCTGCTATCGTTTGTGTGCTGCTGCTAACCTGCGGGCTGTTCCCTCTGAAGCTCTACTCCTCACCGGACCCGCTTCTTGGGTCCCGCTTCGTTGTGTTCTGCGGGAGTTGGTGAGAAGTGGGTCAGGTCATCCAAGACTGTTGTGGGTTGTGCTGTGAATTTTCAGGGCTGCGAGCGACTGGTACAGGGACTCCATCTCCCAGGAGTCCCTGTTAGCCAGACCCGAGACACCTGGGCTGCTCTCCCTGACTGACACGCCCCCACCGACGCCGCTATAAACTCTGGATTTTCAAATCTGCGTGGGACATCATTGCTGCTTTCCTTCTGGGACTGGACCCCTGCTATCGTTTGTGTGCTGCTGCTAACCTGCGCGCTGTTCCCTCTGAAGCTCTACTCCTCGCCGGACCCGCTTCGTTGTGTTCTGCGGGAGTTGGTGAGAAGTAGGTCAGGTCATCTAAGACTGTTGTGGGTTGTGCTGTGAATTTTCAGGGCTGCGAGCGACTGGTACAGGGACTCCATCTCCCAGGAGTCCCTGTTAGCCAGACCCGAGACACCTGGGCCGCTCTCCCTGACTGACACGCCCCCACCGACGCCGCTATAAACTCTGGATTTTCAAACCTGCGTGGGACATCATTGCTGCTTTCCTTCTGGGACTGGACCCCTGCTATCGTTTGTGTGCTGCTGCTAACCTGCGCGCTGTTCCCTCTGAAGCTCTACTCCTCGCCGGACCCGCTTCGTTGTGTTCTGCGGGAGTTGGTCAGAAGTGGGTCAGGTCATCCAAGACTGTTGTGGGTTGTGCTGTGAATTTTCAGGGCTGCGAGCGACTGGTACAGGGACTCCATCTCCCAGGAGTCCCTGTTAGCCAGACCCGAGACACCTGGGCCGCTCCCCCTGACTGACACGCCCCCACAGACGCCGCTATAAACTCTGGATTTTCAAACCTGCGTGGGACATCATTGCTGCTTTCCTTCTGGGACTGGACCCCTGCTATCGTTTGTGTGCTGCCGCTAACCTGCGCGCTGTTCCCTCTGAAGCTCTACTCCTCGCCGGACACGCTACACGGGTCCCGCTTCGTTGTGTTCTGCGGGAGTTAGTGAGAAGTGGGTCAGGTCATCCAAGACTGTTGTGGGTTGTGCTGTGAATTTTCAGGGCTGCGAGCGACTGGTACAGGGACTCCATCTCCCAGGAGTCCCTGTTAGCCAGACCCGAGACACCTGGCCTGCTCTCCCTGACTGACACGCCCCCACCGACGCCTCTATAAACTCTGGATTTTCAAACCTGCGTGGGACATCATTGCTGCTTTCCTTCTGGGACTGGACCCCTGCTATCGTTTGTGTGCTGCTGCTAACCTGCGCGCTGTTCCCTCTGAAGCTTTACTCCTCGCCGGACCCGCTTCGTTGTGTTCTGCGGGAGTTGGTGAGAAGTGGGTCAGGTCATCCAAGACTGTTGTGGGTTGTGCTGTGAATTTTCAGGGCTGCGAGCGACTGGTACAGGGACTCCATCTCCCAGGAGTCCCTATTAGCCAGACCCGAGACAGCTGGGCCGCTCTCCCTGACTGACACGCCCCCACAGACGCCTCTATAAACTCTGGATTTTCAAACCTGCGTGGGACATCATTGCTGCTTTCCTTCTGGGACTGGACCCCTGCTATCGTTTGTGTGCTGCTGCTAACCTGCGCGCTGTTCCCTCTGAAGCTCTACTCCTCGCCGGACCCTCTTCGCGGGTCCCGCTTCGTTGTGTTTTGCGGGAGTTGGTGAGAAGTGGGTCAGGTCATCCAAGACTGTTGTGGGTTGTGCTGTGAATTTTCAGGGCTGCGAGCGACTGGTACAGGTACTCCATCTCCCAGGAGTCCCTGTAAGCCAGACCCGAGACACCTGGACCGCTCTCCCTGACTGACACGCCCCCACCGACGCCGCTATAAACTCTGGATTTTCAAACCTGCGTGGGACATCATTGCTGCTTTCCTTCTGGGACTGGACCCCTGCTATTGTTTGTGTGCTGCTGCTAACCTGCGCGCTGTTCCCTCTGAAGATCTACTCCTCGCCGGACCCGCTTCGCGGGTCCCGCTTCGTTGTGTTCTGCGGGATTGGTGAGAAGTGGGTCAGGGCATCCAAGACTGTTGTGGGTTGCGCTGGGAATTTTCAGGGCTGCGAGCGACTGGTACAGGGACTCCATCTCCCAGGAGTCCCTGTTAGCCAGACCCGAGACACCTGGGCCGCTCTCCCTGACTGACACGCCCCCACCGACGCCGCTATAAACTCTGGATTTTCAAACCTGCGTGGGACATCATTGCTGCTTTTCTTCTGGGACTGGACCCCTGCTATCGTTTGTGTGCTGCTGCTAACCTGCGCGCTGTTCCCTCTGAAGCTCTACTCCTCGCCGGACCCGCTTCGCGGGTCCCGCTTCGTTGTGTTCTGCGGGAGTTGGTGAGAAGTGAGTCAGGTCATCCAAGACTGTTGTGGGTTGTGCTGTGAATTTTCAGGGCTGCGAGCGACTGGTACAGGGACTCCATCTCCCAGGAGTCCCTGTTAGCCAGACCCGAGACACCTGGCCTGCTCTCCCTGACTGACACGCCCCCACCGACGCCTCTATAAACTCTGGATTTTCAAACCTGCGTGGGACATCATTGCTGCTTTCCTTCTGGGACTGGACCCCTGCTATCGTTTGTGTGCTGCTGCTAACCTGCGCGCTGTTCCCTCTGAAGCTCTACTCCTCGCCGGACCCGCTGCGCGGGTCCCGCTTCGTTGTGTTTTGCGGGAGTTGGTGAGAAGTGGGTCAGGTCATCCAAGGCTGTTGTGGGTTGTGCTGTGAATTTTCAGGGCTGCGAGCGACTGGTACAGGGACTCCATCTCCCAGGAGTCCCTGTAAGCCAGACCCGAGACACCTGGACCGCTCTCCCTGACTGACACGCCCCCACCGACGCCGCTATAAACTCTGGATTTTCAAACCTGCGTGGGACATCATTGCTGCTTTCCTTCTGGGACTGGACCCCTGCTATTGTTTGTGTGCTGCTGCTAACCTGCGCGCTGTTCCCTCTGAAGATCTACTCCTCGCCGGACCCGCTTCGCGGGTCCCGCTTCGTTGTGTTCTGCGGGACTTGGTGAGAAGTGGGTCAGGGCATCCAAGACTGTTGTGGGTTGTGCTGGGAATTTTCAGGGCTGCGAGCAACTGGTACAGGGACTCCATCTCCCAGGAGTCCCTGTTAGCCAGACCCGAGACACCTGGGCCGCTCTCCCTGACTGACACGCCCCCACCGACGCCGCTATAAACTCTGGATTTTCAAACCTGCGTGGGACATCATTGCTGCTTTCCTTCTGGGACTGGACCCCTGCTATCGTTTGTGTGCTGCTGCTAACCTGCTCGCTGTTCCCTCTGAAGCTCTACTCCTCGCCGGACCCGCTTCGTTGTGTTCTGCGGGAGTTGGTGAGAAGTGGGTCAGGTCATCCAAGACTGTTTTGGGTTGTGCTGTGAATTTTCAGGGCTGCGAGCGACTGGTACAGGGACTCCATCTCCCAGGAGTCACTGTTAGCCAGACCCGAGACACTTGGGCCGCTCTCCCTGACTGACACGCCCCCACCTACGCCGCTATAAACTCTGGATTTTCAAACCTGTGTGGGACATCATTGCTGCTTTCCTTCTGGGACTGGACCCCTGCTATCGTTTGTGTGCTGCTGCTAACCTGCGGGCTGTTCCCTCTGAAGCTCTACTCCTCACCGGACCCGCTTCTTGGGTCCCGCTTCGTTGTGTTCTGCGGGAGTTGGTGAGAAGTGGGTCAGGTCATCCAAGACTGTTGTGGGTTGTGCTGTGAATTTTCAGGGCTGCGAGCGACTGGTACAGGGACTCCATCTCCCAGGAGTCCCTGTTAGCCAGACCCGAGACACCTGGGCTGCTCTCCCTGACTGACACGCCCCCACCGACGCCGCTATAAACTCTGGATTTTCCAATCTGCGTGGGACATCATTGCTGCTTTCCTTCTGGGACTGGACCCCTGCTATCGTTTGTGTGCTGCTGCTAACCTGCGCGCTGTTCCCTCTGAAGCTCTACTCCTCGCCGGACCCGCTTCGTTGTGTTCTGCGGGAGTTGGTGAGAAGTAGGTCAGGTCATCTAAGACTGTTGTGGGTTGTGCTGTGAATTTTCAGGGCTGCGAGCGACTGGTACAGGGACTCCATCTCCCAGGAGTCCCTGTTAGCCAGACCCGAGACACCTGGGCCGCTCTCCCTGACTGACACGCCCCCACCGACGCCGCTATAAACTCTGGATTTTCAAACCTGCGTGGGACATCATTGCTGCTTTCCTTCTGGGACTGGACCCCTGCTATCGTTTGTGTGCTGCTGCTAACCTGCGCGCTGTTCCCTCTGAAGCTCTACTCCTCGCCGGACCCGCTTCGTTGTGTTCTGCGGGAGTTGGTCAGAAGTGGGTCAGGTCATCCAAGACTGTTGTGGGTTGTGCTGTGAATTTTCAGGGCTGCGAGCGACTGGTACAGGGACTCCATCTCCCAGGAGTCCCTGTTAGCCAGACCCGAGACACCTGGGCCGCTCCCCCTGACTGACACGCCCCCACAGACGCCGCTATAAACTCTGGATTTTCAAACCTGCGTGGGACATCATTGCTGCTTTCCTTCTGGGACTGGACCCCTGCTATCGTTTGTGTGCTGCCGCTAACCTGCGCGCTGTTCCCTCTGAAGCTCTACTCCTCGCCGGACACGCTACACGGGTCCCGCTTCGTTGTGTTCTGCGGGAGTTAGTGAGAAGTGGGTCAGGTCATCCAAGACTGTTGTGGGTTGTGCTGTGAATTTTCAGGGCTGCGAGCGACTGGTACAGGGACTCCATCTCCCAGGAGTCCCTGTTAGCCAGACCCGAGACACCTGGCCTGCTCTCCCTGACTGACACGCCCCCACCGACGCCTCTATAAACTCTGGATTTTCAAACCTGCGTGGGACATCATTGCTGCTTTCCTTCTGGGACTGGACCCCTGCTATCGTTTGTGTGCTGCTGCTAACCTGCACGCTGTTCCCTCTGAAGCTTTACTCCTCGCCGGACCCGCTTCGTTGTGTTCTGCGGGAGTTGGTGAGAAGTGGGTCAGGTCATCCAAGACTGTTGTGGGTTGTGCTGTGAATTTTCAGGGCTGCGAGCGACTGGTACAGGTACTCCATCTCCCAGGAGTCCCTGTAAGCCAGACCCGAGACACCTGGACCGCTCTCCCTGACTGACACGCCCCCACCGACGCCGCTATAAACTCTGGATTTTCAAACCTGCGTGGGACATCATTGCTGCTTTCCTTCTGGGACTGGACCCCTGCTATTGTTTGTGTGCTGCTGCTAACCTGCGCGCTGTTCCCTCTGAAGATCTACTCCTCGCCGGACCCGCTTCGCGGGTCCCGCTTCGTTGTGTTCTGCGGGATTGGTGAGAAGTGGGTCAGGGCATCCAAGACTGTTGTGGGTTGCGCTGGGAATTTTCAGGGCTGCGAGCGACTGGTACAGGGACTCCATCTCCCAGGAGTCCCTGTTAGCCAGACCCGAGACACCTGGGCCGCTCTCCCTGACTGACACGCCCCCACCGACGCCGCTATAAACTCTGGATTTTCAAACCTGCGTGGGACATCATTGCTGCTTTTCTTCTGGGACTGGACCCCTGCTATCGTTTGTGTGCTGCTGCTAACCTGCGCGCTGTTCCCTCTGAAGCTCTACTCCTCGCCGGACCCGCTTCGCGGGTCCCGCTTCGTTGTGTTCTGCGGGAGTTGGTGAGAAGTGAGTCAGGTCATCCAAGACTGTTGTGGGTTGTGCTGTGAATTTTCAGGGCTGCGAGCGACTGGTACAGGGACTCCATCTCCCAGGAGTCCCTGTTAGCCAGACCCGAGACACCTGGCCTGCTCTCCCTGACTGACACGCCCCCACCGACGCCTCTATAAACTCTGGATTTTCAAACCTGCGTGGGACATCATTGCTGCTTTCCTTCTGGGACTGGACCCCTGCTATCGTTTGTGTGCTGCTGCTAACCTGCGCGCTGTTCCCTCTGAAGCTCTACTCCTCGCCGGACCCGCTGCGCGGGTCCCGCTTCGTTGTGTTTTGCGGGAGTTGGTGAGAAGTGGGTCAGGTCATCCAAGGCTGTTGTGGGTTGTGCTGTGAATTTTCAGGGCTGCGAGCGACTGGTACAGGGACTCCATCTCCCAGGAGTCCCTGTAAGCCAGACCCGAGACACCTGGACCGCTCTCCCTGACTGACACGCCCCCACCGACGCCGCTATAAACTCTGGATTTTCAAACCTGCGTGGGACATCATTGCTGCTTTCCTTCTGGGACTGGACCCCTGCTATTGTTTGTGTGCTGCTGCTAACCTGCGCGCTGTTCCCTCTGAAGATCTACTCCTCGCCGGACCCGCTTCGCGGGTCCCGCTTCGTTGTGTTCTGCGGGACTTGGTGAGAAGTGGGTCAGGGCATCCAAGACTGTTGTGGGTTGTGCTGGGAATTTTCAGGGCTGCGAGCAACTGGTACAGGGACTCCATCTCCCAGGAGTCCCTGTTAGCCAGACCCGAGACACCTGGGCCGCTCTCCCTGACTGACACGCCCCCACCGACGCCGCTATAAACTCTGGATTTTCAAACCTGCGTGGGACATCATTGCTGCTTTCCTTCTGGGACTGGACCCCTGCTATCGTTTGTGTGCTGCTGCTAACCTGCTCGCTGTTCCCTCTGAAGCTCTACTCCTCGCCGGACCCGCTTCGTTGTGTTCTGCGGGAGTTGGTGAGAAGTGGGTCAGGTCATCCAAGACTGTTTTGGGTTGTGCTGTGAATTTTCAGGGCTGCGAGCGACTGGTACAGGGACTCCATCTCCCAGGAGTCACTGTTAGCCAGACCCGAGACACTTGGGCCGCTCTCCCTGACTGACACGCCCCCACCTACGCCGCTATAAACTCTGGATTTTCAAACCTGTGTGGGACATCATTGCTGCTTTCCTTCTGGGACTGGACCCCTGCTATCGTTTGTGTGCTGCTGCTAACCTGCGGGCTGTTCCCTCTGAAGCTCTACTCCTCACCGGACCCGCTTCTTGGGTCCCGCTTCGTTGTGTTCTGCGGGAGTTGGTGAGAAGTGGGTCAGGTCATCCAAGACTGTTGTGGGTTGTGCTGTGAATTTTCAGGGCTGCGAGCGACTGGTACAGGGACTCCATCTCCCAGGAGTCCCTGTTAGCCAGACCCGAGACACCTGGGCTGCTCTCCCTGACTGACACGCCCCCACCGACGCCGCTATAAACTCTGGATTTTCCAATCTGCGTGGGACATCATTGCTGCTTTCCTTCTGGGACTGGACCCCTGCTATCGTTTGTGTGCTGCTGCTAACCTGCGCGCTGTTCCCTCTGAAGCTCTACTCCTCGCCGGACCCGCTTCGTTGTGTTCTGCGGGAGTTGGTGAGAAGTAGGTCAGGTCATCTAAGACTGTTGTGGGTTGTGCTGTGAATTTTCAGGGCTGCGAGCGACTGGTACAGGGACTCCATCTCCCAGGAGTCCCTGTTAGCCAGACCCGAGACACCTGGGCCGCTCTCCCTGACTGACACGCCCCCACCGACGCCGCTATAAACTCTGGATTTTCAAACCTGCGTGGGACATCATTGCTGCTTTCCTTCTGGGACTGGACCCCTGCTATCGTTTGTGTGCTGCTGCTAACCTGCGCGCTGTTCCCTCTGAAGCTCTACTCCTCGCCGGACCCGCTTCGTTGTGTTCTGCGGGAGTTGGTCAGAAGTGGGTCAGGTCATCCAAGACTGTTGTGGGTTGTGCTGTGAATTTTCAGGGCTGCGAGCGACTGGTACAGGGACTCCATCTCCCAGGAGTCCCTGTTAGCCAGACCCGAGACACCTGGGCCGCTCCCCCTGACTGACACGCCCCCACAGACGCCGCTATAAACTCTGGATTTTCAAACCTGCGTGGGACATCATTGCTGCTTTCCTTCTGGGACTGGACCCCTGCTATCGTTTGTGTGCTGCCGCTAACCTGCGCGCTGTTCCCTCTGAAGCTCTACTCCTCGCCGGACACGCTACACGGGTCCCGCTTCGTTGTGTTCTGCGGGAGTTAGTGAGAAGTGGGTCAGGTCATCCAAGACTGTTGTGGGTTGTGCTGTGAATTTTCAGGGCTGCGAGCGACTGGTACAGGGACTCCATCTCCCAGGAGTCCCTGTTAGCCAGACCCGAGACACCTGGCCTGCTCTCCCTGACTGACACGCCCCCACCGACGCCTCTATAAACTCTGGATTTTCAAACCTGCGTGGGACATCATTGCTGCTTTCCTTCTGGGACTGGACCCCTGCTATCGTTTGTGTGCTGCTGCTAACCTGCACGCTGTTCCCTCTGAAGCTTTACTCCTCGCCGGACCCGCTTCGTTGTGTTCTGCGGGAGTTGGTGAGAAGTGGGTCAGGTCATCCAAGACTGTTGTGGGTTGTGCTGTGAATTTTCAGGGCTGCGAGCGACTGGTACAGGGACTCCATCTCCCAGGAGTCCCTATTAGCCAGACCCGAGACAGCTGGGCCGCTCTCCCTGACTGACACGCCCCCACAGACGCCTCTATAAACTCTGGATTTTCAAACCTGCGTGGGACATCATTGCTGCTTTCCTTCTGGGACTGGACCCCTGCTATCGTTTGTGTGCTGCTGCTAACCTGCGCGCTGTTCCCTCTGAAGCTCTACTCCTCGCCGGACCCTCTTCGCGGGTCCCGCTTCGTTGTGTTTTGCGGGAGTTGGTGAGAAGTGGGTCAGGTCATCCAAGACTGTTGTGGGTTGTGCTGTGAATTTTCAGGGCTGCGAGCGACTGGTACAGGTACTCCATGTCCCAGGAGTCCCTGTAAGCCAGACCCGAGACACCTGGACCGCTCTCCCTGACTGACACGCCCCCACCGACGCCGCTATAAACTCTGGATTTTCAAACCTGCGTGGGACATCATTGCTGCTTTCCTTCTGGGACTGGACCCCTGCTATTGTTTGTGTGCTGCTGCTAACCTGCGCGCTGTTCCCTCTGAAGATCTACTCCTCGCCGGACCCGCTTCGCGGGTCCCGCTTCGTTGTGTTCTGCAGGACTTGGTGAGAAGTGGGTCAGGGCATCCAAGACTGTTGTGGGTTGCGCTGGGAATTTTCAGGGCTGCGAGCGACTGGTACAGGTACTCCATCTCCCAGGAGTCCCTGTAAGCGAGACCCGAGACACCTGGGCCGCTCTCCCTGACTGACACGCCCCCACCGACGCCGCTATAAACTCTGGATTTTCAAACCTGCGTGGGACATCATTGCTGCTTTTCTTCTGGGACTGGACCCCTGCTATCGTTTGTGTGCTGCTGCTAACCTGCTCGCTGTTCCCTCTGAAGCTCTACTCCTCGCCGACCCGCTTCGTTGTGTTCTGCGGGAGTTGGTGAGAAGTGGGTCAGGTCATCCAAGACTGTTGTGGGTTGTGCTGTGAATTTTCAGGGCTGCGAGCGACTGGTACAGGGACTCCATCTCCCAGGAGTCACTGTTAGCCAGACCCGAGACACTTGGGCCGTTCTCCCTGACTGACACGCCCCTGCCTACGCCGCTATAAACTCTGGATTTTCAAACCTGTGTGGGACATCATTGCTGCTTTCCTTCTGGGACTGGACCCCTGCTATCGTTTGTGTGCTGCTGCTAACCTGCGGGCTGTTCCCTCTGAAGCTCTACTCCTCACCGGACCCGCTTCGTGGGTCCCGCTTCGTTGTGTTCTGCGGGAGTTGGTGAGAAGTGGGTCAGGTCATCCAAGACTGTTGTGGGTTGTGCTGTGAATTTTCAGGGCTGCGAGCGACTGGTACAGGGACTCCATCTCCCAGGAGTCCCTGTTAGCCAGACCCGAGACACCTGGGCTGCTCTCCCTGACTGACACGCCCCCACCGACGCCGCTATAAACTCTGGATTTTCAAACCTGCGTGGGACATCATTGCTGCTTTCCTTCTGGGACTGGACCCCTGCTATCGTTTGTGTGCTGCTGCTAACCTGCGCGCTGTTCCCTCTGAAGCTCTACTCCTCGCCGGACCCGCTTCGTTGTGTTCTGCGGGAGTTGGTCAGAAGTGGGTCAGGTCATCCAAGACTGTTGTGGGTTGTGCTGTGAATTTTCAGGGCTGCGAGCGACTGGTACAGGGACTCCATCTCCCAGGAGTCCCTGTTAGCCAGACCCGAGACACCTGGGCCGCTCCCCCTGACTGACACGCCCCCACAGACGCCGCTATAAACTCTGGATTTTCAAACCTGCGTGGGACATCATTGCTGCTTTCCTTCTGGGACTGGACCCCTGCTATCGTTTGTGTGCTGACGCTAACCTGCGCGCTGTTCCCTCTGAAGCTCTACTCCTCGCCGGACACGCTACACGGGTCCCTCTTCGTTGTGTTCTGCGGGAGTTAGTGAGAAGTGGGTCAGGTCATCCAAGACTGTTGTGGGTTGTGCTGTGAATTTTCAGGGCTGCGAGCGACTGGTACAGGGACTCCATCTCCCAGGAGTCCCTGTTAGCCAGACCCGAGACACCTGGCCTGCTCTCCCTGACTGACACGCCCCCACCGACGCCTCTATAAACTCTGGATTTTCAAACCTGCGTGGGACATCATTGCTGCTTTCCTTCTGGGACTGGACCCCTGCTATCGTTTGTGTGCTGCTGCTAACCTGCGCGCTGTTCCCTCTGAAGCTCTACTCCTCGCCGGACCCGCTGCGCGGGTCCCGCTTCGTTGTGTTCTGCGGGAGTTGGTGAGAAGTGGGTCAGGTCATCCAAGACTGTTGTGGGTTGTGCTGTGAGTTTTCAGGGCTGCGAGCGACTGGTACAGGGACTCCATCTCCCAGGAGTCCCTGTTAGCCAGACCCGAGACACCTGGGCCGCTCTCCCCGACTGACACGCCCCCACCGACGCCGCTATAAACTCTGGATTTTCAAACCTGCGTGGGACATCATTGCTGCTTTCCTTCTGGGACTGGACCCCTGCAATCGTTTGTGTGCTGCTGCTAACCTGCTTGCTGTTCCCTCTGAAGCTCTACTCCTCGCCGGACCCGCTACGCGGGTCCCGCTTCGTTGTGTTCTGCGGGAGTCGGTGAGAAGTGGGTCAGGTCATCCAAGACTGTTGTGGGTTGTGCTGTGAATTTTCAGGGCTGCGAGCGACTGGTACAGGGACTCCATCTCCCAGGAGTCCCTGTTAGCCAGACCCGAGACACCTGGACCGCTCTCCCTGACTGACACGCCCCCACCGACGCCGCTATAAACTCTGGATTTTCAAACCTGCGTGGGACATCATTGCTGCTTTCCTTCTGGGACTGGACCCCTGCTATCGTTTGTGTGCTGCTGCTAACCTGCGCGCTGTTCCCTCTGAAGCTTTACTCCTCGCCGGTCCCGCTTCGTTGTGTTCTGCGGGAGTTGGTGAGAAGTGGGTCAGGTCATCCAAGACTGTTGTGGGTTGTGCTGTGAATTTTCAGGGCTGCGAGCGACTGGTACAGGGACTCCATCTCCCAGGAGTCCCTGTTAGCCAGACCCGAGACACCTGGGCCGCTCTCCCTGACTGACACGTCCCCACCGACGCCGCTATAAACTCTGGATTTTCAAACCTGCTTGGGACATCATTGCTGCTTTCCTTCTGGGACTGGACCCCTGCTATCGTTTGTGTGCTGCTGCTAACCTGCACGCTGTTCCCTCTGAAAATCTACTCCTCGCCGGACCCGCTTCGTTGTGTTCTGCGGGAGTTGGTGAGAAGTGGGTCAGGTCATCCAAGACTGTTGTGGGTTGTGCTGGGAATTTTCAGGGCTGCGAGCGACTGGTACAGGCACTCCATCTCACAGGAGTCCCTGTTAGCCAGACCTGAGACACCTGGGCCGCTCTCCCTGACTGACACGCCCCCACCGACGCCGCTATAAACTCTGGATTTTCAAACCTGCGTGGGACATCATTGCTGCTTTCCTTCTGGGACTGGACCCCTGCTATCGTTTGTGTGCTGCTGCTAACCTGCGCGCTGTTCCCTCTGAAGCTCTACTCTTCGCCGGACCCACTTCGCGGGTCCCGCTTCGTTGTGTTCTGCGGGAGTTGGTGAGAAGTGGGTCAGGTCATCCAAGACTGTTGTGGGTTGTGCTGTGAATTTTCAGGGCTGCGAGCGACTGGTACAGAACTCCATCTCCCAGGATTCCCTGTTAGCCAGACCCGAGACACCTGGGCCGCTCTCCCCGACTGACACGCCCCCACCGACGCCGCTATAAACTCTGGATTTTCAACCCTGCGTGGGACATCATTGCTGCTTTCCTTCTGGGACTGGACCCCTGCTATCGTTTGTGTGCTGCTGCTAACCTGCGCGCTGTTCCCTCTGAAGCTCTACTCCTCGCCGGACCCGCTTCGCGGGTCCCGCTTCGTTGTGTTCTGCGGGAGTTGGTGAGAAGTGGGTCAGGTCATCCAAGACTGTTGTGGGTTGTGCTGTGAGTTTTCAGGGCTGCGAGCGACTGGTACAGGGACTCCATCTCCCAGGAGTCCCTGTTAGCCAGACCCGAGACACCTGGGCCGCTCTCCCCGACTGACACGCCCCCACCGACGCCGCTATAAACTCTGGATTTTCAAACCTGCGTGGGACATCATTGCTGCTTTCCTTCTGGGACTGGACCCCTGCTATCGTTTGTGTGCTGCTGCTAACCTGCGCACTGTTCCCTCTGAAGCTCTACTTCTCGCCGGACCCGCTTCGCGGGTCCCGCTTCGTTGTGTTCTGCGGGAGTTGGTGAGAAGTGGGTCAGGTCATCCAAGACTGTTGTGGGTTGTGCTGTGAATTTTCAGGGCTGCGAGCGACTGGTACAGGGACTCCATCTCTCAGGAGTCCCTGTTAGCCAGACCCGAGACACCTGGGCCGCTCTCCCTGACTGACATGCCCCCACCGACGCCGCTATAAACTCTGGATTTTCCAACCTGCGTGGGACATCATTGCTGCTTTCCTTCTGGGACTGGACCCCTGCAATCGTTTGTGTGCTGCTGCTAACCTGCTCGCTGTTCCCTCTGAAGCTCTACTCCTCGCCGGACCCGCTACGCGGGTCCCGCTTCGTTGTGTTCTGCGGGAGTTGGTGAGAAGTGGGTCAGGTCATCCAAGACTGTTGTGGGTTGTGCTGTGAATTTTCAGGGCTGCGAGCGACTGGTACAGGGACTCCATCTCCCAGGAGTCCCTGTTAGCCAGACCCGAGACACCTGGACCGCTCTCCCTGACTGACACGCCCCCACCGACGCCGCTATAAACTCTGGATTTTCAAACCTGCGTGGGACATCATTGCTGCTTTCCTTCTGGGACTGGACCCCTGCTATCGTTTGTGTGCTGCTGCTAACCTGCGCGCTGTTCCCTCTGAAGCTCTACTCCTCGCCGGACCCGCTTCGCGGGTCCCGCTTCGTTGTGTTCTGTGGGAGTTGGTGAGAAGTGGGTCAGGTCATCCAAGACTGTTGTGGGTTGTGCTGTGAATTTTCAGGGCTGCGAGCGACTGGTACAGAACTCCATCTCCCAGGAGTCCCTGTTAGCCAGACCCGAGACACCTGGGACACTCTCCCTGACTGACACGCCCCCACCGACGCCGCTATAAACTCTGGATTTTTAAACCTGTGTGGGACATCATTGCTGCTTTCCTTCTGGGACTGGGCCCCTGCAATCGTTTGTGTGCTGCTGCTAACCTGCGCGCTGTTCCCTCTGAAGCTTTACTCCTCGCCGGACCCGCTTCGTTGTGTTCTGCGGCAGTTGGTGAGAAGTGGGTCAGGTCATCCAAGACTGTTTAGGTTGTGCTGTGAATTTTCAGGGCTGCGAGCGACTGGTACAGGGACTCCATCTCCCAGGAGTCCCTGTTAGCCAGACCCGAGACACCTGGACTGCTCTCCCTGACTGACACGCCCCCACCGACGCCGCTATAAACTCTGGATTTTCAAACCTGCGTGGGATATCATTGCTGCTTTCCTTCTGGGACAGGACCCCTGCTATCGTTTGTGTGCTGCTGCTAACCTGCGCGCTGTTCCCTCTGAAGCTTTACTCCTCGCCGGTCCCGCTTCGTTGTGTTCTGCGGGAGTTGGTGAGAAGTGGGTCAGGTCATCCAAGACTGTTGTGGGTTGTGCTGTGAATTTTCAGGGCTGCGAGCGACTGGTACAGGGACTCCATCTCCCAGGAGTCCCTGTTAGCCAGACCCGAGACACCTGGGCCGCTCTCCCTGACTGACACGTCCCCACCGACGCCGCTATAAACTCTGGATTTTCAAACCTGCTTGGGACATCATTGCTGCTTTCCTTCTGGGACTGGACCCCTGCTATCGTTTGTGTGCTGCTGCTAACCTGCACGCTGTTCCCTCTGAAAATCTACTCCTCGCCGGACCCGCTTCGTTGTGTTCTGCGGGAGTTGGTGAGAAGTGGGTCAGGTCATCCAAGACTGTTGTGGGTTGTGCTGGGAATTTTCAGGGCTGCGAGCGACTGGTACAGGCACTCCATCTCACAGGAGTCCCTGTTAGCCAGACCTGAGACACCTGGGCCGCTCTCCCTGACTGACACGCCCCCACCGACGCCGCTATAAACTCTGGATTTTCAAACCTGCGTGGGACATCATTGCTGCTTTCCTTCTGGGACTGGACCCCTGCTATCGTTTGTGTGCTGCTGCTAACCTGCGCGCTGTTCCCTCTGAAGCTCTACTCCTCGCCGGACCCGCTTCGCGGGTCCCGCTTCGTTGTGTTCTGCGGGAGTTGGTGAGAAGTGGGTCAGGTCATCCAAGACTGTTGTGGGTTGTGCTGTGAATTTTCAGGGCTGCGAGCGACTGGTACAGGGACTCCATCTCCCAGGAGTCCCTGTTAGCCAGACTAGAGACACCTGGACCGCTCTCCCTGACTGACACGCCCCCACCGATGCCGCTATAAACTCTGGATTTTCAAACTTGCGTGGGACATCATTGCTGCTTTCCTTCTGGGACTGGACCCCTGCTATCGTTTGTGTGCTGCTGCTAACCTGCGCGCTGTTCCCTCTGAAGCTCTACTCCTCGCCGGACCCGCTTAGCGGGTCCCGCTTCGTTGTGTTCTGCGGGAGTTGGTGAGAAGTGGGTCAGGTCATCCAAGACTGTTGTGGGTTGTGCTGTGAATTTTCAGGGCTGCGAGCGACTGGTACAGGGACTCCATCTCCCAGGAGTCCCTGTTAGCCAGACTCGAGACACCTGGGCCGCTCTCCCAGACTGACACGCCCCCACCGACGCCGCTATAAACTCTGGATTTTCAAATCTGCGTGGGACATCATTGCTGCTTTCCTTCTGGGACTGGACCCCTGCTATCGTTTGTGTGCTGCTGCTAACCTGCGCGCTGTTCCCTCTGAAGCTTTACTCCTCGCCGGACCCGCTTCGTTGTGTTCTGCGGGAGTTGGTGAGAAGTGGGTCAGGTCATCCAAGACTGTTGTGGGTTGTGCTGTGAATTTTCAGGGCTGCGAGCGACTGGTACAGAACTCCATCTCCCAGGAGTCCCTGTTAGCCAGACCCGAGACACCTGGGCCACTCTCCCTGACTGACACGCCCCCACCGACGCCGCTATAAACTCTGGATTTTCAAACCTGTGTGGGACATCATTGCTGCTTTCCTTCTGGGACTGGACCCCTGCTATCGTTTGTGTGCTGCTGCTAACCTGCGCGCTGTTCCCTCGGAAGCTCTACTCCTCGCCGGTCCCGCTTCGTTGTGTTCTGCGGGAGTTGGTGAGAAGTGGGTCAGGTCATCCAAGACTTTTGTGGGTTGTGCTGTGAATTTTCAGGGCTGTGAGCAACTGGTACAGGTACTCCATCTCCCAGGAGTCCCTGTTAGCCAGACCCGAGACACCTGAGCCGCTCTCCCTGACTGACACGCCCCCACCGACGCCGCTATAAACTCTGGATTTTCAAATCTGCGTGGGACATCATTGCTGCTTTCCTTCTGGGACTGGACCCCTGCTATCGTTTGTGTGCTGCTGCTAACCTACGCGCTGTTCCCTCTGAAGCTCTACTCCTCGCCGGACCCGCTGCGCGGGTCCTGCTTCGTTGTGTTCTGCGGGAGTTGGTGAGAAGTGGGTCAGGTCATCCAAGACTGTTGTGGGTTGTGCTGTGAATTTTCAGGGCTGCGAGCGACTGGTACAGGGACTCCATCTCCCAGGAGTCCCTGTAAGCCAGACCCGAGACACCTGGGCCGCTCTCCCTGACTGACACGCCCCCACCGACGCCGCTATAAACTCTCGATTTTCAAACCTGCGTGGGACATCATTGCTGCTTTCCTTCTGGGACTGGACCCCTGCTATCGTTTGTGTGCTGCTGCTAATCTGCGCGCGGTTCCCTCTGAAGCTCTACTCCTTGCCGGACCCGCTTTGTTGTGTTCTGCGGGAGTTGGTGAGAAGTGGGTCAGGTCATCCAAGACTGTTGTGGGTTGTGCTGTGAATTTTCAGGGCTAAGAGCGACTGGTACAGGGACTCCATCTCCCAGGAGTCCCTGTTAGCCAGACCCGAGACACCTGGGCCGCTCTCCCTGACTGACACGCCCCCACCGACGCCGCTATAAACACTGGATTTTCAAACCTGCGTGGGACATCATTGCTGCATTCCTTCTGGGACTGGACCCCTGCTATCGTTTGTGTGCTGCTGCTAACCTAAGCGCTGTTCCCTCTGAAGCTTTACTCCTCGCCGGACCCGCTTCGTTGTGTTCTGCGGGAGTTGGTGAGAAGTGGGTCAGGTCATTCAAGACTGTTGTGGGTTGTGCTGTGAATTTTCAGGGCTGCGAGCGACTGGTACAGGGACTCCTTCTCCCAGGAGTCCCTGTTAGCCAGACCTGAGACACCTGGGCCGCTCTCCCTGACTGACACGCCCCCACCAACGCCGCTATAAACTCTGGATTTTCAAACCTGCGTGGGACATCATTGCAGCTTTCCTTCTGGGACTGGACTCCTGCAATCGTTTGTGTGCTGCTGCTAACCTGCGCGCTTTTCCCTCTGAAGCTCTACTCCTCGCCGGACCCGCTGCGCGGGTCCCGCTTCGTTGTGTTCTGCGGAAGTTGGTGAGAAGTGGGTCAGGTCATCCAAGACTGTTGTGGGTTGTGCTGTGAATTTTCAGGGCTAAGAGCGACTGGTACAGGGACTCCATCTCCCAGGAGTCCCTGTTAGCCAGACCCGAGACACCTGGGCCGCTCTCCCTGACTGACACGCCCCCACCGACGCCGCTATAAACACTGGATTTTCAAACCTGCGTGGGACATCATTGCTGCATTCCTTCTGGGACTGGACCCCTGCTATCGTTTGTGTGCTGCTGCTAACCTAAGCGCTGTTCCCTCTGAAGCTTTACTCCTCGCCGGACCCGCTTCGTTGTGTTCTGCGGGAGTTGGTGAGAAGTGGGTCAGGTCATTCAAGACTGTTGTGGGTTGTGCTGTGAATTTTCAGGGCTGCGAGCGACTGGTACAGGGACTCCTTCTCCCAGGAGTCCCTGTTAGCCAGACCCGAGACACCTGGGCCGCTCTCCCTGACTGACACGCCCCCACCGACGCCGCTATAAACTCTGGATTTTCAAACCTGCGTGGGACATCATTGATGCTTTCCTTCTGGGACTGGACCCCTGCTATCGTTTGTGTGCTGCTGCTAACCTGCGCGCTGTTCCCTCTGAAGCTCTACTCCTCGCCGGACCCGCTTCGTCGTGTTCTGCGGGAGTTGGTGAGAAGTGGGTCAGGACATCCAAGACTGTTGTGGGTTGTGCTGTGAAATTTCAGGGCTGCGAGCGACTGGTACAGGGAGTCCTTCTCCCAGGAGTCCCTGTTAGCCAGACCCGAGACACCTGGGCCGCTCTCCCTGACTGACACGCCCCCACCGACGCCGCTATAAACTCTTGATTTTCAAACCTGCGTGGGACATCATTGCTGCTTTCCTTCTGGGACTGGACCCCTGCTATCGTTTGTGTGCTGCTGCTAACCTGCGCGCTGTTCCCTCTGAAGCTCTACTCCTCGCCGGACCCGCTTCGTTGTGTTCTGCGGGAGTTGGTGAGAAGTGGGTCAGGTAATCCAAGACTGTTGTGGGTTGTGCTGTGAATTTTCAGGGCTGCGAGCGACTGGTACAGGGACTCCATCTCCCAGGAGTCCCTGTTAGCCAGACCCGAGACACCTGGGCCGCTCTCTCTGACTGACACGCCCCCACAGATGCCGCTATTAACTCTGGATTTTCAAACCTGCGTGGGACATCATTGCTGCTTTCCTTCTGGGACTGGATCCCTGCTATCGTTTGTGTGCTGCTGCTAACCTGCGCGCTGTTCCCTCTGAAGCTCTACTCCTCGCCGGACCCGCTACGCGGGTCCCGCTTCATTGTGTTCTGCGGGAGTTGGTGAGAAGTGGGTCAGGTCATCCAAGACTGTTGTGGGTTGTGCTGTGAATTTTCAGGGCTGCGAGCGACTGGTACAGGGACTCCATCTCCCAGGAGTCCCTGTTAGCCAGACCCGAGACACCTGGGCCGCTCTCCCTGACTGACACGCCCCCACCGACGCCGCTATAAACTCTGGATTTTCAAACCTGCGTGGGACATCATTGCTGCTTTCCTTCTGGGACTGGACCCCTGCTATCGTTTGTGTGCTGCTGCTAACCTGCGCGCTGTTCCCTCTGAAGCTCTACTCCTCGCCGGACCTGCTTAGCGGGTCCCGCTTCGTTGTGTTCTGCGGGAGTTGGTGAGAAGTGGGTCAGGTCATCCAAGACTGTTGTGGGTTGTGCTGTGAATTTTCAGGGCTGCGAGCGACTGGTACAGGGACTCCATCTCCCAGGAGTCCCTGTTAGCCAGACCCGAGACACCTGGGCCGCTCTCCCTGACTGATACGCCCCCACCGACGCCGCTATAAACTCTGGATTTTCAAACCTGCGTGGGACATCATTGCTGCTTTCCTTCTGGGACTGGACCCCTGCTATCGTTTGTGTGCTGCTGCTAACCTGCGCGCTGTTCCCTCTGAAGCTCTACTCCTCGCCGGACCCGCTTAGCGGGTCCCGCTTCGTTGTGTTCTGCGGGAGTTGGTGAGAAGTGGGTCAGGTCATCCAAGACTGTTGTGGGTTGTGCTCTGAATTTTCAGGGCTGCGAGCGACTGGTACAGGGACTCCATCTCCCAGGAGTCCCTGTAAGCCAGACCCGAGACACCTGGGCCGCTCTCCCTGACTGACACGCCCCCACCGACGCCGCTATAAACTCTCGATTTTCAAACCTGCGTGGGACATCATTGCTGCTTTCCTTCTGGGACTGGACCCCTGCTATCGTTTGTGTGCTGCTGCTAATCTGCGCGCGGTTCCCTCTGAAGCTCTACTCCTTGCCGGACCCGCTTTGTTGTGTTCTGCGGGAGTTGGTGAGAAGTGGGTCAGGTCATCCAAGACTGTTGTGGGTTGTGCTGTGAATTTTCAGGGCTAAGAGCGACTGGTACAGGGACTCCATCTCCCAGGAGTCCCTGTTAGCCAGACCCGAGACACCTGGGCCGCTCTCCCTGACTGACACGCCCCCACCGACGCCGCTATAAACACTGGATTTTCAAACCTGCGTGGGACATCATTGCTGCATTCCTTCTGGGACTGGACCCCTGCTATCGTTTGTGTGCTGCTGCTAACCTAAGCGCTGTTCCCTCTGAAGCTTTACTCCTCGCCGGACCCGCTTCGTTGTGTTCTGCGGGAGTTGGTGAGAAGTGGGTCAGGTCATTCAAGACTGTTGTGGGTTGTGCTGTGAATTTTCAGGGCTGCGAGCGACTGGTACAGGGACTCCTTCTCCCAGGAGTCCCTGTTAGCCAGACCTGAGACACCTGGGCCGCTCTCCCTGACTGACACGCCCCCACCAACGCCGCTATAAACTCTGGATTTTCAAACCTGCGTGGGACATCATTGCTGCTTTCCTTCTGGGACTGGACTCCTGCAATCGTTTGTGTGCTGCTGCTAACCTGCGCACTTTTCCCTCTGAAGCTCTACTCCTCGCCGGACCCGCTGCGCGGGTCCCGCTTCGTTGTGTTCTGCGGAAGTTGGTGAGAAGTGGGTCAGGTCATCCAAGACTGTTGTGGGTTGTGCTGTGAATTTTCAGGGCTAAGAGCGACTGGTACAGGGACTCCATCTCCCAGGAGTCCCTGTTAGCCAGACCCGAGACACCTGGGCCGCTCTCCCTGACTGACACGCCCCCACCGACGCCGCTATAAACACTGGATTTTCAAACCTGCGTGGGACATCATTGCTGCATTCCTTCTGGGACTGGACCCCTGCTATCGTTTGTGTGCTGCTGCTAACCTAAGCGCTGTTCCCTCTGAAGCTTTACTCCTCGCCGGACCCGCTTCGTTGTGTTCTGCGGGAGTTGGTGAGAAGTGGGTCAGGTCATTCAAGACTGTTGTGGGTTGTGCTGTGAATTTTCAGGGCTGCGAGCGACTGGTACAGGGACTCCTTCTCCCAGGAGTCCCTGTTAGCCAGACCCGAGACACCTGGGCCGCTCTCCCTGACTGACACGCCCCCACCGACGCCGCTATAAACTCTGGATTTTCAAACCTGCGTGGGACATCATTGATGCTTTCCTTCTGGGACTGGACCCCTGCTATCGTTTGTGTGCTGCTGCTAACCTGCGCGCTGTTCCCTCTGAAGCTCTACTCCTCGCCGGACCCGCTTCGTCGTGTTCTGCGGGAGTTGGTGAGAAGTGGGTCAGGACATCCAAGACTGTTGTGGGTTGTGCTGTGAATTTTCAGGGCTGCGAGCGACTGGTACAGGGAGTCCTTCTCCCAGGAGTCCCTGTTAGCCAGACCCGAGACACCTGGGCCGCTCTCCCTGACTGACACGCCCCCACCGACGCCGCTATAAACTCTTGCTTTTCAAACCTGCGTGGGACATCATTGCTGCTTTCCTTCTGGGACTGGACCCCTGCTATCGTTTGTGTGCTGCTGCTAACCTGCGCGCTGTTCCCTCTGAAGCTCTACTCCTCGCCGGACCCGCTTCGTTGTGTTCTGCGGGAGTTGGTGATAAGTGGGTCAGGTAATCCAAGACTGTTGTGGGTTGTGCTGTGAATTTTCAGGGCTGCGAGCGACTGGTACAGGGACTCCATCTCCCAGGAGTCCCTGTTAGCCAGACCCGAGACACCTGGGCCGCTCTCCCTGACTGACACGCCCCCACAGATGCCGCTATTAACTCTGGATTTTCAAACCTGCGTGGGACATCATTGCTGCTTTCCTTCTGGGACTGGATCCCTGCTATCGTTTGTGTGCTGCTGCTAACCTGCGCGCTGTTCCCTCTGAAGCTCTACTCCTCGCCGGACCCGCTACGCGGGTCCCGCTTCATTGTGTTCTGCGGGAGTTGGTGAGAAGTGGGTCAGGTCATCCAAGACTGTTGTGGGTTGTGCTGTGAATTTTCAGGGCTGCGAGCGACTGGTACAGGGACTCCATCTCCCAGGAGTCCCTGTTAGCCAGACCCGAGACACCTGGGCCGCTCTCCCTGACTGACACGCCCCCACCGACGCCGCTATAAACTCTGGATTTTCAAACCTGCGTGGGACATCATTGCTGCTTTCCTTCTGGGACTGGACCCCTGCTATCGTTTGTGTGCTGCTGCTAACCTGCGCGCTGTTCCCTCTGAAGCTCTACTCCTCGCCGGACCTGCTTAGCGGGTCCCGCTTCGTTGTGTTCTGCGGGAGTTGGTGAGAAGTGGGTCAGGTCATCCAAGACTGTTGTGGGTTGTGCTGTGAATTTTCAGGGCTGCGAGCGACTGGTACAGGGACTCCATCTCCCAGGAGTCCCTGTTAGCCAGACCCGAGACACCTGGGCCGCTCTCCCTGACTGATACGCCCCCACCGACGCCGCTATAAACTCTGGATTTTCAAACCTGCGTGGGACATCATTGCTGCTTTCCTTCTGGGACTGGACCCCTGCTATCGTTTGTGTGCTGCTGCTAACCTGCGCGCTGTTCCCTCTGAAGCTCTACTCCTCGCCGGACCCGCTTAGCGGGTCCCGCTTCGTTGTGTTCTGCGGGAGTTGGTGAGAAGTGGGTCAGGTCATCCAAGACTGTTGTGGGTTGTGCTCTGAATTTTCAGGGCTGCGAGCGACTGGTACAGGGACTCCATCTCCCAGGAGTCCCTGTTAGCCAGACCCGAGACACCTGGGCCGCTCTCCCTGACTGACACGCCCCCACCGACGCCGCTATAAACTCTGGATTTTCAAATATGCGTGGGACATCATTGCTGCTTTCCTTCTGGGACTGGACCCCTGCTATCGTTTGTGTGCTGCTGCTAACCTGCGCGCTGTTCCCTCTGAAGCTTTACTCCTCGCCGGACCCGCTTCGTTGTGTTCTGCGGGAGTTGGTGAGAAGTGGGTCAGGTCATCCAAGACTGTTGTGGGTTGTGCTGTGAATTTTCAGGGCTGCGAGCGACTGGTACAGGGACTCCATCTCCCAGGAGTCCCTGTTAGCCAGACCCGAGACACCTGGGCCGCTCTCCCTGACTGACACGCCCCCACAGACGCCGCTATAAACTCTGGATTTTCAAACCTGCGTGGGACATCATTGCTGCTTTCCTTCTGGGACTGGACCCCTGCTATCGTTTGTGTGCTGCTGCTAACCTGCGCGCTGTTCCCTCTGAAGCTCTACTCCTCGCCGGACCCGCTTCGCGGGTCCCGCCTCGTTGTGTTCTGCGGGAGTTGGTGAGAAGTGGGTCAGGTCATCCAAGACTGTTGTGGGTTGTGCTGTGAATTTTCAGGGCTGCGAGCGACTGGTACAGGGACTCCATCTCCAAGGAGTCCCTGTTAGCCAGACCCGAGACACCTGGCCTGCTCTCCCTGACTGACACGCCCCCACCGACGCCTCTATAAACTCTGGATTTTCAAACCTGCGTGGGACATCATTGCTGCTTTCCTTCTGGGACTGGACCCCTGCTATCGTTTGTGTGCTGCTGCTAACCTGCGCGCTGTTCCCTCTGAAGCTTTACTCCTCGCCGGACCCGCTTCGTTGTGTTCTGCGGGAGTTGGTGAGAAGTGGGTCAGGTCATCCAAGACTGTTGTGGGTTGTGCTGTGAATTTTCAGGGCTGCGAGCGACTGGTACAGGGACTCCATCTCCCAGGAGTCCCTATTAGCCAGACCCGAGACAGCTGGGCCGCTCTCCCTGACTAACACGCCCCCACAGACGCCTCTATAAACTCTGGATTTTCAAACCTGCGTGGGACATCATTGCTGCTTTCCTTCTGGGACTGGACCCCTGCTATCGTTTGTGTGCTGCTGCTAACCTGCGCGCTGTTCCCTCTGAAGCTCTACTCCTCGCCGGACCCTCTTCACGGGTCCCGCTTCGTTGTGTTTTGCGGGAGTTGGTGAGAAGTGGGTCAGGTCATCCAAGACTGTTGTGGGTTGTGCTGTGAATTTTCAGGGCTGCGAGCGACTGGTACAGGGACTCCATCTCCCAGGAGTCCCTGTAAGCCAGACCCGAGACACCTGGACCGCTCTCCCTGACTGACACGCCCCCACCGACGCCGCTATAAACTCTGGATTTTCAAACCTGCGTGGGACATCATTGCTGCTTTCCTTCTGGGACTGGACCCCTGCTATTGTTTGTGTGCTGCTGCTAACCTGCGCGCTGTTCCCTCTGAAGACCTACTCCTCGCCGGACCCGCTTCGCGGGTCCCGCTTCGTTGTGTTCTGCGGGACTTGGTGAGAAGTGGGTCAGGGCATCCAAGACTGTTGTGGGTTCTGCTGTGAATTTTCAGGGCTGCGAGCGACTGGTACAGGGACTCCATCTCCCAGGAGTCCCTGTTAGCCAGACCCGAGACACCTGGGCCGCTCTCCCTGACTGACACGCCCCCACCGACGCCGCTATAAACTCTGGATTTTAAAATCTGCGTGGGACATCATTGCTGCTTTCCTTCTGGGACTGGACCCCTGCTATCGTTTGTGTGCTGCTGCTAACCTGCGCGCTGTTCCCTCTGAAGCTCTACACCTCGCCGGACCCGCTGCGCGGGTCCCGCTTCGTTGTGTTCTGCGGGAGTTGGTGAGAAGTGGGTCAGGTCATCCAAGACTGTTGTGGGTTGTGCTGTGAATTTTCAGGGCTGCGAGCGACTGGTACAGGGACTCCATCTCCCAGGAGTCACTGTTAGCCAGACCCGAGACACTTGGGCCGCTCTCCCTGACTGACACGCCCCCACCGACGCCCTATAAACTCTGGATTTTCAAATCTGCATGGGACATCATTGCTGCTTTCCTTCTGGGACTGGACCCCTGCTATCGTTTGTGTGCTGCTGCTAACCTGCGCGCTGTTCCCTCTGAAGCTCTACTCCTCGCCGGACCCGCTTCACGGGTCCCGCTTCGTTGTGTTCTGCGGGAGTTGGTGAGAAGTGGGTCAGGTCATCCAAGACTGTTGTGGGTTGTGCTGAGAATTTTCAGGGCTGCGAGCGACTGGTACAGGGACTCCATCTCCCAGGAGTCCCTGTTAGCCAGACCCGAGACACCTGGGCCGCTCTCCCTGACTGACACGCCCCCACAGAGCGCCGCTATAAACTCTGGATTTTCAAACCTGCGTGGGACATCATTGCTGCTTTCCTTCTGGGACTGGACCCCTGCTATCGTTTGTGTGCTGCTGCTAACCTGCGCGCTGTTCCCTCTGAAGCTTTACTCCTCGCCGGACCCGCTTCGTTGTGTTCTCCGGGAGTTGGTGAGAAGTGGGTCAGGTCATCCAAGACTGTTGTGGGTTGTGCTGTGAATTTTCAGGGCTGCGAGCGACTGGTACAGGGACTCCATCTCCCAGGAGTCCCTGTTAGCCAGACCCGAGACACCTGGGCCGCTCTCCCTGACTGACACGCCCCCACAGACGCCGCTATAAACTCTGGATTTTCAAACCTGCGTGGGACATCATTGCTGCTTTCCTTCTGGGACTGGACCCCTGCTATCGTTTGTGTGCTGCTGCTAACCTGCGCGCTGTTCCCTCTGAAGCGCTACTCCTCGCCGGACCCGCTTCGCGGGTCCCGCTTCGTTGTGTTCTGCGGGAGTTGGTGAGAAGTGGGTCAGGTCATCCAAGACTGTTGTGGGTTGTGCTGTGAATTTTCAGGGCTGCGAGCGACTGGTACAGGGACTCCATCTCCCAGGAGTCCCTGTTAGCCAGACCCGAGACACCTGGCCTGCTCTCCCTGACTGACACGCCCCCACCGACGCCTCTATAAACTCTGGATTTTCAAACCTGCGTGGGACATCATTGCTGCTTTCCTTCTGGGACTGGACCCCTGCTATCGTTTGTGTGCTGCTGCTAACCTGCGCGCTGTTCCCTCTGAAGCTCTACTCCTCGCCGGACCCGCTGCGCGGGTCCCGCTTCGTTGTGTTTTGCGGGAGTTGGTGAGAAGTGGGTCAGGTCATCCAAGGCTGTTGTGGGTTGTGCTGTGAATTTTCAGGGCTGCGAGCGACTGGTACAGGGACTCCATCTCCCAGGAGTCCCTGTAAGCCAGACCCGAGACACCTGGACCGCTCTCCCTGACTGACACGCCCCCACCGACGCCGCTATAAACTCTGGATTTTCAAACCTGCGTGGGACATCATTGCTGCTTTCCTTCTGGGACTGGACCCCTGCTATTGTTTGTGTGCTGCTGCTAACCTGCGCGCTGTTCCCTCTGAAGATCTACTCCTCGCCGGACCCGCTTCGCGGGTCCCGCTTCGTTGTGTTCTGCGGGACTTGGTGAGAAGTGGGTCAGGGCATCCAAGACTGTTGTGGGTTGTGCTGGGAATTTTCAGGGCTGCGAGCAACTGGTACAGGGACTCCATCTCCCAGTAGTCCCTGTTAGCCAGACCCGAGACACCTGGGCCGCTCTCCCTGACTGACACGCCCCCACCGACGCCGCTATAAACTCTGGATTTTCAAACCTGCGTGGGACATCATTGCTGCTTTCCTTCTGGGACTGGACCCCTGCTATCGTTTGTGTGCTGCTGCTAACCTGCTCGCTGTTCCCTCTGAAGCTCTACTCCTCGCCGGACCCGCTTCGTTGTGTTCTGCGGGAGTTGGTGAGAAGTGGGTCAGGTCATCCAAGACTGTTTTGGGTTGTGCTGTGAATTTTCAGGGCTGCGAGCGACTGGTACAGGGACTCCATCTCCCAGGAGTCACTGTTAGCCAGACCCGAGACACTTGGGCCGCTCTCCCTGACTGACACGCCCCCACCTACGCCGCTATAAACTCTGGATTTTCAAACCTGTGTGGGACATCATTGCTGCTTTCCTTCTGGGACTGGACCCCTGCTATCGTTTGTGTGCTGCTGCTAACCTGCGGGCTGTTCCCTCTGAAGCTCTACTCCTCACCGGACCCGCTTCTTGGGTCCCGCTTCGTTGTGTTCTGCGGGAGTTGGTGAGAAGTGGGTCAGGTCATCCAAGACTGTTGTGGGTTGTGCTGTGAATTTTCAGGGCTGCGAGCGACTGGTACAGGGACTCCATCTCCCAGGAGTCCCTGTTAGCCAGACCCGAGACACCTGGGCTGCTCTCCCTGACTGACACGCCCCCACCGACGCCGCTATAAACTCTGGATTTTCAAATCTGCGTGGGACATCATTGCTGCTTTCCTTCTGGGACTGGACCCCTGCTATCGTTTGTGTGCTGCTGCTAACCTGCGCGCTGTTCCCTCTGAAGCTCTACTCCTCGCCGGACCCGCTTCGTTGTGTTCTGCGGGAGTTGGTGAGAAGTAGGTCAGGTCATCTAAGACTGTTGTGGGTTGTGCTGTGAATTTTCAGGGCTGCGAGCGACTGGTACAGGGACTCCATCTCCCAGGAGTCCCTGTTAGCCAGACCCGAGACACCTGGGCCGCTCTCCCTGACTGACACGCCCCCACCGACGCCGCTATAAACTCTGGATTTTCAAACCTGCGTGGGACATCATTGCTGCTTTCCTTCTGGGACTGGACCCCTGCTATCGTTTGTGTGCTGCTGCTAACCTGCGCGCTGTTCCCTCTGAAGCTCTACTCCTCGCCGGACCCGCTTCGTTGTGTTCTGCGGGAGTTGGTCAGAAGTGGGTCAGGTCATCCAAGACTGTTGTGGGTTGTGCTGTGAATTTTCAGGGCTGCGAGCGACTGGTACAGGGACTCCATCTCCCAGGAGTCCCTGTTAGCCAGACCCGAGACACCTGGGCCGCTCCCCCTGACTGACACGCCCCCACAGACGCCGCTATAAACTCTGGATTTTCAAACCTGCGTGGGACATCATTGCTGCTTTCCTTCTGGGACTGGACCCCTGCTATCGTTTGTGTGCTGCCGCTAACCTGCGCGCTGTTCCCTCTGAAGCTCTACTCCTCGCCGGACACGCTACACGGGTCCCGCTTCGTTGTGTTCTGCGGGAGTTAGTGAGAAGTGGGTCAGGTCATCCAAGACTGTTGTGGGTTGTGCTGTGAATTTTCAGGGCTGCGAGCGACTGGTACAGGGACTCCATCTCCCAGGAGTCCCTGTTAGCCAGACCCGAGACACCTGGCCTGCTCTCCCTGACTGACACGCCCCCACCGACGCCTCTATAAACTCTGGATTTTCAAACCTGCGTGGGACATCATTGCTGCTTTCCTTCTGGGACTGGACCCCTGCTATCGTTTGTGTGCTGCTGCTAACCTGCGCGCTGTTCCCTCTGAAGCTTTACTCCTCGCCGGACCCGCTTCGTTGTGTTCTGCGGGAGTTGGTGAGAAGTGGGTCAGGTCATCCAAGACTGTTGTGGGTTGTGCTGTGAATTTTCAGGGCTGCGAGCGACTGGTACAGGGACTCCATCTCCCAGGAGTCCCTATTAGCCAGACCCGAGACAGCTGGGCCGCTCTCCCTGACTGACACGCCCCCACAGACGCCTCTATAAACTCTGGATTTTCAAACCTGCGTGGGACATCATTGCTGCTTTCCTTCTGGGACTGGACCCCTGCTATCGTTTGTGTGCTGCTGCTAACCTGCGCGCTGTTCCCTCTGAAGCTCTACTCCTCGCCGGACCCTCTTCGCGGGTCCCGCTTCGTTGTGTTTTGCGGGAGTTGGTGAGAAGTGGGTCAGGTCATCCAAGACTGTTGTGGGTTGTGCTGTGAATTTTCAGGGCTGCGAGCGACTGGTACAGGTACTCCATCTCCCAGGAGTCCCTGTAAGCCAGACCCGAGACACCTGGACCGCTCTCCCTGACTGACACGCCCCCACCGACGCCGCTATAAACTCTGGATTTTCAAACCTGCGTGGGACATCATTGCTGCTTTCCTTCTGGGACTGGACCCCTGCTATTGTTTGTGTGCTGCTGCTAACCTGCGCGCTGTTCCCTCTGAAGATCTACTCCTCGCCGGACCCGCTTCGCGGGTCCCGCTTCGTTGTGTTCTGCGGGATTGGTGAGAAGTGGGTCAGGGCATCCAAGACTGTTGTGGGTTGCGCTGGGAATTTTCAGGGCTGCGAGCGACTGGTACAGGGACTCCATCTCCCAGGAGTCCCTGTTAGCCAGACCCGAGACACCTGGGCCGCTCTCCCTGACTGACACGCCCCCACCGACGCCGCTATAAACTCTGGATTTTCAAACCTGCGTGGGACATCATTGCTGCTTTTCTTCTGGGACTGGACCCCTGCTATCGTTTGTGTGCTGCTGCTAACCTGCGCGCTGTTCCCTCTGAAGCTCTACTCCTCGCCGGACCCGCTTCGCGGGTCCCGCTTCGTTGTGTTCTGCGGGAGTTGGTGAGAAGTGAGTCAGGTCATCCAAGACTGTTGTGGGTTGTGCTGTGAATTTTCAGGGCTGCGAGCGACTGGTACAGGGACTCCATCTCCCAGGAGTCCCTGTTAGCCAGACCCGAGACACCTGGCCTGCTCTCCCTGACTGACACGCCCCCACCGACGCCTCTATAAACTCTGGATTTTCAAACCTGCGTGGGACATCATTGCTGCTTTCCTTCTGGGACTGGACCCCTGCTATCGTTTGTGTGCTGCTGCTAACCTGCGCGCTGTTCCCTCTGAAGCTCTACTCCTCGCCGGACCCGCTGCGCGGGTCCCGCTTCGTTGTGTTTTGCGGGAGTTGGTGAGAAGTGGGTCAGGTCATCCAAGGCTGTTGTGGGTTGTGCTGTGAATTTTCAGGGCTGCGAGCGACTGGTACAGGGACTCCATCTCCCAGGAGTCCCTGTAAGCCAGACCCGAGACACCTGGACCGCTCTCCCTGACTGACACGCCCCCACCGACGCCGCTATAAACTCTGGATTTTCAAACCTGCGTGGGACATCATTGCTGCTTTCCTTCTGGGACTGGACCCCTGCTATTGTTTGTGTGCTGCTGCTAACCTGCGCGCTGTTCCCTCTGAAGATCTACTCCTCGCCGGACCCGCTTCGCGGGTCCCGCTTCGTTGTGTTCTGCGGGACTTGGTGAGAAGTGGGTCAGGGCATCCAAGACTGTTGTGGGTTGTGCTGGGAATTTTCAGGGCTGCGAGCAACTGGTACAGGGACTCCATCTCCCAGGAGTCCCTGTTAGCCAGACCCGAGACACCTGGGCCGCTCTCCCTGACTGACACGCCCCCACCGACGCCGCTATAAACTCTGGATTTTCAAACCTGCGTGGGACATCATTGCTGCTTTCCTTCTGGGACTGGACCCCTGCTATCGTTTGTGTGCTGCTGCTAACCTGCTCGCTGTTCCCTCTGAAGCTCTACTCCTCGCCGGACCCGCTTCGTTGTGTTCTGCGGGAGTTGGTGAGAAGTGGGTCAGGTCATCCAAGACTGTTTTGGGTTGTGCTGTGAATTTTCAGGGCTGCGAGCGACTGGTACAGGGACTCCATCTCCCAGGAGTCACTGTTAGCCAGACCCGAGACACTTGGGCCGCTCTCCCTGACTGACACGCCCCCACCTACGCCGCTATAAACTCTGGATTTTCAAACCTGTGTGGGACATCATTGCTGCTTTCCTTCTGGGACTGGACCCCTGCTATCGTTTGTGTGCTGCTGCTAACCTGCGGGCTGTTCCCTCTGAAGCTCTACTCCTCACCGGACCCGCTTCTTGGGTCCCGCTTCGTTGTGTTCTGCGGGAGTTGGTGAGAAGTGGGTCAGGTCATCCAAGACTGTTGTGGGTTGTGCTGTGAATTTTCAGGGCTGCGAGCGACTGGTACAGGGACTCCATCTCCCAGGAGTCCCTGTTAGCCAGACCCGAGACACCTGGGCTGCTCTCCCTGACTGACACGCCCCCACCGACGCCGCTATAAACTCTGGATTTTCCAATCTGCGTGGGACATCATTGCTGCTTTCCTTCTGGGACTGGACCCCTGCTATCGTTTGTGTGCTGCTGCTAACCTGCGCGCTGTTCCCTCTGAAGCTCTACTCCTCGCCGGACCCGCTTCGTTGTGTTCTGCGGGAGTTGGTGAGAAGTAGGTCAGGTCATCTAAGACTGTTGTGGGTTGTGCTGTGAATTTTCAGGGCTGCGAGCGACTGGTACAGGGACTCCATCTCCCAGGAGTCCCTGTTAGCCAGACCCGAGACACCTGGGCCGCTCTCCCTGACTGACACGCCCCCACCGACGCCGCTATAAACTCTGGATTTTCAAACCTGCGTGGGACATCATTGCTGCTTTCCTTCTGGGACTGGACCCCTGCTATCGTTTGTGTGCTGCTGCTAACCTGCGCGCTGTTCCCTCTGAAGCTCTACTCCTCGCCGGACCCGCTTCGTTGTGTTCTGCGGGAGTTGGTCAGAAGTGGGTCAGGTCATCCAAGACTGTTGTGGGTTGTGCTGTGAATTTTCAGGGCTGCGAGCGACTGGTACAGGGACTCCATCTCCCAGGAGTCCCTGTTAGCCAGACCCGAGACACCTGGGCCGCTCCCCCTGACTGACACGCCCCCACAGACGCCGCTATAAACTCTGGATTTTCAAACCTGCGTGGGACATCATTGCTGCTTTCCTTCTGGGACTGGACCCCTGCTATCGTTTGTGTGCTGCCGCTAACCTGCGCGCTGTTCCCTCTGAAGCTCTACTCCTCGCCGGACACGCTACACGGGTCCCGCTTCGTTGTGTTCTGCGGGAGTTAGTGAGAAGTGGGTCAGGTCATCCAAGACTGTTGTGGGTTGTGCTGTGAATTTTCAGGGCTGCGAGCGACTGGTACAGGGACTCCATCTCCCAGGAGTCCCTGTTAGCCAGACCCGAGACACCTGGCCTGCTCTCCCTGACTGACACGCCCCCACCGACGCCTCTATAAACTCTGGATTTTCAAACCTGCGTGGGACATCATTGCTGCTTTCCTTCTGGGACTGGACCCCTGCTATCGTTTGTGTGCTGCTGCTAACCTGCACGCTGTTCCCTCTGAAGCTTTACTCCTCGCCGGACCCGCTTCGTTGTGTTCTGCGGGAGTTGGTGAGAAGTGGGTCAGGTCATCCAAGACTGTTGTGGGTTGTGCTGTGAATTTTCAGGGCTGCGAGCGACTGGTACAGGTACTCCATCTCCCAGGAGTCCCTGTAAGCCAGACCCGAGACACCTGGACCGCTCTCCCTGACTGACACGCCCCCACCGACGCCGCTATAAACTCTGGATTTTCAAACCTGCGTGGGACATCATTGCTGCTTTCCTTCTGGGACTGGACCCCTGCTATTGTTTGTGTGCTGCTGCTAACCTGCGCGCTGTTCCCTCTGAAGATCTACTCCTCGCCGGACCCGCTTCGCGGGTCCCGCTTCGTTGTGTTCTGCGGGATTGGTGAGAAGTGGGTCAGGGCATCCAAGACTGTTGTGGGTTGCGCTGGGAATTTTCAGGGCTGCGAGCGACTGGTACAGGGACTCCATCTCCCAGGAGTCCCTGTTAGCCAGACCCGAGACACCTGGGCCGCTCTCCCTGACTGACACGCCCCCACCGACGCCGCTATAAACTCTGGATTTTCAAACCTGCGTGGGACATCATTGCTGCTTTTCTTCTGGGACTGGACCCCTGCTATCGTTTGTGTGCTGCTGCTAACCTGCGCGCTGTTCCCTCTGAAGCTCTACTCCTCGCCGGACCCGCTTCGCGGGTCCCGCTTCGTTGTGTTCTGCGGGAGTTGGTGAGAAGTGAGTCAGGTCATCCAAGACTGTTGTGGGTTGTGCTGTGAATTTTCAGGGCTGCGAGCGACTGGTACAGGGACTCCATCTCCCAGGAGTCCCTGTTAGCCAGACCCGAGACACCTGGCCTGCTCTCCCTGACTGACACGCCCCCACCGACGCCTCTATAAACTCTGGATTTTCAAACCTGCGTGGGACATCATTGCTGCTTTCCTTCTGGGACTGGACCCCTGCTATCGTTTGTGTGCTGCTGCTAACCTGCGCGCTGTTCCCTCTGAAGCTCTACTCCTCGCCGGACCCGCTGCGCGGGTCCCGCTTCGTTGTGTTTTGCGGGAGTTGGTGAGAAGTGGGTCAGGTCATCCAAGGCTGTTGTGGGTTGTGCTGTGAATTTTCAGGGCTGCGAGCGACTGGTACAGGGACTCCATCTCCCAGGAGTCCCTGTAAGCCAGACCCGAGACACCTGGACCGCTCTCCCTGACTGACACGCCCCCACCGACGCCGCTATAAACTCTGGATTTTCAAACCTGCGTGGGACATCATTGCTGCTTTCCTTCTGGGACTGGACCCCTGCTATTGTTTGTGTGCTGCTGCTAACCTGCGCGCTGTTCCCTCTGAAGATCTACTCCTCGCCGGACCCGCTTCGCGGGTCCCGCTTCGTTGTGTTCTGCGGGACTTGGTGAGAAGTGGGTCAGGGCATCCAAGACTGTTGTGGGTTGTGCTGGGAATTTTCAGGGCTGCGAGCAACTGGTACAGGGACTCCATCTCCCAGGAGTCCCTGTTAGCCAGACCCGAGACACCTGGGCCGCTCTCCCTGACTGACACGCCCCCACCGACGCCGCTATAAACTCTGGATTTTCAAACCTGCGTGGGACATCATTGCTGCTTTCCTTCTGGGACTGGACCCCTGCTATCGTTTGTGTGCTGCTGCTAACCTGCTCGCTGTTCCCTCTGAAGCTCTACTCCTCGCCGGACCCGCTTCGTTGTGTTCTGCGGGAGTTGGTGAGAAGTGGGTCAGGTCATCCAAGACTGTTTTGGGTTGTGCTGTGAATTTTCAGGGCTGCGAGCGACTGGTACAGGGACTCCATCTCCCAGGAGTCACTGTTAGCCAGACCCGAGACACTTGGGCCGCTCTCCCTGACTGACACGCCCCCACCTACGCCGCTATAAACTCTGGATTTTCAAACCTGTGTGGGACATCATTGCTGCTTTCCTTCTGGGACTGGACCCCTGCTATCGTTTGTGTGCTGCTGCTAACCTGCGGGCTGTTCCCTCTGAAGCTCTACTCCTCACCGGACCCGCTTCTTGGGTCCCGCTTCGTTGTGTTCTGCGGGAGTTGGTGAGAAGTGGGTCAGGTCATCCAAGACTGTTGTGGGTTGTGCTGTGAATTTTCAGGGCTGCGAGCGACTGGTACAGGGACTCCATCTCCCAGGAGTCCCTGTTAGCCAGACCCGAGACACCTGGGCTGCTCTCCCTGACTGACACGCCCCCACCGACGCCGCTATAAACTCTGGATTTTCCAATCTGCGTGGGACATCATTGCTGCTTTCCTTCTGGGACTGGACCCCTGCTATCGTTTGTGTGCTGCTGCTAACCTGCGCGCTGTTCCCTCTGAAGCTCTACTCCTCGCCGGACCCGCTTCGTTGTGTTCTGCGGGAGTTGGTGAGAAGTAGGTCAGGTCATCTAAGACTGTTGTGGGTTGTGCTGTGAATTTTCAGGGCTGCGAGCGACTGGTACAGGGACTCCATCTCCCAGGAGTCCCTGTTAGCCAGACCCGAGACACCTGGGCCGCTCTCCCTGACTGACACGCCCCCACCGACGCCGCTATAAACTCTGGATTTTCAAACCTGCGTGGGACATCATTGCTGCTTTCCTTCTGGGACTGGACCCCTGCTATCGTTTGTGTGCTGCTGCTAACCTGCGCGCTGTTCCCTCTGAAGCTCTACTCCTCGCCGGACCCGCTTCGTTGTGTTCTGCGGGAGTTGGTCAGAAGTGGGTCAGGTCATCCAAGACTGTTGTGGGTTGTGCTGTGAATTTTCAGGGCTGCGAGCGACTGGTACAGGGACTCCATCTCCCAGGAGTCCCTGTTAGCCAGACCCGAGACACCTGGGCCGCTCCCCCTGACTGACACGCCCCCACAGACGCCGCTATAAACTCTGGATTTTCAAACCTGCGTGGGACATCATTGCTGCTTTCCTTCTGGGACTGGACCCCTGCTATCGTTTGTGTGCTGCCGCTAACCTGCGCGCTGTTCCCTCTGAAGCTCTACTCCTCGCCGGACACGCTACACGGGTCCCGCTTCGTTGTGTTCTGCGGGAGTTAGTGAGAAGTGGGTCAGGTCATCCAAGACTGTTGTGGGTTGTGCTGTGAATTTTCAGGGCTGCGAGCGACTGGTACAGGGACTCCATCTCCCAGGAGTCCCTGTTAGCCAGACCCGAGACACCTGGCCTGCTCTCCCTGACTGACACGCCCCCACCGACGCCTCTATAAACTCTGGATTTTCAAACCTGCGTGGGACATCATTGCTGCTTTCCTTCTGGGACTGGACCCCTGCTATCGTTTGTGTGCTGCTGCTAACCTGCACGCTGTTCCCTCTGAAGCTTTACTCCTCGCCGGACCCGCTTCGTTGTGTTCTGCGGGAGTTGGTGAGAAGTGGGTCAGGTCATCCAAGACTGTTGTGGGTTGTGCTGTGAATTTTCAGGGCTGCGAGCGACTGGTACAGGGACTCCATCTCCCAGGAGTCCCTATTAGCCAGACCCGAGACAGCTGGGCCGCTCTCCCTGACTGACACGCCCCCACAGACGCCTCTATAAACTCTGGATTTTCAAACCTGCGTGGGACATCATTGCTGCTTTCCTTCTGGGACTGGACCCCTGCTATCGTTTGTGTGCTGCTGCTAACCTGCGCGCTGTTCCCTCTGAAGCTCTACTCCTCGCCGGACCCTCTTCGCGGGTCCCGCTTCGTTGTGTTTTGCGGGAGTTGGTGAGAAGTGGGTCAGGTCATCCAAGACTGTTGTGGGTTGTGCTGTGAATTTTCAGGGCTGCGAGCGACTGGTACAGGTACTCCATGTCCCAGGAGTCCCTGTAAGCCAGACCCGAGACACCTGGACCGCTCTCCCTGACTGACACGCCCCCACCGACGCCGCTATAAACTCTGGATTTTCAAACCTGCGTGGGACATCATTGCTGCTTTCCTTCTGGGACTGGACCCCTGCTATTGTTTGTGTGCTGCTGCTAACCTGCGCGCTGTTCCCTCTGAAGATCTACTCCTCGCCGGACCCGCTTCGCGGGTCCCGCTTCGTTGTGTTCTGCAGGACTTGGTGAGAAGTGGGTCAGGGCATCCAAGACTGTTGTGGGTTGCGCTGGGAATTTTCAGGGCTGCGAGCGACTGGTACAGGTACTCCATCTCCCAGGAGTCCCTGTAAGCGAGACCCGAGACACCTGGGCCGCTCTCCCTGACTGACACGCCCCCACCGACGCCGCTATAAACTCTGGATTTTCAAACCTGCGTGGGACATCATTGCTGCTTTTCTTCTGGGACTGGACCCCTGCTATCGTTTGTGTGCTGCTGCTAACCTGCTCGCTGTTCCCTCTGAAGCTCTACTCCTCGCCGACCCGCTTCGTTGTGTTCTGCGGGAGTTGGTGAGAAGTGGGTCAGGTCATCCAAGACTGTTGTGGGTTGTGCTGTGAATTTTCAGGGCTGCGAGCGACTGGTACAGGGACTCCATCTCCCAGGAGTCACTGTTAGCCAGACCCGAGACACTTGGGCCGTTCTCCCTGACTGACACGCCCCTGCCTACGCCGCTATAAACTCTGGATTTTCAAACCTGTGTGGGACATCATTGCTGCTTTCCTTCTGGGACTGGACCCCTGCTATCGTTTGTGTGCTGCTGCTAACCTGCGGGCTGTTCCCTCTGAAGCTCTACTCCTCACCGGACCCGCTTCGTGGGTCCCGCTTCGTTGTGTTCTGCGGGAGTTGGTGAGAAGTGGGTCAGGTCATCCAAGACTGTTGTGGGTTGTGCTGTGAATTTTCAGGGCTGCGAGCGACTGGTACAGGGACTCCATCTCCCAGGAGTCCCTGTTAGCCAGACCCGAGACACCTGGGCTGCTCTCCCTGACTGACACGCCCCCACCGACGCCGCTATAAACTCTGGATTTTCAAACCTGCGTGGGACATCATTGCTGCTTTCCTTCTGGGACTGGACCCCTGCTATCGTTTGTGTGCTGCTGCTAACCTGCGCGCTGTTCCCTCTGAAGCTCTACTCCTCGCCGGACCCGCTTCGTTGTGTTCTGCGGGAGTTGGTCAGAAGTGGGTCAGGTCATCCAAGACTGTTGTGGGTTGTGCTGTGAATTTTCAGGGCTGCGAGCGACTGGTACAGGGACTCCATCTCCCAGGAGTCCCTGTTAGCCAGACCCGAGACACCTGGGCCGCTCCCCCTGACTGACACGCCCCCACAGACGCCGCTATAAACTCTGGATTTTCAAACCTGCGTGGGACATCATTGCTGCTTTCCTTCTGGGACTGGACCCCTGCTATCGTTTGTGTGCTGACGCTAACCTGCGCGCTGTTCCCTCTGAAGCTCTACTCCTCGCCGGACACGCTACACGGGTCCCTCTTCGTTGTGTTCTGCGGGAGTTAGTGAGAAGTGGGTCAGGTCATCCAAGACTGTTGTGGGTTGTGCTGTGAATTTTCAGGGCTGCGAGCGACTGGTACAGGGACTCCATCTCCCAGGAGTCCCTGTTAGCCAGACCCGAGACACCTGGCCTGCTCTCCCTGACTGACACGCCCCCACCGACGCCTCTATAAACTCTGGATTTTCAAACCTGCGTGGGACATCATTGCTGCTTTCCTTCTGGGACTGGACCCCTGCTATCGTTTGTGTGCTGCTGCTAACCTGCGCGCTGTTCCCTCTGAAGCTCTACTCCTCGCCGGACCCGCTGCGCGGGTCCCGCTTCGTTGTGTTCTGCGGGAGTTGGTGAGAAGTGGGTCAGGTCATCCAAGACTGTTGTGGGTTGTGCTGTGAGTTTTCAGGGCTGCGAGCGACTGGTACAGGGACTCCATCTCCCAGGAGTCCCTGTTAGCCAGACCCGAGACACCTGGGCCGCTCTCCCCGACTGACACGCCCCCACCGACGCCGCTATAAACTCTGGATTTTCAAACCTGCGTGGGACATCATTGCTGCTTTCCTTCTGGGACTGGACCCCTGCAATCGTTTGTGTGCTGCTGCTAACCTGCTTGCTGTTCCCTCTGAAGCTCTACTCCTCGCCGGACCCGCTACGCGGGTCCCGCTTCGTTGTGTTCTGCGGGAGTCGGTGAGAAGTGGGTCAGGTCATCCAAGACTGTTGTGGGTTGTGCTGTGAATTTTCAGGGCTGCGAGCGACTGGTACAGGGACTCCATCTCCCAGGAGTCCCTGTTAGCCAGACCCGAGACACCTGGACCGCTCTCCCTGACTGACACGCCCCCACCGACGCCGCTATAAACTCTGGATTTTCAAACCTGCGTGGGACATCATTGCTGCTTTCCTTCTGGGACTGGACCCCTGCTATCGTTTGTGTGCTGCTGCTAACCTGCGCGCTGTTCCCTCTGAAGCTTTACTCCTCGCCGGTCCCGCTTCGTTGTGTTCTGCGGGAGTTGGTGAGAAGTGGGTCAGGTCATCCAAGACTGTTGTGGGTTGTGCTGTGAATTTTCAGGGCTGCGAGCGACTGGTACAGGGACTCCATCTCCCAGGAGTCCCTGTTAGCCAGACCCGAGACACCTGGGCCGCTCTCCCTGACTGACACGTCCCCACCGACGCCGCTATAAACTCTGGATTTTCAAACCTGCTTGGGACATCATTGCTGCTTTCCTTCTGGGACTGGACCCCTGCTATCGTTTGTGTGCTGCTGCTAACCTGCACGCTGTTCCCTCTGAAAATCTACTCCTCGCCGGACCCGCTTCGTTGTGTTCTGCGGGAGTTGGTGAGAAGTGGGTCAGGTCATCCAAGACTGTTGTGGGTTGTGCTGGGAATTTTCAGGGCTGCGAGCGACTGGTACAGGCACTCCATCTCACAGGAGTCCCTGTTAGCCAGACCTGAGACACCTGGGCCGCTCTCCCTGACTGACACGCCCCCACCGACGCCGCTATAAACTCTGGATTTTCAAACCTGCGTGGGACATCATTGCTGCTTTCCTTCTGGGACTGGACCCCTGCTATCGTTTGTGTGCTGCTGCTAACCTGCGCGCTGTTCCCTCTGAAGCTCTACTCTTCGCCGGACCCACTTCGCGGGTCCCGCTTCGTTGTGTTCTGCGGGAGTTGGTGAGAAGTGGGTCAGGTCATCCAAGACTGTTGTGGGTTGTGCTGTGAATTTTCAGGGCTGCGAGCGACTGGTACAGAACTCCATCTCCCAGGATTCCCTGTTAGCCAGACCCGAGACACCTGGGCCGCTCTCCCCGACTGACACGCCCCCACCGACGCCGCTATAAACTCTGGATTTTCAACCCTGCGTGGGACATCATTGCTGCTTTCCTTCTGGGACTGGACCCCTGCTATCGTTTGTGTGCTGCTGCTAACCTGCGCGCTGTTCCCTCTGAAGCTCTACTCCTCGCCGGACCCGCTTCGCGGGTCCCGCTTCGTTGTGTTCTGCGGGAGTTGGTGAGAAGTGGGTCAGGTCATCCAAGACTGTTGTGGGTTGTGCTGTGAGTTTTCAGGGCTGCGAGCGACTGGTACAGGGACTCCATCTCCCAGGAGTCCCTGTTAGCCAGACCCGAGACACCTGGGCCGCTCTCCCCGACTGACACGCCCCCACCGACGCCGCTATAAACTCTGGATTTTCAAACCTGCGTGGGACATCATTGCTGCTTTCCTTCTGGGACTGGACCCCTGCTATCGTTTGTGTGCTGCTGCTAACCTGCGCACTGTTCCCTCTGAAGCTCTACTTCTCGCCGGACCCGCTTCGCGGGTCCCGCTTCGTTGTGTTCTGCGGGAGTTGGTGAGAAGTGGGTCAGGTCATCCAAGACTGTTGTGGGTTGTGCTGTGAATTTTCAGGGCTGCGAGCGACTGGTACAGGGACTCCATCTCTCAGGAGTCCCTGTTAGCCAGACCCGAGACACCTGGGCCGCTCTCCCTGACTGACATGCCCCCACCGACGCCGCTATAAACTCTGGATTTTCCAACCTGCGTGGGACATCATTGCTGCTTTCCTTCTGGGACTGGACCCCTGCAATCGTTTGTGTGCTGCTGCTAACCTGCTCGCTGTTCCCTCTGAAGCTCTACTCCTCGCCGGACCCGCTACGCGGGTCCCGCTTCGTTGTGTTCTGCGGGAGTTGGTGAGAAGTGGGTCAGGTCATCCAAGACTGTTGTGGGTTGTGCTGTGAATTTTCAGGGCTGCGAGCGACTGGTACAGGGACTCCATCTCCCAGGAGTCCCTGTTAGCCAGACCCGAGACACCTGGACCGCTCTCCCTGACTGACACGCCCCCACCGACGCCGCTATAAACTCTGGATTTTCAAACCTGCGTGGGACATCATTGCTGCTTTCCTTCTGGGACTGGACCCCTGCTATCGTTTGTGTGCTGCTGCTAACCTGCGCGCTGTTCCCTCTGAAGCTCTACTCCTCGCCGGACCCGCTTCGCGGGTCCCGCTTCGTTGTGTTCTGTGGGAGTTGGTGAGAAGTGGGTCAGGTCATCCAAGACTGTTGTGGGTTGTGCTGTGAATTTTCAGGGCTGCGAGCGACTGGTACAGAACTCCATCTCCCAGGAGTCCCTGTTAGCCAGACCCGAGACACCTGGGACACTCTCCCTGACTGACACGCCCCCACCGACGCCGCTATAAACTCTGGATTTTTAAACCTGTGTGGGACATCATTGCTGCTTTCCTTCTGGGACTGGGCCCCTGCAATCGTTTGTGTGCTGCTGCTAACCTGCGCGCTGTTCCCTCTGAAGCTTTACTCCTCGCCGGACCCGCTTCGTTGTGTTCTGCGGCAGTTGGTGAGAAGTGGGTCAGGTCATCCAAGACTGTTTAGGTTGTGCTGTGAATTTTCAGGGCTGCGAGCGACTGGTACAGGGACTCCATCTCCCAGGAGTCCCTGTTAGCCAGACCCGAGACACCTGGACTGCTCTCCCTGACTGACACGCCCCCACCGACGCCGCTATAAACTCTGGATTTTCAAACCTGCGTGGGATATCATTGCTGCTTTCCTTCTGGGACAGGACCCCTGCTATCGTTTGTGTGCTGCTGCTAACCTGCGCGCTGTTCCCTCTGAAGCTTTACTCCTCGCCGGTCCCGCTTCGTTGTGTTCTGCGGGAGTTGGTGAGAAGTGGGTCAGGTCATCCAAGACTGTTGTGGGTTGTGCTGTGAATTTTCAGGGCTGCGAGCGACTGGTACAGGGACTCCATCTCCCAGGAGTCCCTGTTAGCCAGACCCGAGACACCTGGGCCGCTCTCCCTGACTGACACGTCCCCACCGACGCCGCTATAAACTCTGGATTTTCAAACCTGCTTGGGACATCATTGCTGCTTTCCTTCTGGGACTGGACCCCTGCTATCGTTTGTGTGCTGCTGCTAACCTGCACGCTGTTCCCTCTGAAAATCTACTCCTCGCCGGACCCGCTTCGTTGTGTTCTGCGGGAGTTGGTGAGAAGTGGGTCAGGTCATCCAAGACTGTTGTGGGTTGTGCTGGGAATTTTCAGGGCTGCGAGCGACTGGTACAGGCACTCCATCTCACAGGAGTCCCTGTTAGCCAGACCTGAGACACCTGGGCCGCTCTCCCTGACTGACACGCCCCCACCGACGCCGCTATAAACTCTGGATTTTCAAACCTGCGTGGGACATCATTGCTGCTTTCCTTCTGGGACTGGACCCCTGCTATCGTTTGTGTGCTGCTGCTAACCTGCGCGCTGTTCCCTCTGAAGCTCTACTCCTCGCCGGACCCGCTTCGCGGGTCCCGCTTCGTTGTGTTCTGCGGGAGTTGGTGAGAAGTGGGTCAGGTCATCCAAGACTGTTGTGGGTTGTGCTGTGAATTTTCAGGGCTGCGAGCGACTGGTACAGGGACTCCATCTCCCAGGAGTCCCTGTTAGCCAGACTAGAGACACCTGGACCGCTCTCCCTGACTGACACGCCCCCACCGATGCCGCTATAAACTCTGGATTTTCAAACTTGCGTGGGACATCATTGCTGCTTTCCTTCTGGGACTGGACCCCTGCTATCGTTTGTGTGCTGCTGCTAACCTGCGCGCTGTTCCCTCTGAAGCTCTACTCCTCGCCGGACCCGCTTAGCGGGTCCCGCTTCGTTGTGTTCTGCGGGAGTTGGTGAGAAGTGGGTCAGGTCATCCAAGACTGTTGTGGGTTGTGCTGTGAATTTTCAGGGCTGCGAGCGACTGGTACAGGGACTCCATCTCCCAGGAGTCCCTGTTAGCCAGACTCGAGACACCTGGGCCGCTCTCCCAGACTGACACGCCCCCACCGACGCCGCTATAAACTCTGGATTTTCAAATCTGCGTGGGACATCATTGCTGCTTTCCTTCTGGGACTGGACCCCTGCTATCGTTTGTGTGCTGCTGCTAACCTGCGCGCTGTTCCCTCTGAAGCTTTACTCCTCGCCGGACCCGCTTCGTTGTGTTCTGCGGGAGTTGGTGAGAAGTGGGTCAGGTCATCCAAGACTGTTGTGGGTTGTGCTGTGAATTTTCAGGGCTGCGAGCGACTGGTACAGAACTCCATCTCCCAGGAGTCCCTGTTAGCCAGACCCGAGACACCTGGGCCACTCTCCCTGACTGACACGCCCCCACCGACGCCGCTATAAACTCTGGATTTTCAAACCTGTGTGGGACATCATTGCTGCTTTCCTTCTGGGACTGGACCCCTGCTATCGTTTGTGTGCTGCTGCTAACCTGCGCGCTGTTCCCTCGGAAGCTCTACTCCTCGCCGGTCCCGCTTCGTTGTGTTCTGCGGGAGTTGGTGAGAAGTGGGTCAGGTCATCCAAGACTTTTGTGGGTTGTGCTGTGAATTTTCAGGGCTGTGAGCAACTGGTACAGGTACTCCATCTCCCAGGAGTCCCTGTTAGCCAGACCCGAGACACCTGAGCCGCTCTCCCTGACTGACACGCCCCCACCGACGCCGCTATAAACTCTGGATTTTCAAATCTGCGTGGGACATCATTGCTGCTTTCCTTCTGGGACTGGACCCCTGCTATCGTTTGTGTGCTGCTGCTAACCTACGCGCTGTTCCCTCTGAAGCTCTACTCCTCGCCGGACCCGCTGCGCGGGTCCTGCTTCGTTGTGTTCTGCGGGAGTTGGTGAGAAGTGGGTCAGGTCATCCAAGACTGTTGTGGGTTGTGCTGTGAATTTTCAGGGCTGCGAGCGACTGGTACAGGGACTCCATCTCCCAGGAGTCCCTGTAAGCCAGACCCGAGACACCTGGGCCGCTCTCCCTGACTGACACGCCCCCACCGACGCCGCTATAAACTCTCGATTTTCAAACCTGCGTGGGACATCATTGCTGCTTTCCTTCTGGGACTGGACCCCTGCTATCGTTTGTGTGCTGCTGCTAATCTGCGCGCGGTTCCCTCTGAAGCTCTACTCCTTGCCGGACCCGCTTTGTTGTGTTCTGCGGGAGTTGGTGAGAAGTGGGTCAGGTCATCCAAGACTGTTGTGGGTTGTGCTGTGAATTTTCAGGGCTAAGAGCGACTGGTACAGGGACTCCATCTCCCAGGAGTCCCTGTTAGCCAGACCCGAGACACCTGGGCCGCTCTCCCTGACTGACACGCCCCCACCGACGCCGCTATAAACACTGGATTTTCAAACCTGCGTGGGACATCATTGCTGCATTCCTTCTGGGACTGGACCCCTGCTATCGTTTGTGTGCTGCTGCTAACCTAAGCGCTGTTCCCTCTGAAGCTTTACTCCTCGCCGGACCCGCTTCGTTGTGTTCTGCGGGAGTTGGTGAGAAGTGGGTCAGGTCATTCAAGACTGTTGTGGGTTGTGCTGTGAATTTTCAGGGCTGCGAGCGACTGGTACAGGGACTCCTTCTCCCAGGAGTCCCTGTTAGCCAGACCTGAGACACCTGGGCCGCTCTCCCTGACTGACACGCCCCCACCAACGCCGCTATAAACTCTGGATTTTCAAACCTGCGTGGGACATCATTGCAGCTTTCCTTCTGGGACTGGACTCCTGCAATCGTTTGTGTGCTGCTGCTAACCTGCGCGCTTTTCCCTCTGAAGCTCTACTCCTCGCCGGACCCGCTGCGCGGGTCCCGCTTCGTTGTGTTCTGCGGAAGTTGGTGAGAAGTGGGTCAGGTCATCCAAGACTGTTGTGGGTTGTGCTGTGAATTTTCAGGGCTAAGAGCGACTGGTACAGGGACTCCATCTCCCAGGAGTCCCTGTTAGCCAGACCCGAGACACCTGGGCCGCTCTCCCTGACTGACACGCCCCCACCGACGCCGCTATAAACACTGGATTTTCAAACCTGCGTGGGACATCATTGCTGCATTCCTTCTGGGACTGGACCCCTGCTATCGTTTGTGTGCTGCTGCTAACCTAAGCGCTGTTCCCTCTGAAGCTTTACTCCTCGCCGGACCCGCTTCGTTGTGTTCTGCGGGAGTTGGTGAGAAGTGGGTCAGGTCATTCAAGACTGTTGTGGGTTGTGCTGTGAATTTTCAGGGCTGCGAGCGACTGGTACAGGGACTCCTTCTCCCAGGAGTCCCTGTTAGCCAGACCCGAGACACCTGGGCCGCTCTCCCTGACTGACACGCCCCCACCGACGCCGCTATAAACTCTGGATTTTCAAACCTGCGTGGGACATCATTGATGCTTTCCTTCTGGGACTGGACCCCTGCTATCGTTTGTGTGCTGCTGCTAACCTGCGCGCTGTTCCCTCTGAAGCTCTACTCCTCGCCGGACCCGCTTCGTCGTGTTCTGCGGGAGTTGGTGAGAAGTGGGTCAGGACATCCAAGACTGTTGTGGGTTGTGCTGTGAAATTTCAGGGCTGCGAGCGACTGGTACAGGGAGTCCTTCTCCCAGGAGTCCCTGTTAGCCAGACCCGAGACACCTGGGCCGCTCTCCCTGACTGACACGCCCCCACCGACGCCGCTATAAACTCTTGATTTTCAAACCTGCGTGGGACATCATTGCTGCTTTCCTTCTGGGACTGGACCCCTGCTATCGTTTGTGTGCTGCTGCTAACCTGCGCGCTGTTCCCTCTGAAGCTCTACTCCTCGCCGGACCCGCTTCGTTGTGTTCTGCGGGAGTTGGTGAGAAGTGGGTCAGGTAATCCAAGACTGTTGTGGGTTGTGCTGTGAATTTTCAGGGCTGCGAGCGACTGGTACAGGGACTCCATCTCCCAGGAGTCCCTGTTAGCCAGACCCGAGACACCTGGGCCGCTCTCTCTGACTGACACGCCCCCACAGATGCCGCTATTAACTCTGGATTTTCAAACCTGCGTGGGACATCATTGCTGCTTTCCTTCTGGGACTGGATCCCTGCTATCGTTTGTGTGCTGCTGCTAACCTGCGCGCTGTTCCCTCTGAAGCTCTACTCCTCGCCGGACCCGCTACGCGGGTCCCGCTTCATTGTGTTCTGCGGGAGTTGGTGAGAAGTGGGTCAGGTCATCCAAGACTGTTGTGGGTTGTGCTGTGAATTTTCAGGGCTGCGAGCGACTGGTACAGGGACTCCATCTCCCAGGAGTCCCTGTTAGCCAGACCCGAGACACCTGGGCCGCTCTCCCTGACTGACACGCCCCCACCGACGCCGCTATAAACTCTGGATTTTCAAACCTGCGTGGGACATCATTGCTGCTTTCCTTCTGGGACTGGACCCCTGCTATCGTTTGTGTGCTGCTGCTAACCTGCGCGCTGTTCCCTCTGAAGCTCTACTCCTCGCCGGACCTGCTTAGCGGGTCCCGCTTCGTTGTGTTCTGCGGGAGTTGGTGAGAAGTGGGTCAGGTCATCCAAGACTGTTGTGGGTTGTGCTGTGAATTTTCAGGGCTGCGAGCGACTGGTACAGGGACTCCATCTCCCAGGAGTCCCTGTTAGCCAGACCCGAGACACCTGGGCCGCTCTCCCTGACTGATACGCCCCCACCGACGCCGCTATAAACTCTGGATTTTCAAACCTGCGTGGGACATCATTGCTGCTTTCCTTCTGGGACTGGACCCCTGCTATCGTTTGTGTGCTGCTGCTAACCTGCGCGCTGTTCCCTCTGAAGCTCTACTCCTCGCCGGACCCGCTTAGCGGGTCCCGCTTCGTTGTGTTCTGCGGGAGTTGGTGAGAAGTGGGTCAGGTCATCCAAGACTGTTGTGGGTTGTGCTCTGAATTTTCAGGGCTGCGAGCGACTGGTACAGGGACTCCATCTCCCAGGAGTCCCTGTAAGCCAGACCCGAGACACCTGGGCCGCTCTCCCTGACTGACACGCCCCCACCGACGCCGCTATAAACTCTCGATTTTCAAACCTGCGTGGGACATCATTGCTGCTTTCCTTCTGGGACTGGACCCCTGCTATCGTTTGTGTGCTGCTGCTAATCTGCGCGCGGTTCCCTCTGAAGCTCTACTCCTTGCCGGACCCGCTTTGTTGTGTTCTGCGGGAGTTGGTGAGAAGTGGGTCAGGTCATCCAAGACTGTTGTGGGTTGTGCTGTGAATTTTCAGGGCTAAGAGCGACTGGTACAGGGACTCCATCTCCCAGGAGTCCCTGTTAGCCAGACCCGAGACACCTGGGCCGCTCTCCCTGACTGACACGCCCCCACCGACGCCGCTATAAACACTGGATTTTCAAACCTGCGTGGGACATCATTGCTGCATTCCTTCTGGGACTGGACCCCTGCTATCGTTTGTGTGCTGCTGCTAACCTAAGCGCTGTTCCCTCTGAAGCTTTACTCCTCGCCGGACCCGCTTCGTTGTGTTCTGCGGGAGTTGGTGAGAAGTGGGTCAGGTCATTCAAGACTGTTGTGGGTTGTGCTGTGAATTTTCAGGGCTGCGAGCGACTGGTACAGGGACTCCTTCTCCCAGGAGTCCCTGTTAGCCAGACCTGAGACACCTGGGCCGCTCTCCCTGACTGACACGCCCCCACCAACGCCGCTATAAACTCTGGATTTTCAAACCTGCGTGGGACATCATTGCTGCTTTCCTTCTGGGACTGGACTCCTGCAATCGTTTGTGTGCTGCTGCTAACCTGCGCACTTTTCCCTCTGAAGCTCTACTCCTCGCCGGACCCGCTGCGCGGGTCCCGCTTCGTTGTGTTCTGCGGAAGTTGGTGAGAAGTGGGTCAGGTCATCCAAGACTGTTGTGGGTTGTGCTGTGAATTTTCAGGGCTAAGAGCGACTGGTACAGGGACTCCATCTCCCAGGAGTCCCTGTTAGCCAGACCCGAGACACCTGGGCCGCTCTCCCTGACTGACACGCCCCCACCGACGCCGCTATAAACACTGGATTTTCAAACCTGCGTGGGACATCATTGCTGCATTCCTTCTGGGACTGGACCCCTGCTATCGTTTGTGTGCTGCTGCTAACCTAAGCGCTGTTCCCTCTGAAGCTTTACTCCTCGCCGGACCCGCTTCGTTGTGTTCTGCGGGAGTTGGTGAGAAGTGGGTCAGGTCATTCAAGACTGTTGTGGGTTGTGCTGTGAATTTTCAGGGCTGCGAGCGACTGGTACAGGGACTCCTTCTCCCAGGAGTCCCTGTTAGCCAGACCCGAGACACCTGGGCCGCTCTCCCTGACTGACACGCCCCCACCGACGCCGCTATAAACTCTGGATTTTCAAACCTGCGTGGGACATCATTGATGCTTTCCTTCTGGGACTGGACCCCTGCTATCGTTTGTGTGCTGCTGCTAACCTGCGCGCTGTTCCCTCTGAAGCTCTACTCCTCGCCGGACCCGCTTCGTCGTGTTCTGCGGGAGTTGGTGAGAAGTGGGTCAGGACATCCAAGACTGTTGTGGGTTGTGCTGTGAATTTTCAGGGCTGCGAGCGACTGGTACAGGGAGTCCTTCTCCCAGGAGTCCCTGTTAGCCAGACCCGAGACACCTGGGCCGCTCTCCCTGACTGACACGCCCCCACCGACGCCGCTATAAACTCTTGCTTTTCAAACCTGCGTGGGACATCATTGCTGCTTTCCTTCTGGGACTGGACCCCTGCTATCGTTTGTGTGCTGCTGCTAACCTGCGCGCTGTTCCCTCTGAAGCTCTACTCCTCGCCGGACCCGCTTCGTTGTGTTCTGCGGGAGTTGGTGATAAGTGGGTCAGGTAATCCAAGACTGTTGTGGGTTGTGCTGTGAATTTTCAGGGCTGCGAGCGACTGGTACAGGGACTCCATCTCCCAGGAGTCCCTGTTAGCCAGACCCGAGACACCTGGGCCGCTCTCCCTGACTGACACGCCCCCACAGATGCCGCTATTAACTCTGGATTTTCAAACCTGCGTGGGACATCATTGCTGCTTTCCTTCTGGGACTGGATCCCTGCTATCGTTTGTGTGCTGCTGCTAACCTGCGCGCTGTTCCCTCTGAAGCTCTACTCCTCGCCGGACCCGCTACGCGGGTCCCGCTTCATTGTGTTCTGCGGGAGTTGGTGAGAAGTGGGTCAGGTCATCCAAGACTGTTGTGGGTTGTGCTGTGAATTTTCAGGGCTGCGAGCGACTGGTACAGGGACTCCATCTCCCAGGAGTCCCTGTTAGCCAGACCCGAGACACCTGGGCCGCTCTCCCTGACTGACACGCCCCCACCGACGCCGCTATAAACTCTGGATTTTCAAACCTGCGTGGGACATCATTGCTGCTTTCCTTCTGGGACTGGACCCCTGCTATCGTTTGTGTGCTGCTGCTAACCTGCGCGCTGTTCCCTCTGAAGCTCTACTCCTCGCCGGACCTGCTTAGCGGGTCCCGCTTCGTTGTGTTCTGCGGGAGTTGGTGAGAAGTGGGTCAGGTCATCCAAGACTGTTGTGGGTTGTGCTGTGAATTTTCAGGGCTGCGAGCGACTGGTACAGGGACTCCATCTCCCAGGAGTCCCTGTTAGCCAGACCCGAGACACCTGGGCCGCTCTCCCTGACTGATACGCCCCCACCGACGCCGCTATAAACTCTGGATTTTCAAACCTGCGTGGGACATCATTGCTGCTTTCCTTCTGGGACTGGACCCCTGCTATCGTTTGTGTGCTGCTGCTAACCTGCGCGCTGTTCCCTCTGAAGCTCTACTCCTCGCCGGACCCGCTTAGCGGGTCCCGCTTCGTTGTGTTCTGCGGGAGTTGGTGAGAAGTGGGTCAGGTCATCCAAGACTGTTGTGGGTTGTGCTCTGAATTTTCAGGGCTGCGAGCGACTGGTACAGGGACTCCATCTCCCAGGAGTCCCTGTTAGCCAGACCCGAGACACCTGGGCCGCTCTCCCTGACTGACACGCCCCCACCGACGCCGCTATAAACTCTGGATTTTCAAATATGCGTGGGACATCATTGCTGCTTTCCTTCTGGGACTGGACCCCTGCTATCGTTTGTGTGCTGCTGCTAACCTGCGCGCTGTTCCCTCTGAAGCTTTACTCCTCGCCGGACCCGCTTCGTTGTGTTCTGCGGGAGTTGGTGAGAAGTGGGTCAGGTCATCCAAGACTGTTGTGGGTTGTGCTGTGAATTTTCAGGGCTGCGAGCGACTGGTACAGAACTCCATCTCCCAGGAGTCCCTGTTAGCCAGACCCGAGACACCTGGGCCACTCTCCCTGACTGACACGCCCCCACCGACGCCGCTATAAACTCTGGATTTTCAAACCTGTGTGGGACATCATTGCTGCTTTCCTTCTGGGACTGGACCCCTGCTATCGTTTGTGTGCTGCTGCTAACCTGCGCGCTGTTCCCTCTGAAGCTCTACTCCTCGCCGGACCCGCTTAGCGGGTCCCGCTTCGTTGTGTTCTGCGGGAGTTGGTGAGAAGTGGGTCAGGTCATCCAAGACTTTTGTGGGTTGTGCTGTGAATTTTCAGGGCTGTGAGCAACTGGTACAGGTACTCCATCTCCCAGGAGTCCCTGTTAGCCAGACCCGAGACACCTGAGCCGCTCTCCCTGACTGACACGCCCCCACCGACGCCGCTATAAACTCTGGATTTTCAAATCTGCGTGGGACATCATTGCTGCTTTCCTTCTGGGACTGGACCCCTGCTATCGTTTGTGTGCTGCTGCTAACCTACGCGCTGTTCCCTCTGAAGCTCTACTCCTCGCCGGACCCGCTGCGCGGGTCCTGCTTTGTTGTGTTCTGCGGGAGTTGGTGAGAAGTGGGTCAGGTCATCCAAGACTGTTGTGGGTTGTGCTGTGAATTTTCAGGGCTGCGAGCGACTGGTACAGGGACTCCATCTCCCAGGAGTCCCTGTAAGCCAGACCCGAGACACCTGGGCCGCTCTCCCTGACTGACACGCCCCCACCGACGCCGCTATAAACTCTCGATTTTCAAACCTGCGTGGGACATCATTGCTGCTTTCCTTCTGGGACTGGACCCCTGCTATCGTTTGTGTGCTGCTGCTAATCTGCGCGCGGTTCCCTCTGAAGCTCTACTCCTTGCCGGACCCGCTTTGTTGTGTTCTGCGGGAGTTGGTGAGAAGTGGGTCAGGTCATCCAAGACTGTTGTGGGTTGTGCTGTGAATTTTCAGGGCTAAGAGCGACTGGTACAGGGACTCCATCTCCCAGGAGTCCCTGTTAGCCAGACCCGAGACACCTGGGCCGCTCTCCCTGACTGACACGCCCCCACCGACGCCGCTATAAACACTGGATTTTCAAACCTGCGTGGGACATCATTGCTGCATTCCTTCTGGGACTGGACCCCTGCTATCGTTTGTGTGCTGCTGCTAACCTAAGCGCTGTTCCCTCTGAAGCTTTACTCCTCGCCGGACCCGCTTCGTTGTGTTCTGCGGGAGTTGGTGAGAAGTGGGTCAGGTCATTCAAGACTGTTGTGGGTTGTGCTGTGAATTTTCAGGGCTGCGAGCGACTGGTACAGGGACTCCTTCTCCCAGGAGTCCCTGTTAGCCAGACCCGAGACACCTGGGCCGCTCTCCCTGACTGACACGCCCCCACCAACGCCGCTATAAACTCTGGATTTTCAAACCTGCGTGGGACATCATTGCTGCTTTCCTTCTGGGACTGGATCCCTGCTATCGTTTGTGTGCTTCTGCTAACCTGCGCGCTGTTCCCTCTGAAGATCTACTCCTCGCCGGACCCGCTGCGCGGGTCCCGCTTCGTTGTATTCTGCGGGAGTTGGTGAGAAGTGGGTCAGGTCATCCAAGACTGTTGTGGGTTGTGCTGTGAATTTTCAGGGCTGCGAGCGACTGGTACAGGGACTCCATCTCCCAGGAGTCCCTGTTAGCCAGACCCGAGACACCTGGGCCGCTCTCCCTGACTGACACGCCCCCACCGACGCCGCTATAAACTCTGGATTTTCAAACCTGCGTGGGACATCATTGATGCTTTCCTTCTGGGACTGGACCCCTGCTATCGTTTGTGTGCTGCTGCTAACCTGCGCGCTGTTCCCTCTGAAGCTCTACTCCTCGCCGGACCCGCTTCGTCGTGTTCTGCGGGAGTTGGTGAGAAGTGGGTCAGGACATCCAAGACTGTTGTGGGTTGTGCTGTGAATTTTCAGGGCTGCGAGCGACTGGTACAGGGAGTCCTTCTCCCAGGAGTCCCTGTTAGCCAGACCCGAGACACCTGGGCCGCTCTCCCTGACTGACACGCCCCCACCGACGCCGCTATAAACTCTTGATTTTCAAACCTGCGTGGGACATCATTGCTGCTTTCCTTCTGGGACTGGACCCCTGCTATCGTTTGTGTGCTGCTGCTAACCTGCGCGCTGTTCCCTCTGAAGCTCTACTCCTCGCCGGACCCGCTTCGTTGTGTTCTGCGGGAGTTGGTGAGAAGTGGGTCAGGTAATCCAAGACTGTTGTGGGTTGTGCTGTGAATTTTCAGGGCTGCGAGCGACTGGTACAGGGACTCCATCTCCCAGGAGTCCCTGTTAGCCAGACCCGAGACACCTGGGCCGCTCTCCCTGACTGACACGCCCCCACAGATGCCGCTATTAACTCTGGATTTTCAAACCTGCGTGGGACATCATTGCTGCTTTCCTTCTGGGACTGGATCCCTGCTATCGTTTGTGTGCTGCTGCTAACCTGCGCGCTGTTCCCTCTGAAGCTCTACTCCTCGCCTAACCCGCTACGCGGGTCCCGCTTCGTTGTGTTCTGCGGGAGTTGGTGAGAAGTGGGTCAGGTCATCCAAGACTGTTGTGGGTTGTGCTGTGAATTTTCAGGGCTGCGAGCGACTGGTACAGGGACTCCATCTCCCAGGAGTCCCTGTTAGCCAGACCCGAGACACCTGGGCCGCTCTCCCTGACTGACACGCCCCCACCGACGCCGCTATAAACTCTGGATTTTCAAATATGCGTGGGACATCATTGCTGCTTTCCTTCTGGGACTGGACCCCTGCTATCGTTTGTGTGCTGCTGCTAACCTGCGCGCTGTTCCCTCTGAAGCTCTACTCCTCGCCGGACCCGCTTCGTCGTGTTCTGCGGGAGTTGGTGAGAAGTGGGTCAGGACATCCAAGACTGTTGTGGGTTGTGCTGTGAATTTTCAGGGCTGCGAGCGACTGGTACAGGGAGTCCTTCTCCCAGGAGTCCCGGTTAGCCAGACCCGAGACACCTGGGCCGCTCTCCCTGACTGACACGCCCCCACCGACGCCGCTATAAACTCTTGATTTTCAAACCTGCGTGGGACATCATTGCTGCTTTCCTTCTGGGACTGGACCCCTGCTATCGTTTGTGTGCTGCTGCTAACCTGCGCGCTGTTCCCTCTGAAGCTCTACTCCTCGCCGGACCCGCTTCGTTGTGTTCTGCGGGAGTTGGTGAGAAGTGGGTCAGGTAATCCAAGACTGTTGTGGGCTGTGCTGTGAATTTTCAGGGCTGCGAGCGACTGGTACAGGGACTCCATCTCCCAGGAGTCCCTGTTAGCCAGACCCGAGACACCTGGGCCGCTCTCCCTGACTGACACGCCCCCACAGATGCCGCTATTAACTCTGGATTTTCAAACCTGCGTGGGACATCATTGCTGCTTTCCTTCTGGGACTGGATCCCTGCTATCGTTTGTGTGCTGCTGCTAACCTGCGCGCTGTTCCCTCTGAAGCTCTACTCCTCGCCGAACCCGCTACGCGGGTCCTGCTTCATTGTGTTCTGCGGGAGTTGGTGAGAAGTGGGTCAGGTCATCCAAGACTGTTGTGGGTTGTGCTGTGAATTTTCAGGGCTGCGAGCGACTGGTACAGGGACTCCATCTCCCAGGAGTCCCTGTTAGCCAGACCCGAGACACCTGGGCCGCTCTCCCTGACTGACACGCCCCCACCGACGCCGCTATAAACTCTGGATTTTCAAACCTGCGTGGGACATCATTGCTGCTTTCCTTCTGGGACTGGACCCCTGCTATCGTTTGTGTGCTGCTGCTAACCTGCGCGCTGTTCCCTCTGAAGCTCTACTCCTCGCCGGACCTGCTTAGCGGGTCCCGCTTCGCTGTGTTCTGCGGGAGTTGGTGAGAAGTGGGTCAGGTCATCCAAGACTGTTGTGGGTTGTGCTGTGAATTTTCAGGGCTGCGAGCGACTGGTACAGGGACTCCATCTCCCAGGAGTCCCTGTTAGCCAGACCCGAGACACCTGGGCCGCTCTCCCTGACTGACACGCCCCCACCGACGCCGCTATAAACTCTGGATTTTCAAACCTGCGTGGGACATCATTGCTGCTTTCCTTCTGGGACTGGACCCCTGCTATCGTTTGTGTGCTGCTGCTAACCTGCGCGCTGTTCCCTCTGAAGCTCTACTCCTCGCCGGACCCGCTTAGCGGGTCCCGCTTCGTTGTGTTCTGCGGGAGTTGGTGAGAAGTGGGTCAGGTCATCCAAGACTGTTGTGGGTTGTGCTGTGAATTTTCAGGGCTGCGAGCGACTGGTACAGGGACTCCATCTCCCAGGAGTCCCTGTTAGCCAGACCCGAGACACCTGGGCCGCTCTCCCTGACTGACACGCCCCCACCGACGCCGCTATAAACTCTGGATTTTCAAATATGCGTGGGACATCATTGCTGCTTTCCTTCTGGGACTGGACCCCTGCTATCGTTTGTGTGCTGCTGCTAACCTGCGCGCTGTTCCCTCTGAAGCTTTACTCCTCGCCGGACCCGCTTCGTTGTGTTCTGCGGGAGTTGGTGAGAAGTGGGTCAGGTCATCCAAGACTGTTGTGGGTTGTGCTGTGAATTTTCAGGGCTGCGAGCGACTGGTACAGAACTCCATCTCCCAGGAGTCCCTGTTAGCCAGACCCGAGACACCTGGGCCACTCTCCCTGACTGACACGCCCCCACCGACGCCGCTATAAACTCTGGATTTTCAAACCTGTGTGGGACATCATTGCTGCTTTCCTTCTGGGACTGGACCCCTGCTATCGTTTGTGTGCTGCTGCTAACCTGCGCGCTGTTCCCTCTGAAGCTCTACTCCTCGCCGGACCCGCTTAGCGGGTCCCGCTTCGTTGTGTTCTGCGGGAGTTGGTGAGAAGTGGGTCAGGTCATCCAAGACTTTTGTGGGTTGTGCTGTGAATTTTCAGGGCTGTGAGCAACTGGTACAGGTACTCCATCTCCCAGGAGTCCCTGTTAGCCAGACCCGAGACACCTGAGCCGCTCTCCCTGACTGACACGCCCCCACCGACGCCGCTATAAACTCTGGATTTTCAAATCTGCGTGGGACATCATTGCTGCTTTCCTTCTGGGACTGGACCCCTGCTATCGTTTGTGTGCTGCTGCTAACCTACGCGCTGTTCCCTCTGAAGCTCTACTCCTCGCCGGACCCGCTGCGCGGGTCCTGCTTCGTTGTGTTCTGCGGGAGTTGGTGAGAAGTGGGTCAGGTCATCCAAGACTGTTGTGGGTTGTGCTGTGAATTTTCAGGGCTGCGAGCGACTGGTACAGGGACTCCATCTCCCAGGAGTCCCTGTAAGCCAGACCCGAGACACCTGGGCCGCTCTCCCTGACTGACACGCCCCCACCGACGCCGCTATAAACTCTCGATTTTCAAACCTGCGTGGGACATCATTGCTGCTTTCCTTCTGGGACTGGACCCCTGCTATCGTTTGTGTGCTGCTGCTAATCTGCGCGCGGTTCCCTCTGAAGCTCTACTCCTTGCCGGACCCGCTTTGTTGTGTTCTGCGGGAGTTGGTGAGAAGTGGGTCAGGTCATCCAAGACTGTTGTGGGTTGTGCTGTGAATTTTCAGGGCTGCGAGCGACTGGTACAGGGACTCCATCTCCCAGGAGTCCCTGTTAGCCAGACCCGAGACACCTGGGCCGCTCTCCCTGACTGACACGCCCCCACCGACGCCGCTATAAACACTGGATTTTCAAACCTGCGTGGGACATCATTGCTGCATTCCTTCTGGGACTGGACCCCTGCTATCGTTTGTGTGCTGCTGCTAACCTAAGCGCTGTTCCTTCTGAAGCTTTACTCCTCGCCGGACCCGCTTCGTTGTGTTCTGCGGGAGTTGGTGAGAAGTGGGTCAGGTCATTCAAGACTGTTGTGGGTTGTGCTGTGAATTTTCAGGGCTGCGAGCGACTGGTACAGGGACTCCTTCTCCCAGGAGTCCCTGTTAGCCAGACCCGAGACACCTGGGCCGCTCTCCCTGACTGACACGCCCCCACCAACGCCGCTATAAACTCTGGATTTTCAAACCTGCGTGGGACATCATTGCTGCTTTCCTTCTGGGACTGGATCCCTGCTATCGTTTGTGTGCTTCTGCTAACCTGCGCGCTGTTCCCTCTGAAGATCTACTCCTCGCCGGACCCGCTTCGCGGGTCCCGCTTCGTTGTATTCTGCGGGAGTTGGTGAGAAGTGGGTCAGGTCATCCAAGACTGTTGTGGGTTGTGCTGTGAATTTTCAGGGCTGCGAGCGACTGGTACAGGGACTCCATCTCCCAGGAGTCCCTGTTAGCCAGACCCGAGACACCTGGGCCGCTCTCCCTGACTGACACGCCCCCACCGACGCCGCTATAAACTCTGGATTTTCAAACCTGCGTGGGACATCATTGCTGCTTTCCTTCTGGGACTGGACCCCTGCTATCGTTTGTGTGCTGCTGCTAACCTGCGCGCTGTTCCCTCTGAAGCTCTACTCCTCGCCGGACCCGCTTCGTTGTGTTCTGCGGGAGTTGGTGAGAAGTGGGTCAGGTAATCCAAGACTGTTGTGGGTTGTGCTGTGAATTTTCAGGGCTGCGAGCGACTGGTACAGGGACTCCATCTCCCAGGAGTCCCTGTTAGCCAGACCCGAGACACCTGGGCCGCTCTCCCTGACTGACACGCCCCCACAGATGCCGCTATTAACTCTGGATTTTCAAACCTGCGTGGGACATCATTGCTGCTTTCCTTCTGGGACTGGATCCCTGCTATCGTTTGTGTGCTGCTGCTAACCTGCGCGCTGTTCCCTCTGAAGCTCTACTCCTCGCCGGACCCGCTACGCGGGTCCCGCTTCGTTGTGTTCTGCGGGAGTTGGTGAGAAGTGGGTCAGGTCATCCAAGACTGTTGTGGGTTGTGCTGTGAATTTTCAGGGCTGCGAGCGACTGGTACAGGGACTCCATCTCCCAGGAGTCCCTGTTAGCCAGACCCGAGACACCTGGGCCGCTCTCCCTGACTGACACGCCCCCACCGACGCCGCTATAAACTCTGGATTTTCAAACCTGCGTGGGACATCATTGCTGCTTTCCTTCTGGGACTGGACCCCTGCTATCGTTTGTGTGCTGCTGCTAACCTGCGCGCTGTTCCCTCTGAAGCTCTACTCCTCGCCGGACCTGCTTAGCGGGTCCCGCTTCGTTGTGTTCTGCGGGAGTTGGTGAGAAGTGGGTCAGGTCATCCAAGACTGTTGTGGGTTGTGCTGTGAATTTTCAGGGCTGCGAGCGACTGGTACAGGGACTCCATCTCCCAGGAGTCCCTGTTAGCCAGACCCGAGACACCTGGGCCGCTCTCCCTGACTGACACGCCCCCACCGACGCCGCTATAAACTCTGGATTTTCAAACCTGCGTGGGACATCATTGCTGCTTTCCTTCTGGGACTGGACCCCTGCTATCGTTTGTGTGCTGCTGCTAACCTGCTCGCTGTTCCCTCTGAAGCTCTACTCCTCGCCGGACCCGCTTCGTTGTGTTCTGCGGGAGTTGGTGAGAAGTGGGTCAGGTCATCCAAGACTGTTGTGGGTTGTGCTGTGAATTTTCAGGGCTGCGAGCGACTGGTACAGAACTCCATCTCCCAGGAGTCCCTGTTAGCCAGACCCGAGACACCTGGGCCACTCTCCCTGACTGACACGCCCCCACCGACGCCGCTATAAACTCTGGATTTTCAAACCTGTGTGGGACATCATTGCTGCTTTCCTTCTGGGACTGGACCCCTGCTATCGTTTGTGTGCTGCTGCTAACCTGCGCGCTGTTCCCTCTGAAGCTCTACTCCTCGCCGGACCCGCTTAGCGGGTCCCGCTTCGTTGTGTTCTGCGGGAGTTGGTGAGAAGTGGGTCAGGTCATCCAAGACTGTTGTGGGTTGTGCTGTGAATTTTCAGGGCTGCGAGCGACTGGTACAGGGACTCCATCTCCCAGGAGTCCCTGTTAGCCAGACCCGAGACACCTGGGCCGCTCTCCCTGACTGACACGCCCCCACCGACGCCGCTATAAACTCTGGATTTTCAAATCTGCGTGGGACATCATTGCTGCTTTCCTTCTGGGACTGGACCCCTGCTATCGTTTGTGTGCTGCTGCTAACCTGCGCGCTGTTCCCTCTGAAGCTTTACTCCTCGCCGGACCCGCTTCGTTGTGTTCTGCGGGAGTTGGTGAGAAGTGGGTCAGGTCATCCAAGACTGTTGTGGGTTGTGCTGTGAATTTTCAGGGCTGCGAGCGACTGGTACAGGGACTCCATCTCCCAGGAGTCCCTGTTAGCCAGACCCGAGACACCTGGGCCGCTCTCCCTGACTGACACGCCCCCACCGACGCCGCTATAAACTCTGGATTTTCAAACCTGCGTGGGACATCATTGCTGCTTTCCTTCTGGGACTGGACCCCTGCTATCGTTTGTGTGCTGCTGCTAACCTGCGCGCTGTTCCCTCTGAAGCTCTACTCCTCGCCGGACCCGCTTAGCGGGTCCCGCTTCGTTGTGTTCTGCGGGAGTTGGTGAGAAGTGGGTCAGGTCATCCAAGACTGTTGTGGGTTGTGCTGTGAATTTTCAGGGCTGCGAGCGACTGGTACAGGGACTCCATCTCCCAGGAGTCCCTGTTAGCCAGACCCGAGACACCTGGGCCGCTCTCCCTGACTGACACGCCCCCACCGACGCCGCTATAAACTCTGGATTTTCAAATATGCGTGGGACATCATTGCTGCTTTCCTTCTGTGACTGGACCCCTGCTATCGTTTGTGTGCTGCTGCTAACCTGCGCGCTGTTCCCTCTGAAGCTTTACTCCTCGCCGGACCCGCTTCGTTGTGTTCTGCGGGAGTTGGTGAGAAGTGGGTCAGGTCATCCAAGACTGTTGTGGGTTGTGCTGTGAATTTTCAGGGCTGCGAGCGACTGGTACAGAACTCCATCTCCCAGGAGTCCCTGTTAGCCAGACCCGAGACACCTGGGCCACTCTCCCTGACTGACACGCCCCCACCGACGCCGCTATAAACTCTGGATTTTCAAACCTGTGTGGGACATCATTGCTGCTTTCCTTCTGGGACTGGACCCCTGCTATCGTTTGTGTGCTGCTGCTAACCTGCGCGCTGTTCCCTCTGAAGCTCTACTCCTCGCCGGACCCGCTTAGCGGGTCCCGCTTCGTTGTGTTCTGCGGGAGTTGGTGAGAAGTGGGTCAGGTCATCCAAGACTGTTGTGGGTTGTGCTGTGAATTTTCAGGGCTGCGAGCGACTGGTACAGGGACTCCATCTCCCAGGAGTCCCTGTTAGCCAGACCCGAGACACCTGGGCCGCTCTCCCTGACTGACACGCCCCCACCGACGCCGCTATAAACTCTGGATTTTCAAATCTGCGTGGGACATCATTGCTGCTTTCCTTCTGGGACTGGACCCCTGCTATCGTTTGTGTGCTGCTGCTAACCTGCGCGCTGTTCCCTCTGAAGCTTTACTCCTCGCCGGACCCGCTTCGTTGTGTTCTGCGGGAGTTGGTGAGAAGTGGGTCAGGTCATCCAAGACTGTTGTGGGTTGTGCTGTGAATTTTCAGGGCTGCGAGCGACTGGTACAGAACTCCATCTCCCAGGAGTCCCTGTTAGCCAGACCCGAGACACCTGGGCCACTCTCCCTGACTGACACGCCCCCACCGACGCCGCTATAAACTCTGGATTTTCAAACCTGTGTGGGACATCATTGCTGCTTTCCTTCTGGGACTGGACCCCTGCTATCGTTTGTGTGCTGCTGCTAACCTGCGCGCTGTTCCCTCGGAAGCTCTACTCCTCGCCGGTCCCGCTTCGTTGTGTTCTGCGGGAGTTGGTGAGAAGTGGGTCAGGTCATCCAAGACTTTTGTGGGTTTTGCTGTGAATTTTCAGGGCTGTGAGCAACTGGTACAGGTACTCCATCTCCCAGGAGTCCCTGTTAGCCAGACCCGAGACACCTGAGCCGCTCTCCCTGACTGACACGCCCCCACCGACGCCGCTATAAACTCTGGATTTTCAAATCTGCGTGGGACATCATTGCTGCTTTCCTTCTGGGACTGGACCCCTGCTATCGTTTGTGTGCTGCTGCTAACCTGCGCGCTGTTCCCTCTGAAGCTCTACTCCTCGCCGGACCCGCTGCGCGGGTCCTGCTTCGTTGTGTTCTGCGGGAGTTGGTGAGAAGTGGGTCAGGTCATCCAAGACTGTTGTGGGTTGTGCTGTGAATTTTCAGGTCTGCGAGCGACTGGTACAGGGACTCCATCTCCCAGGAGTCCCTGTAAGCCAGACCCGAGACACCTGGGCCGCTCTCCCTGACTGACACGCCCCCACCGACGCTGCTATAAACTCTCGATTTTCAAACCTGCGTGGGACATCATTGCTGCTTTCCTTCTGGGACTGGACCCCTGCTATCGTTTGTGTGCTGCTGCTAATCTGCGTGTGGTTCCCTCTGAAGCTCTACTCCTCGCCGGACCCGCTTTGTTGTGTTCTGCGGGAGTTGGTGAGAAGTGGGTCAGGTCATCCAAGACTGTTGTGGGTTGTGCTGTGAATTTTCAGGGCTAAGAGCGACTGGTACAGGGACTCCATCTCCCAGGAGTCCCTGTTAGCCAGACCCGAGACACCTGGGCCGCTCTCCCTGACTGACACGCCCCCACCGACGCCGCTATAAACACTGGATTTTCAAACCTGCGTGGGACATCATTGCTGCATTCCTTCTGGGACTGGACCCCTGCTATCGTTTGTGTGCTGCTGCTAACCTAAGCGCTGTTCCCTCTGAAGCTTTACTCCTCGCCGGACCAGCTTCGTTGTGTTCTGCGGGAGTTGGTGAGAAGTGGGTCAGGTCATTCAAGACTGTTGTGGGTTGTGCTGTGAATTTTCAGGGCTGCGAGCGACTGGTACAGGGACTCCTTCTCCCAGGAGTCCCTGTTAGCCAGACCCGAGACACCTGGGCCGCTCTCCCTGACTGACACGCCCCCACCAACGCCGCTATAAACTCTGGATTTTCAAACCTGCGTGGGACATCATTGCTGCTTTCCTTCTGGGACTGGACTCCTGCAATCGTTTGTGTGCTGCTGCTAACCTGCGCGCTTTTCCCTCTGAAGCTCTACTCCTCGCCGGACCCGCTGCGCGGGTCCCGCTTCGTTGTGTTCTGCGGGAGTTGGTGAGAAGTTGGTCAGGTCATCCAAGACTGTTGTGGGTTGTGCTGTGAATTTTCAGGGCTGCGAGCGACTGGTACAGGGACTCCATCTCCCAGGAGTCCCTGTTAGCCAGACCCGAGACACCTGGGCCGCTCTCCCTGACTGACACGCCCCCACCGACGCCGCTATAAACTCTGGATTTTCAAACCTGCGTGGGACATCATTGCTGCTTTCCTTCTGGGACTGGATCCCTGCTATCGTTTGTGTGCTTCTGCTAACCTGCGCGCTGTTCCCTCTGAAGATCTACTCCTCGCCGGACCCGCTTCGCGGGTCCCGCTTCGTTGTATTCTGCGGGAGTTGGTGAGAAGTGGGTCAGGTCATCCAAGACTGTTGTGGGTTGTGCTGTGAATTTTCAGGGCTGCGAGCGACTGGTACACGGACTCCATCTCCCAGGAGTCCCTGTTAGCCAGACCCGAGACACCTGGGCCGCTCTCCCTGACTGACACGCCCCCACCGACGCCGCTATAAACTCTGGATTTTCAAACCTGCGTGGGACATCATTGATGCTTTCCTTCTGGGACTGGACCCCTGCTATCGTTTGTGTGCTGCTGCTAACCTGCGCGCTGTTCCCTCTGAAGCTCTACTCCTCGCCGGACCCGCTTCGTCGTGTTCTGCGGGAGTTGGTGAGAAGTGGGTCAGGTCACCCAAGACTGTTGTGGGTTGTGCTGTGAATTTTCAGGGCTGCGAGCGACTGGTACAGGGAGTCCTTCTCCCAGGAGTCCCTGTTAGCCAGACCCGAGACACCTGGGCCGCTCTCCCTGACTGACACGCCCCCACCGACGCCGCTATAAACTCTTGATTTTCAAACCTGCGTGGGACATCATTGCTGCTTTCCTTCTGGGACTGGACCCCTGCTATCGTTTGTGTGCTGCTGCTAACCTGCGCGCTGTTCCCGCTGAAGCTCTACTCCTCGCCGGACCCGCTTCGTTGAGTTCTGCGGGAGTTGGTGAGAAGTGGGTCAGGTCATCCAAGACTGTTGTGGGTAATGCTGTGAATTTTCAGGGCTGCGAGCGACTGGTACAGGGACTCCATCTCCCAGGAGTCCCTGTTAGCCAGACCCGAGACACCTGGACCGCTCTCCCTGACTGACACGCCCCCACCGACGCCGCTATAAACTCTGGATTTTCAAACCTGCGTGGGACATCATTGCTGCTTTCCTTCTGGGACTGGACCCCTGCTATCGTTTGTGTGCTGCTGCTAACCTGCGCGCTGTTCCCTCTGAAGCTTTACTCCTCGCCGGACCCGCTTCGTTGTGTTCTGCGGGAGTTGGTGAGAAGTGGGTCAGGTCATCCAAGACTGTTGTAGGTTGTGCTGTGAATTTTCAGGGCTGCGAGCGACTGGTACAGGGACTCCATCTCCCAGGAGTCCCTGTTAGCCAGACCCGAGACACCTGGGCCGCTCTCCCTGACTGACGGCTGCTAACCTGCGCGCTGTTCCCTCTGAAGATCTACTCCTCGCCGGACCCGCTTCGCGGGTCCCGCTTCGTTGTGTTCTGCGGGACTTGGTGAGAAGTGGGTCAGGGCATCCAAGACTGTTGTGGGTTGTGCTGTGAATTTTCAGGGCTGCGAGCGACTGGTACAGAACTCCATCTCCCAGGAGTCCCTGTTAGCCAGACCCGAGACACCTGGGCCACTCTCCCTGACTGACACGCCCCCACCGACGCCGCTATAAACTCTGGATTTTCAAACCTGTGTGGGACATCATTGCTGCTTTCCTTCTGGGACTGGACCCCTGCTATCGTTTGTGTGCTGCTGCTAACCTGCGCGCTGTTCCCTCTGAAGCTCTACTCCTCGCCGGACCCGCTTAGCGGGTCCCGCTTCGTTGTGTTCTGCGGGAGTTGGTGAGAAGTGGGTCAGGTCATCCAAGACTGTTGTGGGTTGTGCTGTGAATTTTCAGGGCTGCGAGCGACTGGTACAGAACTCCATCTCCCAGGAGTCCCTGTTAGCCAGACCCGAGACACCTGGGCCACTCTCCCTGACTGACACGCCCCCACCGACGCCGCTATAAACTCTGGATTTTCAAACCTGTGTGGGACATCATTGCTGCTTTCCTTCTGGGACTGGACCCCTGCTATCGTTTGTGTGCTGCTGCTAACCTGCGCGCTGTTCCCTCGGAAGCTCTACTCCTCGCCGGTCCCGCTTCGTTGTGTTCTGCGGGAGTTGGTGAGAAGTGGGTCAGGTCATCCAAGACTTTTGTGGGTTGTGCTGTGAATTTTCAGGGCTGTGAGCAACTGGTACAGGTACTCCATCTCCCAGGAGTCCCTGTTAGCCAGACCCGAGACACCTGAGCCGCTCTCCCTGACTGACACGCCCCCACCGACGCCGCTATAAACTCTGGATTTTCAAATCTCCGTGGGACATCATTGCTGCTTTCCTTCTGGGACTGGACCCCTGCTATCGTTTGTGTGCTGCTGCTAACCTGCGCGCTGTTCCCTCTGAAGCTCTACTCCTCGCCGGACCCGCTGCGCGGGTCCTGCTTCGTTGTGTTCTGCGGGAGTTGGTGAGAAGTGGGTCAGGTCATCCAAGACTGTTGTGGGTTGTGCTGTGAATTTTCAGGTCTGCGAGCGACTGGTACAGGGACTCCATCTCCCAGGAGTCCCTGTAAGCCAGACCCGAGACACCTGGGCCGCTCTCCCTGACTGACACGCCCCCACCGACGCCGCTATAAACTCTCGATTTTCAAACCTGCGTGGGACATCATTGCTGCTTTCCTTCTGGGACTGGACCCCTGCTATCGTTTGTGTGCTGCTGCTAATCTGCGTGTGGTTCCCTCTGAAGCTCTACTCCTCGCCGGACCCGCTTTGTTGTGTTCTGCGGGAGTTGGTGAGAAGTGGGTCAGGTCATCCAAGACTGTTGTGGGTTGTGCTGTGAATTTTCAGGGCTAAGAGCGACTGGTACAGGGACTCCATCTCCCAGGAGTCCCTGTTAGCCAGACCCGAGACACCTGGGCCGCTCTCCCTGACTGACACGCCCCCACCGACGCCGCTATAAACACTGGATTTTCAAACCTGCGTGGGACATCATTGCTGCATTCCTTCTGGGACTGGACCCCTGCTATCGTTTGTGTGCTGCTGCTAACCTAAGCGCTGTTCCCTCTGAAGCTTTACTCCTCGCCGGACCAGCTTCGTTGTGTTCTGCGGGAGTTGGTGAGAAGTGGGTCAGGTCATCCAAGACTGTTGTGGGTTGTGCTGTGAATTTTCAGGGCTGCGAGCGACTGGTACAGGGACTCCATCTCCCAGGAGTCCCTGTTAGCCAGACCCGAGACACCTGGGCCGCTCTCCCTGACTGACGGCTGCTAACCTGCGCGCTGTTCCCTCTGAAGATCTACTCCTCGCCGGACCCGCTTCGCGGGTCCCGCTTCGTTGTGTTCTGCGGGACTTGGTGAGAAGTGGGTCAGGGCATCCAAGACTGTTGTGGGTTGTGCTGTGAATTTTCAGGGCTGCGAGCGACTGGTACAGAACTCCATATCCCAGGAGTCCCTGTTAGCCAGACCCGAGACACCTGGGCCACTCTCCCTGACTGACACGCCCCCACCGACGCCGCTATAAACTCTGGATTTTCAAACCTGTGTGGGACATCATTGCTGCTTTCCTTCTGGGACTGGACCCCTGCTATCGTTTGTGTGCTGCTGCTAACCTGCGCGCTGTTCCCTCTGAAGCTCTACTCCTCGCCGGACCCCGCTTCGTTGTGTTCTGCGGGAGTTGGTGAGAAGTGGGTCAGGTCATCCAAGACTGTTGTGGGTTGTGCTGTGAATTTTCAGGGCTGCGAGCGACTGGTACAGGGACTCCATCTCCCAGGAGTCCCTGTTAGCCAGACCCGAGACACCTGGGCCGCTCTCCCTGACTGACGGCTGCTAACCTGCGCGCTGTTCCCTCTGAAGATCTACTCCTCGCCGGACCCGCTTCGCGGGTCCCGCTTCGTTGTGTTCTGCGGGACTTGGTGAGAAGTGGGTCAGGGCATCCAAGACTGTTGTGGGTTGTGCTGTGAATTTTCAGGGCTGCGAGCGACTGGTACAGAACTCCATCTCCCAGGAGTCCCTGTTAGCCAGACCCGAGACACCTGGGCCACTCTCCCTGACTGACACGCCCCCACCGACGCCGCTATAAACTCTGGATTTTCAAACCTGTGTGGGACATCATTGCTGCTTTCCTTCTGGGACTGGACCCCTGCTATCGTTTGTGTGCTGCTGCTAACCTGCGCGCTGTTCCCTCTGAAGCTCTACTCCTCGCCGGACCCCGCTTCGTTGTGTTCTGCGGGAGTTGGTGAGAAGTGGGTCAGGTCATCCAAGACTGTTGTGGGTTGTGCTGTGAATTTTCAGGGCTGCGAGCGACTGGTACAGGGACTCCATCTCCCAGGAGTCCCTGTTAGCCAGACCCGAGACACCTGGGCCGCTCTCCCTGACTGACACGCCCCCACCGACGCCGCTATAAACTCTGGATTTTCAAATCTGCGTGGGACATCATTGCTGCTTTCCTTCTGGGACTGGACCCCTGCTATCGTTTGTGTGCTGCTGCTAACCTGCGCGCTGTTCCCTCTGAAGCTTTACTCCTCGCCGGACCCGCTTCGTTGTGTTCTGCGGGAGTTGGTGAGAAGTGGGTCAGGTCATCCAAGACTGTTGTGGGTTGTGCTGTGAATTTTCAGGGCTGCGAGCGACTGGTACAGAACTCCATCTCCCAGGAGTCCCTGTTAGCCAGACCCGAGACACCTGGGCCACTCTCCCTGACTGACACGCCCCCACCGACGCCGCTATAAACTCTGGATTTTCAAACCTGTGTGGGACATCATTGCTGCTTTCCTTCTGGGACTGGACCCCTGCTATCGTTTGTGTGCTGCTGCTAACCTGCGCGCTGTTCCCTCTGAAGCTCTACTCCTCGCCGGACCCGCTTAGCGGGTCCCGCTTCGTTGTGTTCTGCGGGAGTTGGTGAGAAGTGGGTCAGGTCATCCAAGACTGTTGTGGGTTGTGCTGTGAATTTTCAGGGCTGCGAGCGACTGGTACAGAACTCCATCTCCCAGGAGTCCCTGTTAGCCAGACCCGAGACACCTGGGCCACTCTCCCTGACTGACACGCCCCCACCGACGCCGCTATAAACTCTGGATTTTCAAACCTGTGTGGGACATCATTGCTGCTTTCCTTCTGGGACTGGACCCCTGCTATCGTTTGTGTGCTGCTGCTAACCTGCGCGCTGTTCCCTCGGAAGCTCTACTCCTCGCCGGTCCCGCTTCGTTGTGTTCTGCGGGAGTTGGTGAGAAGTGGGTCAGGTCATCCAAGACTTTTGTGGGTTGTGCTGTGAATTTTCAGGGCTGTGAGCAACTGGTACAGGTACTCCATCTCCCAGGAGTCCCTGTTAGCCAGACCCGAGACACCTGAGCCGCTCTCCCTGACTGACACGCCCCCACCGACGCCGCTATAAACTCTGGATTTTCAAATCTCCGTGGGACATCATTGCTGCTTTCCTTCTGGGACTGGACCCCTGCTATCGTTTGTGTGCTGCTGCTAACCTGCGCGCTGTTCCCTCTGAAGCTCTACTCCTCGCCGGACCCGCTGCGCGGGTCCTGCTTCGTTGTGTTCTGCGGGAGTTGGTGAGAAGTGGGTCAGGTCATCCAAGACTGTTGTGGGTTGTGCTGTGAATTTTCAGGTCTGCGAGCGACTGGTACAGGGACTCCATCTCCCAGGAGTCCCTGTAAGCCAGACCCGAGACACCTGGGCCGCTCTCCCTGACTGACACGCCCCCACCGACGCCGCTATAAACTCTCGATTTTCAAACCTGCGTGGGACATCATTGCTGCTTTCCTTCTGGGACTGGACCCCTGCTATCGTTTGTGTGCTGCTGCTAATCTGCGTGTGGTTCCCTCTGAAGCTCTACTCCTCGCCGGACCCGCTTTGTTGTGTTCTGCGGGAGTTGGTGAGAAGTGGGTCAGGTCATCCAAGACTGTTGTGGGTTGTGCTGTGAATTTTCAGGGCTAAGAGCGACTGGTACAGGGACTCCATCTCCCAGGAGTCCCTGTTAGCCAGACCCGAGACACCTGGGCCGCTCTCCCTGACTGACACGCCCCCACCGACGCCGCTATAAACACTGGATTTTCAAACCTGCGTGGGACATCATTGCTGCATTCCTTCTGGGACTGGACCCCTGCTATCGTTTGTGTGCTGCTGCTAACCTAAGCGCTGTTCCCTCTGTAGCTTTACTCCTCGCCGGACCAGCTTCGTTGTGTTCTGCGGGAGTTGGTGAGAAGTGGGTCAGGTCATTCAAGACTGTTGTGGGTTGTGCTGTGAATTTTCAGGGCTGCGAGCGACTGGTACAGGGACTCCTTCTCCCAGGAGTCCCTGTTAGCCAGACCCGAGACACCTGGGCCGCTCTCCCCGACTGACACGCCCCCACCAACGCCGCTATAAACTCTGGATTTTCAAACCTGCGTGGGACATCATTGCTGCTTTCCTTCTGGGACTGGACTCCTGCAATCGTTTGTGTGCTGCTGCTAACCTGCGCGCTTTTCCCTCTGAAGCTCTACTCCTCGCCGGACCCGCTTCGCGGGTCCCGCTTCGCGGGTCCCGCTTCGTTGTATTCTGCGGGAGTTGGTGAGAAGTGGGTCAGGTCATCCAAGACTGTTGTGGGTTGTGCTGTGAATTTTCAGGGCTGCGAGCGACTGGTACAGGGACTCCATCTCCCAGGAGTCCCTGTTAGCCAGACCCGAGACACCTGGGCCGCTCTCCCTGACTGACACGCCCCCACCGACGCCGCTATAAACTCTGGATTTTCAAACCTGCGTGGGACATCATTGATGCTTTCCTTCTGGGACTGGACCCCTGCTATCGTTTGTGTGCTGCTGCTAACCTGCGCGCTGTTCCCTCTGAAGCTCTACTCCTCGCCGGACCCGCTTCGTCGTGTTCTGCGGGAGTTGGTGAGAAGTGGGTCAGGTCACCCAAGACTGTTGTGGGTTGTGCTGTGAATTTTCAGGGCTGCGAGCGACTGGTACAGGGAGTCCTTCTCCCAGGAGTCCCTGTTAGCCAGACCCGAGACACCTGGGCCGCTCTCCCTGACTGACACGCCCCCACCGACGCCGCTATAAACTCTTGATTTTCAAACCTGCGTGGGACATCATTGCTGCTTTCCTTCTGGGACTGGACCCCTGCTATCGTTTGTGTGCTGCTGCTAACCTGCGCGCTGTTCCCGCTGAAGCTCTACTCCTCGCCGGACCCGCTTCGTTGAGTTCTGCGGGAGTTGGTGAGAAGTGGGTCAGGTCATCCAAGACTGTTGTGGGTTGTGCTGTGAATTTTCAGGGCTGCGAGCGACTGGTACAGGGACTCCATCTCCCAGGAGTCCCTGTTAGCCAGACCCGAGACACCTGGACCGCTCTCCCTGACTGACACGCCCCCACCGACGCCGCTATAAACTCTGGATTTTCAAACCTGCGTGGGACATCATTGCTGCTTTCCTTCTGGGACTGGACCCCTGCTATCGTTTGTGTGCTGCTGCTAACCTGCGCGCTGTTCCCTCTGAAGCTTTACTCCTCGCCGGACCCGCTTCGTTGTGTTCTGCGGGAGTTGGTGAGAAGTGGGTCAGGTCATCCAAGACTGTTGTGGGTTGTGCTGTGAATTTTCAGGGCTGCGAGCGACTGGTAAAGGGACTCCATCTCCCAGGAGTCCCTGTTAGCCAGACCCGAGACACCTGGGCCGCTCTCCCTGACTGACGGCTGCTAACCTGCGCGCTGTTCCCTCTGAAGATCTACTCCTCGCCGGACCCGCTTCGCGGGTCCCGCTTCGTTGTGTTCTGCGGGACTTGGTGAGAAGTGGGTCAGGGCATCCAAGACTGTTGTGGGTTGTGCTGTGAATTTTCAGGGCTGCGAGCGACTGGTACAGAACTCCATCTCCCAGGAGTCCCTGTTAGCCAGACCCGAGACACCTGGGCCACTCTCCCTGACTGACACGCCCCCACCGACGCCGCTATAAACTCTGGATTTTCAAACCTGTGTGGGACATCATTGCTGCTTTCCTTCTGGGACTGGACCCCTGCTATCGTTTGTGTGCTGCTGCTAACCTGCGCGCTGTTCCCTCTGAAGCTCTACTCCTCGCCGGACCCCGCTTCGTTGTGTTCTGCGGGAGTTGGTGAGAAGTGGGTCAGGTCATCCAAGACTGTTGTGGGTTGTGCTGTGAATTTTCAGGGCTGCGAGCGACTGGTACAGGGACTCCATCTCCCAGGAGTCCCTGTTAGCCAGACCCGAGACACCTGGGCCGCTCTCCCTGACTGACACGCCCCCACCGACGCCGCTATAAACTCTGGATTTTCAAATCTGCGTGGGACATCATTGCTGCTTTCCTTCTGGGACTGGACCCCTGCTATCGTTTGTGTGCTGCTGCTAACCTGCGCGCTGTTCCCTCTGAAGCTTTACTCCTCGCCGGACCCGCTTCGTTGTGTTCTGCGGGAGTTGGTGAGAAGTGGGTCAGGTCATCCAAGACTGTTGTGGGTTGTGCTGTGAATTTTCAGGGCTGCGAGCGACTGGTACAGAACTCCATCTCCCAGGAGTCCCTGTTAGCCAGACCCGAGACACCTGGGCCACTCTCCCTGACTGACACGCCCCCACCGACGCCGCTATAAACTCTGGATTTTCAAACCTGTGTGGGACATCATTGCTGCTTTCCTTCTGGGACTGGACCCCTGCTATCGTTTGTGTGCTGCTGCTAACCTGCGCGCTGTTCCCTCTGAAGCTCTACTCCTCGCCGGACCCGCTTAGCGGGTCCCGCTTCGTTGTGTTCTGCGGGAGTTGGTGAGAAGTGGGTCAGGTCATCCAAGACTGTTGTGGGTTGTGCTGTGAATTTTCAGGGCTGCGAGCGACTGGTACAGGGACTCCATCTCCCAGGAGTCCCTGTTAGCCAGACCCGAGACACCTGGGCCGCTCTCCCTGACTGACACGCCCCCACCGACGCCGCTATAAACTCTGGATTTTCAAATCTGCGTGGGACATCATTGCTGCTTTCCTTCTGGGACTGGACCCCTGCTATCGTTTGTGTGCTGCTGCTAACCTGCGCGCTGTTCCCTCTGAAGCTTTACTCCTCGCCGGACCCGCTTCGTTGTGTTCTGCGGGAGTTGGTGAGAAGTGGGTCAGGTCATCCAAGACTGTTGTGGGTTGTGCTGTGAATTTTCAGGGCTGCGAGCGACTGGTACAGAACTCCATCTCCCAGGAGTCCCTGTTAGCCAGACCCGAGACACCTGGGCCACTCTCCCTGACTGACACGCCCCCACCGACGCCGCTATAAACTCTGGATTTTCAAACCTGTGTGGGACATCATTGCTGCTTTCCTTCTGGGACTGGACCCCTGCTATAGTTTGTGTGCTGCTGCTAACCTGCGCGCTGTTCCCTCGGAAGCTCTACTCCTCGCCGGTCCCGCTTCGTTGTGTTCTGCGGGAGTTGGTGAGAAGTGGTTCAGGTCATCCAAGACTTTTGTGGGTTGTGCTGTGAATTTTCAGGGCTGTGAGCAACTGGTACAGGTACTCCATCTCCCAGGAGTCCCTGTTAGCCAGACCCGAGACACCTGAGCCGCTCTCCCTGACTGACACGCCCCCACCGACGCCGCTATAAACTCTGGATTTTCAAATCTGCGTGGGACATCATTGCTGCTTTCCTTCTGGGACTGGACCCCTGCTATCGTTTGTGTGCTGCTGCTAACCTGCGCGCTGTTCCCTCTGAAGCTCTACTCCTCGCCGGACCCGCTGCGCGGGTCCTGCTTCGTTGTGTTCTGCGGGAGTTGGTGAGAAGTGGGTCAGGTCATCCAAGACTGTTGTGGGTTGTGCTGTGAATTTTCAGGTCTGCGAGCGACTGGTACAGGGACTCCATCTCCCAGGAGTCCCTGTAAGCCAGACCCGAGACACCTGGGCCGCTCTCCCTGACTGACACGCCCCCACCGACGCCGCTATAAACTCTCGATTTTCAAACCTGCGTGGGACATCATTGCTGCTTTCCTTCTGGGACTGGACCCCTGCTATCGTTTGTGTGCTGCTGCTAATCTGCGTGCGGTTCCCTCTGAAGCTCTACTCCTCGCCGGACCCGCTTTGTTGTGTTCTGCGGGAGTTGGTGAGAAGTGGGTCAGGTCATCCAAGACTGTTGTGGGTTGTGCTGTGAATTTTCAGGGCTAAGAGCGACTGGTACAGGGACTCCATCTCCCAGGAGTCCCTGTTAGCCAGACCCGAGACACCTGGGCCGCTCTCCCTGACTGACACGCCCCCACCGACGCCGCTATAAACACTGGATTTTCAAACCTGCGTGGGACATCATTGCTGCATTCCTTCTGGGACTGGACCCCTGCTATCGTTTGTGTGCTGCTGCTAACCTAAGCGCTGTTCCCTCTGAAGCTTTACTCCTCGCCGGACCAGCTTCGTTGTGTTCTGCGGGAGTTGGTGAGAAGTGGGTCAGGTCATTCAAGACTGTTGTGGGTTGTGCTGTGAATTTTCAGGGCTGCGAGCGACTGGTACAGGGACTCCTTCTCCCAGGAGTCCCTGTTAGCCAGACCCGAGACACCTGGGCCGCTCTCCCTGACTGACACGCCCCCACCAACGCCGCTATAAACTCTGGATTTTCAAACCTGCGTGGGACATCATTGCTGCTTTCCTTCTGGGACTGGACTCCTGCAATCGTTTGTGTGCTGCTGCTAACCTGCGCGCTTTTCCCTCTGAAGCTCTACTCCTCGCCGGACCCGCTGCGCGGGTCCCGCTTCGTTGTGTTCTGCGGGAGTTGGTGAGAAGTTGGTGAGAAGTTGGTCAGGTCATCCAAGACTGTTGTGGGTTGTGCTGTGAATTTTCAGGGCTGCGAGCGACTGGTACAGGGACTCCATCTCCCAGGAGTCCCTGTTAGCCAGACCCGAGACACCTGGGCCGCTCTCCCTGACTGACACGCCCCCACCGACGCCGCTATAAACTCTGGATTTTCAAACCTGCGTGGGACATCATTGCTGCTTTCCTTCTGGGACTGGATCCCTGCTATCGTTTGTGTGCTTCTGCTAACCTGCGCGCTGTTCCCTCTGAAGATCTACTCCTCGCCGGACCCGCTTCGCGGGTCCCGCTTCGTTGTATTCTGCGGGAGTTGGTGAGAAGTGGGTCAGGTCATCCAAGACTGTTGTGGGTTGTGCTGTGAATTTTCAGGGCTGCGAGCGACTGGTACAGGGACTCCATCTCCCAGGAGTCCCTGTTAGCCAGACCCGAGACACCTGGGCCGCTCTCCCTGACTGACACGCCCCCACCGACGCCGCTATAAACTCTGGATTTTCAAATCTGCGTGGGACATCATTGCTGCTTTCCTTCTGGGACTGGACCCCTGCTATCGTTTGTGTGCTGCTGCTAACCTAAGCGCTGTTCCCTCTGAAGCTTTACTCCTCGCCGGACCAGCTTCGTTGTGTTCTGCGGGAGTTGGTGAGAAGTGGGTCAGGTCATTCAAGACTGTTGTGGGTTGTGCTGTGAATTTTCAGGGCTGCGAGCGACTGGTACAGGGACTCCATCTCCCAGGAGTCCCTGTTAGCCAGACCCGAGACACCTGGGCCGCTCTCCCTGACTGACACGCCCCCACCGACGCCGCTATAAACTCTTGATTTTCAAACCTGCGTGGGACATCATTGATGCTTTCCTTCTGGGACTGGACCCCTGCTATCGTTTGTGTGCTGCTGCTAACCTGCGCGCTGTTCCCTCTGAAGCTCTACTCCTCGCCGGACCCGCTTCGTCGTGTTCTGCGGGAGTTGGTGAGAAGTGGGTCAGGTCACCCAAGACTGTTGTGGGTTGTGCTGTGAATTTTCAGGGCTGCGAGCGACTGGTACAGGGAGTCCTTCTCCCAGGAGTCCCTGTTAGCCAGACCCGAGACACCTGGGCCGCTCTCCCTGACTGACACGCCCCCACCGACGCCGCTATAAACTCTTGATTTTCAAACCTGCGTGGGACATCATTGCTGCTTTCCTTCTGGGACTGGACCCCTGCTATCGTTTGTGTGCTGCTGCTAACCTGCGCGCTGTTCCCGCTGAAGCTCTACTCCTCGCCGGACCCGCTTCGTTGAGTTCTGCGGGAGTTGGTGAGAAGTGGGTCAGGTCATCCAAGACTGTTGTGGGTTGTGCTGTGAATTTTCAGGGCTGCGAGCGACTGGTACAGGGACTCCATCTCCCAGGAGTCCCTGTTAGCCAGACCCGAGACACCTGGACCGCTCTCCCTGACTGACACGCCCCCACCGACGCCGCTATAAACTCTGGATTTTCAAACCTGCGTGGGACATCATTGCTGCTTTCCTTCTGGGACTGGACCCCTGCTATCGTTTGTGTGCTGCTGCTAACCTGCGCGCTGTTCCCTCTGAAGCTTTACTCCTCGCCGGACCCGCTTCGTTGTGTTCTGCGGGAGTTGGTGAGAAGTGGGTCAGGTCATCCAAGACTGTTGTGGGTTGTGCTGTGAATTTTCAGGGCTGCGAGCGACTGGTACAGGGACTCCATCTCCCAGGAGTCCCTGTTAGCCAGACCCGAGACACCTGGGCCGCTCTCCCTGACTGACGGCTGTTAACCTGCGCGCTGTTCCCTCTGAAGATCTACTCCTCGCCGGACCCGCTTCGCGGGTCCCGCTTCGTTGTGTTCTGCGGGACTTGGTGAGAAGTGGGTCAGGGCATCCAAGACTGTTGTGGGTTGTGCTGTGAATTTTCACGGCTGCGAGCGACTGGTACAGGGACTCCTTCTCCCAGGAGTCCCTGTTAGCCAGACCCGAGACACCTGGGCCGCTCTCCCTGACTGACACGCCCCCACCGACGCCGCTATAAACTCTGGATTTTCAAACCTGCGTGGGACATCATTGCTGCTTTCCTTCTGGGACTGTTCCCCTGCTATCGTTTGTGTGCTGCTGCTAACCTGCGCGCTGTTCCCTCTGAAGCTTTACTCCTCGCCCGACCCGCTACGTTGTGTTCTGCGATAGTTGGTGAGAAGTTGGTCAGGTCATCCAAGACTGTTGTGGGTTGTGCTGTGAATTTTCAGGGCTGCGAGCGACTGGTACAGGGACTCCTTCTCCCAGGAGTCCCTGATAGCCAGACCCGAGACACCTGGGCCGCTCTCCCTGACTGACACGCCCCCACCGACGCCGCTATAAACTCTGGATTTTCAAACCTGCGTGGGACATCATTGCTGCTTTCCTTCTGGGACTGGACCCCTGCTATTGTTTGTGTGCTGCTGCTAACCTGCGCGCTGTTCCCTCTGAAGATCTACTCCTCGCCGGACCCGCTTCGCGGGTCCCGCTTCGTTGTGTTCTGCGGGACTTGGTGAGAAGTGGGTCAGGGCATCCAAGACTGTTGTGGGTTGTGCTGTGAATTTTCAGGGCTGCGAGCGACTGGTACAGGGACTCCATCTCCCAGGAGTCCCTGTTAGCCAGACCCGAGACACCTGGGCCGCTCTCCCTGACTGACACGCCCCCACCGACGCCACTATAAACTCTGGATTTTCAAACCTGCGTGGGACATCATTGCTGCTTTCCTTCTGGGACTGGACCCCTGCTATCGTTTGTGTGCTGCTGCTAACCTGCTCGCTGTTCCCTCTGAAGCTCTACTCCTCGCCGGACCCGCTTCGTTGTGTTCTGCGGGAGTTGGTGAGAAGTGGGTCAGGTCATCCAAGACTGTTGTGGGTTGTGCTGTGAATTTTCAGGGCTGCGAGCGACTGGTACAGGGACTCCATCTCCCAGGAGTCACTGTTAGCCAGACCCGAGACACCTGGGCCGCTCTCCCTGACTGACACGCCCCCACAGACGCCGCTATAAACTCTGGATTTTCAAACCTGCGTGGGACATCATTGCTGCTTTCCTTCTGGGACTGGACCTCTGCAATCGTTTGTGTGCTGCTGCTAACCTGCGCGCTGTTCCCTCTGAAGCTCTACTCCTCGCCGGACCCGCTACGCGGGTCCCGCTTCGTTGTGTTCTGCGGGAGTTGGTGAGAAGTGGGTCAGGTCATCCAAGACTGTTGTGGGTTGTGCTGTGAATTTTCACGGCTGCGAGCGACTGGTACAGGGACTCCATCTCCCAGGAGTCCCTGTTAGCCAGACCCGAGACACCTGGGCCGCTCTCCCTGACTGACACGCCCCCACCGACGCCGCTATAAACTCTGGATTTTCAAACCTGCGTGGGACATCATTGCTGCTTTCCTTCTGGGACTGGACCCCTGCTATCGTTTGTGTGCTGCTGCTAACCTGCGCGCTGTTCCCTCTGAAGCTCTACTCCTCGCTGGACCCGCTACGCGGGTCCCGCTTCGTTGTGTTCTGCGGGAGTTGGTGAGAAGTGGGTCAGGTCATCCAAGACTGTTTAGGTTGTGCTGTGAATTTTCAGGGCTGCGAGCGACTGGTACAGGGACTCCATCTCCCAGGAGTCCCTGTTAGCCAGACCCGAGACACCTGGACTGCTCTCCCTGACTGACACGCCCCCACCGACGCCGCTATAAACTCTGGATTTTCAAACCTGCGTGGGACATCATTGCTGCTTTCCTTCTGGGACTGTTCCCCTGCTATCGTTTGTGTGCTGCTGCTAACCTGCGCGCTGTTCCCTCTGAAGCTTTACTCCTCGCCGGACCCGCTACGTTGTGTTCTGCGGGAGTTGGTGAGAAGTGGGTCAGGTCATCCAAGACTGTTGTGGGTTGTGCTGTGAATTTTCAGGGCTGCGAGCGACTGGTACAGGGACTCCTTCTCCCAGGAGTCCCTGATAGCCAGACCCGAGACACCTGGGCCGCTCTCCCTGACTGACACGCCCCCACCGACGTCGCTATAAAGTCTGGATTTTCAAACCTGCGTGGGACATCATTGCTGCTTTCCTTCTAGGACTGGACCCCTGCTATCGTTTGTGTGCTGCTGCTAACCTGCGCGCTGTTCCCTCTGAAGATCTACTCCTCGCCGGACCCGCTTCGCGGGTCCCGCTTCGTTGTGTTCTGCGGGACTTGGTGAGAAGTGGGTCAGGGCATCCAAGACTGTTGTGGGTTGTGCTGTGAATTTTCAGGGCTGCGAGCGACTGGTACAGGGACTCCATCTCCCAGGAGTCCCTGTTAGCCAGACCCGAGACACCTGGGCCGCTCTCCCTGACTGACACGCCCCCACCGACGCCGCTATAAACTCTGGATTTTCAAACCTGCGTGGGATATCATTGCTGCTTTCCTTCTGGGACTGGACCCCTGCTATCATTTGTGTGCTGCTGCTAACCTGCTCGCTGTTCCCTCTGAAGCTCTACTCCTCGCCGGACCCGCTTCGTTGTGTTCTGCGGGAGTTGGTGAGAAGTGGGTCAGGTCATCCAAGACTGTTGTGGGTTGTGCTGTGAATTTTCAGGGCTGCGAGCGACTGGTACAGGGACTCCATCTCCCAGGAGTCCCTGTTAGCCAGACCCGAGACACCTGGACCGCTCTCCCTGACTGACACGCCCCCACCGACGCCGCTATAAACTCTGGATTTTCAAACCTGCGTGGGACATCATTGCTGCTTTCCTTCTGGGACTGGACCCCTGCTATCGTTTGTGTGCTGCTGCTAACCTTCGCGCTGTTCCCTCTGAAGCTTTACTCCTCGCCGGACACGCTTCGTTGTGTTCTGCGGGAGTTGGTGAGAAGTGGGTCAGGTCATCCAAGACTGTTGTGGGTTGTGCTGTGAATTTTCAGGGCTGCGAGCGACTGGTACAGGGACTCCATCTCCCAGGAGTCCCTGTTAGCCAGACCCGAGACACCTGGGCCGCTCTCCCTGACTGACACGCCCCCACCGACGCCGCTATAAACTCTGGATTTTCAAACCTGCATGGGACATCATTGCTGCTTTCCTTCTGGGACTGGACCCCTGCAATCGTTTGTGTGCTGCTGCTAACCTGCGCGCTGTTCCCTCTGAAGCTCTACTCCTCGCCGGACCCGCTACGCGGGTCCCGCTTCGTTGTGTTCTGCGGGAGTTGGTGAGAAGTGGGTCAGGTCATCCAAGACTGTTGTGGGTTGTGCTGTGAATTTTCAGGGCTGCGAGCGACTGGTACAGGGACTCCATCTCCCAGGAGTCCCTGTTAGCCAGACCCGAGACACCTGGGCCGCTCTCTCTGACTGACACGCCCCCACCGACGCCGCTATAAACTCTGGATTTTCAAACCTGCGTGGGACATCATTGCTGCTTTCCTTCTGGGACTGGACCCCTGCTATCATTTGTGTGCTGCTGCTAACCTGCGCGCTGTTCCCTCTGAAGCTTTACTCCTCGCCGGACCCGCTTCGTTGTGTTCTGCGGGAGTTGGTGAGAAGTGGGTCAGGTCATCCAAGACTGTTGTGGGTTGTGCTGTGAATTTTCAGGGCTGCGAGCGACTGGTACAGGGACTCCATCTCCCAGGAGTCCCTGTTAGCCAGACCCGAGACACCTGGGCCGCTCTCCCTGACTGACACGCCCCCACCGACGCCGCTATAAACTCTGGATTTTCAAACCTGCGTGGGACATCATTGCTGCTTTCCTTCTGGGACTGGACCCCTGCTATCGTTTGTGTGCTGCTGCTAACCTGCGCGCTGTTCCCTCTGAAGCTTTACTCCTCGCCGGACCCGCTTCGTTGTGTTCTGCGGGAGTTGGTGAGAAGTGGGTCAGGTCATCCAAGACTGTTGAGGGTTGTGCTGTGAATTTTCACGGCTGCGAGCGACTGGTACAGGGACTCCATCTCCCAGGAGTCCCTGTTAGCCAGACCCGAGACACCTGGGCCGCTCTCCCTGACTGACACGCCCCCACCGACGCCGCTATAAACTCTGGATTTTCAAACCTGCGTGGGTCATCATTGCTGCTTTCCTTCTGGGACTGGACCCCTGCAATCGTTTGTGTGCTGCTGCTAACCTGCGCGCTGTTCCCTCTGAAGCTCTACTCCTCGCTGGACCCGCTACGGCTTCGTTGTGTTCTGCGGGAGTTGGTGAGAAGTGGGTCAGGTCATCCAAGACTGTTTAGGTTGTGCTGTGAATTTTCAGGGCTGCGAGCGACTGGTACAGGGACTCCATCTCCCAGGAGTCCCTGTTAGCCAGACCCGAGACACCTGGACTGCTCTCCCTGACTGACACGCCCCCACCGACGCCGCTATAAACTCTGGATTTTCAAACCTGCGTGGGACATCATTGCTGCTTTCCTTCTGGGACTGTTCCCCTGCTATCGTTTGTGTGCTGCTGCTAACCTGCGCGCTGTTCCCTCTGAAGCTTTACTCCTCGCCGGACCCGCTACGTTGTGTTCTGCGGGAGTTGGTGAGAAGTGGGTCAGGTCATCCAAGACTGTTGTGGGTTGTGCTGTGAATTTTCAGGGCTGCGAGCGACTGGTACAGGGACTCCTTCTCCCAGGAGTCCCTGATAGCCAGACCCGAGACACCTGGGCCGCTCTCCCTGACTGACACGCCCCCACCGACGTCGCTATAAAGTCTGGATTTTCAAACCTGCGTGGGACATCATTGCTGCTTTCCTTCTAGGACTGGACCCCTGCTATCGTTTGTGTGCTGCTGCTAACCTGCGCGCTGTTCCCTCTGAAGATCTACTCCTCGCCGGACCCGCTTCGCGGGTCCCGCTTCGTTGTGTTCTGCGGGACTTGGTGAGAAGTGGGTCAGGGCATCCAAGACTGTTGTGGGTTGTGCTGTGAATTTTCAGGGCTGCGAGCGACTGGTACAGGGACTCCATCTCCCAGGAGTCCCTGTTAGCCAGACCCGAGACACCTGGGCCGCTCTCCCTGACTGACACGCCCCCACCGACGCCGCTATAAACTCTGGATTTTCAAACCTGCGTGGGACATCATTGCTGCTTTCCTTCTGGGACTGGACCCCTGCTATCATTTGTGTGCTGCTGCTAACCTGCTCGCTGTTCCCTCTGAAGCTCTACTCCTCGCCGGACCCGCTTCGTTGTGTTCTGCGGGAGTTGGTGAGAAGTGGGTCAGGTCATCCAAGACTGTTGTGGGTTGTGCTGTGAATTTTCGGGGTGCGAGCGACTGGTACAGGGACTCCATCTCCCAGGAGTCCCTGTTAGCCAGACCCGAGACACCTGGACCGCTCTCCCTGACTGACACGCCCCCACCGACGCCGCTATAAACTCTGGATTTTCAAACCTGCGTGGGACATCATTGCTGCTTTCCTTCTGGGACTGGACCCCTGCTATCATTTGTGTGCTGCTGCTAACCTGCGCGCTGTTCCCTCTGAAGCTTTACTCCTCGCCGGACCCGCTTCGTTGTGTTCTGCGGGAGTTGGTGAGAAGTGGGTCAGGTCATCCAAGACTGTTGTGGGTTGTGCTGTGAATTTTCAGGGCTGCGAGCGACTGGTACAGGGACTCCATCTCCCAGGAGTCCCTGTTGGCCAGACCCGAGACACCTGGGCCGCTCTCCCTGACTGACACGCCCCCACCGACGCCGCTATAAACTCTGGATTTTCAAACCTGCGTGGGACATCATTGCTGCTTTCCTTCTGGGACTGGACCCCTGCAATCGTTTGTGTGCTGCTGCTAACCTGCGCGCTGTTCCCTCTGAAGCTCTACTCCTCGCCGGACCCGCTACGCGGGTCCCGCTTCGTTGTGTTCTGCGGGAGTTGGTGAGAAGTGGGTCAGGTCATCCAAGACTGTTGTGGGTTGTGCTGTGAATTTTCAGGGCTGCGAGCGACTGGTACAGGGACTCCATCTCCCAGGAGTCCCTGTTAGCCAGACCCGAGACACCTGGGCCGCTCTCTCTGACTGACACTCCCCCACCGACGCCGCTATAAACTCTGGATTTTCAAACCTGCGTGGGACATCATTGCTGCTTTCCTTCTGGGACTGGACCCCTGCTATCATTTGTGTGCTGCTGCTAACCTGCGCGCTGTTCCCTCTGAAGCTTTACTCCTCGCCGGACCCGCTTCGTTGTGTTCTGCGGGAGTTGGTGAGAAGTGGGTCAGGTCATCCAAGACTGTTGTGGGTTGTGCTGTGAATTTTCAGGGCTGCGAGCGACTGGTACAGGGACTCCATCTCCCAGGAGTCCCTGTTAGCCAGACCCGAGACACCTGGGCCGCTCTCCCTGACTGACACGCCCCCACCGACGCCGCTATAAACTCTGGATTTTCAAACCTGCGTGGGACATCATTGCTGCTTTCCTTCTGGGACTGGACCCCTGCAATCGTTTGTGTGCTGCTGCTAACCTGCGCGCTGTTCCCTCTGAAGCTCTACTCCTCGCTGGACCCGCTACGCGGGTCCCGCTTCGTTGTGTTCTGCGGGAGTTGGTGAGAAGTGGGTCAGGTCATCCAAGACTGTTTAGGTTGTGCTGTGAATTTTCAGGGCTGCGAGCGACTGGTACAGGGACTCCATCTCCCAGGAGTCCCTGTTAGCCAGACCCGAGACACCTGGACTGCTCTCCCTGACTGACACGCCCCCACCGACGCCGCTATAAACTCTGGATTTTCAAACCTGCGTGGGACATCATTGCTGCTTTCCTTCTGGGACTGTTCCCCTGCTATCGTTTGTGTGCTGCTGCTAACCTGCGCGCTGTTCCCTCTGAAGCTTTACTCCTCGCCGGACCCGCTACGTTGTGTTCTGCGGGAGTTGGTGAGAAGTGGGTCAGGTCATCCAAGACTGTTGTGGGTTGTGCTGTGAATTTTCAGGGCTGCGAGCGACTGGTACAGGGACTCCTTCTCCCAGGAGTCCCTGATAGCCAGACCCGAGACACCTGGGCCGCTCTCCCTGACTGACACGCCCCCACCGACGTCGCTATAAACTCTGGATTTTCAAACCTGCGTGGGACATCATTGCTGCTTTCCTTCTAGGACTGGACCCCTGCTATCGTTTGTGTGCTGCTGCTAACCTGCGCGCTGTTCCCTCTGAAGATCTACTCCTCGCCGGACCCGCTTCGCGGGTCCCGCTTCGTTGTGTTCTGCGGGACTTGTTGAGAAGTGGGTCAGGGCATCCAAGACTGTTGTGGGTTGTGCTGTGAATTTTCAGGGCTGCGAGCGACTGGTACAGGGACTCCATCTCCCAGGAGTCCCTGTTAGCCAGACCCGAGACACCTGGGCCGCTCTCCCTGACTGACACGCCCCCACCGACGCCGCTATAAACTCTGGATTTTCAAACCTGCGTGGGACATCATTGCTGCTTTCCTTCTGGGACTGGACCCCTGCTATCGTTTGTGTGCTGCTGCTAACCTGCTCGCTGTTCCCTCTGAAGCTCTACTCCTCGCCGGACCCGCTTCGTTGTGTTCTGCGGGAGTTGGTGAGAAGTGGGTCAGGTCATCCAAGACTGTTGTGGGTTGTGCTGTGAATTTTCAGGGCTGCGAGCGACTGGTACAGGGACTCCATCTCCCAGGAGTCCCTGTTAGCCAGACCCGAGACACCTGGACCGCTCTCCCTGACTGACACGCCCCCACCGACGCCGCTATAAACTCTGGATTTTCAAACCTGCGTGGGACATCATTGCTGCTTTCCTTCTGGGACTGGACCCCTGCTATCGTTTGTGTGCTGCTGCTAACCTGCGCGCTGTTCCCTCTGAAGCTTTACTCCTCGCCGGACACGCTTCGTTGTGTTCTGCGGGAGTTGGTGAGAAGTGGGTCAGGTCATCCAAGACTGTTGTGGGTTGTGCTGTGAATTTTCAGGGCTGCGAGCGACTGGTACAGGGACTCCATCTCCCAGGAGTCCCTGTTAGCCAGACCCGAGACACCTGGGCCGCTCTCCCTGACTGACACGCCCCCACCGACGCCGCTATAAACTCTGGATTTTCAAACCTGCGTGGGACATCATTGCTGCTTTCCTTCTGGGACTGGACCCCTGCTATCGTTTGTGTGCTGCTGCTAACCTGCGCGCTGTTCCCGCTGAAGCTCTACTCCTCGCCGGACCCGCTTCGTTGAGTTCTGCGGGAGTTGGTGAGAAGTGGGTCAGGTCATCCAAGACTGTTGTGGGTTGTGCTGTGAATTTTCAGGGCTGCGAGCGACTGGTACAGGGACTCCATCTCCCAGGAGTCCCTGTTAGCCAGACCCGAGACACCTGGACCGCTCTCCCTGACTGACACGCCCCCACCGACGCCGCTATAAACTCTGGATTTTCAAACCTGCGTGGGACATCATTGCTGCTTTCCTTCTGGGACTGGACCCCTGCTATCGTTTGTGTGCTGCTGCTAACCTGCGCGCTATTCCCTCTGAAGCTTTACTCCTCGCCGGACCCGCTTCGTTGTGTTCTGCGGGAGTTGGTGAGAAGTGGGTCAGGTCATCCAAGACTGTTGTGGGTTGTGCTGTGAATTTTCAGGGCTGCGAGCGACTGGTACAGGGACTCCATCTCCCAGGAGTCCCTGTTAGCCAGACCCGAGACACCTGGGCCGCTCTCCCTGACTGACGGCTGCTAACCTGCGCGCTGTTCCCTCTGAAGATCTACTCCTCGCCGGACCCGCTTCGCGGGTCCCGCTTCGTTGTGTTCTGCGGGACTTGGTGAGAAGTGGGTCAGGGCATCCAAGACTGTTGTGGGTTGTGCTGTGAATTTTCAGGGCTGCGAGCGACTGGTACAGAACTCCATCTCCCAGGAGTCCCTGTTAGCCAGACCCGAGACACCTGGGCCACTCTCCCTGACTGACACGCCCCCACCGACGCCGCTATAAACTCTGGATTTTCAAACCTGTGTGGGACATCATTGCTGCTTTCCTTCTGGGACTGGACCCCTGCTATCGTTTGTGTGCTGCTGCTAACCTGCGCGCTGTTCCCTCTGAAGCTCTACTCCTCGCCGGCCCCCGCTTCGTTGTGTTCTGCGGGAGTTGGTGAGAAGTGGGTCAGGTCATCCAAGACTGTTGTGGGTTGTGCTGTGAATTTTCAGGGCTGCGAGCGACTGGTACAGGGACTCCATCTCCCAGGAGTCCCTGTTAGCCAGACCCGAGACACCTGGGCCGCTCTCCCTGACTGACACGCCCCCACCGACGCCGCTATAAACTCTGGATTTTCAAATCTGCGTGGGACATCATTGCTGCTTTCCTTCTGGGACTGGACCCCTGCTATCGTTTGTGTGCTGCTGCTAACCTGCGCGCTGTTCCCTCTGAAGCTTTACTCCTCGCCGGACCCGCTTCGTTGTGTTCTGCGGGAGTTGGTGAGAAGTGGGTCAGGTCATCCAAGACTGTTGTGGGTTGTGCTGTGAATTTTCAGGGCTGCGAGCGACTGGTACAGAACTCCATCTCCCAGGAGTCCCTGTTAGCCAGACCCGAGACACCTGGGCCACTCTCCCTGACTGACACGCCCCCACCGACGCCGCTATAAACTCTGGATTTTCAAACCTGTGTGGGACATCATTGCTGCTTTCCTTCTGGGACTGGACCCCTGCTATCGTTTGTGTGCTGCTGCTAACCTGCGCGCTGTTCCCTCTGAAGCTCTACTCCTCGCCGGACCCGCTTAGCGGGTCCCGCTTCGTTGTGTTCTGCGGGAGTTGGTGAGAAGTGGGTCAGGTCATCCAAGACTGTTGTGGGTTGTGCTGTGAATTTTCAGGGCTGCGAGCGACTGGTACAGAACTCCATCTCCCAGGAGTCCCTGTTAGCCAGACCCGAGACACCTGGGCCACTCTCCCTGACTGACACGCCCCCACCGACGCCGCTATAAACTCTGGATTTTCAAACCTGTGTGGGACATCATTGCTGCTTTCCTTCTGGGACTGGACCCCTGCTATCGTTTGTGTGCTGCTGCTAACCTGCGCGCTGTTCCCTCGGAAGCTCTACTCCTCGCCGGTCCCGCTTCGTTGTGTTCTGCGGGAGTTGGTGAGAAGTGGGTCAGGTCATCCAAGACTTTTCTGGGTTGTGCTGTGAATTTTCAGGGCTGTGAGCAACTGGTACAGGTACTCCATCTCCCAGGAGTCCCTGTTAGCCAGACCCGAGACACCTGAGCCGCTCTCCCTGACTGACACGCCCCCACCGACGCCGCTATAAACTCTGGATTTTCAAATCTGCGTGGGACATCATTGCTGCTTTCCTTCTGGGACTGGACCCCTGCTATCGTTTGTGTGCTGCTGCTAACCTGCGCGCTGTTCCCTCTGAAGCTCTACTCCTCGCCGGACCCGCTGCGCGGGTCCTGCTTCGTTGTGTTCTGCGGGAGTTGGTGAGAAGTGGGTCAGGTCATCCAAGACTGTTGTGGGTTGTGCTGTGAATTTTCAGGTCTGCGAGCGACTGGTACAGGGACTCCATCTCCCAGGAGTCCCTGTAAGCCAGACCCGAGACACCTGGGCCGCTCTCCCTGACTGACACGCCCCCACCGACGCCGCTATAAACTCTCGATTTTCAAACCTGCGTGGGACATCATTGCTGCTTTCCTTCTGGGACTGGACCCCTGCTATCGTTTGTGTGCTGCTGCTAATCTGCGTGTGGTTCCCTCTGAAGCTCTACTCCTCGCCGGACCCGCTTTGTTGTGTTCTGCGGGAGTTGGTGAGAAGTGGGTCAGGTCATCCAAGACTGTTGTGGGTTGTGCTGTGAATTTTCAGGGCTAAGAGCGACTGGTACAGGGACTCCATCTCCCAGGAGTCCCTGTTAGCCAGACCCGAGACACCTGGGCCGCTCTCCCTGACTGACACGCCCCCACCGACGCCGCTATAAACACTGGATTTTCAAACCTGCGTGGGACATCATTGCTGCATTCCTTCTGGGACTGGACCCCTGCTATCGTTTGTGTGCTGCTGCTAACCTAAGCGCTGTTCCCTCTGAAGCTTTACTCCTCGCCGGACCAGCTTCGTTGTGTTCTGCGGGAGTTGGTGAGAAGTGGGTCAGGTCATTCAAGACTGTTGTGGGTTGTGCTGTGAATTTTCAGGGCTGCGAGCGACTGGTACAGGGACTCCTTCTCCCAGGAGTCCCTGTTAGCCAGACCCGAGACACCTGGGCCGCTCTCCCTGACTGACACGCCCCCACCAACGCCGCTATAAACTCTGGATTTTCAAACCTGCGTGGGACATCATTGCTGCTTTCCTTCTGGGACTGGACTCCTGCAATCGTTTGTGTGCTGCTGCTAACCTGCGCGCTTTTCCCTCTGAAGCTCTACTCCTCGCCGGACCCGCTGCGCGGGTCCCGCTTCGTTGTGTTCTGCGGGAGTTGGTGAGAAGTTGGTCAGGTCATCCAAGACTGTTGTGGGTTGTGCTGTGAATTTTCAGGGCTGCGAGCGACTGGTACAGGGACTCCATCTCCCAGGAGTCCCTGTTAGCCAGACCCGAGACACCTGGGCCGCTCTCCCTGACTGACACGCCCCCACCGACGCCGCTATAAACTCTGGATTTTCAAACCTGCGTGGGACATCATTGCTGCTTTCCTTCTGGGACTGGATCCCTGCTATCGTTTTTGTGCTTCTGCTAACCTGCGCGCTGTTCCCTCTGAAGATCTACTCCTCGCCGGACCCGCTTCGCGGGTCCCGCTTCGTTGTATTCTGCGGGAGTTGGTGAGAAGTGGGTCAGGTCATCCAAGACTGTTGTGGGTTGTGCTGTGAATTTTCAGGGCTGCGAGCGACTGGTACAGGGACTCCATCTCCCAGGAGTCCCTGTTAGCCAGACCCGAGACACCTGGGCCGCTCTCCCTGACTGACACGCCCCCACCGACGCCGCTATAAACTCTGGATTTTCAAACCTGCGTGGGACATCATTGATGCTTTCCTTCTGGGACTGGACCCCTGCTATCGTTTGTGTGCTGCTGCTAACCTGCGCGCTGTTCCCTCTGAAGCTCTACTCCTCGCCGGACCCGCTTCGTCGTGTTCTGCGGGAGTTGGTGAGAAGTGGGTCAGGTCACCCAAGACTGTTGTGGGTTGTGCTGTGAATTTTCAGGGCTGCGAGCGACTGGTACAGGGAGTCCTTCTCCCAGGAGTCCCTGTTAGCCAGACCCGAGACACCTGGGCCGCTCTCCCTGACTGACACGCCCCCACCGACGCCGCTATAAACTCTTGATTTTCAAACCTGCGTGGGACATCATTGCTGCTTTCCTTCTGGGACTGGACCCCTGCTATCGTTTGTGTGCTGCTGCTAACCTGCGCGCTGTTCCCGCTGAAGCTCTACTCCTCGCCGGACCCGCTTCGTTGAGTTCTGCGGGAGTTGGTGAGAAGTGGGTCAGGTCATCCAAGACTGTTGTGGGTTGTGCTGTGAATTTTCAGGGCTGCGAGCGACTGGTACAGGGACTCCATCTCCCAGGAGTCCCTGTTAGCCAGACCCGAGACACCTGGACCGCTCTCCCTGACTGACACGCCCCCACCGACGCCGCTATAAACTCTGGATTTTCAAACCTGCGTGGGACATCATTGCTGCTTTCCTTCTGGGACTGGACCCCTGCTATCGTTTGTGTGCTGCTGCTAACCTGCGCGCTGTTCCCTCTGAAGCTTTACTCCTCGCCGGACCCGCTTCGTTGTGTTCTGCGGGAGTTGGTGAGAAGTGGGTCAGGTCATCCAAGACTGTTGTGGGTTGTGCTGTGAATTTTCAGGGCTGCGAGCGACTGGTACAGGGACTCCATCTCCCAGGAGTCCCTGTTAGCCAGACCCGAGACACCTGGGCCGCTCTCCCTGACTGACGGCTGCTAACCTGCGCGCTGTTCCCTCTGAAGATCTACTCCTCGCCGGACCCGCTTCGCGGGTCCCGCTTCGTTGTGTTCTGCGGGACTTGGTGAGAAGTGGGTCAGGGCATCCAAGACTGTTGTGGGTTGTGCTGTGAATTTTCAGGGCTGCGAGCGACTGGTACAGAACTCCATCTCCCAGGAGTCCCTGTTAGCCAGACCCGAGACACCTGGGCCACTCTCCCTGACTGACACGCCCCCACCGACGCCGCTATAAACTCTGGATTTTCAAACCTGTGTGGGACATCATTGCTGCTTTCCTTCTGGGACTGGACCCCTGCTATCGTTTGTGTGCTGCTGCTAACCTGCGCGCTGTTCCCTCTGAAGCTCTACTCCTCGCCGGACCCCGCTTCGTTGTGTTCTGCGGGAGTTGGTGAGAAGTGGGTCAGGTCATCCAAGACTGTTGTGGGTTGTGCTGTGAATTTTCAGGGCTGCGAGCGACTGGTACAGGGACTCCATCTCCCAGGAGTCCCTGTTAGCCAGACCCGAGACACCTGGGCCGCTCTCCCTGACTGACACGCCCCCACCGACGCCGCTATAAACTCTGGATTTTCAAATCTGCGTGGGACATCATTGCTGCTTTCCTTCTGGGACTGGACCCCTGCTATCGTTTGTGTGCTGCTGCTAACCTGCGCGCTGTTCCCTCTGAAGCTTTACTCCTCGCCAGACCCGCTTCGTTGTGTTCTGCGGGAGTTGGTGAGAAGTGGGTCAGGTCATCCAAGACTGTTGTGGGTTGTGCTGTGAATTTTCAGGGCTGCGAGCGACTGGTACAGAACTCCATCTCCCAGGAGTCCCTGTTAGCCAGACCCGAGACACCTGGGCCACTCTCCCTGACTGACACGCCCCCACCGACGCCGCTATAAACTCTGGATTTTCAAACCTGTGTGGGACATCATTGCTGCTTTCCTTCTGGGACTGGACCCCTGCTATCGTTTGTGTGCTGCTGCTAACCTGCGCGCTGTTCCCTCTGAAGCTCTACTCCTCGCCGGACCCGCTTAGCGGGTCCCGCTTCGTTGTGTTCTGCGGGAGTTGGTGAGAAGTGGGTCAGGTCATCCAAGACTGTTGTGGGTTGTGCTGTGAATTTTCAGGGCTGCGAGCGACTGGTACAGGGACTCCATCTCCCAGGAGTCCCTGTTAGCCAGACCCGAGACACCTGGGCCGCTCTCCCTGACTGACACGCCCCCACCGACGCCGCTATAAACTCTGGATTTTCAAATCTGCGTGGGACATCATTGCTGCTTTCCTTCTGGGACTGGACCCCTGCTATCGTTTGTGTGCTGCTGCTAACCTGCGCGCTGTTCCCTCTGAAGCTTTACTCCTCGCCGGACCCGCTTCGTTGTGTTCTGCGGGAGTTGGTGAGAAGTGGGTCAGGTCATCCAAGACTGTTGTGGGTTGTGCTGTGAATTTTCAGGGCTGCGAGCGACTGGTACAGAACTCCATCTCCCAGGAGTCCCTGTTAGCCAGACCCGAGACACCTGGGCCACTCTCCCTGACTGACACGCCCCCACCGACGCCGCTATAAACTCTGGATTTTCAAACCTGTGTGGGACATCATTGCTGCTTTCCTTCTGGGACTGGACCCCTGCTATCGTTTGTGTGCTGCTGCTAACCTGCGCGCTGTTCCCTCGGAAGCTCTACTCCTCGCCGGTCCCGCTTCGTTGTGTTCTGCGGGAGTTGGTGAGAAGTGGGTCAGGTCATCCAAGACTTTTGTGGGTTGTGCTGTGAATTTTCAGGGCTGTGAGCAACTGGTACAGGTACTCCATCTACCAGGAGTCCCTGTTAGCCAGACCCGAGACACCTGAGCCGCTCTCCCTGACTGACACGCCCCCACCGACGCCGCTATAAACTCTGGATTTTCAAATCTGCGTGGGACATCATTGCTGCTTTCCTTCTGGGACTGGACCCCTGCTATCGTTTGTGTACTTCTGCTAACCTGCGCGCTGTTCCCTCTGAAGCTCTACTCCTCGCCGGACCCGCTGCGCGGGTCCTGCTTCGTTGTGTTCTGCGGGAGTTGGTGAGAAGTGGGTCAGGTCATCCAAGACTGTTGTGGGTTGTGCTGTGAATTTTCAGGTCTGCGAGCGACTGGTACAGGGACTCCATCTCCCAGGAGTCCCTGTAAGCCAGACCCGAGACACCTGGGCCGCTCTCCCTGACTGACACGCCCCCACCGACGCCGCTATAAACTCTCGATTTTCAAACCTGCGTGGGACATCATTGCTGCTTTCCTTCTGGGACTGGACCCCTGCTATCGTTTGTGTGCTGCTGCTAATCTGCGTGCGGTTCCCTCTGAAGCTCTACTCCTCGCCGGACCCGCTTTGTTGTGTTCTGCGGGAGTTGGTGAGAAGTGGGTCAGGTCATCCAAGACTGTTGTGGGTTGTGCTGTGAATTTTCAGGGCTAAGAGCGACTGGTACAGGGACTCCATCTCCCAGGAGTCCCTGTTAGCCAGACCCGAGACACCTGGGCCGCTCTCCCTGACTGACACGCCCCCACCGACGCCGCTATAAACACTGGATTTTCAAACCTGCGTGGGACATCATTGCTGCATTCCTTCTGGGACTGGACCCCTGCTATCGTTTGTGTGCTGCTGCTAACCTAAGCGCTGTTCCCTCTGAAGCTTTACTCCTCGCCGGACCAGCTTCGTTGTGTTCTGCGGGAGTTGGTGAGAAGTGGGTCAGGTCATTCAAGACTGTTGTGGGTTGTGCTGTGAATTTTCAGGGCTGCGAGCGACTGGTACAGGGACTCCTTCTCCCAGGAGTCCCTGTTAGCCAGACCCGAGACACCTGGGCCGCTCTCCCTGACTGACACGCCCCCACCAACGCCGCTATAAACTCTGGATTTTCAAACCTGCGTGGGACATCATTGCTGCTTTCCTTCTGGGACTGGACTCCTGCAATCGTTTGTGTGCTGCTGCTAACCTGCGCGCTTTTCCCTCTGAAGCTCTACTCCTCGCCGGACCCGCTGCGCGGGTCCCGCTTCGTTGTGTTCTGCGGGAGTTGGTGAGAAGTTGGTCAGGTCATCCAAGACTGTTGTGGGTTGTGCTGTGAATTTTCAGGGCTGCGAGCGACTGGTACAGGGACTCCATCTCCCAGGAGTCCCTGTTAGCCAGACCCGAGACACCTGGGCCGCTCTCCCTGACTGACACGCCCCCACCGACGCCGCTATAAACTCTGGATTTTCAAACCTGCGTGGGACATCATTGCTGCTTTCCTTCTGGGACTGGATCCCTGCTATCGTTTGTGTGCTTCTGCTAACCTGCGCGCTGTTCCCTCTGAAGATCTACTCCTCGCCGGACCCGCTTCGCGGGTCCCGCTTCGTTGTATTCTGCGGGAGTTGGTGAGAAGTGGGTCAGGTCATCCAAGACTGTTGTGGGTTGTGCTGTGAATTTTCAGGGCTGCGAGCGACTGGTACAGGGACTCCATCTCCCAGGAGTCCCTGTTAGCCAGACCCGAGACACCTGGGCCGCTCTCCCTGACTGACACGCCCCCACCGACGCCGCTATAAACTCTGGATTTTCAAATCTGCGTGGGACATCATTGCTGCTTTCCTTCTGGGACTGGACCCCTGCTATCGTTTGTGTGCTGCTGCTAACCTAAGCGCTGTTCCCTCTGAAGCTTTACTCCTCGCCGGACCAGCTTCGTTGTGTTCTGCGGGAGTTGGTGAGAAGTGGGTCAGGTCATTCAAGACTGTTGTGGGTTGTGCTGTGAATTTTCAGGGCTGCGAGCGACTGGTACAGGGACTCCATCTCCCAGGAGTCCCTGTTAGCCAGACCCGAGACACCTGGGCCGCTCTCCCTGACTGACACGCCCCCACCGACGCCGCTATAAACTCTTGATTTTCAAACCTGCGTGGGACATCATTGATGCTTTCCTTCTGGGACTGGACCCCTGCTATCGTTTGTGTGCTGCTGCTAACCTGCGCGCTGTTCCCTCTGAAGCTCTACTCCTCGCCGGACCCGCTTCGTCGTGTTCTGCGGGAGTTGGTGAGAAGTGGGTCAGGTCACCCAAGACTGTTGTGGGTTGTGCTGTGAATTTTCAGGGCTGCGAGCGACTGGTACAGGGAGTCCTTCTCCCAGGAGTCCCTGTTAGCCAGACCCGAGACACCTGGGCCGCTCTCCCTGACTGACACGCCCCCACCGACGCCGCTATAAACTCTTGATTTTCAAACCTGCGTGGGACATCATTGCTGCTTTCCTTCTGGGACTGGACCCCTGCTATCGTTTGTGTGCTGCTGCTAACCTGCGCGCTGTTCCCGCTGAAGCTCTACTCCTCGCCGGACCCGCTTCGTTGAGTTCTGCGGGAGTTGGTGAGAAGTGGGTCGGGTCATCCAAGACTGTTGTGGGTTGTGCTGTGAATTTTCAGGGCTGCGAGCGACTGGTACAGGGACTCCATCTCCCAGGAGTCCCTGTTAGCCAGACCCGAGACACCTGGACCGCTCTCCCTGACTGACACGCCCCCACCGACGCCGCTATAAACTCTGGATTTTCAAACCTGCGTGGGACATCATTGCTGCTTTCCTTCTGGGACTGGACCCCTGCTATCGTTTGTGTGCTGCTGCTAACCTGCGCGCTGTTCCCTCTGAAGCTTTACTCCTCGCCGGACCCGCTTCGTTGTGTTCTGCGGGAGTTGGTGAGAAGTGGGTCAGGTCATCCAAGACTGTTGTGGGTTGTGCTGTGAATTTTCAGGGCTGCGAGCGACTGGTACAGGGACTCCATCTCCCAGGAGTCCCTGTTAGCCAGACCCGAGACACCTGGGCCGCTCTCCCTGACTGACGGCTGCTAACCTGCGCGCTGTTCCCTCTGAAGATCTACTCCTCGCCGGACCCGCTTCGCGGGTCCCGCTTCGTTGTGTTCTGCGGGACTTGGTGAGAAGTGGGTCAGGGCATCCAAGACTGTTGTGGGTTGTGCTGTGAATTTTCAGGGCTGCGAGCGACTGGTACAGGGACTCCTTCTCCCAGGAGTCCCTGTTAGCCAGACCCGAGACACCTGGGCCGCTCTCCCTGACTGACACGCCCCCACCGACGCCGCTATAAACTCTGGATTTTCAAACCTGCGTGGGACATCATTGCTGCTTTCCTTCTGGGACTGTTCCCCTGCTATCGTTTGTGTGCTGCTGCTAACCTGCGCGCTGTTCCCTCTGAAGCTTTACTCCTCGCCCGACCCGCTACGTTGTGTTCTGCGATAGTTGGTGAGAAGTTGGTCAGGTCATCCAAGACTGTTGTGGGTTGTGCTGTGAATTTTCAGGGCTGCGAGCGACTGGTACAGGGACTCCTTCTCCCAGGAGTCCCTGATAGCCAGACCCGAGACACCTGGGCCGCTCTCCCTGACTGACACGCCCCCACCGACGCCGCTATAAACTCTGGATTTTCAAACCTGCGTGGGACATCATTGCTGCTTTCCTTCTGGGACTGGACCCCTGCTATTGTTTGTGTGCTGCTGCTAACCTGCGCGCTGTTCCCTCTGAAGATCTACTCCTCGCCGGACCCGCTTCGCGGGTCCCGCTTCGTTGTGTTCTGCGGGACTTGGTGAGAAGTGGGTCAGGGCATCCAAGACTGTTGTGGGTTGTGCTGTGAATTTTCAGGGCTGCGAGCGACTGGTACAGGGACTCCATCTCCCAGGAGTCCCTGTTAGCCAGACCCGAGACACCTGGGCCGCTCTCCCTGACTGACACGCCCCCACCGACGCCACTATAAACTCTGGATTTTCAAACCTGCGTGGGACATCATTGCTGCTTTCCTTCTGGGACTGGACCCCTGCTATCGTTTGTGTGCTGCTGCTAACCTGCTCGCTGTTCCCTCTGAAGCTCTACTCCTCGCCGGACCCGCTTCGTTGTGTTCTGCGGGAGTTGGTGAGAAGTGGGTCAGGTCATCCAAGACTGTTGTGGGTTGTGCTGTGAATTTTCAGGGCTGCGAGCGACTGGTACAGGGACTCCATCTCCCAGGAGTCACTGTTAGCCAGACCCGAGACACCTGGGCCGCTCTCCCTGACTGACACGCCCCCACAGACGCCGCTATAAACTCTGGATTTTCAAACCTGCGTGGGACATCATTGCTGCTTTCCTTCTGGGACTGGACCTCTGCAATCGTTTGTGTGCTGCTGCTAACCTGCGCGCTGTTCCCTCTGAAGCTCTACTCCTCGCCGGACCCGCTACGCGGGTCCCGCTTCGTTGTGTTCTGCGGGAGTTGGTGAGAAGTGGGTCAGGTCATCCAAGACTGTTGTGGGTTGTGCTGTGAATTTTCAGGGCTGCGAGCGACTGGTACAGGGACTCCTTCTCCCAGGAGTCCCTGATAGCCAGACCCGAGACACCTGGGCCGCTCTCTCTGACAGACACGCACCCACCGACGCCGCTATAAACTCTGGATTTTCAAACCTGCGTGGGACATCATTGCTGCTTTCCTTCTAGGACTGGACCCCTGCTATCGTTTGTGTGCTGCTGCTAACCTGCGCGCTGTTCCCTCTGAAGATCTACTCCTCGCCGGACCCGCTTCGCGGGTCCCGCTTCGTTGTGTTCTGCGGGACTTGGTGAGAAGTGGGTCAGGGCATCCAAGACTGTTGTGGGTTGTGCTGTGAATTTTCAGGGCTGTGAGCGACTGGTACAGGGACTCCATCTCCCAGGAGTCCCTGTTAGCCAGACCCGAGACACCTGGGCCGCTCTCCCTGACTGACACGCCCCCACCGACGCCGCTATAAACTCTGGATTTTCAAACCTGCGTGGGACATCATTGCTGCTTTCCTTCTGGGACTGGACCCCTGCTATCGTTTGTGTGCTGCTGCTAACCTGCTCGCTGTTCCCTCTGAAGCTCTACTCCTCGCCGGACCCGCTTCGTTGTGTTCTGCGGGAGTTGGTGAGAAGTGGGTCAGGTCATCCAAGACTGTTGTGGGTTGTGCTGTGAATTTTCAGGGCTGCGAGCGACTGGTACAGGGACTCCATCTCCCAGGAGTCCCTGTTAGCCAGACCCGAGACACCTGGGCCGCTCTCCCTGACTGACACGCCCCCACCGACGCCGCTATAAACTCTGGATTTTCAAACCTGCGTGGGACATCATTGCTGCTTTCCTTCTGGGAATGGACCCCTGCTATCATTTGTGTGCTGCTGCTAACCTGCGCGCTGTTCCCTCTGAAGCTTTACTCCTCGCCGGACCCGCTACGCGGGTCCCGCTTCGTTGTGTTCTGCGGGAGTTGTTGAGAAGTGGGTCAGGTCATCCAAGACTGTTGTGGGTTGTGCTGGGAATTTTCAGGGCTGCGAGCGACTGGTACAGGGACTCCATCTCCCAGGAGTCCCTGTTAGCCAGACCTGAGACACCTGGGCCGCTCTCCCTGACTGACACGCCCCTACCGACGCCGCTATAAACTGTAATCCCCTGGTTACCTCAGGATTGGGCCAGCTTACTAACACTGCACACTCACGCTTCCTATCAACTGAGATAAGACCGGTATAAGGGTTGAATCAGTTTTATTCAGCACTGTACAACCTGAGTTGACGATATCAGCCCGCACGCCCGCGCTGTGCCCCTTTCCACTTGTTCCAACCGTCCTCTGCACGAACGCCAGTCCCGGCGTTCACCAACAGAGGACACCGTGCTAAGTAGTGGCCGACAATGCCACTCGGTTTTACAAAGAGGTGGATGGTATTCCCCAGGTCGTTCTCCGCATGAGTGTCGGTCCCGACACTCTCCAACGGAGGGCTACACGGAAGGCACGGATCTTTGGGTTCAGAGACCTCGCACTTGAATCTCTTGAATGGGGACAGGGGCTAAGGCAGATAATGCTGAGAGCTAGGTATATACAATGGGAGCGACCCTCGCGCTCGATAACCCTCGAGCGCGGACTGCAACAAGTTCCAAGGGAGTGTCTCGCACGCTCGATAACCCTCGAGCGGGGACTGCACAAAGTACCAAGGGAGCGTCTCGCACGCTCGATAACCCTCGAGCAGGGACTGCACAAAGTTCCAAGGGAGCGTCTCGCACGCTCGATAACCCTCGAGCGGGGACTGCACAAGGTACCAAGGGAGCGTCTCGCACGCTCGATAACCCTCGAGCGGGGACTGCACAAAGTTCCAAGGGAGCGTCTCGCATGCTCGATAACCCTCGAGCGTGGACTGCACAAAGTTCCAAGGGAGCGTTTCTCGCGCTCGAATACCCTCGAGCGGAGACTGCACAAGGTACGGTCTCTCACGGGGACTGTTGCAACAACGGCTTACCGAGACTGAAGCTCTCCTTTCGTTTGTGCACGTCTGGTCAACTCTGCCGGTCAGCGTAGGAGATCAGGAACCTGAACCGGGAATATCCGACGCCGCGTCCTGCCATCCTGATTGTTTTATGGCCGCGCCTGTTTCCGTCCTGCGCGGAGCGTCATGGGATTTGTAGTTCAGGGCGAGGGTTTCTTGGGGATTGTAGTTCCAGTCTCGTTTTGCTCGTTTGCGGTACTGTCAGCGAATACGTGTCCTAACAGCACATCCCCCTTCCTTCACGGACCCTTCGCGGGCCCGGGCTTGTCCGGATGCCGTCTGTGGAAGGCCGCGACCAGTCGAGGAGCACAAATACCTGAAACAGGCTCCCACGACTGTTCCTCCGGACCGTAACCCTTCCAGGCAACAAGGTACCAGACCCGGCCCCTTCTCCACTTGGAATCCCTGATACCTTCAACCTCGTAGTCATGTTCAGCATCCACTGACACAGGCGAAGGACCTGAACCACCGGACGCGACGGAGGGTTTAAGGAGGGAGACGTGGAACACCGGGTGGATCCTCAGACAGCCTGGCAGGTCCAGCCGCATGTTCACCGGGCTCAGGCACTCCTTGATGCGATACGGGCCTATGAAGCGGGGGCGGAAAACGCTGTGTTTCCAAAACCGCAGGTTCTTCGACGACACCCAGACGTAATCCCCCACCTGATACAGCGGGCTAGGTCTCCTTCGACGGTCCGCGGAGGCCTTGTAGGTTCTCTTGGCCTCATCCAGACACCTCTTGGCGCACCCTATCGTATCCTTGATGTGGGCAACCCTTCTGATGGTTTCTGGTACGCCCACCGTGGCTGCAGGATGCACCAGAGGAAGGAACCTGGGATGATGACCGTAGTTGTTGTAGAAAGGCGACACCTTTGTTGCACTATGCGTGGCATTGTTATACGCAATTTCTGCTAGCCATAGTTTATCAACCCATTCCTTGGTGCCCTGATCCACGAAACAACGGAGATATTGCTTTAGCGTCTGGTTGAGGCGCTCGGTTTGGCCGTCTGTTTGAGGGTGATAGCTGGTGGACATAGCGGACGTTACATGTAAGGAGGAACACCAAGTTTTCCAAAAACGCGCTGTGAATTGCGACCCTCGATCAGACACGATCACTTTAGGCAGTCCATGAACCCGCACCACTTCTTTCATAAGCATGAGGGCCAATTGGCCAGCCGTAGGTACCCCTCTACACGCGATGAACCGACCCATCTTGGTGAGGTAGTCGACGACCACGAGTATGGCAGTACACCCTTGATCCTTAGGCAGTCCCACGATGAAATCCAGGGAAATGCTGTCCCACGGCCTAGCGGGGGTAGGAAGCGGCTGCAGGAGCCCCTGGGGGCGGCCATGGTCCGATTTCATGGAGGAGCATACCGTACAGGAGGCTATCCACCTTTGGATGTCCGCCCTCACTGAAGGCCACCAGAACTGTCGCCCCACACATTCCACCATTTTCTGCAGACCGAAGTGACCCGCACAGGGCGATTCGTGGCACCATTGATAGGCTTGTTTCCTCAGTCGGGCGGTCGGTACCAAGACACAGCGTCCTTTCACCGGTATACCGTCCTTGACCTGCCATTCCTTATGTCGATGAAGCCATGTTCTCCACTCGACCGTACCAACGCCTTTCTGTATCCCACGAAGGAATGCCCCTGGCTGTATCGCTCCTACCACCGCCCCGGGTTCTATGATGGATTTGACGGTTGGTAGGGGTTGTTCCTCGTCCATGTACCGTCTAGAAAGAGCATCCGCTTTCTTGTTTTCCGTGCCAGGCCTATAGGTGATGGTAAAATGGAAGCCGGAAAAAAATAGCATCCAACGGAGTTGACGGGGAGACAGCTGTCTGGCCGCCGTCCTGAACTGGAGGTTCCTGTGGTCAGTATACACCAAAACCACCTGCCGTGCTCCCATCAATAGGTGTCTCCATTCAGTGAAAGCATCCTTGATTGCTAGCAATTCCTTTTCGGCGACGTGGTAGTTAATTTCTGCTATGTTCAGCTTCCTGGACATGAAAGCCACAGGGTGTAACAGCCCTGACTCTGCGTTCTTTTGCGAAAGGACGGCCCCCACCGCCAGGTCCGAGGCATCCGCCTCCACTATGTACTGCTGTTCGGGGTTTGGATGAGCAAGCACAGGAGCCGACACAAAGGCTCGCTTCAACGTTCGGAAAGCTCCCTCGGCCTCGGTCGACCAAAAAAAGGCGGCTGCCTTCCTCAGAAGATGCGTGATGGGGGCTACCAGCCCAGAAAACCCCTGGATGAACCTCCTATAAAAGTTAGCAAACCCTAGGAAGCTTTGCACCTCCTTGACGCTTTTCGGAGCTGGCCATTCCACAACAGCCTTGACTTTCCTTTCCGCCATTGTTTGTCCTTCTGGGCTCAGCATCCCCCCCAGGAATTCCACCGTGGTGACGTGAAAGTCGCACTTACTGAGCTTACAGTATAAGGAGTTTTCCCTTAGGAGTCTCAGCACCGTAGACACATGCAGCTCGTGTTCCTCCAGGCTGTCCGAGTAGACCAGAATGTCGTCAATATAGACGATGACGTAGACGTCCAAGATGTCTCGAAGAACGTCGTTCAGAAAAAACTGAAACGCCGTGGGGGCGTTACAGAGCCCGAACGGCATCACTCTGTACTCGAACAGGCCAAACCGCGTCTTGAAGGCCGTTTTCCACTCGTCTCCGCTCCGCATATGGACAAGGTGGTACGCTCCCTTCAGATCGAGCTTTGTGTATATACGTGCCTTCTTGACTTGCTCCAAGAGCACGTTGATCAGGGGTAGCGGGTATCTGTTCTTAATCGTAATGGCGTTGAGCGCCCTGAAGTCCACACAAGCGCGGAGCTCTCCGTTCGCTTTTGGGATAAAGAACAGAGGCGAGGCCGCCGGTGACTTGGACGGCCTTATGAACCCCAGGCTCAACATGGTATCCAGGTAAGAACGAAGGTGGATGTTTTCGGGCTCCGACAAAGCATACAGCCTCCCTCCGGGAATGTTAGCACCAGGGACCAGGTCTATTTGACAGTCATAGACTCTATGCGGAGGGAGTGTTTCCGCCTGCTGATCATCGAACACATCTCTGTATCCCTGGTACACCATGGGGAGGTGCACTTCTTTTTCCGCTGCGGTGGCCACTCCTTGACCGTAACACAATGGCAAAGACGGAGGGTCTGAAGACCACCCACATGAGCGGGCGCAATACGGGGAGTCCAGATGCATTTCTAGGGATTCCCAGTTAATGGAGGGGTTGTGTTTCTTGAGCCACGGTAAGCCAAGGATAACGCCATACTGTGGCGCACAGATGACGTTGAAGTCCAAAACTTCATGGTGTTGTTGTTTGTATACCACCTCGAGTTCCCCGGTGTGCTGACTGATGGGACCCGATTTCAACTTCCGCCCATCCACCGCAAAGACGTCTTCTGGGACTTCATACTGTAGAAGAACCACTCCTAGACGGTGCGCTTCTTCCTCATCCATGAATACCCCTGTTGCTCCTGAGTCTACCATTGCAGACACCGAAACCCACTTGTTTCGCACTTTCACTCGCAGGGATATAAACATGTGTCGGGGACTGGAAGTGGTAAAAGTCTGTGCTGAAGGGATGTAACCATGACTGCGGGAATCCCTTTCCCTGTTCCGAGAGCCCCTTAGTTTTCCGCCCCCTTGTCTGCGGTCGCAGCAGACAAACGAGCGGGGCGAGATCGTCCTGTCTTGGGTTTCACGGGGCACTCACGGACGTAGTGACCCTTCTTCCTGCAGTATAAACATAGTCCTTGCCTCCTGCGGGACTCCTTCTCCGTTGCTGTAAGGCTGGCTCTGACGGCACCTACGTCCATGGTCTCCGTGCGCTGCGCAGGTGTAGCTTCCGCGGGAACTGTTTGGCTTGACGCGAGAGGGGCCTTGTCCTTCTTCTGACCTCCCCCCCGACGTTCGCTCAGTCTATGGTCCAGTCGTAGTGCCAAACTGATCAAATCCTCGCACTGTACTGGTTGGGGGTCTATCTGAGCGATCACATCCTTAAGGTCTTCGCTCAATCCTTGGTGGAAGAGCGCTGTTTGTTTTGCGGGTGGCCATTTGGATTCAGCCACAAGACGCCTGAATGCGTTCAAGTACTGGACAAGCCCTGAAGTGCCTTGTTTGAGCGTCAGTAGCTCTCTATCAGCGGTGTACGAGTCCGCTCTCCGATCGAAGACTTTCACGAACTCCTCCTGGAACGAATCCCAATCGTACAAGAGCGGATCGTCCCTGGTAACCAAAGGCACCGCCCATTGCGCAGCGTTCCCTGCCAAGTAGGAGATCATAAAGGCGACTCGCGCCTGGTTCGTGGGAAACGACTTAGGTTTACATGAGAAGTGCAGGGCCACCTGCGTTATGAAGACCTGGACGGTGTTGGGATCCCCACTGTATCTTTCCGGGGTGGCTAGCGGGAAAGCCACCGGCATTTCCACCACCACTGCCGCGGGTTGTCCCGCGTGTGACGCCCCGGCGTTAAACGGATTTCTCTGCTGGGTATCCATCCGTGCTCTCAGGTCAGCCGTTTCTTGGCGAGAAGCAGTTAACTCGTTCTGTACGTCCAGTAAAGCGGCCAGCACATCTTCCATGGAGGCCATGACAACCGCACCCAACCGGGAGGATGATCAGGAGTAGAAGGTCGGATATTATGTAATCCCCTGGTTACCTCAGGATTGGGCCAGCTTACTAACACTGCACACTCACGCTTCCTATCAACTGAGATAAGACCGGTATAAGGGTTGAATCAGTTTTATTCAGCACTGTACAACCTGAGTTGACGATATCAGCCCGCACGCCCGCGCTGTGCCCCTTTCCACTTGTTCCAACCGTCCTCTGCACGAACGCCAGTCCCGGCGTTCACCAACAGAGGACACCGTGCTAAGTAGTGGCCGACAATGCCACTCGGTTTTACAAAGAGGTGGATGGTATTCCCCAGGTCGTCCTCCGCATGAGTGTCGGTCCCGACACTCTCCAACGGAAGGCTACACGGAAGGCACGGATCTTTGGGTTCAGAGACCTCGCACTTGAATCTCTTGAATGGGGACAGGGGCTAAGGCAGATAATGCTGAGAGCTAGGTATATACAATGGGAGCGACCCTCGTGCTCGATAACCCTCGAGCGGGGACTGCAACAAGTTCCAAGGGAGTGTCTCGCACGCTCGATAACCCTCGAGCGGGGACTGCACAAAGTACCAAGGGAGCGTCTCGCACGCTCGATAACCCTCGAGCAGGGACTGCACAAAGTTCCAAGGGAGCGTCTCGCACGCTCGATAACCCTCGAGCGGGGACTGCACAAAGTACCAAGGGAGCGTCTCGCACGCTCGATAACCCTCGAGCTGGGACTGCACAAAGTTCAAAGGGAGCGTCTCGCACGCTCGATAACCCTCGAGCGGGGACTGCACAAAGTTCCAAGGGAGCGTTTCTCGCGCTCGAATACCCTCGAGCGGGGACTGCACAAGGTACGGTCTCTCACGGGGACTGTTGCAACAACGGCTTACCGAGACTGAAGCTCTCCTTTCGTTTGTGCACGTCTGGTCAACTCTGCCGTTCAGCGTAGGAGATCAGGAACCTGAACCGGGAATATTCGACGCCGCGTCCTGCCATCCTGATTGTTTTATGGCCGCGCCTGCTTCCGTCCTGCGCGGAGCGTCATGGGATTTGTAGTTCAGGGCGAGGGTTTCTTGGGGATTGTAGTTCCAGTCTCGTTTTGCTCGTTTGCGGTACTGTCAGCGAATACGTGTCCTAACATAAACTCTGGATTTTCAAACCTGCGTGGGACATCATTGCTGCTTTCCTTCTGGGACTGGACCCCTGCTATCGTTAGTGTGCTGCTGCTAACCTGCGCGCTGTTCCCTCTGAAGCTCTACTCCTCGCCGGACCCGCTTTGCGGGTCCCGCTTCGTTGTGTTCTGCGGGAGTTGGTGAGAAGTGGGTCAGGTCATCCAAGACTATTGTGGGTTGTGCTGTGAATTTTCAGGGCTGCGAGCGACTGGTACAGGGACTCCATCTCCCAGGAGTCCCTGTTAGCCAGACCCGAGACACCTGGGCCGCTCTCCCTGACTGACACGCCCCCACCGACGCCGCTATAAACTCTGGATTTTCAAACCTGCGTGGGACATCATTGCTGCTTTCCTTCTGGGACTGGACCCCTGCTATCGTTTGTGTGCTGCTGCTAACCTGCGCGCTGTTCCCTCTGAAGCTCTACTCCTCGCCGGACCCGCTTCGTTGTGTTCTGCGGGAGTTGGTGAGAAGTGGGTCAGGTCATCCAAGACTGTTGTGGGTTGTGCTGTGAATTTTCAGGGCTGCGAGCGACTGGTACAGGGGCTCCATCTCCCAGGAGTCCCTGTTAGCCAGACCCGAGACACCTGGGCCGCTCTCCCTGACTGACACGCCCCCACAGACGCCTCTATAAACTCTGGATTTTCAAACCTGCGTGGGACATCATTGCTGCTTTCCTTCTGGGACTGGACCCCTGCTATCGTTTGTGTGCTGCTGCTAACCTGCGCACTGTTCCCTCTGAAGCTCTACTATTCGCCGGACCCGCTTCGCGGGTCCCGCTTCGTTTTGTTCTGCGGGAGTTGGTGAGAAGTGGGTCAGGTCATCCAAGACTGTTGTGGGTTGTGCTGTGAATTTTCAGGGCTGCGAGCGACTGGTACAGGGACTCCCTCTCCCAGGAGTCCCTGTTAGCCAGACCCGAGACACCTGGACTGCTCTCCCTGACTGACACGCCCCCACCGACGCCGCTATAAACTCTGGATTTTCAAACCTGCGTGGGACATCATTGCTGCTTTCCTTCTGGGACTGGACCCCTGCTATTGTTTGTGTGCTGCTGTTAACCTGCGCGCTGTTCCCTCTGAAGCTTTACTCCTCGTCGGACCCGCTTCGTTGTGTTCTGCGGGAGTTGGTGAGAAGTGGGTCAGGTCATCCAAGACTGTTGTGGGTTGTGCTGTGAATTTTCAGGGCTGCGAGCGACTGGTACAGAACTCCATCTCCCAGGAGTCCCTGTTGGCCAGACCCGAGACACCTGGGCCGCTCTCCCTGACTGACACGCCCCACCGACGCCGCTATAAACTCTGGATTTTCAAACCTGCGTGGGACATCATTGCTGCTTTCCTTCTGGGACTGGACCCCTGCTATCGTTTGTGTGCTGCTGCTAACCTGCGCGCTGTTCCCTCGGAAGCTCTACTCCTCGCCGGTCCCGCTTCGTTGTGTTCTGCGGGAGTTGGTGAGAAGTGGGTCAGGTCATCCAAGACTTTTGTGGGTTGTGCTGTGAATTTTCAGGGCTGTGAGCGACTGGTACAGGTACTCCATCTCCCAGGAGTCCCTGTTAGCCAGACCTGAGACACCTGAGCCGCTCTCCCTGACTGACACGCCCCCACCGACGCCGCTATAAACTCTGGATTTTGAAATCTGCGTGGGACATCATTGCTGCTTTCCTTCTTGGACTGGACCCCTGCTATCGTTTGTGTGCTGCTGCTAACCTGCGCGCTGTTCCCTCTGAAGCTCTACTCCTCGCCGGACCCGCTGCGCGGGTCCCGCTTCGTTGTGTTCTGCGGGAGTTGGTGAGAAGTGGGTCAGGTCATCCAAGACTGTTGTGGGTTGTGCTGTGAAATTTCAGGGCTGCGAGCGACTGGTACAGGGACTCCATCTGCCAGGAGTCCCTGTTAGCCAGACCCGAGACACCTGGGCCGCTCTCCCTGACTGACACGCCCCCACCGACACCGCTATAAGCTCTGGATTTTCAAATCTGCGTGGGACATCATTGCTGCTTTCCTTCTGGGACTAGACCCCTGCTATCGTTTGTGTGCTGCTGCTAACCTGCGCGCTGTTCCCTCTGAAGCTCTACTCCTCGCCGGACCTGCTTCGTTGTGTTCTGCGGGAGTTTGTGAGAAGTGGGTCAGGTCATCCAAGACTGTTGTGGGTTGTGCTGTGAATTTTCAGGGCTGCGAGCGACTGGTACAGGGACTCCATCTCCCAGGAGTCCCTGTTAGCCAGACCCGAGACACCTGTACCGCTTCCCTGACTGACACGCCCCCACCGACGCCGCTATAAACTCTGGATTTTCAAACCTGCGTGGGACATCATTGCTGCTTTCCTTCTGGGACTGGACCCCTGCTATCGTTTGTGTGCTGCTGCTAACCTGCGCGCTGTTCCCTCTGAAGCTTTACTCCTCGCCGGACCCGCTTCGTTGTGGTCTGCGGGAGTTGGTGAGTAGTGGGTCAGGTCATCCAAGACTGTTGTGGGTTGTGCTGTGAATTTTCAGGGCTGCGAGCGACTGGTACAGGGACTCCATCTCCCAGGAGTCCCTGTTAGCCAGACCCGAGACACCTGGGCCGCTCTCCCTGACTGACACGCCCCCACCGACGCCGCTATAAACTCTGGATTTTCAAACCTGCGTGGGACATCATTGCTGCTTTCCTTCTGGGACTGGACCCCTGCTATCATTTGTGTGCTGCTGCTAACCTGCGCGCTGTTCCCTCTGAAGCTTTACTCCTCGCCGGACCCGCTTTGCGGGTCCCGCTTCGTTGTGTTCTGCGGGAGTTGGTGAGAAGTGGGTCAGGTCATCCAAGACTGTTGTGGGTTGTGCTGGGAATTTTCAGGGCTGCGAGCGACTGGTACAGGGACTCCATCTCTCAGGAGTCCCTGTTAGCCAGACCTGAGACACCTGGGCCGCTCTCCCTGACTGACACGCCCCCACGGACGCCGCTATAAACTCTGGATTTTCAAACCTGCGTGGGACATCATTGCTGCTTTCCTTCTGGGACTGGACCCCTGCTATCGTTTGTGTGCTGCTGCTAACCTGCGCGCTGTTCCCTCTGAAGCTCTACTCCTCGCCGGACCCGCTTCGTGGGTCCCGCTTCGTTGTGTTCTGCGGGAGTTGGTGAGAAGTGGGTCAGGTCATCCAAGACTGTTGTGGGTTGTGCTGTGAATTTTCAGGGCTGCGAGCGACAGGTACAGGGACTCCATCTCCCAGGAGTCCCTGTTAGCCAGACCCGAGACACCTGGGTCGCTCTCCCTGACTGACACGCCCCCACCGACTCCGCTATAAACTCTGGATTTTCAAACCTGCGTGGGACATCATTGCTGCTTTCCTTCTGGGACTGGACCCCTGCTATCGTTTGTGTGCTGCTGCTAACCTGCGCGCTGTTCCCTCTGAAGCTCTACTCCTCGCCGGACCCGCTTCGTGGGTCCCGCTTCGTTGTGTTCTGCGGGAGTTGGTGAGAAGTGGGTCAGGTCATCCAAGACTGTTGTGGGTTGTGCTGTGAATTTTCAGGGCTGCGAGCGACAGGTACAGGGACTCCATCTCCCAGGAGTCCCTGTTAGCCAGACCCGAGACACCTGTACCGCTTCCCTGACTGACACGCCCCCACCGACGCCGCTATAAACTCTGGATTTTCAAACCTGCGTGGGACATCATTGCTGCTTTCCTTCTGGGACTGGACCCCTGCTATCGTTTGTGTGCTGCTGCTAACCTGCGCACTGTTCCCTCTGAAGCTCTACTCTTCGCCGGACCCGCTTCGCGGGTCCCACTTCGTTTTGTTCTGCGGGAGTTGGTGAGAAGTGGGTCAGGTCATCCAAGACTGTTGTGGGTTGTGCTGTGAATTTTCAGGGCTGCGAGCGACTGGTACAGGGACTCCCTCTCCCAGGAGTCCCTGTTAGCCAGACCCGAGACACCTGGACTGCTCTCCCTGACTGACACGCCCCCACCGACGCCGCTATAAACTCTGGATTTTCAAACCTGCGTGGGACATCATTGCTGCTTTCCTTCTGGGACTGGACCCCTGCTATTGTTTGTGTGCTGCTGTTAACCTGCGCGCTGTTCCCTCGGAAGCTCTACTCCTCGCCGGTCCCGCTTCGTTGTGTTCTGCGGGAGTTGGTGAGAAGTGGGTCAGGTCATCCAAGACTTTTGTGGGTTGTGCTGTGAATTTTCAGGGCTGTGAGCGACTGGTACAGGTACTCCATCTCCCAGGAGTCCCTGTTAGCCAGACCTGAGACACCTGAGCCGCTCTCCCTGACTGACACGCCCCCACCGACGCCGCTATAAACTCTGGATTTTGAAATCTGCGTGGGACATCATTGCTGCTTTCCTTCTTGGACTGGACCCCTGCTATCGTTTGTGTGCTGCTGCTAACCTGCGCGCTGTTCCCTCTGAAGCTCTACTCCTCGCCGGACCCGCTGCGCGGGTCCCGCTTCGTTGTGTTCTGCGGGAGTTGGTGAGAAGTGGGTCAGGTCATCCAAGACTGTTGTGGGTTGTGCTGTGAAATTTCAGGGCTGCGAGCGACTGGTACAGGGACTCCATCTGCCAGGAGTCCCTGTTAGCCAGACCCGAGACACCTGGGCCGCTCTCCCTGACTGACACGCCCCCACCGACACCGCTATAAGCTCTGGATTTTCAAATCTGCGTGGGACATCATTGCTGCTTTCCTTCTGGGACTAGACCCCTGCTATCGTTTGTGTGCTGCTGCTAACCTGCGCGCTGTTCCCTCTGAAGCTCTACTCCTCGCCGGACCTGCTTCGTTGTGTTCTGCGGGAGTTTGTGAGAAGTGGGTCAGGTCATCCAAGACTGTTGTGGGTTGTGCTGTGAATTTTCAGGGCTGCGAGCGACTGGTACAGGGACTCCATCTCCCAGGAGTCCCTGTTAGCCAGACCCGAGACACCTGTACCGCTTCCCTGACTGACACGCCCCCACCGACGCCGCTATAAACTCTGGATTTTCAAACCTGCGTGGGACATCATTGCTGCTTTCCTTCTGGGACTGGACCCCTGCTATCGTTTGTGTGCTGCTGCTAACCTGCGCGCTGTTCCCTCTGAAGCTTTACTCCTCGCCGGACCCGCTTCGTTGTGGTCTGCGGGAGTTGGTGAGTAGTGGGTCAGGTCATCCAAGACTGTTGTGGGTTGTGCTGTGAATTTTCAGGGCTGCGAGCGACTGGTACAGGGACTCCATCTCCCAGGAGTCCCTGTTAGCCAGACCCGAGACACCTGGGCCGCTCTCCCTGACTGACACGCCCCCACCGACGCCGCTATAAACTCTGGATTTTCAAACCTGCGTGGGACATCATTGCTGCTTTCCTTCTGGGACTGGACCCCTGCTATCATTTGTGTGCTGCTGCTAACCTGCGCGCTGTTCCCTCTGAAGCTTTACTCCTCGCCGGACCCGCTTTGCGGGTCCCGCTTCGTTGTGTTCTGCGGGAGTTGGTGAGAAGTGGGTCAGGTCATCCAAGACTGTTGTGGGTTGTGCTGGGAATTTTCAGGGCTGCGAGCGACTGGTACAGGGACTCCATCTCTCAGGAGTCCCTGTTAGCCAGACCTGAGACACCTGGGCCGCTCTCCCTGACTGACACGCCCCCACCGACGCCGCTATAAACTCTGGATTTTCAAACCTGCTTGGGACATCATTGCTGCTTTCCTTCTGGGACTGGACCCCTGCTATCGTTTGTGTGCTGCTGCTAACCTGCGCGCTGTTCCCTCTGAAGCTCTACTCCTCGCCGGACCCGCTTCGTTGTGTTCTGCGGGAGTTGGTGAGAAGTGGGTCAGGTCATCCAAGACTGTTGTGGGTTGTGCTGTGAATTTTCAGGGCTGCGAGCGACTGGTACAGGGGCTCCATCTCCCAGGAGTCCCTGTTAGCCAGACCCGAGACACCTGGGCCGCTCTCCCTGACTGACACGCCCCCACAGACGCCTCTATAAACTCTGGATTTTCAAACCTGCGTGGGACATCATTGCTGCTTTCCTTCTGGGACTGGACCCCTGCTATCGTTTGTGTGCTGCTGCTAACCTGCGCACTGTTCCCTCTGAAGCTCTACTATTCGCCGGACCCGCTTCGCGGGTCCCGCTTCGTTTTGTTCTGCGGGAGTTGGTGAGAAGTGGGTCAGGTCATCCAAGACTGTTGTGGGTTGTGCTGTGAATTTTCAGGGCTGCGAGCGACTGGTACAGGGACTCCCTCTCCCAGGAGTCCCTGTTAGCCAGACCCGAGACACCTGGACTGCTCTCCCTGACTGACACGCCCCCACCGACGCCGCTATAAACTCTGGATTTTCAAACCTGCGTGGGACATCATTGCTGCTTTCCTTCTGGGACTGGACCCCTGCTATTGTTTGTGTGCTGCTGTTAACCTGCGCGCTGTTCCCTCTGAAGCTTTACTCCTCGTCGGACCCGCTTCGTTGTGTTCTGCGGGAGTTGGTGAGAAGTGGGTCAGGTCATCCAAGACTGTTGTGGGTTGTGCTGTGAATTTTCAGGGCTGCGAGCGACTGGTACAGAACTCCATCTCCCAGGAGTCCCTGTTGGCCAGACCCGAGACACCTGGGCCGCTCTCCCTGACTGACACGCCCCACCGACGCCGCTATAAACTCTGGATTTTCAAACCTGCGTGGGACATCATTGCTGCTTTCCTTCTGGGACTGGACCCCTGCTATCGTTTGTGTGCTGCTGCTAACCTGCGCGCTGTTCCCTTGGAAGCTCTACTCCTCGCCGGTCCCGCTTCGTTGTGTTCTGCGGGAGTTGGTGAGAAGTGGGTCAGGTCATCCAAGACTTTTGTGGGTTGTGCTGTGAATTTTCAGGGCTGTGAGCGACTGGTACAGGTACTCCATCTCCCAGGAGTCCCTGTTAGCCAGACCTGAGACACCTGAGCCGCTCTCCCTGACTAACACGCCCCCACCGACGCCGCTATAAACTCTGGATTTTGAAATCTGCGTGGGACATCATTGCTGCTTTCCTTCTTGGACTGGACCCCTGCTATCGTTTGTGTGCTGCTGCTAACCTGCGCGCTGTTCCCTCTGAAGCTCTACTCCTCGCCGGACCCGCTGCGCAGGTCCCGCTTCGTTGTGTTCTGCGGGAGTTGGTGAGAAGTGGGTCAGGTCATCCAAGACTGTTGTGGGTTGTGCTGTGAAATTTCAGGGCTGCGAGCGACTGGTACAGGGACTCCATCTGCCAGGAGTCCCTGTTAGCCAGACCCGAGACACCTGGGCCGCTCTCCCTGACTGACACGCCCCCACCGACACCGCTATAAGCTCTGGATTTTCAAATCTGCGTGGGACATCATTGCTGCTTTCCTTCTGGGACTAGACCCCTGCTATCGTTTGTGTGCTGCTGCTAACCTGCGCGCTGTTCCCTCTGAAGCTCTACTCCTCGCCGGACCTGCTTCGTTGTGTTCTGCGGGAGTTTGTGAGAAGTGGGTCAGGTCATCCAAGACTGTTGTGGGTTGTGCTGTGAATTTTCAGGGCTGCGAGCGACTGGTACAGGGACTCCATCTCCCAGGAGTCCCTGTTAGCCAGACCCGAGACACCTGTACCGCTTCCCTGACTGACACGCCCCCACCGACGCCGCTATAAACTCTGGATTTTCAAACCTGCGTGGGACATCATTGCTGCTTTCCTTCTGGGACTGGACCCCTGCTATCGTTTGTGTGCTGCTGCTAACCTGCGCGCTGTTCCCTCTGAAGCTTTACTCCTCGCCGGACCCGCTTCGTTGTGGTCTGCGGGAGTTGGTGAGTAGTGGGTCAGGTCATCCAAGACTGTTGTGGGTTGTGCTGTGAATTTTCAGGGCTGCGAGCGACTGGTACAGGGACTCCATCTCCCAGTAGTCCCTGTTAGCCAGACCCGAGACACCTGGGCCGCTCTCCCTGACTGACACGCCCCCACCGACGCCGCTATAAACTCTGGATTTTCAAACCTGCGTGGGACATCATTGCTGCTTTCCTTCTGGGACTGGACCCCTGCTATCATTTGTGTGCTGCTGCTAACCTGCGCGCTGTTCCCTCTGAAGCTTTACTCCTCGCCGGACCCGCTTTGCGGGTCCCGCTTCGTTGTGTTCTGCGGGAGTTGGTGAGAAGTGGGTCAGGTCATCCAAGACTGTTGTGGGTTGTGCTGGGAATTTTCAGGGCTGCGAGCGACTGGTACAGGGACTCCATCTCTCAGGAGTCCCTGTTAGCCAGACCTGAGACACCTGGGCCGCTCTCCCTGACTGACACGCCCCCACCGACGCCGCTATAAACTCTGGATTTTCAAACCTGCGTGGGACATCATTGCTGCTTTCTTTCTGGGACTGGACCCCTGCTATCGTTTGTGTGCTGCTGCTAACCTGCGCGCTGTTCCCTCTGAAGCTCTACTCCTCGCCGGACCCGCTTCGTGGGTCCCGCTTCGTTGTGTTCTGCGGGAGTTGGTGAGAAGTGGGTCAGGTCATCCAAGACTGTTGTGGGTTGTGCTGTGAATTTTCAGGGCTGCGAGCGACAGGTACAGGGACTCCATCTCCCAGGAGTCCCTGTTAGCCAGACCCGAGACACCTGGGTCGCTCTCCCTGACCGACACGCCCCCACCGACTCCGCTATAAACTCTGGATTTTCAAACCTGCGGGGGACATCATTGCTGCTTTCCTTCTGGGACTGGACCCCTGCTATCGTTTGTGTGCTGCTGCTAACCTGCGCGCTGTTCCCTCTGAAGCTCTACTCCTCGCCGGACCCGCTTCGTGGGTCCCGCTTCGTTGTGTTCTGCGGGAGTTGGTGAGAAGTGGGTCAGGTCATCCAAGACTGTTGTGGGTTGTGCTGTGAATTTTCAGGGCTGCGAGCGACAGGTACAGGGACTCCATCTCCCAGGAGTCCCTGTTAGCCAGACCCGAGACACCTGTACCGCTTCCCTGACTGACACGCCCCCACCGACGCCGCTATAAACTCTGGATTTTCAAACCTGCGTGGGACATCATTGCTGCTTTCCTTCTGGGACTGGACCCCTGCTATCGTTTGTGTGCTGCTGCTAACCTGCGCACTGTTCCCTCTGAAGCTCTACTCTTCGCCGGACCTGCTTCGCGGGTCCCACTTCGTTTTGTTCTGCGGGAGTTGGTGAGAAGTGGGTCAGGTCATCCAAGACTGTTGTGGGTTGTGCTGTGAATTTTCAGGGCTGCGAGCGACTGGTACAGGGACTCCCTCTCCCAGGAGTCCCTGTTAGCCAGACCCGAGACACCTGGACTGCTCTCCCTGACTGACACGCCCCCACCGACGCCGCTATAAACTCTGGATTTTCAAACCTGCGTGGGACATCATTGCTGCTTTCCTTCTGGGACTGGACCCCTGCTATTGTTTGTGTGCTGCTGTTAACCTGCGCGCTGTTCCCTCTGAAGCTTTACTCCTCGTCGGACCCGCTTCGTTGTGTTCTGCGGGAGTTGGTGAGAAGTGGGTCAGGTCATCCAAGACTGTTGTGGGTTGTGCTGTGAATTTTCAGGGCTGCGAGCGACTGGTACAGAACTCCATCTCCCAGGAGTCCCTGTTGGCCAGACCCGAGACACCTGGGCCGCTCTCCCTGACTGACACGCCCCACCGACGCCGCTATAAACTCTGGATTTTCAAACCTGCGTGGGACATCATTGCTGCTTTCCTTCTGGGACTGGACCCCTGCTATCGTTTGTGTGCTGCTGCTAACCTGCGCGCTGTTCCCTCGGAAGCTCTACTCCTCGCCGGTCCCGCTTCGTTGTGTTCTGCGGGAGTTGGTGAGAAGTGGGTCAGGTCATCCAAGACTTTTGTGGGTTGTGCTGTGAATTTTCAGGGCTGTGAGCGACTGGTACAGGTACTCCATCTCCCAGGAGTCCCTGTTAGCCAGACCTGAGACACCTGAGCCGCTCTCCCTGACTGACACGCCCCCACCGACGCCGCTATAAACTCTGGATTTTGAAATCTGCGTGGGACATCATTGCTGCTTTCCTTCTTGGACTGGACCCCTGCTATCGTTTGTGTGCTGCTGCTAACCTGCGCGCTGTTCCCTCTGAAGCTCTACTCCTCGCCGGACCCGCTGCGCGGGTCCCGCTTCGTTGTGTTCTGCGAGAGTTGGTGAGAAGTGGGTCAGGTCATCCAAGACTGTTGTGGGTTGTGCTGTGAAATTTCAGGGCTGCGAGCGACTGGTACAGGGACTCCATCTGCCAGGAGTCACTGTTAGCCAGACCCGAGACACCTGGGCCGCTCTCCCTGACTGACACGCCCCCACCGACACCGCTATAAGCTCTGGATTTTCAAATCTGCGTGGGACATCATTGCTGCTTTCCTTCTGGGACTAGACCCCTGCTATCGTTTGTGTGCTGCTGCTAACCTGCGCGCTGTTCCCTCTGAAGCTCTACTCCTCGCCGGACCTGCTTCGTTGTGTTCTGCGGGAGTTTGTGAGAAGTGGGTCAGGTCATCCAAGACTGTTGTGGGTTGTGCTGTGAATTTTCAGGGCTGCGAGCGACTGGTACAGGGACTCCATCTCCCAGGAGTCCCTGTTAGCCAGACCCGAGACACCTGTACCGCTTCCCTGACTGACACGCCCCCACCGACGCCGCTATAAACTCTGGATTTTCAAACCTGCGTGGGACATCATTGCTGCTTTCCTTCTGGGACTGGACCCCTGCTATCGTTTGTGTGCTGCTGCTAACCTGCGCGCTGTTCCCTCTGAAGCTTTACTCCTCGCCGGACCCGCTTCGTTGTGGTCTGCGGGAGTTGGTGAGTAGTGGGTCAGGTCATCCAAGACTGTTGTGGGTTGTGCTGTGAATTTTCAGGGCTGCGAGCGACTGGTACAGGGACTCCATCTCCCAGGAGTCCCTGTTAGCCAGACCCGAGACACCTGGGCCGCTCTCCCTGACTGACACCCCCCCACCGACGCCGCTATAAACTCTGGATTTTCAAACCTGCGTGGGACATCATTGCTGCTTTCCTTCTGGGACTGGACCCCTGCTATCATTTGTGTGCTGCTGCTAACCTGCGCGCTGTTCCCTCTGAAGCTTTACTCCTCGCCGGACCCGCTTTGCGGGTCCCGCTTCGTTGTGTTCTGCGGGAGTTGGTGAGAAGTGGGTCAGGTCATCCAAGACTGTTGTGGGTTGTGCTGGGAATTTTCAGGGCTGCGAGCGACTGGTACAGGGACTCCATCTCTCAGGAGTCCCTGTTAGCCAGACCTGAGACACCTGGGCCGCTCTCCCTGACTGACACGCCCCCACCGACGCCGCTATAAACTCTGGATTTTCAAACCTGCGTGGGACATCATTGCTGCTTTCCTTCTGGGACTGGACCCCTGCTATCGTTTGTGTGCTGCTGCTAACCTGCGCGCTGTTCCCTCTGAAGCTCTACTCCTCGCCGGACCCGCTTCGTGGGTCCCGCTTCGTTGTGTTCTGCGGGAGTTGGTGAGAAGTGGGTCAGGTCATCCAAGACTGTTGTGGGTTGTGCTGTGAATTTTCAGGGCTGCGAGCGACAGGTACAGGGACTCCATCTCCCAGGAGTCCCTGTTAGCCAGACCCGAGACACCTGGGTCGCTCTCCCTGACTGACACGCCCCCACCGACTCCGCTATAAACTCTGGATTTTCAAACCTGCGTGGGACATCATTGCTGCTTTCCTTCTGGGACTGGACCCCTGCTATCGTTTGTGTGCTGCTGCTAACCTGCGCGCTGTTCCCTCTGAAGCTCTACTCCTCGCCGGACCCGCTTCGTGGGTCCCGCTTCGTTGTGTTCTGGGGGAGTTGGTGAGAAGTGGGTCAGGTCATCCAAGACTGTTGTGGGTTGTGCTGTGAATTTTCAGGGCTGCGAGCGACAGGTACAGGGACTCCATCTCCCAGGAGTCCCTGTTAGCCAGACCCGAGACACCTGTACCGCTTCCCTGACTGACACGCCCCCACCGACGCCGCTATAAACTCTGGATTTTCAAACCTGCGTGGGACATCATTGCTGCTTTCCTTCTGGGACTGGACCCCTGCTATCGTTTGTGTGCTGCTGCTAACCTGCGCGCTGTTCCCTCTGAAGCTTTACTCCTCGCCGGACCCGCTTCGTTGTGGTCTGCGGGAGTTGGTGAGTAGTGGGTCAGGTCATCCAAGACTGTTGTGGGTTGTGCTGTGAATTTTCAGGGCTGCGAGCGACTGGTACAGGGACTCCATCTCCCAGGAGTCCCTGTTAGCCAGACCCGAGACACCTGGGCCGCTCTCCCTGACTGACACGCCCCCACCGACGCCGCTATAAACTCTGGATTTTCAAACCTGCGTGGGACATCATTGCTGCTTTCCTTCTGGGACTGGACCCCTGCTATCATTTGTGTGCTGCTGCTAACCTGCGCGCTGTTCCCTCTGAAGCTTTACTCCTCGCCGGACCCGCTTTGCGGGTCCCGCTTCGTTGTGTTCTGCGGGAGTTGGTGAGAAGTGGGTCAGGTCATCCAAGACTGTTGTGGGTTGTGCTGGGAATTTTCAGGGCTGCGAGCGACTGGTACAGGGACTCCATCTCTCAGGAGTCCCTGTTAGCCAGACCTGAGACACCTGGGCCGCTCTCCCTGACTGACACGCCCCCACCGACGCCGCTATAAACTCTGGATTTTCAAACCTGCGTGGGACATCATTGCTGCTTTCCTTCTGGGACTGGACCCCTGCTATCGTTTGTGTGCTGCTGCTAACCTGCGCGCTGTTCCCTCTGAAGCTCTACTCCTCGCCGGACCCGCTTCGTGGGTCCCGCTTCGTTGTGTTCTGCGGGAGTTGGTGAGAAGTGGGTCAGGTCATCCAAGACTGTTGTGGGTTGTGCTGTGAATTTTCAGGGCTGCGAGCGACAGGTACAGGGACTCCATCTCCCAGGAGTCCCTGTTAGCCAGACCCGAGACACCTGGGTCGCTCTCCCTGACTGACACGCCCCCACCGACTCCGCTATAAACTCTGGATTTTCAAACCTGCGTGGGACATCATTGCTGCTTTCCTTCTGGGACTGGACCCCTGCTATCGTTTGTGTCCTGTTGCTAACCTGCGCGCTGTTCCCTCTGAAGCTCTACTCCTCGCCGGACCCGCTTCGTTGTGTTCTGCGGGAGTTGGTGAGAAGTGGGTCAGGTCATCCAAGACTGTTGTGGGTTGTGCTGTGAATTTTCAGGGCTGCGAGCGACTGGTACAGGGACTCCATCTCCCAGGAGTCCCTGTTAGCCAGACCCGAGACACCTGGGCCGCTCTCCCTGACTGACACGCCCCCACAGACGCCTCTATAAACTCTGGATTTTCAAACCTGCGTGGGACATCATTGCTGCTTTCCTTCTGGGACTGGACCCCTGCTGTCGTTTGTGTGCTGCTGCTAACCTGCGCACTGTTCCCTCTGAAGCTCTACTCTTCGCAGGACCCGCTTCGCGGGTCCCGCTTCGTTTTGTTCTGCGGGAGTTGGTGAGAAGTGAGTCAGGTCATCCAAGACTGTTGTGGGTTGTGCTGTGAATTTTCAGGGCTACGAGCGACTGGTACAGGGCCTCCCTCTCCCAGGAGTCCCTGTTAGCCAGACCCGAGACACCTGGACTGCTCTCCCTGACTGACACGCCCCCACCGACGCCGCTATAAACTCTGGATTTTCAAACCTGCGTGGGACATCATTGCTGCTTTCCTTCTGGGACTGGACCCCTGCTATCGTTTGTGTGCTGCTGCTAACCTGCGCGCTGTTCCCTCTGAAGCTTTACTCCTCGCCGGACCCGCTTCGTTGTGTTCTGCGGGAGTTGGTGAGAAGTGGGTCAGGTCATCCAAGACTGTTGTGGGTTGTGCTGTGAATTTTCAGGGCTGCGAGCGACTGGTACAGAACTCCATCTCCCAGGAGTCCCTGTTAGCCAGACCCGAGACACCTGGGCCGCTCTCCCTGACTGACACGCCCCCACCGACGCCGCTATAAACTCTGGATTTTCAAACCTGCGTGGGACATCATTGCTGCTTTCCTTCCGGGACTGGACCCCGGCTATCGTTTGTGTGCTGCTGCTAACCTGCGCGCTGTTCCCTCGGAAGCTCTACTCCTCGCCGGTCCCGCTTCGTTGTGTTCTGCGGGAGTTGGTGAGAAGTGGGTCAGGTCATCCAAGACTTTTGTGGGTTGTGCTGTGAATTTTCAGGGCTGTGAGCGACTGGTACAGGTACTCCATCTCCCAGGAGTCCCTGTTAGCCAGACCTGAGACACCTGAGCCGCTCTCCCTGACTGACACGCCCCCACCGACGCCGCTATAAACTCTGGATTTTCAAATCTGCGTGGGACATCATTGCTGCTTTCCTTCTAGGACTGGACCCCTGCTATTGTTTGTGTGCTGCTGCTAACCTGCGTGCTGTTCCCTCTGAAGCTCTACTCCTCGCCGGACCCGCTTCGTTGTGTTCTGCGGGAGTTGGTGAGAAGTGGGTCAGGTCATCCATGACTGTTGTGGGTTGTGCTGTGAATTTTCAGGGCTGCGAGCGACTGGTACAGGGACTCCATCTCCCAGGAGTCCCTGTTAGCCAGACCCGAGACACGTGGGCCGCTCTCCCTGACTGACACGCCCCCACAGACGCCTCTATAAACTCTGGATTTTCAAACCTGCGTTGGACATCATTGCTGCTTTCCTTCTGGGACTGGACCCCTGCTATCGTTTGTGTGCTGCTGCTAACCTGCGCACTGTTCCCTCTGAAGCTCTACTCTTCGCTGGACCCGCTTAGCGGGTCCCGCTTCGTTTTGTTCTGCGGGAGTTGGTGAGAAGTGAGTCAGGTCATCCAAGACTGTTGTGGGTTGTGCTGTGAATTTTCAGGGCTACGAGCGACTGGTACAGGGCCTCCCTCTCCCAGGAGTCCCTGTTAGCCAGACCCGAGACACCTGGACTGCTCTCCCTGACTGACACGCCCCCACCGACGCCGCTATAAACTCTGGATTTTCAAACCTGCGTGGGACATCATTGCTGCTTTCCTTCTGGGACTGGACCCCTGCTATCGTTTGTGTGCTGCTGCTAACCTGCGCGCTGTTCCCTCTGAAGCTTTACTCCTCGCCGGACCGGCTTCGTTGTGTTCTGCGGGAGTTGGTGAGAAGTGGGTCAGGTCATCCAAGACTGTTGTGGGTTGTGCTGTGAATTTTCAGGGCTGGAAGCGACTGGTACAGAACTCCATCTCCCAGGAGTCCCTGTTAGCCAGACCCGAGACACCTGGGCCGCTCTCCCTGACTGACACGCCCCCACCGACGCCGCTATAAACTCTGGATTTTCAAACCTGCGTGGGACATCATTGCTGCTTTCCTTCCGGGACTGGACCCCGGCTATCGTTTGTGTGCTGCTGCTAACCTTTGCGATGTTCCCTCGGAAGCTCTACTCCTCGCCGGTCCCGCTTTGTTGTGTTCTGCGGGAGTTGGTGAGAAGTGGGTCAGGTCATCCAAGACTTTTGTGGGTTGTGCTGTGAATTTTCAGGGCTGTGAGCGACTGGTACAGGTACTCCATCTCCCAGGAGTCCCTGTTAGCCAGACCTGAGACACCTGAGCCGCTCTCCCTGACTGACACGCCCCCACCGACGCCGCTATAAACTCTGGATTTTCAAATCTGCGTGGGACATCATTGCTGCTTTCCTTCTAGGACTGGACCCCTGCTATTGTTTGTGTGCTGCTGCTAACCTGCGTGCTGTTCCCTCTGAAGCTCTACTCCTCGCCGGACCCGCTGCGCGGGTACCGCTTCGTTGTGTTCTGCTGGAGTTGGTGAGAAGTGGGTCAGGTCATCCAAGACTGTTGTGGGTTGTGCTGTGAATTTTCAGGGCTGCGAGCGACTGGTACAGGGACACCATCTCCCAGGAGTCCCTGTTAGCCAGACCTGAGACACCTGGGCCGCTCTCCCTGACTGACACGCCCCCACCGACGCCGCTATAAACTCTGGATTTTCAAACCTGCGTGGGACATCATTGCTGCTTTCCTTCTGGGACTGGATCCCTGCTATCGTTTGTGTGCTGCTGCTAACCTGCGCGCTGTTCCCTCTGAAGCTCTACTCCTCGCCGGACCGGCTTCGCGGGTCCCGCTTCGTTGTGTTCTGCGGGAGTTGGTGAGAAGTGGGTCAGGTCATCCAAGACTGTTGTGGGTTGTGCTGTGAATTTTCAGGGCTGCGAGTGACTGGTACAGGGACTCCATCTCCCAGGAGTCCCTGTTAGCCAGACCCGAGACACCTGGACCGCTCTCCCTGACTGACACGCCCCCACCGACGCCGCTATATACTCTGGATTTTCAAACCTGCGTGGGACATCATTGCTGCTTTCCTTCTGGGACTGGACCCCTGCTATCGTTTGTGTGCTGCTGCTAACCTGCGCGCTGTTCCCTCTGAAGCTCTACTCCTCGCCGGACCCGCTTCGCGGGTCCCGCTTCGTTGTGTTCTGCGGGAGTTGGTGAGAAGTGGGTCAGGTCATCCAAGACTGTTGTGGGTTGTGCTGTGAATTTTCAGGGCTGCGAGCGACTGGTACAGGGACTCCATCTCCCAGGAGTCCCTGTTAGCCAGACCCGAGACACCTGTACCGCTTCCCTGACTGACACGCCCCCACCGACGCCGCTATAAACTCTGGATTTTCAAACCTGCGTGGGACATCATTGCTGCTTTCCTTCTGGGACTGGACCCCTGCTATCGTTTGTGTGCTGCTGCTAACCTGCGCGCTGTTCCCTCTGAAGCTTTACTCCTCGCCGGACCCGCTTCGTTGTGGTCTGCGGGAGTTGGTGAGTAGTGGGTCAGGTCATCCAAGACTATTGTGGGTTGTGCTGTGAATTTTCAGGGCTGCGAGCGACTGGTACAGGGACTCCATCTCCCAGGAGTCCCTGTTAGCCAGACCCGAGACACCTGGGCCGCTCTCCCTGACTGACACGCCCCCACCGACGCCGCTATAAACTCTGGATTTTCAAACCTGCGTGGGACATCATTGCTGCTTTCCTTCTGGGACTGGACCCCTGCTATAATTTGTGTGCTGCTGCTAACCTGCGCGCTGTTCCCTCTGAAGCTTTACTCCTCGCCGGACCCGCTTCGCGCGTCCCGCTTCGTTGTGTTCTGCGGGAGTTGGTGAGAAGTGGGTCAGGTCATCCAAGACTGTTGTGGGTTGTGCTGGGAATTTTCAGGGCTGCGAGCGACTGGTACAGGGACTCCATCTCTCAGGAGTCCCTGTTAGCCAGACCTGAGACACCTGGGCCGCTCTCCCTGACTGACACGCCCCCACCGACGCCGCTATAAACTCTGGATTTTCAAACCTGCGTGGGACATCATTGCTGCTTTCCTTCTGGGACTGGATCCCTGCTATCGTTTGTGTGCTGCTGCTAACCTGCGCGCTGTTCCCTCTGAAGCTCTACTCCTCGCCGGACCCGCTTCACGGGTCCCGCTTCGTTGTGTTCTGCGGGAGTTGGTGAGAAGTGGGTCAGGTCATCCAAGACTGTTGTGGGTTGTGCTGTGAATTTTCAGGGCTGCGAGTGACTGGTACAGGGACTCCATCTCCCAGGAGTCCCTGTTAGCCAGACCCGAGACACCTGGACCGCTCTCCCTGACTGACACGCCCCCACCGACGCCGCTATATACTCTGGATTTTCAAACCTGCGTGGGACATCATTGCTGCTTTCCTTCTGGGACTGGACCCCTGCTATCGTTTGTGTGCTGCTGCTAACCTGCGCGCTGTTCCCTCTGAAGCTCTACTCCTCGCCGGACCCGCTTCGTGGGTCCCGCTTCGTTGTGTTCTGCGGGAGTTGGTGAGAAGTGGGTCAGGTCATCCAAGACTGTTGTGGGTTGTGCTGTGAATTTTCAGGGCTGCGAGCGACAGGTACAGGGACTCCATCTCCCAGGAGTCCCTGTTAGCCAGACCCGAGACACCTGGGTCGCTCTCCCTGACTGACACGCCCCCACCGACTCCGCTATAAACTCTGGATTTTCAAACCTGCGTGGGACATCATTGCTGCTTTCCTTCTGGGACTGGACCCCTGCTATCGTTTGTGTCCTGTTGCTAACCTGCGCGCTGTTCCCTCTGAAGCTCTACTCCTCGCCGGACCCGCTTCGTTGTGTTCTGTGGGAGTTGGTGAGAAGTGGGTCAGGTCATCCAAGACTGTTGTGGGTTGTGCTGTGAATTTTCAGGGCTGCGAGCGACTGGTACAGGGACTCCATCTCCCAGGAGTCCCTGTTAGCCAGACCCGAGACACCTGGGCCGCTCTCCCTGACTGACACGCCCCCACAGACGCCTCTATAAACTCTGGATTTTCAAACCTGCGTGGGACATCATTGCTGCTTTCCTTCTGGGACTGGACCCCTGCTATCGTTTGTGTGCTGCTGCTAACCTGCGCACTGTTCCCTCTGAAGCTCTACTCTTCGCTGGACCCGCTTCGCGGGTCCCGCTTCGTTTTGTTCTGCGGGAGTTGGTGAGAAGTGAGTCAGGTCATCCAAGACTGTTGTGGGTTGTGCTGTGAATTTTCAGGGCTACGAGCGACTGGTACAGGGCCTCCCTCTCCCAGGAGTCCCTGTTAGCCAGACCCGAGACACCTGGACTGCTCTCCCTGACTGACACGCCCCCACCGACGCCGCTATAAACTCTGGATTTTCAAACCTGCGTGGGACATCATTGCTGCTTTCCTTCTGGGACTGGACCCCTGCTATCGTTTGTGTGCTGCTGCTAACCTGCGCGCTGTTCCCTCTGAAGCTTTACTCCTCGCCGGACCCGCTTCGTTGTGTTCTGCGGGAGTTGGTGAGAAGTGGGTCAGGTCATCCAAGACTGTTGTGGGTTGTGCTGTGAATTTTCAGGGCTACGAGCGACTGGTACAGGGCCTCCCTCTCCCAGGAGTCCCTGTTAGCCAGACCCGAGACACCTGGGCCGCTCTCCCTGACTGACACGCCCCCACCGACGCCGCTATAAACTCTGGATTTTCAAACCTGCGTGGGACATCATTGCTGCTTTCCTTCCGGGACTGGACCCCGGCTATCGTTTGTGTGCTGCTGCTAACCTGCGCGCTGTTCCCTCGGAAGCTCTACTCCTCGCCGGTCCCGCTTCGTTGTGTTCTGCGGGAGTTGGTGAGAAGTGGGTCAGGTCATCCAAGACTTTTGTGGGTTGTGCTGTGAATTTTCAGGGCTGTGAGCGACTGGTACAGGTACTCCATCTCCCAGGAGTCCCTGTTAGCCAGACCTGAGACACCTGAGCCGCTCTCCCTGACTGACACGCCCCCACCGACGCCGCTATAAACTCTGGATTTTCAAATCTGCGTGGGACATCATTGCAGCTTTCCTTCTAGGACTGGACCCCTGCTATTGCTTGTGTGCTGCTGCTAACCTGCGTGCTGTTCCCTCTGAAGCTCTACTCCTCGCCGGACCCGCTTCGTTGTGTTCTGCGGGAGTTGGTGAGAAGTGGGTCAGGTCATCCATGACTGTTGTGGGTTGTGCTGTGAATTTTCAGGGCTGCGAGCGACTGGTACAGGGACTCCATCTCCCAGGAGTCCCTGTTAGCCAGACCCGAGACACCTGGGCCGCTCTCCCTGACTGACAAGCCCCCACAGACGCCTCTATAAACTCTGGATTTTCAAACCTGCGTGGGACATCATTGCTGCTTTCCTTCTGGGACTGGACCCCTGCTATCGTTTGTGTGCTGCTGCTAACCTGCGCACTGTTCCCTCTGAAGCTCTACTCTTCGCTGGACCCGCTTCGCGGATCCCGCTTCGTTTTGTTCTGCGGGAGTTGGTGAGAAGTGAGTCAGGTCATCCAAGACTGTTGTGGGTTGTGCTGTGAATTTTCAGGGCTACGAGCGACTGGTACAGGGCCTCCCTCTCCCAGGAGTCCCTGTTAGCCAGACCCGAGACACCTGGACTGCTCTCCCTGACTGACACGCCCTCACCGACGCCGCTATAAACTCTGGATTTTCAAACCTGCGTGGGACATCATTGCTGCTTTCCTTCTGGGACTGGACCCCTGCTATCGTTTGTGTGCTGCTGCTAACCTGCGCGCTGTTCCCTCTGAAGCTTTACTCCTCGCCGGACCCGCTTCGTTGTGTTCTGCGGGAGTTGGTGAGAAGTGGGTCAGGTCATCCAAGACTGTTGTGGGTTGTGCTGTGAATTTTCAGGGCTGCGAGCGACTGGTACAGAACTCCATCTCCCAGGAGTCCCTGTTAGCCAGACCCGAGACACCTGGGCCGCTCTCCCTGACTGACACGCCCCCACCGACGCCGCTATAAACTCTGGATTTTCAAACCTGCGTGGGACATCATTGCTGCTTTCCTTCCGGGACTGGACCCCGGCTATCGTTTGTGTGCTGCTGCTAACCTGCGCGCTGTTCCCTCGGAAGCTCTACTCCTCGCCGGTCCCGCTTCGTTGTGTTCTGCGGGAGTTGGTGAGAAGTGGGTCAGGTCATCCAAGACTTTTGTGGGTTGTGCTGTGAATTTTCAGGGCTGTGAGCGACTGGTACAGGTACTCCATCTCCCAGGAGTCCCTGTTAGCCAGACCTGAGACACCTGAGCCGCTCTCCCTGACTGACACGCCCCCACCGACGCCGCTATAAACTCTGGATTTTCAAATCTGCGTGGGACATCATTGCTGCTTTCCTTCTAGGACTGGACCCCTGCTATTGTTTGTGTGCTGCTGCTAACCTGCGTGCTGTTCCCTCTGAAGCTCTACTCCTCGCCGGACCCGCTGCGCGGGTACCGCTTCGTTGTGTTCTGCGGGAGTTGGTGAGAAGTGGGTCAGGTCATCCAAGACTGTTGTGGGTTGTGCTGTGAATTTTCAGGGCTGCGAGCGACTGGTACAGGGACACCATCTCCCAGGAGTCCCTGTTAGCCAGAACTGAGACACCTGGGCCGCTCTCCCTGACTGACACGCCCCCACCGACGCCGCTATAAACTCTGGATTTTCAAACCTGCGTGGGACATCATTGCTGCTTTCCTTCTGGGACTGGATCCCTGCTATCGTTTGTGTGCTGCTGCTAACCTCCGCGCTGTTCCCTCTGAAGCTCTACTCCTCGCCGGACCCGCTTCGCGGGTCCCGCTTCGTTGTGTTCTGCGGGAGTTGGTGAGAAGTGGGTCAGGTCATCCAAGACTGTTGTGGGTTGTGCTGTGAATTTTCAGGGCTGCGAGTGACTGGTACAGGGACTCCATCTCCCAGGAGTCCCTGTTAGCCAGACCCGAGACACCTGGACCGCTCTCCCTGACTGACACGCCCCCACCGACGCCGCTATATACTCTGGATTTTCAAACCTGCGTGGGACATCATTGCTGCTTTCCTTCTGGGACTGGACCCCTGCTATCGTTTGTGTGCTGCTGCTAACCTGGGCGCTGTTCCCTCTGAAGCTCTACTCCTCGCCGGACCCGCTTCGCGGGTCCCGCTTCGTTGTGTTCTGCGGGAGTTGGTGAGAAGTGGGTCAGGTCATCCAAGACTGTTGTGGGTTGTGCTGTGAATTTTCAGGGCTGCGAGCGACAGGTACAGGGACTCCATCTCCCAGGAGTCCCTGTTAGCCAGACCCGAGACACCTGGGCCGCTCTCCCTGACTGACACGCCCCCACCGACGCCGCTATAAACTCTGGATTTTCAAACCTGCGTGGGACATCATTGCTGCTTTCCTTCTGGGACTGGACCCCTGCTATCGTTTGTGTCCTGTTGCTAACCTGCGCGCTGTTCCCTCTGAAGCTCTACTCCTCGCCGGACCCGCTTCGTTGTGTTCTGCGGGAGTTGGTGAGAAGTGGGTCAGGTCATCCAAGACTGTTGTGGGTTGTGCTGTGAATTTTCAGGGCTGCGAGCGACTGGTACAGGGACTCCATCTCCCAGGAGTCCCTGTTAGCCAGACCCGAGACACCTGGGCCGCTCTCCCTGACTGACACGCCCCCACAGACGCCTCTATAAACTCTGGATTTTCAAACCTGCGTGGGACATCATTGCTGCTTTCCTTCTGGGACTGGACCCCTGCTATCGTTTGTGTGCTGCTGCTAACCTGCGCACTGTTCCCTCTGAAGCTCTACTCTTCGCTGGACCCGCTTCGCGGGTCCCGCTTCGTTTTGTTCTGCGGGAGTTGGTGAGAAGTGGGTCAGGTCATCCAAGACTGTTGTGGGTTGTGCTGTGAATTTTCAGGGCTGCGAGCGACTGGTACAGGGCCTCCCTCTCCCAGGAGTCCCTGTTAGTCAGACCCGAGACACCTGGACTGCTCTCCCTGACTGACACGCCCCCACCGACGCCGCTATAAACTTTGGATTTTCAAACCTGCGTGGGACATCATTGCTGCTTTCCTTCTGGGACTGGACCCCTGCTATCGTTTGTGTGCTGCTGCTAACCTGCGCGCTGTTCCCTCTGAAGCTTTACTCCTCGCTGGACCCGCTTCGTTTTGTTCTGCGGGAGTTGGTGAGAAGTGGGTCAGGTCATCCAAGACTGTTGTGGGTTGTGCTGTGAATTTTCAGGGCTGCGAGCGACTGGTACAGAACTCCATCTCCCAGGAGTCCCTGTTAGCCAGACCCGAGACACCTGGGCCGCTCTCCCTGACTGACACGCCCCCACCGACGCCGTTAAAACTCTGGATTTTCAAACCTGCGTGGGACATCATTGCTGCTTTCCTTCTGGGACTGGACCCCGGCTTTCGTTTGTGTGCTGCTGCTAACCTGCGCGCTGTTCCCTCGGAAGCTCTACTCCTCGCCGGTCCCGCTTCGTTGTGTTCTGCGGGAGTTGGTGAGAAGTGGGTCAGGTCATCCAAGACTGTTGTGGGTTGTGCTGTGAATTTTCAGGGCTGCGAGCGACTGGTACAGGGACTCCATCTCCCAGGAGTCCCTGTTAGCCAGACCCGAGACACCTGGGCCGCTCTCCCTGACTGACACGCCCCCACCGACGCCGCTATAAGCTCTGGATTTTCAAATCTGCGTGGGACATCATTGCTGCTTTCCTTCTGGGACTAGACCCCTGCTATCGTTTGTGTGCTGCTGCTAACCTGCGCGCTGTTCCCTCTGAAGCTCTACTCCTCGCCGGACCTGCTTCGTTGTGTTCTGCGGGAGTTTGTGAGAAGTGGGTCAGGTCATCCAAGACTGTTGTGGGTTGTGCTGTGAATTTTCAGGGCTGCGAGCGACTGGTACAGGGACTCCATCTCCCAGGAATCCCTGTTAGCCAGACCCGAGACACCTGGACAGCTCTCCCTGACTGACACGCCCCCACCGACGCCGCTATAAACTCTGGATTTTCAAACCTGCGTGGGACATCATTGCTGCTTTCCTTCTGGGACTGGACCCCTGCTATCGTTTGTGTGCTGCTGCTAACCTGCGCGCTGTTCCCTCTGAAGCTCTACTCCTCGCCGGACCCGCTGCGCGGGTCCCGCTTCGTTGTGTTCTGCGGGAGTTGGTGAGAAGTGGGTCAGGTCATCCAAGACTGTTGTGGGTTGTGCTGTGAATTTTCAGGGCTGCGAGCGACTGGTACAGGGACTCCATCTCCCAGGAGTCCCTGTTAGCCAGACCCGAGACACCTGGGCCGCTCTCCCTGACTGACACGCCCCCACCGACGCCGCTATAAACTCTGGATTTTCAAACCTGCGTGGGACATCATTGCTGCTTTCTTTCTGGGACTGGACCCCTGCTGTCATTTGTGTGCTGCTGCTAACCTGCGCGCTGTTCCCTCTGAAGCTTTACTCCTCGCCGGACCCGCTTCGCGGGTCCCGCTTCGTTGTGTTCTGCGGGAGTTGGTGAGAAGTGGGTCAGGTCATCCAAGACTGTTGTGGGTTGTGCTGGGAATTTTCAGGGCTGCGAGCGACTGGTACAGGGACTCCATCTCCCAGGAGTCCCTGTTAGCCAGACCTGAGACACCTGGGCCGCTCTCCCTGACTGACACGCCCCCACCGACGCCGCTATAAACTCTGGATTTTCAAACCTGCGTGGGACATCATTGCTGCTTTCCTTCTGGGACAGGACCCCTGCTATCGTTTGTGTGCTGCTGTTAACCTGCGCGATGTTCCCTCTGATGCTCTACTCCTCGCCGGACCCGCTTCGCGAGTCAGGGAGACCGCTCTCCCTAACTGACACGCCCCCACCGACGCCGCTATATACTCTGGATTTTCAAACCTGCGTGGGACATCATTGCTGCTTTCCTTCTGGGACTGGACCCCTGCCATCGTTTGTGTGCTGCTGCTAACCTGCGCGCTGTTCCCTCTGAAGCTCTACTCCTCGCCGGACCCGCTTCGCGGGTCCCGCTTCGTTGTGTTCTGCGGGAGTTGGTGAGAAGTGGGTCAGGTCATCCAAGACTGTTGTGGGTTGTGCTGTGAATTTTCAGGGCTGCGAGCGACAGGTACAGGGACTCCATCTCCCAGGAGTCCCTGTTAGCCAGACCCGAGACACCTGGGCCGCTCTCCCTGACTGACACGCCCCCACCGACGCCGCTATAAACTCTGGATTTTCAAACCTGCGTGGGACATCATTGCTGCTTTCCTTCTGGGACTGGACCCCTGCTATCGTTTGTGTCCTGTTGCTAACCTGCGCGCTTTTCCCTCTGAAGCTCTACTCCTCGCCGGACCCGCTTCGTTGTGTTCTGCGGGAGTTGGTGAGAAGTGGGTCAGGTCATCCAAGACTGTTGTGGGTTGTGCTGTGAATTTTCAGGGCTGCGAGCGACTGGTACAGGGACTCCATCTCCCAGGAGTCCCTGTTAGCCAGACCCGAGACACCTGGGCCGCTCTCCCTGACTGACACGCCCCCACAGACGCCTCTATAAACTCTGGATTTTCAAACCTGCGTGGGACATCATTGCTGCTTTCCTTCTGGGACTGGACCCCTGCTCTCGTTTGTGTGCTGCTGCTAACCTGCGCACTGTTCCCTCTGAAGCTCTACTCTTCGCCGGACCCGCTTCGCGGGTCCCGCTTCGTTTTGTTCTGCGGGAGTTGGTGAGAAGTGGGTCAGGTCATCCAAGACTGTTGTGGGTTGTGCTGTGAATTTTCAGGGCTGCGAGCGACTGGTACAGAACTCCATCTCCCAGGAGTCCCTGTTAGCCAGACCCGAGACACCTGGGCCGCTCTCCCTGACTGACACGCCCCCACCGACGCCGCTATAAACTCTGGATTTTCAAACCTGCCTGGGACATCATTGCTGCTTTCCTTCTGGGACTGGACCCCTGCTATCGTTTGTGTGCTGCTGCTAACCTGCGCGCTGTTCCCTCGGAAGCTCTACTCCTCGCCGGTCCCGCTTCGTTGTGGTCTGCGGGAGTTGGTGAGAAGTGGGTCAGGTCATCCAAGACTTTTGTGGGTTGTGCTGTGAATTTTCAGGGCTGTGAGCGACTGGTACAGGTACTCCATCTCCCAGGAGTCCCTGTTAGCCAGACCTGAGACACCTGAGCCGCTCTCCCTGACTGACACGCCCCCACCGACGCCACTATAAACTCTGGATTTTCAAATCTGCGTGGGACATCATTGCTGCTTTCCTCCTGGGACTGGACCCCTGCTATCATTTGTGTGCTGCTGCTAACCTGCGCGCTGTTCCCTCTGAAGCTCTACTCCTCGCCGGACCCGCTGCGCGGGTACCGCTTCGTTGTGTTCTGCGGGAGTTGGTGAGAAGTGGGTCAGGTCATCCAAGACTGTTGTGGGTTGTGCTGTGAATTTTCAGGGCTGCGAGCGACTGGTACAGGGACTCCATCTCCCAGGAGTCCCTGTTAGCCAGACCCGAGACACCTGGGCCGCTCTCCCTGACTGACACGCCCCCACCGACGCCGCTATCAGCTCTGGATTTTCAAATATGCGTGGGACATCATTGCTGCTTTCCTTCTGAGACTAGACCCCTGCTATCGTTTGTGTGCTGCTGCTAACCTGCGCGCTGTTCCCTCTGAAGCTCTACTCCTCGCCGGACCCGCTTCGTTGTGTTCTGCGGGAGTTGGTGAGAAGTGGGTCAGGTCATCCAAGACTGTTGTGGGTTGTGCTGTGAATTTTCAGGGCTGCGAGCGACTGGTACAGGGACTCCATCTCCCAGGAGTCCCTGTTAGCCAGGCCCGAGACACCTGGGCCGCTCTCCCTGACTGACACGCCCCCACCGACGCCGCTATAAACTCTGGATTTTCAAACCTGCGTGGGACATCATTGCTGCTTTCCTTCTGGGACTGGACCCCTGCTATCGTTTGTGTGCTGCTGCTAACCTGCGCGCTGTTCCCTCTGAAGCTCTACTCCTCGCCGGACCCGTTTCGTGGGTCCTGCTTCGTTGTGTTCTGCGGGAGTTGGTGAGAAGTGGGTCAGGTCATCCAAGACTGTTGTGGGTTGTGCTGTGAATTTTCAGGGCTGCGAGCGACTGGTACAGGGACTCCATCTCCCAGGAGTCCCTGTTAGCCAGACCCGAGACACCTGGGCCGCTCTCCCTGACTGACACGCCCCCACCGACGCCGCTATAAACTCTGGATTTTCAAATCTGCGTGGGACATCATTGCTGCTTTCCTTCTGGGACTGGACCCCTGCTATCGTTTGTGTGCTGCTGTTAACCTGCGCGCTGTTCCCTCTGAAGCTCTACTCCTCGCCGGACCCGCTTCGCGGGTCCCGCTTCGTTTTGTTCTGCGGGAGTTGGTGAGAAGTGGGTCAGGTCATCCAAGACTGTTGTGGGTTGTGCTGTGAATTTTCAGGGCTATGAGCGACTGAGACAGGGACTCCATCTCCCAGGAGTCCCTGTTAGCCAGACCCGAGACACCTGGGCCGCTCTCCCTGACTGATACGCCCCCACCGACGCCGCTATAAACTCTGGATTTTCAAATCTGCGTGGGACATCATTGCTGCTTTCCTTCAGGGACTGGACCCCTGCTATCGTTTGTGTGCTGCTGCTAACCTGCGCGCTGTTCCCTCTGAAGCTCTACTCCTCGCCGGACCCGCTGCGCGGGTCCCGCTTCGTTGTGTTCTGCGGGAGTTGGTGAGAAGTGGGTCAGGTCATCCAAGACTGTTGCGGGTTGTGCTGTGAATTTTCAGGGCTGCGAGCGACTGGTACAGGGACTCCATCTCCCAGGAGTCCCTGTTAGCCAGACCCGAGACACCTGGACCGCTCTCCCTGACTGACACGCCCCCACCGACGCCGCTATAAACTCTGGATTTTCAAACCTGCGTGGGACATCATTGCTGCTTTCCTTCTGGGACAGGACCCCTGCTATCGTTTGTGTGCTGCTGCTAACCTGCGCGCTGTTCCCTCGGAAGCTCTACTCCTCGCCGGACCCGCTTCGTTGTGTTCTGCGGGAGTTGGTGAGAAGTGGGTCAGGTCATCCAAGACTTTTGTGGGTTGTGCTGTGAATTTTCAGGGCTGTGAGCGACTGGTACAGGTACTCCATCTCCCAGGAGTCCCTGTTAGCCAGACCTGAGACACCTGAGCCGCTCTCCCTGACTGACACGCCCCCACCGACGCCACTATAAACTCTGGATTTTCAAATCTGCGTGGGACATCATTGCTGCTTTCCTCCTGGGACTGGACCCCTGCTATCATTTGTGTGCTGCTGCTAACCTGCGCGCTGTTCCCTCTGAAGCTCTACTCCTCGCCGGACCCGCTGCGCGGGTACCGCTTCGTTGTGTTCTGCGGGAGTTGGTGAGAAGTGGGTCAGGTCATCCAAGACTGTTGTGGGTTGTGCTGTGAATTTTCAGGGCTGCGAGCGACTGGTACAGGGACTCCATCTCCCAGGAGTCCCTGTTAGCCAGACCCGAGACACCTGGGCCGCTCTCCCTGACTGACACGCCCCCACCGACGCCGCTATCAGCTCTGGATTTTCAAATATGCGTGGGACATCATTGCTGCTTTCCTTCTGGGACAGGACCCCTGCTATCGTTTGTGTGCTGCTGTTAACCTGCGCGATGTTCCCTCTGATGCTCTACTCCTCGCCGGACCCGCTTCGCGAGTCAGGGAGACCGCTCTCCCTAACTGACACGCCCCCACCGACGCCGCTATATACTCTGGATTTTCAAACCTGCGTGGGACATCATTGCTGCTTTCCTTCTGGGACTGGACCCCTGCCATCGTTTGTGTGCTGCTGCTAACCTGCGCGCTGTTCCCTCTGAAGCTCTACTCCTCGCCGGACCCGCTTCGCGGGTCCCGCTTCGTTGTGTTCTGCGGGAGTTGGTGAGAAGTGGGTCAGGTCATCCAAGACTGTTGTCGGTTGTGCTGTGAATTTTCAGGGCTGCGAGCGACAGGTACAGGGACTCCATCTCCCAGGAGTCCCTGTTAGCCAGACCCGAGACACCTGGGCCGCTCTCCCTGACTGACACGCCCCCACCGACGCCGCTATAAACTCTGGATTTTCAAACCTGCGTGGGACATCATTGCTGCTTTCCTTCTGGGACTGGACCCCTGCTATCGTTTGTGTCCTGTTGCTAACCTGCGCGCTTTTCCCTCTGAAGCTCTACTCCTCGCCGGACCCGCTTCGTTGTGTTCTGCGGGAGTTGGTGAGAAGTGGGTCAGGTCATCCAAGACTGTTGTGGGTTGTGCTGTGAATTTTCAGGGCTGCGAGCGACTGGTACAGGGACTCCATCTCCCAGGAGTCCCTGTTAGCCAGACCCGAGACACCTGGGCCGCTCTCCCTGACTGACACGCCCCCACAGACGCCTCTATAAACTCTGGATTTTCAAACCTGCGTGGGACATCATTGCTGCTTTCCTTCTGGGACTGGACCCCTGCTCTCGTTTGTGTGCTGCTGCTAACCTGCGCACTGTTCCCTCTGAAGCTCTACTCTTCGCCGGACCCGCTTCGCGGGTCCCGCTTCGTTTTGTTCTGCGGGAGTTGGTGAGAAGTGGGTCAGGTCATCCAAGACTGTTGTGGGTTGTGCTGTGAATTTTCAGGGCTGCGAGCGACTGGTACAGAACTCCATCTCCCAGGAGTCCCTGTTAGCCAGACCCGAGACACCTGGGCCGCTCTCCCTGACTGACACGCCCCCACCGACGCCGCTATAAACTCTGGATTTTCAAACCTGCCTGGGACATCATTGCTGCTTTCCTTCTGGGACTGGACCCCTGCTATCGTTTGTGTGCTGCTGCTAACCTGCGCGCTGTTCCCTCGGAAGCTCTACTCCTCGCCGGTCCCGCTTCGTTGTGGTCTGCGGGAGTTGGTGAGTAGTGGGTCAGGTCATCCAAGACTTTTGTGGGTTGTGCTGTGAATTTTCAGGGCTGTGAGCGACTGGTACAGGTACTCCATCTCCCAGGAGTCCCTGTTAGCCAGACCTGAGACACCTGAGCCGCTCTCCCTGACTGACACGCCCCCACCGACGCCACTATAAACTCTGGATTTTCAAATCTGCGTGGGACATCATTGCTGCTTTCCTCCTGGGACTGGACCCCTGCTATCATTTGTGTGCTGCTGCTAACCTGCGCGCTGTTCCCTCTGAAGCTCTACTCCTCGCCGGACCCGCTGCGCGGGTACCGCTTCGTTGTGTTCTGCGGGAGTTGGTGAGAAGTGGGTCAGGTCATCCAAGACTGTTGTGGGTTGTGCTGTGAATTTTCAGGGCTGCGAGCGACTGGTACAGGGACTCCATCTCCCAGGAGTCCCTGTTAGCCAGGCCCGAGACACCTGGGCCGCTCTCCCTGACTGACACGCCCCCACCGACGCCGCTATAAACTCTGGATTTTCAAACCTGCGTGGGACATCATTGCTGCTTTCCTTCTGGGACTGGACCCCTGCTATCGTTTGTGTGCTGCTGCTAACCTGCGCGCTGTTCCCTCTGAAGCTCTACTCCTCGCCGGACCCGTTTCGTGGGTCCTGCTTCGTTGTGTTCTGCGGGAGTTGGTGAGAAGTGGGTCAGGTCATCCAAGACTGTTGTGGGTTGTGCTGTGAATTTTCAGGGCTGCGAGCGACTGGTACAGGGACTCCATCTCCCAGGAGTCCCTGTTAGCCAGACCCGAGACACCTGGGCCGCTCTCCCTGACTGACACGCCCCCACCGACGCCGCTATAAACTCTGGATTTTCAAATCTGCGTGGGACATCATTGCTGCTTTCCTTCTGGGACTGGACCCCTGCTATCGTTTGTGTGCTGCTGTTAACCTGCGCGCTGTTCCCTCTGAAGCTCTACTCCTCGCCGGACCCGCTTCGCGGGTCCCGCTTCGTTTTGTTCTGCGGGAGTTGGTGAGAAGTGGGTCAGGTCATCCAAGACTGTTGTGGGTTGTGCTGTGAATTTTCAGGGCTATGAGCGACTGAGACAGGGACTCCATCTCCCAGGAGTCCCTGTTAGCCAGACCCGAGACACCTGGGCCGCTCTCCCTGACTGATACGCCCCCACCGACGCCGCTATAAACTCTGGATTTTCAAATCTGCGTGGGACATCATTGCTGCTTTCCTTCAGGGACTGGACCCCTGCTATCGTTTGTGTGCTGCTGCTAACCTGCGCGCTGTTCCCTCTGAAGCTCTACTCCTCGCCGGACCCGCTGCGCGGGTCCCGCTTCGTTGTGTTCTGCGGGAGTTGGTGAGAAGTGGGTCAGGTCATCCAAGACTGTTGCGGGTTGTGCTGTGAATTTTCAGGGCTGCGAGCGACTGGTACAGGGACTCCATCTCCCAGGAGTCCCTGTTAGCCAGACCCGAGACACCTGGACCGCTCTCCCTGACTGACACGCCCCCACCGACGCCGCTATAAACTCTGGATTTTCAAACCTGCGTGGGACATCATTGCTGCTTTCCTTCTGGGACAGGACCCCTGCTATCGTTTGTGTGCTGCTGCTAACCTGCGCGCTGTTCCCTCGGAAGCTCTACTCCTCGCCGGACCCGCTTCGTTGTGTTCTGCGGGAGTTGGTGAGAAGTGGGTCAGGTCATCCAAGACTTTTGTGGGTTGTGCTGTGAATTTTCAGGGCTGTGAGCGACTGGTACAGGTACTCCATCTCCCAGGAGTCCCTGTTAGCCAGACCTGAGACACCTGAGCCGCTCTCCCTGACTGACACGCCCCCACCGACGCCACTATAAACTCTGGATTTTCAAATCTGCGTGGGACATCATTGCTGCTTTCCTCCTGGGACTGGACCCCTGCTATCATTTGTGTGCTGCTGCTAACCTGCGCGCTGTTCCCTCTGAAGCTCTACTCCTCGCCGGACCCGCTGCGCGGGTACCGCTTCGTTGTGTTCTGCGGGAGTTGGTGAGAAGTGGGTCAGGTCATCCAAGACTGTTGTGGGTTGTGCTGTGAATTTTCAGGGCTGCGAGCGACTGGTACAGGGACTCCATCTCCCAGGAGTCCCTGTTAGCCAGACCCGAGACACCTGGGCCGCTCTCCCTGACTGACACGCCCCCACCGACGCCGCTATCAGCTCTGGATTTTCAAATATGCGTGGGACATCATTGCTGCTTTCCTTCTGAGACTAGACCCCTGCTATCGTTTGTGTGCTGCTGCTAACCTGCGCGCTGTTCCCTCTGAAGCTCTACTCCTCGCCGGACCCGCTTCGTTGTGTTCTGCGGGAGTTGGTGAGAAGTGGGTCAGGTCATCCAAGACTGTTGTGGGTTGTGCTGTGAATTTTCAGGGCTGCGAGCGACTGGTACAGGGACTCCATCTCCCAGGAGTCCCTGTTAGCCAGGCCCGAGACACCTGGGCCGCTCTCCCTGACTGACACGCCCCCACCGACGCCGCTATAAACTCTGGATTTTCAAACCTGCGTGGGACATCATTGCTGCTTTCCTTCTGGGACTGGACCCCTGCTATTGTTTGTGTGCTGCTGCTAACCTGCGCGCTGTTCCCTCTGAAGCTCTACTCCTCGCCGGACCCGTTTCGTGGGTCCTGCTTCGTTGTGTTCTGCGGGAGTTGGTGAGAAGTGGGTCAGGTCATCCAAGACTGTTGTGGGTTGTGCTGTGAATTTTCAGGGCTTCGAGCGACTGGTACAGGGACTCCATCTCCCAGGAGTCCCTGTTAGCCAGACCCGAGACACCTGGGCCGCTCTCCCTGACTGACACGCCCCCACCGACGCCGCTATAAACTCTGGATTTTCAAATCTGCGTGGGACATCATTGCTGCTTTCCTTCTGGGACTGGACCCCTGCTATCGTTTGTGTGCTGCTGTTAACCTGCGCGCTGTTCCCTCTGAAGCTCTACTCCTCGCCGGACCCGCTTCGCGGGTCCCGCTTCGTTTTGTTCTGCGGGAGTTGGTGAGAAGTGGGTCAGGTCATCCAAGACTGTTGTGGGTTGTGCTGTGAATTTTCAGGGCTATGAGCGACTGAGACAGGGACTCCATCTCCCAGGAGTCCCTGTTAGCCAGACCCGAGACACCTGGGCCGCTCTCCCTGACTGATACGCCCCCACCGACGCCGCTATAAACTCTGGATTTTCAAATCTGCGTGGGACATCATTGCTGCTTTCCTTCAGGGACTGGACCCCTGCTATCGTTTGTGTGCTGCTGCTAACCTGCGCGCTGTTCCCTCTGAAGCTCTACTCCTCGCCGGACCCGCTGCGCGGGTCCCGCTTCGTTGTGTTCTGCGGGAGTTGGTGAGAAGTGGGTCAGGTCATCCAAGACTGTTGCGGGTTGTGCTGTGAATTTTCAGGGCTGCGAGCGACTGGTACAGGGACTCCATCTCCCAGGAGTCCCTGTTAGCCAGACCCGAGACACCTGGACCGCTCTCCCTGACTGACACGCCCCCACCGACGCCGCTATAAACTCTGGATTTTCAAACCTGCGTGGGACATCATTGCTGCTTTCCTTCTGGGACAGGACCCCTGCTATCGTTTGTGTGCTGCTGCTAACCTGCGCGCTGTTCTCTCTGAAGCTCTACTCCTCGCCGGACCTGCTTCGCAGCTCCCGCTTCGTTGTGTTCTGCGGGAGTTGGTGAGAAGTGGGTCAGGTCATCCAAGACTTTTGTGGGTTGTGCTGTGAATTTTCAGGGCTGCGAGCGACTGGTACAGGGACTCCATCTCCCAGGAGTCCCTGTTAGCCAGACCCGAGACACCTGGGCCGCTCTCCCTGACTGACACGCCCCCACCGACGCCGCTATAAACTCTGGATTTTCAAATCTGCGTGGGACATCATTGCTGCTTTCCTTCTGGGACTGGACCCCTGCTATCGTTTGTGTGCTGCTGCTAACCTGCGCGCTGTTCCCTCTGAAGCTCTACTCCTCGCCGGACCCGCTGCGCGGGTCCCGCTTCGTTGTGTTCTGCGGGAGTTGGTGAGAAGTGGGTCAGGTCATCCAAGACTGTTGTGGGTTGTGCTGTGAATTTTCAGGGCTGCGAGCGACTGGTACAGGGACTCCATCTCCCAGGAGTCCCTGTTAGCCAGACCCGAGACACCTGGGCCGCTCTCCCTGACTGAATCGCCCCCACAGACGCCGCTATAAACACTGGATTTTCAAACCTGCGTGGGACATCATTGCTGCATTCCTTCTGGGACTGAAACCCCTGCTATCGTTTGTGTGCTGCTGATAACCTAAGCGCTGTTCCCTCTGAAGCTTTACTGCTCGCCGGACCCGCATCGTTGTGTTCTGCGGGAGTTGGTGAGAAGTGGGTCAGGTCATCCAAGACTGTTGTGGGTTGTGCTGTGAATTTTCAGGGCTGCGAGCGACTGGTACAGGGACTCCTTCTCCCAGGAGTCCCTGTTAGCCAGACCCGAGACACCTGGGCCGCTCTCCCTGACTGACACGCCCCCACCGACGCCGCTATAAACTCTGGATTTTCAAATCTGCGTGGGACATCATTGCTGCTTTCCTTCTGGGACTAGACCCCTGCTATCGTTTGTGTGCTGCTGCTAACCTGCGCGCTGTTCCCTCTGAAGCTCTACTCCTCGCCGGACCCGCTTCGTTGTGTTCTGCGGGAGTTGGTGAGAAGTGGGTCAGGTCATCCAAGACTGTTGTGGGTTGTGCTGTGAATTTTCAGGGCTATGAGCGACTGAGACAGGGACTCCATCTCCCAGGAGTCACTGTTAGCCAGACCCGAGACACCTGGGCCGCTCTCCCTGACTGATACGCCCCCACCGACGCCGCTATAAACTCTGGATTTTCAAATCTGCGTGGGACATCATTGCTGCTTTCCTTCAGGGACTGGACCCCTGCTATCGTTTGTGTGCTGCTGCTAACCTGCGCGCTGTTCCCTCTGAAGCTCTACTCCTCGCCGGACCCGCTGCGCGGGTCCCGCTTCGTTGTGTTCTGCGGGAGTTGGTGAGAAGTGGGTCAGGTCATCCAAGACTGTTGTGGGTTGTGCTGTGAATTTTCAGGGCTGCGAGCGACTGGTACAGGGACTCCATCTCCCAGGAGTCCCTGTTAGCCAGACCAGAGACACCTGGACCGCTCTCCCTGACTGACACGCCCCCACCGACGCCGCTATAAACTCTGGATTTTCAAACCTGCGTGGGACATCATTGCTGCTTTCCTTCTGGGACAGGACCCCTGCTATCGTTTGTGTGCTGCTGCTAACCTGCGCGCTGTTCCCTCTGAAGCTCTACTCCTCGCTGGACCTGCTTCGCCGCTCCCGCTTCGTTGTGTTCTGCGGGAGTTGGTGAGAAGTGGGTCAGGTCATTCAAGACTTTTGTGGGTTGTGCTGTGAATTTTCAGGGCTGCGAGCGACTGGTACAGGGACTCCATCTCCCAGGAGTCCCTGTTAGCCAGACCCGAGACACCTGGGCCGCTCTCCCTGACTGACATGCCCCCACCGACGCCGCTATAAACTCTGGATTTTCAAACCTGCGTGGGACATCATTGCTGCTTTCCTTCTGGGACTGGACCCCTGCTATCGTTTGTGTGCTGCTGCTAACCTGCGCGCTGTTCCCTCTGAAGCTGTACTCCTCGCCGGACCCGCTTCGCGGGTCCCGCTTCGCGGGTCCCGCTTCGTTGTGTTCTGCGGGAGTTGGTGAGAAGTGGGTCAGGTCATCCAAGACTGTTGGGTTGTGCTGTGAATTTTCAGGGCTGCAAGCGACTGGTACAGGGACTCCATCTCCCAGGAGTCCCTGTTAGCCAGGCCCGAGACACCTGGACCCCTCTCCCTGACTGACATGCCCCCACCGACGCCGCTATAAACTCTGGATTTTCAAACCTGCGTGGGACATCATTGCTGCTTTCCTTCTGGGACTGGACCCCTGCTATCGTTTGTGTGCTGCTGTTAACCTGCGCGCTGTTCCCTCTGAAGCTCTACTCCTCGCCGGACCCGCTTCGCGGGTCCCGCTTCGTTTTGTTCTGCGGGAGTTGGTGAGAAGTGGGTCAGGTCATCCAAGACTGTTGTGGGTTGTGCTGTGAATTTTCAGGGCTGCGAGCGACTGGTACAGGGACTCCCTCTCTCAGGAGTCCCTGTTAGCCAGACCCGAGACACCTGGACTGCTCTCCCTGACTGACACGCCCCCACCGACGCCGCTATAAACTTTGGATTTTCAAACCTGCGTGGGACATCATTGCTGCTTTCCTTCTGGGACTGGACCCCTGCTATCGTTTGTGTGCTGCTGCTAACCTACGTGCTGTTCCCTCTGAAGCTCTACTCCTCGCCGGTCCCGCTTCGTTGTGTTCTGCGGGAGTTGGTGAGAAGTGGGTCAGGTCATCCAAGACTTTTGTGGGTTGTGCTGTGAATTTTCAGGGCTGTGAGCGACTGGTACAGGTACTCCATCTCCCAGGAGTCCCTGTTAGCCAGACCTGAGACACCTGGGCCGCTCTCCCTGACTGACACGCCCCCACCGACGCCGCTATAAACTCTGGATTTTCAAATCTGCGTGGGACATCATTGCTGCTTTCCTTCTGGGACTGGACCCCTGCTATCGTTTGGGTGCTGCTGCTAACCTGCGCGCTGTTCCCTCTGAAGCTCTACTCCTCGCCGGACCCGCTGCGCGGGTCCCGCTTCGTTGTGTTCTGCGGGAGTTGGTGAGAAGTGGGTCCGGTCATCCAAGACTGTTGTGGGTTGTGCTGTGAATGTTCAGGGCTGCGAGCGACTGGTACAGGGACTCCATCTGCCAGGAGTCCCTGTTAGCCAGACCCGAGACACCTGGGCCGCTCTCCCTGACTGACACGCCCCCACCGACGCCGCTATAAGCTCTGGATTTTCAAATCTGCGTGGGACATCATTGCTGCTTTCCTACTGGGACTAGACCCCTGCTATCCTTTGTGTGCTGCTGCTAACCTGCGCACTGTTCCCTCTGAAGCTCTACTCCTCGCCGGACCTGCTTCGTTGTGTTCTGCGGGAGTTGGTGAGAAGTGGGTCAGGTCATCCAAGACTGTTGTGGGTTGTGCTGTGAATTTTCAGGGCTGCGAGCGACTGGTACAGGGACTCCATCTCCCAGGAGTCCCTGTTAGCCAGACCCGAGACACCTGGACCGCTCTCCCTGACTGACACGCCCCCACCGAGGCCGCTATAAACTCTGGATTTTCAAACCTGCGTGGGACATCATTGCTGCTTTCCTTCTGGGACAGGACCCCTGCTATCGTTTGTGTGCTGCTGCTAACCTGCGCGCTGTTCCCTCTGAAGCTTTACTCCTCGCCGGACCCGCTTCGTTGTGTTCTGCGGGAGTTGGTGTGAAGTGGGTCAGGTCATCCAAGACTGTTGTGGGTTGTGCTGTGAATTTTCAGGGCTGCGAGCGACTGGTACAGGGACTCCATCTCCCAGGAGTCCCTGTTAGCCACACCTGAGACACCTGGGCCGCTCTCCCTGACTGACACGCCCCCACCGACGCCGCTATAAACTCTGGATTTTCAAACCTGCGTGGGACATCATTGCTGCTTTCCTTCTGGGACTGGACCCCTGCTATCGTTTGTGTGCTGCTGCTAACCTGCGCGCTGTTCCCTCTGAAGCTCTACTCCTCGCCGGACCCGCTTCGTGGGTCCTGCTTTGTTGTGTTCTGCGGGAGTTGGTGAGAAGTGGGTCAGGTCATCCAAGACTGTTGTGGGTTGTGCTGTGAATTTTCAGGGCTGTGAGCGACTGGTACAGGGACTCCATCTCCCAGGATTCCCTGTTAGCCAGACCCGAGACACCTGGGCCGCTCTCCCTGACTGATACGCCCCCACCGACGCCGCTATAAACTCTGGATTTTCAAATCTGCGTGGGACATCATTGCTGCTTTCCTTCTGGGACTGGACCCCTGCTATCGTTTGTGTGCTGCTGCTAACCTGTGCGCTGTTCCCTCTAAAGCTCTACTCCTCGCCGGACCCGCTTCGCAGCTCCCGCTTCGTTGTGTTCTGCGGGAGTTGGTGAGAAGTGGGTCAGGTCATCCAAGACTGTTGTGGGTTGTGCTGTGAGTTTTCAGGGCTGCGAGCGACTGGTACAGGGACTCCATCTCTCAGGAGTCCCTGTTAGCCAGACCCGAGACACCTGGACTGCTCTCCCTGAATGACACGCCCCCACCGACGCCGCTATAAACTCTGGATTTTCAAACCTGCATGGGACATCATTGCTGCTTTCCTTCTGGGACTGGACCCCTGCTATCGTTTGTGTGCTGCTGCTAACCCCCGCGCTGTTCCCTCTGAAGCTTTACTCCTCGCCGGACCCGCTTCGTTGTGTTCAGCGGGAGTTGGTGAGAAGTGGGTCAGGTCATCCAAGACTGTTGTGGGTTGTGCTGTGAATTTTCAGGGCTGCGAGCGACTGGTACCGGGACTCCATCTCCCAGGAGTCCCTGTTAGCCAGATCCGAGACACCTGGGCCGCTCTCCCTGACTGACACGCCCCCACCGACGCCGCTATAAACTCTGGATTTTCAAACCTGCGTGGGACATCATTGCTGCTTTCCTTCTGGGACTGTTCCCCTGCTATCGTTTGTGTGCTGCTGCTAACCTGCGCGCTGTTCCCTCTGAAGCTTTACTCCTCGCCGGACCCGCTTCGTTGTGTTCTGCGGGAGTTGGTGAGAAGTGGGTCAGGTCATCCAAGACTGTTGTGGGTTGTGCTGTGAATTTTCAGGGCTGCGAGCGACTGGTACAGGGACTCCTTCTCCCAGGAGTCCCTGTTAGCCAGACCCGAGACACCTGGGCCGCTCTCCCTGACTGACACGCCCCCACCGACGCCGCTATAAACTCTGGATTTTCAAACCTGCGTGGGACATCATTGCTGCTTTCCTTCTGGGACTGGACCCCTGCTATCGTTTGTGTGCTGCTGCTAACCTGCGCGCTGTTCCCTCTGAAGCTCTACTCCTCGCCGGACCCGCTTCGCGGGTCCCGCTTCGTTGTGTTCTGCGGGAGTTGGTGAGAAGTGGGTCAGGTCATCCAAGACTGTTGTGGGTTGTGCTGTGAATTTTCAGGGCTGCGAGCGACTGGTACAGGGACTCCATCTCCCAGGAGTCCCTGTTAGCCAGACCCGAGACACCTGGACCGCTCTCCCTGACTGACACGCCCCCACCGACGCCGCTATAAACTCTGGATTTTCAAACCTGCGTGGGACATCATTGCTGCTTTACTTCTGGGACTGGACCCCTGCTATCGTTTGTGTGCTGCTGCTAACCTGCGCGCTGTTCCCTCTGAAGCTTTACTCCTCGCCGGACCCGCTTCGTTGTGGTCTGCGGGAGTTGGTGAGAAGTGGGTCAGGTCATCCAAGACTGTTGTGGGTTGTGCTGTGAATTTTCAGGGCTGCGAGCGACTGGTACAGGGACTTCATCTCCCAGGAGTCCCTGTTAGCCAGACCCGAGACACCTGGGCCGCTCTCCCTGACTGACACGCCCCCACCGACGCCGCTATAAACTCTGGATTTTCAAACCTGCGTGGGACATCATTGCTGCTTTCCTTCTGGGACTGGACCCCTGCTATCATTTGTGTGCTGCTGCTAACCTGCGCGCTGTTCCCTCTGAAGCTTTACTCCACGCCGGACCCGCTTCGCGGGTCCCGCTTCGTTGTGTTCTGCGGGAGTTGGTGAGAAGTGGGTCAGGTCATCCAAGACTGTTGTGGGTTGTGTTGGGAATTTTCAGGGCTGCGAGCGACTGGTACAGGGACTCCATCTCCCAGGAGTCCCTGTTAGCCAGACCTGAGACACCTGGGCCGCTCTCCCTGACTGACACGCCCCCACCGACGCCGCTATAAACTCTGGATTTTCAAACCTGCGTGGGACATCATTGTTGCTTTCCTTCTGGGACTGGACCCCTGCTATCTTTTGTGTGCTGCTGCTAACCTGCGCTCTGTTCCCTCTGAAGCTCTACTCCTCGCCGGACCCGCTTCGCGGGTCCCGCTTCGTTGTGTTCTGCGGGAGTTGGTGAGAAGTGGGTCAGGTCATCCAAGACTGTTGTGGGTTGTGCTGTGAATTTTCAGGGCTGCGAGCGACTGGTACAGGGACTCAATCTCCCAGGAGTCCCTGTTAGCCAGACCCGAGACACCTGGGCCGCTCTCCCTGACTGACACGCCCCCACAGACGCCTCTATAAACTCTGGATTTTCAAACCTGCGTGGGACATCATTGCTGCTTTCCTTCTGGGACTGGACCCCTGCTATCGTTTGTGTGCTGCTGCTAACCTGCGCACTGTTCCCTCTGAAGCTCTACTCTTCGCCGGACCCGCTTCGTTTTGTTCTGCGGGAGTTGGTGAGAAGTGGGTCAGGTCATCCAAGACTGTTGTGGGTTGTGCTGTGAATTTTCAGGGCTGCGAGCGACTGGTACAGGGACTCCCTCTCCCAGGAGTCCCTGTTAGCCAGACCCGAGACACCTGGACTGCTCTCCCTGACTGACACGCCCCCACCGACGCCGCTATAAACTCTGGATTTTCAAACCTGCGTGGGACATCATTGCTGCTTACCTTCTGGGACTGGACCCCTGCTATCGTTTGTGTGCTGCTGCTAACCTGCACGCTGTTCCCTCTGAAGCTTTACTCCTCGCCGGACCCGCTTCGTTGTGTTCTGCGGGAGTTGGTGAGAAGTGGGTCAGGTCATCCAAAACTGTTGTGGGTTGTGCTGTGAATTTTCAGGGCTGCGAGCGACTGGTACAGGGACTCCATCTCCCAGGAGTCCCTGTTAGCCAGACCCGAGACACCTGGACTGCTCTCCCTGACTGACACGCCCCCACCGACGCCGCTATAAACTCTGGATTTTCAAACCTGCGTGGGACATCATTGCTGCTTTCCTTCTGGGACTGGACCCCTGCTATCGTTTGTGTGCTGCTGCTAACCTGCGCGCTGTTCCCTCTGAAGCTATACTCCTCACCGGACCCGCTTCTTTGTGTTCTGCGGGAGTTGGTGAGAAGTGGGTCAGGTCATCCAAGACTGTTGTGGGTTGTGCTGTGAATTTTCAGGGCTGCGAGCGACTGGTACAGGGACTCCATCTCCCAGGAGTCCCTGTTAGCCAGACCCGAGACACCTGGGCCGCTCTCCCTGACTGACACGCCCCCACCGACGCCGCTATAAACTCTGGATTTTCAAACCTGCGTGGGACATCATTGCTGCTTTCCTTCTGGGGACTGTTCCCCTGCTATGGTTTGTGTGCTGCTGCTAACCTGCGCGCTGTTCCCTCTGAAGCTTTACTCCTCGCCGGACCCGCTACGTTGTGTTCTGCGGGAGTTGGTGAGAAGTGGGTCAGGTCATCCAAGACTGTTGTGGGTTGTGCTGTGAATTTTCAGGGCTGCGAGCGACTGGTACAGGGACTCCTTCTCCCAGGAGTCCCTGATAGCCAGAACCGAGACACCTGGGCCGCTCTCCCTGACTGACACGCCCCCACCGACGCCGCTATAAACTCTGGATTTTCAAACCTGCGTGGGACATCATTGCTGCTTTCCTTCTGGGACTGGACCCCTGCTATCGTTTGTGTGCTGCTGCTAACCTGCGCGCTGTTCCCTCTGAAGCTTTACTCCTCGACGGACCCGCTTCGTTGTGTTCTGCGGTGAGTTGGTGAGAAGTGGGTCGGGTCATCCAAGACTGTTGTGGGTTGTGCTGTGAATTTTCAGGGCTGCGAGCGACTGGTACAGGGACTCCATCTCCCAGGAGTCCCTGTTAGCCAGACCCGAGACACCTGGGCCGCTCTCCCTGACTGACACGCCCCCACCGACGCCGCTATAAACTCTGGATTTTCAAACCTGCGTGGGACATCATTGCTGATTTCCTTCTGGGACTGGACCCCTGCTATCGTTTGTGTGCTGCTGCTAACCTGCGCGCTGTTACCTCTGAAGCTCTACTCCTCGCCGGACGCGCTTCGTTGTGTTCTGCGGGAGTTGGTGAGAAGTGGGTCAGGTCATCCAAGACTGTTGTGGGTTGTGCTGTGAATTTTCAGGGCTGCGAGCGACTGGTACAGAACTCCATCTCCCAGGAGTCCCTGTTAGCCAGACCCGAGACACCTGGGCCGCTCTCCCTGACTGACACGCCCCCACCGACGCCGTTAAAACTCTGGATTTTCAAACCTGCGTGGGACATCATTGCTGCTTTCCTTCTGGGACTGGACCCCGGCTTTCGTTTGTGTGCTGCTGCTAACCTGCGCGCTGTTCCCTCGGAAGCTCTACTCCTCGCCGGTCCCGCTTCGTTGTGTTCTGCGGGAGTTGGTGAGAAGTGGGTCAGGTCATCCAAGACTGTTGTGGGTTGTGCTGTGAATTTTCAGGGCTGCGAGCGACTGGTACAGGGACTCCATCTCCCAGGAGTCCCTGTTAGCCAGACCCGAGACACCTGGGCCGCTCTCCCTGACTGACACGCCCCCACCGACGCCGCTATAAGCTCTGGATTTTCAAATCTGCGTGGGACATCATTGCTGCTTTCCTTCTGGGACTAGACCCCTGCTATCGTTTGTGTGCTGCTGCTAACCTGCGCGCTGTTCCCTCTGAAGCTCTACTCCTCGCCGGACCTGCTTCGTTGTGTTCTGCGGGAGTTTGTGAGAAGTGGGTCAGGTCATCCAAGACTGTTGTGGGTTGTGCTGTGAATTTTCAGGGCTGCGAGCGACTGGTACAGGGACTCCATCTCCCAGGAGTCCCTGTTAGCCAGACCCGAGACACCTGGACCGCTCTCCCTGACTGACACGCCCCCACCGACGCCGCTATAAACTCTGGATTTTCAAACCTGCGTGGGACATCATTGCTGCTTTCCTTCTGGGACTGGACCCCTGCTATCGTTTGTGTGCTGCTGCTAACCTGCGCGCTGTTCCCTCTGAAGCTCTACTCCTCGCCGGACCCGCTGCGCGGGTCCCGCTTCGTTGTGTTCTGCGGGAGTTGGTGAGAAGTGGGTCAGGTCATCCAAGACTGTTGTGGGTTGTGCTGTGAATTTTCAGGGCTGCGAGCGACTGGTACAGGGACTCCATCTCCCAGGAGTCCCTGTTAGCCAGACCCGAGACACCTGGGCCGCTCTCCCTGACTGACACGCCCCCACCGACGCCGCTATAAACTCTGGATTTTCAAACCTGCGTGGGACATCATTGCTGCTTTCTTTCTGGGACTGGACCCCTGCTGTCATTTGTGTGCTGCTGCTAACCTGCGCGCTGTTCCCTCTGAAGCTTTACTCCTCGCCGGACCCGCTTCGCGGGTCCCGCTTCGTTGTGTTCTGCGGGAGTTGGTGAGAAGTGGGTCAGGTCATCCAAGACTGTTGTGGGTTGTGCTGGGAATTTTCAGGGCTGCGAGCGACTGGTACAGGGACTCCATCTCCCAGGAGTCCCTGTTAGCCAGACCTGAGACACCTGGGCCGCTCTCCCTGACTGACACGCCCCCACCGACGCCGCTATAAACTCTGGATTTTCAAACCTGCGTGGGACATCATTGCTGCTTTCCTTCTGGGACAGGACCCCTGCTATCGTTTGTGTGCTGCTGTTAACCTGCGCGATGTTCCCTCTGATGCTCTACTCCTCGCCGGACCCGCTTCGCGAGTCAGGGAGACCGCTCTCCCTGACTGACACGCCCCCACCGACGCCGCTATATACTCTGGATTTTCAAACCTGCGTGGGACATCATTGCTGCTTTCCTTCTGGGACTGGACCCCTGCCATCGTTTGTGTGCTGCTGCTAACCTGCGCGCTGTTCCCTCTGAAGCTCTACTCCTCGCCGGACCCGCTTCGCGGGTCCCGCTTCGTTGTGTTCTGCGGGAGTTGGTGAGAAGTGGGTCAGGTCATCCAAGACTGTTGTCGGTTGTGCTGTGAATTTTCAGGGCTGCGAGCGACAGGTACAGGGACTCCATCTCCCAGGAGTCCCTGTTAGCCAGACCCGAGACACCTGGGCCGCTCTCCCTGACTGACACGCCCCCACCGACGCCGCTATAAACTCTGGATTTTCAAACCTGCGTGGGACATCATTGCTGCTTTCCTTCTGGGACTGGACCCCTGCTATCGTTTGTGTCCTGTTGCTAACCTGCGCGCTTTTCCCTCTGAAGCTCTACTCCTCGCCGGACCCGCTTCGTTGTGTTCTGCGGGAGTTGGTGAGAAGTGGGTCAGGTCATCCAAGACTGTTGTGGGTTGTGCTGTGAATTTTCAGGGCTGCGAGCGACTGGTACAGGGACTCCATCTCCCAGGAGTCCCTGTTAGCCAGACCCGAGACACCTGGGCCGCTCTCCCTGACTGACACGCCCCCACAGACGCCTCTATAAACTCTGGATTTTCAAACCTGCGTGGGACATCATTGCTGCTTTCCTTCTGGGACTGGACCCCTGCTCTCATTTGTGTGCTGCTGCTAACCTGCGCACTGTTCCCTCTGAAGCTCTACTCTTCGCCGGACCCGCTTCGCGGGTCCCGCTTCGTTTTGTTCTGCGGGAGTTGGTGAGAAGTGGGTCAGGTCATCCAAGACTGTTGTGGGTTGTGCTGTGAATTTTCAGGGCTGCGAGCGACTGGTACAGAACTCCATCTCCCAGGAGTCCCTGTTAGCCAGACCCGAGACACCTGGGCCGCTCTCCATGACTGACACGCCCCCACCGACGCCGCTATAAACTCTGGATTTTCAAACCTGCCTGGGACATCATTGCTGCTTTCCTTCTGGGACTGGACCCCTGCTATCGTTTGTGTGCTGCTGCTAACCTGCGCGCTGTTCCCTCGGAAGCTCTACTCCTCGCCGGTCCCGCTTCGTTGTGGTCTGCGGGAGTTGGTGAGAAGTGGGTCAGGTCATCCAAGACTTTTGTGGGTTGTGCTGTGAATTTTCAGGGCTGTGAGCGACTGGTACAGGTACTCCATCTCCCAGGAGTCCCTGTTAGCCAGACCTGAGACACCTGAGCCGCTCTCCCTGACTGACACGCCCCCACCGACGCCACTATAAACTCTGGATTTTCAAATCTGCGTGGGACATCATTGCTGCTTTCCTCCTGGGACTGGACCCCTGCTATCATTTGTGTGCTGCTGCTAACCTGCGCGCTGTTCCCTCTGAAGCTCTACTCCTCGCCGGACCCGCTGCGCGGGTACCGCTTCGTTGTGTTCTGCGGGAGTTGGTGAGAAGTGGGTCAGGTCATCCAAGACTGTTGTGGGTTGTGCTGTGAATTTTCAGGGCTGCGAGCGACTGGTACAGGGACTCCATCTCCCAGGAGTCCCTGTTAGCCAGACCCGAGACACCTGGGCCGCTCTCCCTGACTGACACGCCCCCACCGACGCCGCTATCAGCTCTGGATTTTCAAATATGCGTGGGACATCATTGCTGCTTTCCTTCTGAGACTAGACCCCTGCTATCGTTTGTGTGCTGCTGCTAACCTGCGCGCTGTTCCCTCTGAAGCTCTACTCCTCGCCGGACCCGCTTCGTTGTGTTCTGCGGGAGTTGGTGAGAAGTGGGTCAGGTCATCCAAGACTGTTGTGGGTTGTGCTGTGAATTTTCAGGGCTGCGAGCGACTGGTACAGGGACTCCATCTCCCAGGAGTCCCTGTTAGCCAGGCCCGAGACACCTGGGCCGCTCTCCCTGACTGACACGCCCCCACCGACGCCGCTATAAACTCTGGATTTTCAAACCTGCGTGGGACATCATTGCTGCTTTCCTTCTGGGACTGGACCCCTGCTATCGTTTGTGTGCTGCTGCTAACCTGCGCGCTGTTCCCTCTGAAGCTCTACTCCTCGCCGGACCCGTTTCGTGGGTCCTGCTTCGTTGTGTTCTGCGGGAGTTGGTGAGAAGTGGGTCAGGTCATCCAAGACTGTTGTGGGTTGTGCTGTGAATTTTCAGGGCTGCGAGCGACTGGTACAGGGACTCCATCTCCCAGGAGTCCCTGTTAGCCAGACCCGAGACACCTGGGCCGCTCTCCCTGACTGACACGCCCCCACCGACGCCGCTATAAACTCTGGATTTTCAAATCTGCGTGGGACATCATTGCTGCTTTCCTTCTGGGACTGGACCCCTGCTATCGTTTGTGTGCTGCTGCTAACCTGCGCGCTGTTCCCTCTGAAGCTCTACTCCTCGCCGGACCCGCTGCGCGGGTCCCGCTTCGTTGTGTTCTGCGGGAGTTGGTGAGAAGTGGGTCAGGTCATCCAAGACTGTTGTGGGTTGTGCTGTGAATTTTCAGGGCTGCGAGCGACTGGTACAGGGACTCCATCTCCCAGGAGTCCCTGTTAGCCAGACCCGAGACACCTGGGCCGCTCTCCCTGACTGAATCGCCCCCACAGACGCCGCTATAAACACTGGATTTTCAAACCTGCGTGGGACATCATTGCTGCATTCCTTCTGGGACTGAAACCCCTGCTATCGTTTGTGTGCTGCTGATAACCTAAGCGCTGTTCCCTCTGAAGCTTTACTGCTCGCCGGACCCGCTTCGTTGTGTTCTGCGGGAGTTGGTGAGAAGTGGGTCAGGTCATCCAAGACTGTTGTGGGTTGTGCTGTGAATTTTCAGGGCTGCGAGCGACTGGTACAGGGACTCCTTCTCCCAGGAGTCCCTGTTAGCCAGACCCGAGACACCTGGGCCGCTCTCCCTGACTGACACGCCCCCACCGACGCCGCTATAAACTCTGGATTTTCAAATGTGCGTGGGACATCATTGCTGCTTTCCTTCTGGGACTAGACCCCTGCTATCGTTTGTGTGCTGCTGCTAACCTGCGCGCTGTTCCCTCTGAAGCTCTACTCCTCGCCGGACCCGCTTCGTTGTGTTCTGCGGGAGTTGGTGAGAAGTGGGTCAGGTCATCCAAGACTGTTGTGGGTTGTGCTGTGAATTTTCAGGGCTATGAGCGACTGAGACAGGGACTCCATCTCCCAGGAGTCCCTGTTAGCCAGACCCGAGACACCTGGGCCGCTCTCCCTGACTGATACGCCCCCACCGACGCCGCTATAAACTCTGGATTTTCAAATCTGCGTGGGACATCATTGCTGCTTTCCTTCAGGGACTGGACCCCTGCTATCGTTTGTGTGCTGCTGCTAACCTGCGCGCTGTTCCCTCTGAAGCTCTACTCCTCGCCGGACCCGCTGCGCGGGTCCCGCTTCGTTGTGTTCTGCGGGAGTTGGTGAGAAGTGGGTCAGGTCATCCAAGACTGTTGTGGGTTGTGCTGTGAATTTTCAGGGCTGCGAGCGACTGGTACAGGGACTCCATCTCCCAGGAGTCCCTGTTAGCCAGACCCGAGACACCTGGACCGCTCTCCCTGACTGACACGCCCCCACCGACGCCGCTATAAACTCTGGATTTTCAAACCTGCGTGGGACATCATTGCTGCTTTCCTTCTGGGACAGGACCCCTGCTATCGTTTGTGTGCTGCTGCTAACCTGCGCGCTGTTCCCTCTGAAGCTCTACTCCTCGCCGGACCTGCTTCGCCGCTCCCGCTTCGTTGTGTTCTGCGGGAGTTGGTGAGAAGTGGGTCAGGTCATTCAAGACTTTTGTGGGTTGTGCTGTGAATTTTCAGGGCTGCGAGCGACTGGTACAGGGACTCCATCTCCCAGGAGTCCCTGTTAGCCAGACCCGAGACACCTGGGCCGCTCTCCCTGACTGACATGCCCCCACCGACGCCGCTATAAACTCTGGATTTTCAAACCTGCGTGGGACATCATTGCTGCTTTCCTTCTGGGACTGGACCCCTGCTATCGTTTGTGTGCTGCTGCTAACCTGCGCGCTGTTCCCTCTGAAGCTGTACTCCTCGCCGGACCCGCTTCGCGGGTCCCGCTTCGTTGTGTTCTGCGGGAGTTGGTGAGAAGTGGGTCAGGTCATCCAAGACTGTTGGGTTGTGCTGTGAATTTTCAGGGCTGCAAGCGACTGGTACAGGGACTCCATCTCCCAGGAGTCCCTGTTAGCCAGGCCCGAGACACCTGGACCCCTCTCCCTGACTGACATGCCCCCACCGACGCCGCTATAAACTCTGGATTTTCAAACCTGCGTGGGACATCATTGCTGCTTTCCTTCTGGGACTGGACCCCTGCTATCGTTTGTGTGCTGCTGTTAACCTGCGCGCTGTTCCCTCTGAAGCTCTACTCCTCGCTGGACCCGCTTCGCGGGTCCCGCTTCGTTTTGTTCTGCGGGAGTTGGTGAGAAGTGGGTCAGGTCATCCAAGACTGTTGTGGGTTGTGCTGTGAATTTTCAGGGCTGCGAGCGACTGGTACAGGGACTCCCTCTCTCAGGAGTCCCTGTTAGCCAGACCCGAGACACCTGGACTGCTCTCCCTGACTGACACGCCCCCACCGACGCCGCTATAAACTTTGGATTTTCAAACCTGCGTGGGACATCATTGCTGCTTTCCTTCTGGGACTGGACCCCTGCTATCGTTTGTGTGCTGCTGCTAACCTACGTGCTGTTCCCTCTGAAGCTCTACTCCTCGCCGGTCCCGCTTCGTTGTGTTCTGCGGGAGTTGGTGAGAAGTGGGTCAGGTCATCCAAGACTTTTGTGGGTTGTGCTGTGAATTTTCAGGGCTGTGAGCGACTGGTACAGGTACTCCATCTCCCAGGAGTCCCTGTTAGCCAGACCTGAGACACCTGGGCCGCTCTCCCTGACTGACACGCCCCCACCGACGCCGCTATAAACTCTGGATTTTCAAATCTGCGTGGGACATCATTGCTGCTTTCCTTCTGGGACTGGACCCCTGCTATCGTTTGGGTGCTGCTGCTAACCTGCGCGCTGTTCCCTCTGAAGCTCTACTCCTCGCCGGACCCGCTGCGCGGGTCCCGCTTCGTTGTGTTCTGCGGGAGTTGGTGAGAAGTGGGTCCGGTCATCCAAGACTGTTGTGGGTTGTGCTGTGAATGTTCAGGGCTGCGAGCGACTGGTACAGGGACTCCATCTGCCAGGAGTCCCTGTTAGCCAGACCCGAGACACCTGGGCCGCTCTCCCTGACTGACACGCCCCCACCGACGCCGCTATAAGCTCTGGATTTTCAAATCTGCGTGGGACATCATTGCTGCTTTCCTTCTGGGACAGGACCCCTGCTATCGTTTGTGTGCTGCTGCTAACCTGCGCGCTGTTCCCTCTGAAGCTTTACTCCTCGCCGGACCCGCTTCGTTGTGTTCTGCGGGAGTTGGTGTGAAGTGGGTCAGGTCATCCAAGACTGTTGTGGGTTGTGCTGTGAATTTTCAGGGCTGCGAGCGACTGGTACAGGGACTCTATCTCCCAGGAGTCCCTGTTAGCCACACCTGAGACACCTGGGCCGCTCTCCCTGACTGACACGCCCCCACCGACGCCGCTATAAACTCTGGATTTTCAAACCTGCGTGGGACATCATTGCTGCTTTCCTTCTGGGACTGGACCCCTGCTATCGTTTGTGTGCTGCTGCTAACCTGCGCGCTGTTCCCTCTGAAGCTCTACTCCTCGCCGGACCCGCTTCGTGGGTCCTGCTTTGTTGTGTTCTGCGGGAGTTGGTGAGAAGTGGGTCAGGTCATCCAAGACTGTTGTGGGTTGTGCTGTGAATTTTCAGGGCTGTGAGCGACTGGTACAGGGACTCCATCCCCCAGGATTCCCTGTTAGCCAGACCCGAGACACCTGGGCCGCTCTCCCTGACTGATACGCCCCCACCGACGCCGCTATAAACTCTGGATTTTCAAATCTGCGTGGGACATCATTGCTGCTTTCCTTCTGGGACTGGACCCCTGCTATCGTTTGTGTGCTGCTGCTAACCTGCGCGCTGTTCCCTCTAAAGCTCTACTCCTCGCCGGACCCGCTTCGCAGCTCCCGCTTCGTTGTGTTCTGCGGGAGTTGGTGAGAAGTGGGTCAGGTCATCCAAGACTGTTGTGGGTTGTGCTGTGAGTTTTCAGGGCTGCGAGCGACTGGTACAGGGACTCCATCTCTCAGGAGTCCCTGTTAGCCAGACCCGAGACACCTGGACTGCTCTCCCTGAATGACACGCCCCCACCGACGCCGCTATAAACTCTGGATTTTCAAACCTGCATGGGACATCATTGCTGCTTTCCTTCTGGGACTGGACCCCTGCTATCGTTTGTGTGCTGCTGCTAACCCCCGCGCTGTTCCCTCTGAAGCTTTACTCCTCGCCGGACCCGCTTCGTTGTGTTCAGCGGGAGTTGGTGAGAAGTGGGTCAGGTCATCCAAGACTGTTGTGGGTTGTGCTGTGAATTTTCAGGGCTGCGAGCGACTGGTACCGGGACTCCATCTCCCAGGAGTCCCTGTTAGCCAGACCCGAGACACCTGGGCCGCTCTCCCTGACTGACACGCCCCCACCGACGCCGCTATAAACTCTGGATTTTCAAACCTGCGTGGGACATCATTGCTGCTTTCCTTCTGGGACTGTTCCCCTGCTATCGTTTGTGTGCTGCTGCTAACCTGCGCGCTGTTCCCTCTGAAGCTTTACTCCTCGCCGGACCCGCTTCGTTGTGTTCTGCGGGAGTTGGTGAGAAGTGGGTCAGGTCATCCAAGACTGTTGTGGGTTGTGCTGTGAATTTTCAGGGCTGCGAGCGACTGGTACAGGGACTCCTTCTCCCAGGAGTCCCTGTTAGCCAGACCCGAGACACCTGGGCCGCTCTCCCTGACTGACACGCCCCCACCGACGCCGCTATAAACTCTGGATTTTCAAACCTGCGTGGGACATCATTGCTGCTTTCCTTCTGGGACTGGACCCCTGCTATCGTTTGTGTGCTGCTGCTAACCTGCGCGCTGTTCCCTCTGAAACTCTACTCCTCGCCGGACCCGCTTCGCGGGTCCCGCTTCGTTGTGTTCTGCGGGAGTTGGTGAGAAGTGGGTCAGGTCATCCAAGACTGTTGTGGGTTGTGCTGTGAATTTTCAGGGCTGCGAGCGACTGGTACAGGGACTCCATCTCCCAGGAGTCCCTGTTAGCCAGACCCGAGACACCTGGACCGCTCTCCCTGACTGACACGCCCCCACCGACGCCGCTATAAACTCTGGATTTTCAAACCTGCGTGGGACATCATTGCTGCTTTACTTCTGGGACTGGACCCCTGCTATCGTTTGTGTGCTGCTGCTAACCTGCGCGCTGTTCCCTCTGAAGCTTTACTCCTCGCCGGACCCGCTTCGTTGTGGTCTGCGGGAGTTGGTGAGAAGTGGGTCAGGTCATCCAAGACTGTTGTGGGTTGTGCTGTGAATTTTCAGGGCTGCGAGCGACTGGTACAGGGACTCCATCTCCCAGGAGTCCCTGTTAGCCAGACCCGAGACACCTGGGCCGCTCTCCCTGACTGACACGCCCCCACCGACGCCGCTATAAACTCTGGATTTTCAAACCTGCGTGGGACATCATTGCTGCTTTCCTTCTGGGACTGGACCCCTGCTATCATTTGTGTGCTGCTGCTAACCTGCGCGCTGTTCCCTCTGAAGCTTTACTCCACGCCGGACCCGCTTCGCGGGTCCCGCTTCGTTGTGTTCTGCGGGAGTTGGTGAGAAGTGGGTCAGGTCATCCAAGACTGTTGTGGGTTGTGTTGGGAATTTTCAGGGCTGCGAGCGACTGGTACAGGGACTCCATCTCCCAGGAGTCCCTGTTAGCCAGACCTGAGACACCTGGGCCGCTCTCCCTGACTGACACGCCCCCACCGACGCCGCTATAAACTCTGGATTTTCAAACCTGCGTGGGACATCATTGTTGCTTTCCTTCTGGGACTGGACCCCTGCTATCTTTTGTGTGCTGCTGCTAACCTGCGCTCTGTTCCCTCTGAAGCTCTACTCCTCGCCGGACCCGCTTCGCGGGTCCCGCTTCGTTGTGTTCTGCGGGAGTTGGTGAGAAGTGGGTCAGGTCATCCAAGACTGTTGTGGGTTGTGCTGTGAATTTTCAGGGCTGCGAGCGACTGGTACAGGGACTCAATCTCCCAGGAGTCCCTGTTAGCCAGACCCGAGACACCTGGGCCGCTCTCCCTGACTGACACGCCCCCACAGACGCCTCTATAAACTCTGGATTTTCAAACCTGCGTGGGACATCATTGCTGCTTTCCTTCTGGGACTGGACCCCTGCTATCGTTTGTGTGCTGCTGCTAACCTGCGCACTGTTCCCTCTGAAGCTCTACTCTTCGCCGGACCCGCTTCGTTTTGTTCTGCGGGAGTTGGTGAGAAGTGGGTCAGGTCATCCAAGACTGTTGTGGGTTGTGCTGTGAATTTTCAGGGCTGCGAGCGACTGGTACAGGGACTCCCTCTCCCAGGAGTCCCTGTTAGCCAGACCCGAGACACCTGGACTGCTCTCCCTGACTGACACGCCCCCACCGACGCCGCTATAAACTCTGGATTTTCAAACCTGCGTGGGACATCATTGCTGCTTACCTTCTGGGACTGGACCCCTGCTATCGTTTGTGTGCTGCTGCTAACCTGCACGCTGTTCCCTCTGAAGCTTTACTCCTCGCCGGACCCGCTTCGTTGTGTTCTGCGGGAGTTGGTGAGAAGTGGGTCAGGTCATCCAAAACTGTTGTGGGTTGTGCTGTGAATTTTCAGGGCTGCGAGCGACTGGTACAGGGACTCCATCTCCCAGGAGTCCCTGTTAGCCAGACCCGAGACACCTGGACTGCTCTCCCTGACTGACACGCCCCCACCGACGCCGCTATAAACTCTGGATTTTCAAACCTGCGTGGGACATCATTGCTGCTTTCCTTCTGGGACTGGACCCCTGCTATCGTTTGTGTGCTGCTGCTAACCTGCGCGCTGTTCCCTCTGAAGCTATACTCCTCACCGGACCCGCTTCTTTGTGTTCTGCGGGAGTTGGTGAGAAGTGGGTCAGGTCATCCAAGACTGTTGTGGGTTGTGCTGTGAATTTTCAGGGCTGCGAGCGACTGGTACAGGGACTCCATCTCCCAGGAGTCCCTGTTAGCCAGACCCGAGACACCTGGGCCGCTCTCCCTGACTGACACGCCCCCACCGACGCCGCTATAAACTCTGGATTTTCAAACCTGCGTGGGACATCATTGCTGCTTTCCTTCTGGGACTGTTCCCCTGCTATGGTTTGTGTGCTGCTGCTAACCTGCGCGCTGTTCCCTCTGAAGCTTTACTCCTCGCCGGACCCGCTACGTTGTGTTCTGCGGGAGTTGGTGAGAAGTGGGTCAGGTCATCCAAGACTGTTGTGGGTTGTGCTGTGAATTTTCAGGGCTGCGAGCGACTGGTACAGGGACTCCTTCTCCCAGGAGTCCCTGATAGCCAGAACCGAGACACCTGGGCCGCTCTCCCTGACTGACACGCCCCCACCGACGCCGCTATAAACTCTGGATTTTCAAACCTGCGTGGGACATCATTGCTGCTTTCCTTCTGGGACTGGACCCCTGCTATCGTTTGTGTGCTGCTGCTAACCTGCGCGCTGTTCCCTCTGAAGCTTTACTCCTCGACGGACCCGCTTCGTTGTGTTCTGCGGTGAGTTGGTGAGAAGTGGGTCGGGTCATCCAAGACTGTTGTGGGTTGTGCTGTGAATTTTCAGGGCTGCGAGCGACTGGTACAGGGACTCCATCTCCCAGGAGTCCCTGTTAGCCAGACCCGAGACACCTGGGCCGCTCTCCCTGACTGACACGCCCCCACCGACGCCGCTATAAACTCTGGATTTTCAAACCTGCGTGGGACATCATTGCTGATTTCCTTCTGGGACTGGACCCCTGCTATCGTTTGTGTGCTGCTGCTAACCTGCGCGCTGTTACCTCTGAAGCTCTACTCCTCGCCGGACGCGCTTCGTTGTGTTCTGCGGGAGTTGGTGAGAAGTGGGTCAGGTCATCCAAGACTGTTGTGGGTTGTGCTGTGAATTTTCAGGGCTGCGAGCGACTGGTACAGGGACTCCATCTCCCAGGAGTCACTGTTAGCCAGACCCGAGACACCTGGGCCGCTCTCCCTGACTGACACGCCCCCACAGACGCCGCTATAAACTCTGGATTTTCAAACCTGCGTGGGACATCATTGCTGCTTTCCTTCTGGGACTGGACCCCTGCTATCGTTTGTGTGCTGCTGCTAACCTGCGCGCTGTTCCCTCTGAAGCTCTACTCCTCGCCGGACCAACTTCGCGGGTCCCGCTTCGTTGAGTTCTGCGGGAGTTGGTGAGAAGTGGGTCAGGTCATCCAAGACTGTTGTGGGTTGTGTGGTGAATTTTCAGGGCTGCGAGCGACTGGTACAGGGACTCCATCTCCCAGGAGGCCCTGTTAGCCAGACCCGAGACACCTGGACCGCTCTCCCTGACTGACACGCCCCCACCGACGCCGCTATAAACTCTGGATTTTCAAACCTGCGTGGGACATCATTGCTGCTTTCCTTCTGGGACTGGACCCCTGCTATCGTTTGTGTGCTGCTGCTAACCTGCGCGCTGTTCCCTCTGAAGCTTTACTCCTCGCCGGACCCGCTTCGTTGTGTTCTGCGGGAGTTGGTGAGAAGTGGGTCAGGTCATCCAAGACTGTTGTGGGTTGTGCTGTGAATTTTCAGGGCTGCGAGCGACTGGTACAGGGACTCCATCTCCCAGGAGTCCCTGTTAGCCAGACCCGAGACACCTGGGCCGCTCTCCCTGACTGACACGCCCCCACCGACGCCGCTATAAGCTCTGGATTTTCAAATCTGCGTGGGACATCATTGCTGCTTTCCTACTGGGACTAGACCCCTGCTATCCTTTGTGTGCTGCTGCTAACCTGCGCGCTGTTCCCTCTGAAGCTCTACTCCTCGCCGGACCTGCTTCGTTGTGTTCTGCGGGAGTTGGTGAGAAGTGGGTCAGGTCATCCAAGACTGTTGTGGGTTGTGCTGTGAATTTTCAGGGCTGCGAGCGACTGGTACAGGGACTCCATCTCCCAGGAGTCCCTGTTAGCCAGACCCGAGACACCTGGACCGCTCTCCCTGACTGACACGCCCCCACCGAGGCCGCTATAAACTCTGGATTTTCAAACCTGCGTGGGACATCATTGCTGCTTTCCTTCTGGGACAGGACCCCTGCTATCGTTTGTGTGCTGCTGCTAACCTGCGCGCTGTTCCCTCTGAAGCTTTACTCCTCGCCGGACCCGCTTCGTTGTGTTCTGCGGGAGTTGGTGTGAAGTGGGTCAGGTCATCCAAGACTGTTGTGGGTTGTGCTGTGAATTTTCAGGGCTGCGAGCGACTGGTACAGGGACTCCATCTCCCAGGAGTCCCTGTTAGCCACACCTGAGACACCTGGGCCGCTCTCCCTGACTGACACGCCCCCACCGACGCCGCTATAAACTCTGGATTTTCAAACCTGCGTGGGACATCATTGCTGCTTTCCTTCTGGGACTGGACCCCTGCTATCGTTTGTGTGCTGCTGCTAACCTGCGCGCTGTTCCCTCTGAAGCTCTACTCCTCGCCGGACCCGCTTCGTGGGTCCTGCTTTGTTGTGTTCTGCGGGAGTTGGTGAGAAGTGGGTCAGGTCATCCAAGACTGTTGTGGGTTGTGCTGTGAATTTTCAGGGCTGTGAGCGACTGGTACAGGGACTCCATCTCCCAGGATTCCCTGTTAGCCAGACCCGAGACACCTGGGCCGCTCTCCCTGACTGATACGCCCCCACCGACGCCGCTATAAACTCTGGATTTTCAAATCTGCGTGGGACATCATTGCTGCTTTCCTTCTGGGACTGGACCCCTGCTATCGTTTGTGTGCTGCTGCTAACCTGCGCGCTGTTCCCTCTGAAGCTCTACTCCTCGCCGGACCCGCTTCGCAGCTCCCGCTTCGTTGTGTTCTGCGGGAGTTGGTGAGAAGTGGGTCAGGTCATCCAAGACTGTTGTGGGTTGTGCTGTGAGTTTTCAGGGCTGCGAGCGACTGGTACAGGGACTCCATCTCTCAGGAGTCCCTGTTAGCCAGACCCGAGACACCTGGACTGCTCTCCCTGAATGACACGCCCCCACCGACGCCGCTATAAACTCTGGATTTTCAAACCTGCATGGGACATCATTGCTGCTTTCCTTCTGGGACTGGACCCCTGCTATCTGTTGTGTGCTGCTGCTAACCTGCGCGCTGTTCCCTCTGAAGCTTTACTCCTCGCCGGACCCGCTTCGTTGTGTTCAGCTGGAGTTGGTGAGAAGTGGGTCAGGTCATCCAAGACTGTTGTGGGTTGTGCTGTGAATTTTCAGGGCTGCGAGCGACTGGTACCGGGACTCCATCTCCCAGGAGTCCCTGTTAGCCAGACCCGAGACACCTGGGCCGCTCTCCCTGACTGACACGCCCCTACCGACGCCGCTATAAACTCTGGATTTTCAAACCTGCGTGGGACATCATTGCTGCTTTCCTTCTGGGACTGTTCCCCTGCTATCGTTTGTGTGCTGCTGCTAACCTGCGCGCTGTTCCCTCTGAAGCTTTACTCCTCGCCGGACCCGCTTCGTTGTGTTCTGCGGGAGTTGGTGAGAAGTGGGTCAGGTCATCCAAGACTGTTGTGGGTTGTGCTGTGAATTTTCAGGGCTGCGAGCGACTGGTACAGGGACTCCTTCTCCCAGGAGTCCCTGTTAGCCAGACCCGAGACACCTGGGCCGCTCTCCCTGACTGACACGCCCCCACCGACGCCGCTATAAACTCTGGATTTTCAAACCTGCGTGGGACATCATTGCTGCTTTCCTTCTGGGACTGGACCCCTGCTATCGTTTGTGTGCTGCTGCTAACCTGCGCGCTGTTCCCTCTGAAGCTCTACTCCTCGCCGGACCCGCTTCGTTGTGTTCTGCGGGAGTTGGTGAGAAGTGGGTCAGGTCATCCAAGACTGTTGTGCTGTGAATTTTCAGGGCTGCGAGGGACTGGTACAGGGACTCCATCTCCCAGGAGTCACTGTTAGCCAGACCCGAGATACCTGGGCCGCTCTCCCTGACTGACACGCCCCCACAGACGCCGCTATAAACTCTGGATTTTCAAACCTGCGTGGGACATCATTGCTGCTTTCCTTCTGGGACTGGACCCCTGCTATCGTTTGTGTGCTGCTGCTAACCTGCGCGCTGTTCCCTCTGAAGCTCTACTCCTCGCCGGACCCGCTTTGCGGGTCCCGCTTCGTTGTGTTCTGCGGGAGTTGGTGAGAAGTGGGTCAGGTCATCCAAGACTGTTGTGGGTTGTGCTGTGAATTTTCAGGGCTGCGAGCGACTGGTACAGGGACTCCATCTCCCAGGAGTCCCTGTTAGCCAGACCCGAGACACCTGGACCGCTCTCCCTGACTGACACGCCCCCACCGACGCCGCTATAAACTCTGGATTTTCAAACCTGCGTGGGACATCATTGCTGCTTTCCTTCTGGGACTGGACCCCTGCTATCGTTTGTGTGCTGCTGCTAACCTGCGCGCTGTTCCCTCTGAAGCTTTACTCCTCGCCGGACCCGCTTCGTTGTGGTCTGCGGGAGTTGGTGAGAAGTGGGTCAGGTCATCCAAGACTGTTGTGGGTTGTGCTGTGAATTTTCAGGGCTGCGAGCGACTGGTACAGGGACTCCATCTCCCAGGAGTCCCTGTTAGCCAGACCCGAGACACCTGGGCCGCTCTCCCTGACTGACACGCCCCCACCGACGCCGCTATAAACTCTGGATTTTCAAACCTGCGTGGGACATCATTGCTGCTTTCCTTCTGGGACTGGACCCCTGCTATCATTTGTGTGCTGCTGCTAACCTGCGCGCTGTTCCCTCTGAAGCTTTACTCCACGCCGGACCCGCTTCGCGGGTCCCGCTTCGTTGTGTTCTGCGGGAGTTGGTGAGAAGTGGGTCAGGTCATCCAAGACTGTTGTGGGTTGTGCTGGGAATTTTCAGGGCTGCGAGCGACTGGTACAGGGACTCCATCTCCCAGGAGTCCCTGTTAGCCAGACCTGAGACACCTGGGCCGCTCTCCCTGACTGACACGCCCCCACCGACGCCGCTATAAACTCTGGATTTTCAAACCTGCGTGGGACATCATTGTTGCTTTCCTTCTGGGACTGGACCCCTGCTATCTTTTGTGTGCTGCTGCTAACCTGCGCTCTGTTACCTCTGAAGCTCTACTCCTCGCCGGACCCGCTTCGCCGGTCCCGCTTCGTTGTGTTCTGCGGGAGTTGGTGAGAAGTGGGTCAGGTCATCCAAGACTGTTGTGGGTTGTGCTGTGAATTTTCAGGGCTGCGAGCGACTGGTACAGGGACTCCATCTCCCAGGAGTCCCTGTTAGCCAGACCCGAGACACCTGGACCGCTCTCCCTGACTGACACGCCCCCACCGACGCCGCTATAAACTCTGGATTTTCAAACCTGCGTGGGACATCATTGCTGCTTTCCTTCTGGGACTGGACCCCTGCTATCGTTTGTGTGCTGCTGCTAACCTGCGCGCTGTTCCCTCTGAAGCTTTACTCCTCGCCGGACCCGCTTCGTTGTGTTCTGCGGGAGTTGGTGAGAAGTGGGTCAGGTCATCCAAGACTGTTGTGGGTTGTGCTGTGAATTTTCAGGGCTGCGAGCGACTGGTACAGGGACTCCATCTCCCAGGAGTCCCTGTTAGCCAGACCCGAGACACCTGGGCCGCTCTCCCTGACTGACACGCCCCCACCGACGCCGCTATAAACTCTGGATTTTCAAACCTGCGTGGGACATCATTGCTGCTTTCCTTCTGGGACTGGACCCCTGCTATCATTTGTGTGCTGCTGCTAACCTGCGCGCTGTTCCCTCTGAAGCTTTACTCCTCGCCGGACCCGCTTCGCGGGTCTCGCTTCGTTGTGTTCTGCGGGAGTTGTTGAGAAGTGGGTCAGGTCATCCAAGACTGTTGTGGGTCGTGCTGGGAATTTTCAGGGCTGTGAGCGACTGGTACAGGGACTCCATCTCCCAGGAGTCCCTGTTAGCCAGACCTGAGACACCTGGGCCGCTCTCCCTGACTGACACGCCAATACCGACGCCGCTATAAACTCTGGATTTTCAAACCTGCGTGGGACATCATTGCTGCTTTCCTTCTGGGACTGGACCCCTGCTATCGTTTGTGTGCTGCTGCTAACCTGCGCGCTGTTCCCTCTGAAGCTCTACTCCTCGCCGGACCCGCTTCGCGGGTCCCGCTTCGCGGGTCCCGCTTCGTTGCGTTCTGCGGAAGTTGGTGAGAAGTGGGTCAGGTCATCCAAGACTGTTGGGTTGTGCTGTGAATTTTCAGGGCTGCAAGCGACTGGTACAGGGACGCCATCTCCCAGGAGTCCCTGTTAGCCAGACCCGAGACACCTGGACCGCTCTCCCTGACTGACACGCCCCCACCGACGCCGCTATAAACTCTGGATTTTCAAACCTGCGTGGGACATAATTGCTGCTTTCCTTCTGGGACTGGACCCCTGCTATCGTTTGTGTGCTGCTGCTAACCTGCGCGCTGTTGCCTCTGAAGCTCTACTCCTCGCCGGACCCGCTTCGCGGGTCCCGCTTCGTTGTGTTCTGCGGGAGTTGGTGAGAAGTGGGTCAGGTCATCCAAGACTGTTGTGGGTTGTGCTGTGAATTTTCAGGGCTGCGAGCGACAGGTACAGGGACTCCATCTCCCAGGAGTCCCTGTTAGCCAGACCCGAGACACCTGGGCCGCTCTCCCTGACTGACATGCCCCCACCGACGCCGCTATAAACTCTGAATTTTCAAACCTGCGTGGGACATCATTGCTGCTTTCCTTCTGGGACTGGACCCCTGCTATCGTTTGTGTGCTGCTGCTAACCTGCGCGCTGTTCCCTCTGAAGCTCTACTCCTCGCCGGACCCGCTTCGCGGGTCCCGCTTCGTTGTGTTCTGCGGGAGTTGGTGAGAAGTGGGTCAGGTCATCCAAAACTATTGTTGGTTGTGCTGTGAATTTTCAGGGCTGCGAGCGACTGGTACAGGGACTCCATCTCCCAGGAGTCCCTGTTAGCCAGACCCGAGACACCTTGGCCGCTCTCCCTGACTGACACGCCCCCACCGACGCCGCTATAAACTCTGGATTTTCAAACCTGCGTGGGACATCATTGCTGCTTTCCTTCTGGGACTGGACCCCTGCTATCGTTTGTGTGCTGCTGCTAACCTGCGCGCTGTTCCCTCTGAAGCTCTACTCCTCGCCGGACCCGCTTCGTTGTGTTCTGCGGGAGTTGGTGAGAAGTGGGTCAGGTCATCCAAGACTGTTGTGGGTTGTGCTGTGAATTTTCAGGGCTGCGAGCGACTGGTACAGGGACTCCATCTCCCAGGAGTCTCTGTTAGCCAGACCCGAGACACCTGGGCCGCTCTCCCTGACTGACACGCCCCCACAGACGCCTCTATAAACTCTGGATTTTCAAACCTGCGTGGGATATCATTGCTGCTTTCCTTCTGGGACTGGACCCCTGCTATCGTTTGTGTGCTGCTGCTAACCTGCGCACTGTTCCCTCTGAAGCTCTACTCTTCGCCGGACCCGCTTCGCGGGTCCCGCTTCGTTGTGTTCTGCGGGAGTTGGTGAGAAGTGGGTCAGGTCATCCAAGACTGTTGTGGGTTGTGCTGTGAATTTTCAGGGCTGCGAGCGACTGGTACAGGGACTCCATCTCCCAGGAGTCCCTGTTAGCCAGACCCGAGACACCTGGACCGCTCTCCCTGACTGACACGCCCCCACCGACGCCGCTATAAACTCTGGATTTTCAAACCTGCGTGGGACATCATTGCTGCTTTCCTTCTGGGACTAGACCCCTGCTATCGTTTGTGTGCTGCTGCTAACCTGCGCGCTGTTCCCTCTGAAGCTCTACTCCTCGCCGGACCTGCTTCGTTGTGTTCTGCGGGAGTTGGTGAGAAGTGGGTCAGGTCATCCAAGACTGTTGTGGGTTGTGCTGTGAATTTTCAGGGCTGCGAGCGACTGGTACAGGGACTCCATCTCCCAGGAGTCCCTGTTAGCCAGACCCGAGACACCTGGACCGCTCTCCCTGACTGACACGCCCCCACCGACGCCGCTATAAACTCTGGATTTTCAAACCTGCGTGGGACATCATTGCTGCTTTCCTTCTGGGACAGGACCCCTGCTATCGTTTGTGTGCTGCTGCTAACCTGCGCGCTGTTCCCTCTGAAGCTTTACTCCTCGCCGGACCCGCTTCGTTGTGTTCTGCGGGAGTTGGTGAGAAGTGGGTCAGGTCATCCAAGACTGTTGTGGGTTGTGCTGTGAATTTTCAGGGCTGCGAGCGACTGGTACTGGGACTCCATCTCCCAGGAGTCCCTGTTAGCCAGACCCGAGACACCTGGGCCGCTCTCCCTGACTGACACGCCACCACCGATGCCGCTATAAACTCTGGATTTTCAAACCTGCGTGGGACATCATTGCTGCTTTCCTTCTGGGACTGGACCCCTGCTATCGTTTGTGTGCTGCTGCTAACCTGCGCGCTGTTCCCTCTGAAGCTCTACTCCTCGCCAGACCCGCTGCGCGGGCCCCGCTTCGTTGTGTTCTGCGGGAGTTGGTGAGAAGTGGGTCAGGTCATCCAAGACTGTTGTGGGTTGTGCTGTGAATTTTCAGGGCTGCAAGCGACTGGTACAGGGACTCCATCTCCCAGGAGTCCCTGTAAGCCAGACCCGAGACACCTGGGCCGCTCTTCCTGACTGACACGCCCCCACCGACGCCGCTATAAACTCTGGATTTTCAAACCTGCGTGGGACATCATTGCTGCTTTCCTTCTGGGACTGGACCCCTGCTATCGTTTGTGTGCTGCTGCTAACCTGCGCGCTGTTCCCTCTGAAGCTCTACTCCTCGCCGGACCCGCTTCGTTGTGTTCTGCGGGAGTTGGTGAGAAGTGGGTCAGGTCATCCAAGACTGTTGTGGGTTGTGCTGTGAATTTTCAGGGCTATGAGCGACTGAGACAGGGACTCCATCTCCCAGGAGTCCCTGTTAGCCAGACCCGAGACACCTGGGCCGCTCTCCCTGACTGACACGCCCCCACCGACGCCGCTATAAACACTGGATTTTCAAACCTGCGTGGGACATCATTGCTGCATTCCTTCTGGGACTGGACCCCTGCTATCGTTTGTGTGCTGCTGCTAACCTAAGCGCTGTTCCCTCTGAAGCTCTACTCCTCGCCGTTGTGTTCTGCGGGAGTTGGTGAGAAGTGGGTCAGGTCATCCAAGACTGTTGTGGGTTGTGCTGTGAATTTTCAGGGCTGTGAGCGACTGGTACAGGGACTCCATCTCCCAGGAGTCCCTGTTAGCCAGACCCGAGACACCTGGGCCGCTCTCCCTGACTGATACGCCCCCACCGACGCCGCTATAAACTCTGGATTTTCAAATCTGCGTGGGACATCATTGCTGCTTTCCTTCTGGGACTGGACCCCTGCTATCGTTTGTGTGCTGCTGCTAACCTGCGCGCTGTTCCCTCTGAAGCTCTACTCCTCGCCGGACCCGCTTCGCAGCTCCCGCTTCGTTGTGTTCTGCGGGAGTTGGTGAGAAGTGGGTCAGGTCATCCAAGACTTTTGTGGGTTGTGCTGTGAATTTTCAGGGCTGCGAGCGACTGGTACAGGGACTCCATCTCCCAGGAGTCCCTGTTAGCCATAGCCGAGACACCTGGACCGCTCTCCCTGACTGACACGCCCCCACCGACGCCGCAATAAACTCTGGATTTTCAAACCTGCGTGGGACATCATTGCTGCTATCCTTCTGGGACTGGACCCCTGCTATCATTTGTGTGCTGCTGCTAACCTGCGCGCTGTTCCCTCTGAAGCTTTACTCCTCGCCGGACCCGCTTCAATGTGTTCTGCGGGAGTTGGTGAGAAGTGGGTCAGGTCATCCAAGACTGTTGTGGGTTGTGCTGTGAGTTTTCAGGGCTGCGAGCGACTGGTATAGGGACTCCATCTCCCAGGAGTCCCTGTTAGCCAGACCCGAGACACCTGGGCCGCTCTCTCTGACTGACACACCCCCCACCGACGCCGCTATAAACTCTGGATTTTCAAACCTGCATGGGACATCATTGCTGCTTTCCTTCTGGGACTGGACCCCTGCTATCGTTTGTGTGCTGCTGCTAACCTGCGCGCTGTTCCCTCTGAAGCTTTACTCCTCGCCGGACCCGCTTCGATGTGTTCTGCGGGAGTTGGTGAGAAGTGGGTCAGGTCATCCAAGACTGTTGTGGGTTGTGCTGTGAATTTTCAGGGCTGCGAGCGACTGGTACAGGGACTCCATCTCCCAGGAGTCCCTGTTAGCCAGACCCGAGACACCTGGGCCGCTCTCCCTGACTGACACGCCCCCACAGACGCCGCTATAAACTCTGGATTTTCAAACCTGCGTGGGACATCATTGCTGCTTTCCTTCTGGGACTGGACCCCTGCTATCGTTTGTGTGCTGCTGCTAACCTGCGCGCTGTTCCCTCTGAAGCTCTACTCCTCGCCGTACCCGCTTCGCGGGTCCCGCTTCGTTGTGTTCTGCGGGAGTTGGTGAGAAGTGGGTCAGGTCATCCAAGACTGTTGTGGGTTGTGCTGTGAATTTCAGGGCTGTGAGCGACTGGTACAGGGACTCCATCTACCAGGAGTCCCTGTTAGCCAGACCCGAGACACCTGGACCGCTCTCCCTGACTGACACGCCCCCACCGATGCCGCTATAAACTCTGGATTTTCAAACCTGCGTGGGACATCATTGCTGCTTTCCTTCTGGGACTGGACCCCTGCTATCGTTTGTGTGCTGCTGCTAACCTGCGCGCTGTTCCCTCTGAAGCTTTACTCCTCGCCGGACCCGCTTCGTTGTGGTCTGCGGGAGTTGGTGAGAAGTGGGTCAGGTCATCCAAGACTGTTGTGGGTTGTGCTGTGAATTTTCAGGGCTACGAGCGACTGGTACAGGGACTCCATCTCCCAGGAGTCCCTGTTAGCCAGACCCGAGACACCTGGGCCGCTCTCCCTGACTGACACGCCCCCACCGACGCCGCTATAAACTCTGGATTTTCAAACCTGCGTGGGACATCATTGCTGCTTTCCTTCTGGGACTGGACCCCTGCTATTGTTTGTGTGCTGCTGCTAACCTGCGCTCTGTTCCCTCTGAAGCTCTACTCCTCGCCGGACCCTCTTCGCGGGTCCCGCTTCGTTGTGTTCTGCGGGAGTTGGTGAGAAGTGGGTCAGGTCATCCAAGACTGTTGTGGGTTGTGCTGTGAATTTTCAGGGCTGCGAGCGACAGGTACAGGGACTCCATCTCCCAGGAGTCCCTGTTAGCCAGACCCGAGACACCTGGGCCGCTCTCCCTGACTGACACGTCCCCACCGACGCCGCTATAAACTCTGGATTTTCAAACCTGCGTGGGACATCATTGCTGCTTTCCTTCTGGGACTGGACCCCTGCTATCGTTTGTGTGCTGCTGCTAACCTGCGCGCTGTTCCCTCTGAAGCTCTACTCCTCGCCGTACCCGCTTCGCGGGTCCCGCTTCGTTGTGTTCTGCGGGAGTTGGTGAGAAGTGGGTCAGGTCATCCAAGACTGTTGTGGGTTGTGCTGTGAATTTCAGGGCTGTGAGCGACTGGTACAGGGACTCCATCTACCAGGAGTCCCTGTTAGCCAGACCCGAGACACCTGGACTGCTCTCCCTGACTGACACGCCCCCACCGATGCCGCTATAAACTCTGGATTTTCAAACCTGCGTGGGACATCATTGCTGCTTTCCTTCTGGGACTTGACCCCTGCTATCGTTTGTGTGCTGCTGCTAACCTGCGCGCTGTTCCCTCTGAAGCTTTACTCCTCGCCGGACCCGCTTCGTTGTGGTCTGCGGGAGTTGGTGAGAAGTGGGTCAGGTCATCCAAGACTGTTGTGGGTTGTGCTGTGAATTTTCAGGGCTTCGAGCGACTGGTACAGGGACTCCATCTCCCAGGAGTCCCTGTTAGCCAGACCCGAGACACCTGGGCCGCTCTCCCTGACTGACACGCCCCCACCGACGCCGCTATAAACTCTGGATTTTCAAACCTGCGTGGGACATCATTGCTGCTTTCCTTCTGGGACTGGACCCCTGCTATTGTTTGTGTGCTGCTGCTAACCTGCGCTCTGTTCCCTCTGAAGCTCTACTCCTCGCCGGACCCTCTTCGCGGGTCCCGCTTCGTTGTGTTCTGCGGGAGTTGGTGAGAAGTGGGTCAGGTCATCCAAGACTGTTGTGGGTTGTGCTGTGAATTTTCAGGGCTGCGAGCGACAGGTACAGGGACTCCATCTCCCAGGAGTCCCTGTTAGCCAGACCCGAGACACCTGGGCCGCTCTCCCTGACTGACACGCCCCCACCGACGCCGCTATAAACTCTGGATTTTCAAACCTGCGTGGGACATCATTGCTGCTTTCCTTCTGGGACTGGACCCCTGCTATTGTTTGTGTGCTGCTGCTAACCTGTGCTCTGTTCCCTCTGAAGCTCTACTCCTCGCCGGACCCGCTTCGCGGGTCCCGCTTCGTTGTGTTCTGCGGGAGTTGGTGAGAAGTGGGTCAGGTCATCCAAGACTGTTGTGGGTTGTGCTGTGAATTTTCAGGGCTGCGAGCGACTGGTACAGGGACTCCATCTCCCAGGAGTCCCTGTTAGCCAGACCCGAGACACCTGGACCGCTCTCCCTGACTGACACGCCCCCACCGACGCCGCTATATACTCTGGATTTTCAAACCTGTGTGGGACATCATTGCTGCTTTCCTTCTGGGACTGGACCCCTGCTATCGTTTGTGTGCTGCTGCTAACCTGCTCGCTGTTCCCTCTGAAGCTCTACTCCTCGCCGGACCCGCTTCGCGGGTCCCGCTTCGTTGTGTTCTGCGGGAGTTGGTGAGAAGTGGGTCAGGTCATCCAAGACTGTTGTGGGTTGTGCTGTGAATTTTCAGGGCTGCGAGCGACTGGTACAGGGACTCCATCTCCCAGGAGTCCCTGTTAGCCAGACCCGAGACACCTGGACCGCTCTCCCTGACTGACACTCCCCCACCGACGCCGCTATATACTCTGGATTTTCAAACCTGCGTGGGACATCATTGCTGCTTTCCTTCTGGGACTGGACCCCTGCTATCGTTTGTGTGCTGCTGCTAACCTGCGCGCTGTTCCCTCTGAAGCTCTACTCCTCGCCGGACCCGCTTCGCGGGTCCCGCTTCGTTGTGTTCTGCGGGAGTTGGTGAGAAGTGGGTCAGGTCATCCAAGACTGTTGTGGGTTGTGCTGTGAATTTTCAGGGCTGCGAGCGACAGGTACAGGGACTCCATCTCCCAGGAGTCCCTGTTAGCCAGACCCGAGACACCTGGGCCGCTCTCCCTGATTGACACGCCCCCACCGACGCCGCTATAAACTCTGGATTTTCAAACCTGCGTGGGACATCATTGCTGCTTTCCTTCTGGGACTGGACCCCTGCTATCGTTTGTGTGCTGCTGCTAACCTGCGCGCTGTTCCCTCTGAAGCTCTACTCCTCGCCGGACCCGCTTCGCGGGTCCCGCTTCGTTGTGTTCTGCGGGAGTTGGTGAGAAGTGGGTCAGGTCATCCAAGACTATTGTGGGTTGTGCTGTGAATTTTCAGGGCTGCGAGCGACTGGTACAGGGACTCCATCTCCCAGGAGTCCCTGTTAGCCAGACCCGAGACACCTGGGCCGCTCTCCCTGACTGACACGCCCCCACCGACGCCGCTATAAACTCTGGATTTTCAAACCTGCGTGGGACATCATTGCTGCTTTCCTTCTGGGACTGGACCCCTGCTATCGTTTGTGTGCTGCTGCTAACCTGCGCGCTGTTCCCTCTGAAGCTCTACTCCTCGCCGGACCCGCTTCGTTGTGTTCTGCGGGAGTTGGTGAGAAGTGGGTCAGGTCATCCAAGACTGTTGTGGGTTGTGCTGTGAATTTTCAGGGCTGCGAGCGACTGGTACAGGGACTCCATCTCCCAGGAGTCCCTGTTAGCCAGACCCGAGACACCTGGGCCGCTCTCCCTGACTGACACGCCCCCACATACGCCTCTATAAACTCTGGATTTTCAAACCTGCGTGGGACATCATTGCTGCTTTCCTTCTGGGACTGGACCTCTGCTATCGTTTGTGTGCTGCTGCTAACCTGCGCACTGTTCCCTCTGAACCTCTACTCTTCGCCGGACCTGCTTCGCGGGTCCCGCTTCGTTTTGTTCTGCGGGAGTTGAAGAGAAGTGGGTCAGGTCATCCAAGACTGTTGTGGGTTGTGCTGTGAATTTTCAGGGCTGCGAGCGACTGGTACAGGGACTCCCTCTCCCAGGAGTCCCTGTTAGCCAGACCCGAGACACCTGGACTGCTCTCCCTGACTGACACGCCCCCACCGACGCCGCTATAAACTCTGGATTTTCAAACCTGCGTGGGACATCATTGCTGCTTTCCTTCTGGGACTGGACCCCTGCTATCGTTTGTGTGCTGCTGCTAACCTGCGCGCTGTTCCCTCTGAAGCTTTACTCCTCGCCGGACCCGCTTCGTTGTGTTCTGCGGGAGTTGGTGAGAAGTGGGTCAGGTCATCCAAGACTGTTGTGGGTTGTGCTGTGAATTTTCAGGGCTGCGAGCGACTGGTACAGAACTCCATCTCCCAGGAGTCCCTGTTAGCCAGACCCAAGACACCTGGGCCGCTCTCCCTGACTGACACGCCCCCACCGACGCCGCTATAAACTCTGGATTTTCAAACCTGCGTGGGACATCATTGCTGCTTTCCTTCTGGGACTGGACCCCTGCTATCGTTTGTGTGCTGCTGCTAACCTGCGCGCTGTTCCCTCGGAAGCTCTACTCCTCGCCGGTCCCGCTTCGTTGTGTTCTGCGGGAGTTGGTGAGAAGTGGGTCAGGTCATCCAAGACTTTTGTGGGTTGTGCTGTGTATTTTCAGGGCTGTGAGCGACTGGTACAGGTACTCCATCACCCAGGAGTCCCTGTTAGCCAGACCTGAGACACCTGAGCCGCTCTCCCTGACTGACACGCCCCCACCGACGCCGCTATAAACTCTGGATTTTCAAATCTGCGTGGGACATCATTGCTGCTTTCCTTCTGGGACTGGACCCCTGCTATCGTTTGTGTGCTGCTGCTAACCTGCGCGCTTTTCCCTCTGAAGCTCTACTCCTCGCCGGACCCACTGCGCGGGTACCGCTTCGTTGTGTTCTGCGGGAGTTGGTGAGAAGTGGGTCAGGTCATCCAAGACTGTTGTGGGTTGTGCTGTGAATTTTCAGGGCTGCGAGCGACTGGTACAGGGACTCCATCTCCCAGGAGTCCCTGTTAGCCAGACCCGAGACACCTGGACCGCTCTTCCTGACTGACACTCCCCCACCGACGCCGCTATAAACTCTGGATTTTCAAACCTGCGTGGGACATCATTGCTGCTTTCCTTCTGGGACAGGACCCCTGCTATCGTTTGTGTGCTGCTGCTAACCTGCGCGCTGTTCCCTCTGAAGCTTTAATCCTCGCCGGACCCGCTTCGTTGGGTTCTGCGGGAGTTGTTGAGGAGTGGGTCAGGTCATCCAAGACTGTTGTGGGTTGTGCTGTGAATTTTCAGGGCTGCGAGCGACTGGTACAGGGACTCCATCTCCCAGGAGTCCCTGTTAGCCAGGCCCGAGACACCTGGGCCGCTCTCCCTGACTGACACGCCCCCACCGACGCCGCTATAAACTCTGGATTTTCAAACCTGCGTGGGACATCATTGCTGCTTTCCTTCTGGGACTGGACCCCTGCTATCGTTTGTGTGCTGCTGCTAACCTGCGCGCTGTTCCCTCTGAAGCTCTACTCCTCGCCGGACCCGCTTCGTGGGTCCTGCATCGTTGTGTTCTGCGGGAGTTGGTGAGAAGTGGGTCAGGTCATCCAAGACTGTTGTGGGTTGTGCTGTGAATTTTCAGGGCTGCGAGCGACTGGTACAGGGACTCCATCTCCCAGGAGTCCCTGTTAGCCAGACCCGAGACACCTGGGCCGCTCTCCCTGACTGACACGCCCCCACCGACGCCGCTATAAACTCTGGATTTTCAAATCTGCGTGGGACATCATTGCTGCTTTCCTTCTGGGACTGGACCCCTGCTATCGTTTGTCTGATGCTGCTAACCTGCGCGCTGTTCCCTCTGAAGCTCAACTCCTCGCCGCACCCGCTGCGCGGGTCCCGCTTCGTTGTGTTCTGCGGGAGTTGGTGAGAAGTGGGTCAAGTCATCCAAGACTGTTGTGGGTTGTGCTGTGAATTTTCAGGGCTGCGAGCGACTGGTACAGGGACTCCATCTCCCAGGAGTCCCTGTTAGCCAGACCCGAGACACCTGGGCCGCGCTCCCTGACTGACACGCCCCCACCGACGCCGCTATAAGCTCTGGATTTTCAAATCTGCGTGGGACATCATTGCTGCTTTCCTTCTGGGACTAGACCCCTGCTATCGTTTGTGTGCTGCTGCTAACCTGCGCGCTGTTCCCTCTGAAGCTCTACTCCTCGCCGGACCCGCTTCGTTGTGTTCTGCGGGAGTTGGTGAGAAGTGGGTCAGGTCATCCAAGACTGTTGTGGGTTGTGCTGTGAATTTTCAGGGCTGCGAGCGACTGGTACAGGGACTCCATCTCCCAGGAGTCCCTGTTAGCCAGACCCGAGACACCTGGACCGCTCTCCCTGACTGACACGCCCCCACCGACGCCGCTATAAACTCTGGATTTTCAAACCTGCGTGGGACATCATTGCTGCTTTCCTTCTGGGACAGGACCCCTGCTATCGTTTGTGTGCTGCTGCTAACCTGCGCGCTGTTCCCTCTGAAGCTTTAATCCTCGCCTGACCCGCTTCGTTGGGTTCTGCGGGAGTTGGTGAGGAGTGGGTTAGGTCATCCAAGACTGTTGTGGGTTGTGCTGTGAATTTTCAGGGCTATGAGCGACTGAGACAAGGACTCCATCTCCCAGGAGTTCCTGTTAGCCAGACCCGAGACACCTGGGCCGCTCTCCCTGACTGACACGCCACCACCGACGCCGCTATAAACTCTGGATTTTCAAACCTGCGTGGGACATCATTGCTGCTTTCCTTCTGGGACTGGACCCCTGCTATCGTTTGTGTGCTGCTGCTAACCTGCGCGCTGTTCCCTCTGAAGCTCTACTCCTCGCCAGACCCGCTGCGCGGGTCCCGCTTCGTTGTGTTCTGCGGGAGTTGGTGAGAAGTGGGTCAGGTCATCCAAGACTGTTGTGGGTTGTGCTGTGAATTTTCAGGGCTGCAAGCGACTGGTACAGGGACTCCATCTCCCAGGAGTCCCTGTAAGCCAGACCCGAGACACCTGGGCCGCTCTTCCTGACTGACACGCCCCCACCGACGCCGCTATAAACTCTGGATTTTCAAACCTGCGTGGGACATCATTGCTGCTTTCCTTCTGGGACTGGACCCTTGCTATCGTTTGTGTGCTGCTGCTAACCTGCGCGCTGTTCCCTCTGAAGCTCTACTCCTCGCCGGACCCGCTTCGTTGTGTTCTGCGGGAGTTGGTGAGAAGTGGGTCAGGTCATCCAAGACTGTTGTGGGTTGTGCTGTGAATTTTCAGGGCTATGAGCGACTGAGACAAGGACTCCATCTCCCAGGAGTCCCTGTTAGCCAGACCCGAGACACCTGGGCCGCTCTCCCTGACTGACACGCCCCCACCGACGCCGCTATAAACACTGGATTTTCAAACCTGCGTGGGACATCATTGCTGCATTCCTTCTGGGACTGGACCCCTGCTATCGTTTGTGTGCTGCTGCTAACCTAAGCGCTGTTCCCTCTGAAGCTCTACTCCTCGCCGTTGTGTTCTGCGGGAGTTGGTGAGAGGTGGGTCAGGTCATCCAAGACTGTTGTGGGTTGTGCTGTGAATTTTCAGGGCTGTGAGCGACTGGTACAGGGACTCCATCTCCCAGGAGTCCCTGTTAGCCAGACCCGAGACACCTGGGCCGCTCTCCCTGACTGATACGCCCCCACCGACGCCGCTATAAACTCTGGATTTTCAAATCTGCGTGGGACATCATTGCTGCTTTCCTTCTGGGACTGGACCCCTGCTATCGTTTGTGTGCTGCTGCTAACCTGCGCGCTGTTCCCTCTGAAGCTCTACTCCTCGCCGGACCCGCTTCGCAGCTCCCGCTTCGTTGTGTTCTGCGGGAGTTGGTGAGAAGTGGGTCAGGTCATCCAAGAATTTTGTGGGTTGTGCTGTGAATTTTCAGGGCTGCGAGCGACTGGTACAGGGACTCCATCTCCCAGGAGTCCCTGTTAGCCATACCCGAGACACCTGGACCGCTCTCCCTGACTGACACGCCCCCACCGACGCTGCAATAAACTCTGGATTTTCAAACATGCGTGGGACATCATTGCTGCTTTCCTTCTGGGACTGGACCCCTGCTATCGTTTGTGTGCTGCTGCTAACCTGCGCGCTGTTCCCTCTGAAGCTTTACTCCTCGCCGGACCCGCTTCGTTGTGTTCTGCGGGAGTTGGTGAGAAGTGGGTCAGGTCATCCAAGACTGTTGTGGGTTGTGCTGTGAGTTTTCAGGGCTGCGAGCGACTGGTACAGGGACTCCATCTCCCAGGAGTCCCTGTTAGCCAGACCCGAGACACCTGGGCCGCTCTCTCTGACTGACACGCCCCCCACCGACGCCGCTATAAACTCTGGATTTTCAAACCTGCGTGGGACATCATTGCTGCTTTCCTTCTGGGACTGGACCCCTGCTATCGTTTGTGTGCTGCTGCTAACCTGCGCGCTGTTCCCTCTGAAGCTTTACTCCTCGCCGGACCCGCTTCGTTGTGTTCTGCGGGAGTTGGTGAGAAGTGGGTCAGGTCATCCAAGACTGTTGTGGGTTGTGCTGTGAATTTTCAGGGCTGCGAGCGACTGGTACAGGGACTCCATCTCCCAGGAGTCCCTGTTAGCCAGACCCGAGACACCTGGGCCGCTCTCCCTGACTGACACGCCCCCACCGACGCCGCTATAAACTCTGGATTTTCAAACCTGCGTGGGACATCATTGCTGCTTTCCTTCTGGGACTGGACCCCTGCAATCGTTTGTGTGCTGCTGCTAACCTGCGAGCTGTTCCCTCTGAAGCTCTACTCCTCGCCGGACCCGCTACGCGGGTCCCGCTTCGTTGTGTTCTGCGGGAGTTGGTGAGAAGTGGGTCAGGTCATCCAAGACTGTTTAGGTTGTGCTGTGAATTTTCAGGGCTGCGAGCGACTGGTACAGGGACTCCATCTCTCAGGAGTCCCTGTTAGCCAGACCCGAGACACCTGGACTGCTCTCCCTGACTGACACGCCCCCACAGACGCCGCTATAAACTCTGGATTTTCAAACCTGCATGGGACATCATTGCTGCTTTCCTTCTGGGACTGGACCCCTGCTATCGTTTGTGTGCTGCTGCTAACCTGCACGCTGTTCCCTCTGAAGCTTTACTCCTCGCCGGACCCGCTTCGTTGTGTTGTGCGGGAGTTGGTGAGAAGTGGGTCAGGTCATCCAAGACTGTTGTGGGTTGTGCTGTGAATTTTCAGGGCTGCGAGCGACTGGTACAGGGACTCCATCTCCCAGGAGTCCCTGTTAGCCAGACCCGAGACACCTGGGCCGCTCTCCCTGACTGACACGCCCCCACCGACGCCGCTATAAACTCTGGATTTTCAAACCTGCGTGGGACATCATTGCTGCTTTCCTTCTGGGACTGGACCCCTGCTATCGTTTGTGTGCTGCTGCTAACCTGCGCGCTGTTCCCTCTGAAGCTTTACTCCTCGCCGGACCCGCTTCGTTGTGTTCTGCGGGAGTTGGTGAGAAGTGGGTCAGGTCATCCAAGACTGTTGTGGGTTGTGCTGTGAGTTTTCAGGGCTGCGAGCGACTGGTACAGGGACTCCATCTCCCAGGAGTCCCTGTTAGCCAGACCCGAGACACCTGGGCCGCTCTCTCTGACTGACACGCCCCCCACCGACGCCGCTATAAACTCTGGATTTTCAAACCTGCGTGGGACATCATTGCTGCTTTCCTTCTGGGACTGGACCCCTGCTATCGTTTGTGTGCTGCTGCTAACCTGCGCGCTGTTCCCTCTGAAGCTTTACTCCTCGCCGGACCCGCTTCGTTGTGTTCTGCGGGAGTTGGTGAGAAGTGGGTCAGGTCATCCAAGACTGTTGTGGGTTGTGCTGTGAATTTTCAGGGCTGCGAGCGACTGGTACAGGGACTCCATCTCCCAGGAGTCCCTGTTAGCCATACCCGAGACACCTGGGCCGCTCTCCCTGACTGACACGCCCCCACCGACGCCGCTATAAACTCTGGATTTTCAAACCTGCGTGGGACATCATTGCTGCTTTCCTTCTGGGACTGGACCCCTGCAATCGTTTGTGTGCTGCTGCTAACCTGCGCGCTGTTCCCTCTGAAGCTCTACTCCTCGCCGGACCCGCTACGCGGGTCCCGCTTCGTTGTGTTCTGCGGGAGTTGGTGAGAAGTGGGTCAGGTCATCCAAGACTGTTTAGGTTGTGCTGTGAATTTTCAGGGCTGCGAGCGACTGGTACAGGGACTCCATCTCTCAGGAGTCCCTGTTAGCCAGACCCGAGACACCTGGACTGCTCTCCCTGACTGACACGCCCCCACCGACGCCGCTATAAACTCTGGATTTTCAAACCTGCATGGGACATCATTGCTGCTTTCCTTCTGGGACTGGACCCCTGCTATCGTTTGTGTGCTGCTGCTAACCTGCGCGCTGTTCCCTCTGAAGCTCTACTCCTCGCCGGACCCGCTGCGCGGGTACCGCTTCGTTGTGTTCTGCGGGAGTTGGTGAGAAGTGGGTCAGGTCATCCAAGACTGTTGTGGGTTGTGCTGTGAATTTTCAGGGCTGCGAGCGACTGGTACAGGGACTCCATCTCCCAGGAGTCCCTGTTAGCCAGACCCGAGACACCTGGGCCGCGCTCCCTGACTGACACGCCCCCACCGACGCCGCTATAAGCTCTGGATTTTCAAATCTGCGTGGGACATCATTGCTGCTTTCCTTCTGGGACTAGACCCCTGCTATCGTTTGTGTGCTGCTGCTAACCTGCGCGCTGTTCCCTCTGAAGCTCTACTCCTCGCCGGACCCGCTTCGTTGTGTTCTGCGGGAGTTGGTGAGAAGTGGGTCAGGTCATCCAAGACTGTTGTGGGTTGTGCTGTGAATTTTCAGGGCTGCGAGCGACTGGTACAGGGACTCCATCTCCCAGGAGTCCCTGTTAGCCAGACCCGAGACACCTGGACCGCTCTCCCTGACTGACACGCCCCCACCGACGCCGCTATAAACTCTGGATTTTCAAACCTGCGTGGGACATCATTGCTGCTTTCCTTCTGGGACAGGACCCCTGCTATCGTTTGTGTGCTGCTGCTAACCTGCGCGCTGTTCCCTCTGAAGCTTTAATCCTCGCCTGACCCGCTTCGTTGGGTTCTGCGGGAGTTGGTGAGGAGTGGGTTAGGTCATCCAAGACTGTTGTGGGTTGTGCTGTGAATTTTCAGGGCTATGAGCGACTGAGACAAGGACTCCATCTCCCAGGAGTTCCTGTTAGCCAGACCCGAGACACCTGGGCCGCTCTCCCTGACTGACACGCCACCACCGACGCCGCTATAAACTCTGGATTTTCAAACCTGCGTGGGACATCATTGCTGCTTTCCTTCTGGGACTGGACCCCTGCTATCGTTTGTGTGCTGCTGCTAACCTGCGCGCTGTTCCCTCTGAAGCTCTACTCCTCGCCAGACCCGCTGCGCGGGTCCCGCTTCGTTGTGTTCTGCGGGAGTTGGTGAGAAGTGGGTCAGGTCATCCAAGACTGTTGTGGGTTGTGCTGTGAATTTTCAGGGCTGCAAGCGACTGGTACAGGGACTCCATCTCCCAGGAGTCCCTGTAAGCCAGACCCGAGACACCTGGGCCGCTCTTCCTGACTGACACGCCCCCACCGACGCCGCTATAAACTCTGGATTTTCAAACCTGCGTGGGACATCATTGCTGCTTTCCTTCTGGGACTGGACCCCTGCTATCGTTTGTGTGCTGCTGCTAACCTGCGCGCTGTTCCCTCTGAAGCTCTACTCCTCGCCGGACCCGCTTCGTTGTGTTCTGCGGGAGTTGGTGAGAAGTGGGTCAGGTCATCCAAGACTGTTGTGGGTTGTGCTGTGAATTTTCAGGGCTATGAGCGACTGAGACAAGGACTCCATCTCCCAGGAGTCCCTGTTAGCCAGACCCGAGACACCTGGGCCGCTCTCCCTGACTGACACGCCCCCACCGACGCCGCTATAAACACTGGATTTTCAAACCTGCGTGGGACATCATTGCTGCATTCCTTCTGGGACTGGACCCCTGCTATCGTTTGTGTGCTGCTGCTAACCTAAGCGCTGTTCCCTCTGAAGCTCTACTCCTCGCCGTTGTGTTCTGCGGGAGTTGGTGAGAGGTGGGTCAGGTCATCCAAGACTGTTGTGGGTTGTGCTGTGAATTTTCAGGGCTGTGAGCGACTGGTACAGGGACTCCATCTCCCAGGAGTCCCTGTTAGCCACACCCGAGACACCTGGGCCGCTCTCCCTGACTGATACGCCCCCACCGACGCCGCTATAAACTCTGGATTTTCAAATCTGCGTGGGACATCATTGCTGCTTTCCTTCGGGGACTGGACCCCTGCTATCGTTTGTGTGCTGCTGCTAACCTGCGCGCTGTTCCCTCTGAAGCTCTACTCCTCGCCGGACCCGCTTCGCAGCTCCCGCTTCGTTGTGTTCTGCGGGAGTTGGTGAGAAGTGGGTCAGGTCATCCAAGAATTTTGTGGGTTGTGCTGTGAATTTTCAGGGCTGCGAGCGACTGGTACAGGGACTCCATCTCCCAGGAGTCCCTGTTAGCCATACCCGAGACACCTGGACCACTCTCCCTGACTGACACGCCCCCACCGACGCTGCAATAAACTCTGGATTTTCAAACATGCGTGGGACATCATTGCTGCTTTCCTTCTGGGACTGGACCCCTGCTATCGTTTGTGTGCTGCTGCTAACCTGCGCGCTGTTCCCTCTGAAGCTTTACTCCTCGCCGGACCCGCTTTGTTGTGTTCTGCGGGAGTTGGTGAGAAGTGGGTCAGGTCATCCAAGACTGTTGTGGGTTGTGCTGTGAGTTTTCAGGGCTGCGAGCGACTGGTACAGGGACTCCATCTCCCAGGAGTCCCTGTTAGCCAGACCCGAGACACCTGGGCCGCTCTCTCTGACTGACACGCCCCCCACCGACGCCGCTATAAACTCTGGATTTTCAAACCTGCGTGGGACATCATTGCTGCTTTCCTTCTGGGACTGGACCCCTGCTATCGTTTGTGTGCTGCTGCTAACCTGCGCGCTGTTCCCTCTGAAGCTTTACTCCTCGCCGGACCCGCTTCGTTGTGTTCTGCGGGAGTTGGTGAGAAGTGGGTCAGGTCATCCAAGACTGTTGTGGGTTGTGCTGTGAATTTTCAGGGCTGCGAGCGACTGGTACAGGGACTCCATCTCCCAGGAGTCCCTGTTAGCCAGACCCGAGACACCTGGGCCGCTCTCCCTGACTGACACGCCCCCACCGACGCCGCTATAAACTCTGGATTTTCAAACCTGCGTGGGACATCATTGCTGCTTTCCTTCTGGGACTGGACCCCTGCAATCGTTTGTGTGCTGCTGCTAACCTGCGAGCTGTTCCCTCTGAAGCTCTACTCCTCGCCGGACCCGCTACGCGGGTCCCGCTTCGTTGTGTTCTGCGGGAGTTGGTGAGAAGTGGGTCAGGTCATCCAAGACTGTTTAGGTTGTGCTGTGAATTTTCAGGGCTGCGAGCGACTGGTACAGGGACTCCATCTCTCAGGAGTCCCTGTTAGCCAGACCCGAGACACCTGGACTGCTCTCCCTGACTGACACGCCCCCACAGACGCCGCTATAAACTCTGGATTTTCAAACCTGCATGGGACATCATTGCTGCTTTCCTTCTGGGACTGGACCCCTGCTATCGTTTGTGTGCTGCTGCTAACCTGCGCGCTGTTCCCTCTGAAGCTTTACTCCTCGCCGGACCCGCTTCGTTGTGTTGTGCGGGAGTTGGTGAGAAGTGGGTCAGGTCATCCAAGACTGTTGTGGGTTGTGCTGTGAATTTTCAGGGCTGCGAGCGACTGGTACAGGGACTCCATCTCCCAGGAGTCCCTGTTAGCCACACCCGAGACACCTGGGCCGCTCTCCCTGACTGATACGCCCCCACCGACGCCGCTATAAACTCTGGATTTTCAAATCTGCGTGGGACATCATTGCTGCTTTCCTTCGGGGACTGGACCCCTGCTATCGTTTGTGTGCTGCTGCTAACCTGCGCGCTGTTCCCTCTGAAGCTCTACTCCTCGCCGGACCCGCTTCGCAGCTCCCGCTTCGTTGTGTTCTGCGGGAGTTGGTGAGAAGTGGGTCAGGTCATCCAAGAATTTTGTGGGTTGTGCTGTGAATTTTCAGGGCTGCGAGCGACTGGTACAGGGACTCCATCTCCCAGGAGTCCCTGTTAGCCATACCCGAGACACCTGGACCACTCTCCCTGACTGACACGCCCCCACCGACGCTGCAATAAACTCTGGATTTTCAAACATGCGTGGGACATCATTGCTGCTTTCCTTCTGGGACTGGACCCCTGCTATCGTTTGTGTGCTGCTGCTAACCTGCGCGCTGTTCCCTCTGAAGCTTTACTCCTCGCCGGACCCGCTTTGTTGTGTTCTGCGGGAGTTGGTGAGAAGTGGGTCAGGTCATCCAAGACTGTTGTGGGTTGTGCTGTGAGTTTTCAGGGCTGCGAGCGACTGGTACAGGGACTCCATCTCCCAGGAGTCCCTGTTAGCCAGACCCGAGACACCTGGGCCGCTCTCTCTGACTGACACGCCCCCCACCGACGCCGCTATAAACTCTGGATTTTCAAACCTGCGTGGGACATCATTGCTGCTTTCCTTCTGGGACTGGACCCCTGCTATCGTTTGTGTGCTGCTGCTAACCTGCGCCCTGTTCCCTCTGAAGCTTTACTCCTCGCCGGACCCGCTTCGTTGTGTTCTGCGGGAGTTGGTGAGAAGTGGGTCAGGTCATCCAAGACTGTTGTGGGTTGTGCTGTGAATTTTCAGGGCTGCGAGCGACTGGTACAGGGACTCCATCTCCCAGGAGTCCCTGTTAGCCAGACCCGAGACACCTGGGCCGCTCTCCCTGACTGACACGCCCCCACCGACGCCGCTATAAACTCTGGATTTTCAAACCTGCGTGGGACATCATTGCTGCTTTCCTTCTGGGACTGGACCCCTGCAATCGTTTGTGTGCTGCTGCTAACCTGCGAGCTGTTCCCTCTGAAGCTCTACTCCTCGCCGGACCCGCTACGCGGGTCCCGCTTCGTTGTGTTCTGCGGGAGTTGGTGAGAAGTGGGTCAGGTCATCCAAGACTGTTTAGGTTGTGCTGTGAATTTTCAGGGCTGCGAGCGACTGGTACAGGGACTCCATCTCTCAGGAGTCCCTGTTAGCCAGACCCGAGACACCTGGACTGCTCTCCCTGACTGACACGCCCCCACAGACGCCGCTATAAACTCTGGATTTTCAAACCTGCATGGGACATCATTGCTGCTTTCCTTCTGGGACTGGACCCCTGCTATCGTTTGTGTGCTGCTGCTAACCTGCGCGCTGTTCCCTCTGAAGCTTTACTCCTCGCCGGACCCGCTTCGTTGTGTTGTGCGGGAGTTGGTGAGAAGTGGGTCAGGTCATCCAAGACTGTTGTGGGTTGTGCTGTGAATTTTCAGGGCTGCGAGCGACTGGTACAGGGACTCCATCTCCCAGGAGTCCCTGTTAGCCAGACCCGAGACACCTGGGCCGCTCTCCCTGACTGACACGCCCCCACCGACGCCGCTATAAACTCTGGATTTTCAAACCTGCGTGGGACATCATTGCTGCTTTCCTTCTGGGACTGGACCCCTGCTATCGTTTGTGTGCTGCTGCTAACCTGCGCGCTGTTCCCTCTGAAGCTTTACTCCTCGCCGGACCCGCTTCGTTGTGTTCTGCGGGAGTTGGTGAGAAGTGGGTCAGGTCATCCAAGACTGTTGTGGGTTGTGCTGTGAGTTTTCAGGGCTGCGAGCGACTGGTACAGGGACTCCATCTCCCAGGAGTCCCTGTTAGCCAGACCCGAGACACCTGGGCCGCTCTCTCTGACTGACACGCCCCCCACCGACGCCGCTATAAACTCTGGATTTTCAAACCTGCGTGGGACATCATTGCTGCTTTCCTTCTGGGACTGGACCCCTGCTATCGTTTGTGTGCTGCTGCTAACCTGCGCGCTGTTCCCTCTGAAGCTTTACTCCTCGCCGGACCCGCTTCGTTGTGTTCTGCGGGAGTTGGTGAGAAGTGGGTCAGGTCATCCAAGACTGTTGTGGGTTGTGCTGTGAATTTTCAGGGCTGCGAGCGACTGGTACAGGGACTCCATCTCCCAGGAGTCCCTGTTAGCCAGACCCGAGACACCTGGGCCGCTCTCCCTGACTGACACGCCCCCACCGACGCCGCTATAAACTCTGGATTTTCAAACCTGCGTGGGACATCATTGCTGCTTTCCTTCTGGGACTGGACCCCTGCAATCGTTTGTGTGCTGCTGCTAACCTGCGCGCTGTTCCCTCTGAAGCTCTACTCCTCGCCGGACCCGCTACGCGGGTCCCGCTTCGTTGTGTTCTGCGGGAGTTGGTGAGAAGTGGGTCAGGTCATCCAAGACTGTTTAGGTTGTGCTGTGAATTTTCAGGGCTGCGAGCGACTGGTACAGGGACTCCATCTCTCAGGAGTCCCTGTTAGCCAGACCCGAGACACCTGGACTGCTCTCCCTGACTGACACGCCCCCACCGACGCCGCTATAAACTCTGGATTTTCAAACCTGCATGGGACATCATTGCTGCTTTCCTTCTGGGACTGGACCCCTGCTATCGTTTGTGTGCTGCTGCTAACCTGCGCGCTGTTCCCTCTGAAGCTTTACTCCTCGCCGGACCCGCTTCGATGTGTTCTGCGGGAGTTGGTGAGAAGTGGGTCAGGTCATCCAAGACTGTTGTGGGTTGTGCTGTGAATTTTCAGGGCTGCGAGCGACTGGTACAGGGACTCCATCTCCCAGGAGTCCCTGTTAGCCAGACCCGAGACACCTGGGCCGCTCTCCCTGACTGACACGCCCCCACCGACGCCGCTATAAACTCTGGATTTTCAAACCTGCGTGGGACATCATTGCTGCTTTCCTTCTGGGACTGTTCCCCTGCTATCGTTTGTGTGCTGCTGCTAACCTGCGCGCTGTTCCCTCTGAAGCTTTAATCCTCGCCGGACCCGCTTCGTTGGGTTCTGCGGGAGTTGTTGAGGAGTGGGTCAGGTCATCCAAGACTGTTGTGGGTTGTGCTGTGAATTTTCAGGGCTGCGAGCGACTGGTACAGGGACTCCATCTCCCAGGAGTCCCTGTTAGCCAGACCCGAGACACCTGGGCCGCTCTCCCTGACTGACACGCCCCCACCGACGCCGCTTTAAACTCTGGATTTTCAAATCTGCGTGGGACATCATTGCTGCTTTCCTTCTGGGACTGGACCCCTGCTATCGTTTGTCTGATGCTGCTAACCTGCGCGCTGTTCCCTCTGAAGCTCAACTCCTCGCCGCACCCGCTGCGCGGGTCCCGCTTCGTTGTGTTCTGCGGGAGTTGGTGAGAAGTGGGTCAAGTCATCCAAGACTGTTGTGGGTTGTGCTGTGAATTTTCAGGGCTGCGAGCGACTGGTACAGGGACTCCTTCTCCCAGGAGTCCCTGTAAGCCAGACCCGAGACACCTGGGCCGCTCTCCCTGACTGACACGCCCCCACCGACGCCGCTATAAACTCTGGATTTTCAAACCTGCGTGGGACATCATTGCTGCTTTCCTTCTGGGACTGGACCCCTGCTATCGTTTGTGAGCTGCTGCTAACCTGCGCGCTGTTCCCTCTGAAGCTCTACTCCTCGCCGGACCCGCTTCGTTGTGTTCTGCGGGAGTTGGTGAGAAGTGGGTCAGGTCATCCAAGACTGTTGTGGGTTGTGCTGTGAATTTTCAGGGCTATGAGCGACTGAGACAGGGACTCCATCTCCCAGGAGTCACTGTTAGCCAGACCCGAGACACCTGGGCCGCTCTCCCTGACTGACACGCCCCCACCGACGCCGCTATAAACACAGGATTTTCAAACCTGCGTGGGACATCATTGCTGCATTCCTTCTGGGACTGGACCCCTGCTATCGTTTGTGTGCTGCTGCTAACCTAAGCGCTGTTCCCTCTGAAGCTCTACTCCTCGCCGGACCCGCTTCGTTGTGTTCTGCGGGAGTTGGTGAGAAGTGGGTCAGGTCATCCAAGACTGTTTAGGTTGTGCTGTGAATTTTCAGGGCTGCGAGCGACTGGTACAGAACTCCATCTCCCAGGAGTCCCTGTTAGCCAGACCCAAGACACCTGGGCCGCTCTCCCTGACTGACACGCCCCCACCGACGCCGCTATAAACTCTGGATTTTCAAACCTGCATGGGACATCATTGCTGCTTTCCTTCAGGGACTGGACCCCTGCTATCGTTTGTGTGCTGCTGCTAACCTGCGCGCTGTTCCCTCTGAAGCTCTACTCCTCGCCGGACCCGCTTCGTTGTGTTCTGCGGGAGTTGGTGAGAAGTGGGTCAGGTCATCCAAGACTGTTTAGGTTGTGCTGTGAATTTTCAGGGCTGCGAGCGACTGGTACAGAACTCCATCTCCCAGGAGTCCCTGTTAGCCAGACCCAAGACACCTGGGCCGCTCTCCCTGACTGACACGCCCCCACCGACGCCGCTATAAACTCTGGATTTTCAAACCTGCATGGGACATCATTGCTGCTTTCCTTCTGGGACTGGACCCCTGCTATCGTTTGTGTGCTGCTGCTAACCTGCGCGCTGTTCCCTCTGAAGCTTTACTCCTCGCCGGACCCGCTTCGTTGTGTTCTGCGGGAGTTGGTGAGAAGTGCGTCAGGTCATCCAAGACTGTTGTGGGTTGTGCTGTGAATTTTCAGGGCTGCGAGCGACTGGTACAGGGACTCCATCTCCCAGGAGTCCCTGTTAGCCAGACCCGAGACACCTGGGCCGCTCTCCCTGACTGACACGCCCCCACCGACGCCGCTATAAACTCTGGATTTTCAAACCTGCGTGGGACATCATTGCTGCTTTCCTTCTGGGACTGGACCCCTGCTATCGTTTGTCTGATGCTGCTAACCTGCGCGCTGTTCCCTCTGAAGCTTTACTCCTCGCCGCACCCGCTGCGCGGGTCCCGCTTCGTTGTGTTCTGCGGGAGTTGGTGAGAAGTGGGTCAAGTCATCCAAGACTGTTGTGGGTTGTGCTGTGAGTTTTCAGGGCTGCGAGCGACTGGTACAGGGACTCCATCTCCCAGGAGTCCCTGTTAGCCAGACCCGAGACACCTGGGCCGCTCTCTCTGACTGACACGCCCCCCACCGACGCCGCTATAAACTCTGGATTTTCAAACCTGCGTGGGACATCATTGCTGCTTTCCTTCTGGGACTGGACCCCTGCTATCGTTTGTGTGCTGCTGCTAACCTGCGCGCTGTTCCCTCTGAAGCTTTACTCCTCGCCGGACCCGCTTCGTTGTGTTCTGCGGGAGTTGGTGAGAAGTGGGTCAGGTCATCCAAGACTGTTGTGGGTTGTGCTGTGAATTTTCAGGGCTGCGAGCGACTGGTACAGGGACTCCATCTCCCAGGAGTCCCTGTTAGCCAGACCCGAGACACCTGGGCCGCTCTCCCTGACTGACACGCCCCCACCGACGCCGCTATAAACTCTGGATTTTCAAACCTGCGTGGGACATCATTGCTGCTTTCCTTCTGGGACTGGACCCCTGCAATCGTTTGTGTGCTGCTGCTAACCTGCGCGCTGTTCCCTCTGAAGCTCTACTCCTCGCCGGACCCGCTACGCGGGTCCCGCTTCGTTGTGTTCTGCGGGAGTTGGTGAGAAGTGGGTCAGGTCATCCAAGACTGTTTAGGTTGTGCTGTGAATTTTCAGGGCTGCGAGCGACTGGTACAGGGACTCCATCTCTCAGGAGTCCCTGTTAGCCAGACCCGAGACACCTGGACTGCTCTCCCTGACTGACACGCCCCCACCGACGCCGCTATAAACTCTGGATTTTCAAACCTGCATGGGACATCATTGCTGCTTTCCTTCTGGGACTGGACCCCTGCTATCGTTTGTGTGCTGCTGCTAACCTGCGCGCTGTTCCCTCTGAAGCTTTACTCCTCGCCGGACCCGCTTCGATGTGTTCTGCGGGAGTTGGTGAGAAGTGGGTCAGGTCATCCAAGACTGTTGTGGGTTGTGCTGTGAATTTTCAGGGCTGCGAGCGACTGGTACAGGGACTCCATCTCCCAGGAGTCCCTGTTAGCCAGACCCGAGACACCTGGGCCGCTCTCCCTGACTGACACGCCCCCACCGACGCCGCTATAAACTCTGGATTTTCAAACCTGCGTGGGACATCATTGCTGCTTTCCTTCTGGGACTGTTCCCCTGCTATCGTTTGTGTGCTGCTGCTAACCTGCGCGCTGTTCCCTCTGAAGCTTTACTCCTCGCCGGACCCGCTTCGTTGTGTTCTGCGGGAGTTGGTGAGAAGTGGGTCAGGTCATCCAAGACTGTTGTGGGTTGTGCTGTGAATTTTCAGGGCTGCGAGCGACTGGTACAGGGACTCCTTCTCCCAGGAGTCCCTGTTAGCCAGACCCGAGACACCTGGGCCGCTCTCCCTGACTGACACGCCCCCACCAATGCCGCTATAAACTCTGGATTTTCAAACCTGCGTGGGACATCATTGCTGCTTTCCTTCTGGGACAGGACCCCTGCTATCGTTTGTGTGCTGCTGCTAACCTGCGCGCTGTTCCCTCTGAAGCTTTACTCCTCGCCGGACCCGCTTCGTTGTGTTCTGCGGGAGTTGGTGAGAAGTGGGTCAGGTCATCCAAGACTGTTGTGGGTTGTGCTGTGAACTTTCAGGGCTGCGAGCGACTGGTACAGGGACTCCATCTCCCAGGAGTCCCTGTTAGCCAGACCCGAGACACCTGGGCCGCTCTCCCTGACTGACACGCCCCCACCGACGCCGCTATAAACTCTGGATTTTCAAACCTGCGTGGGACATCATTGCTGCTTTCCTTCTGGGACTGGACCCCTGCTAACGTTTGTGTGCTGCTGCTAACCTGCGCGCTGTTCCCTCTGAAGCTCTACTCCTCGCCGGACCCGCTTCGTGGGTCCTACTTCGTTGTGTTCTGCGGGAGTTGGTGAGAAGTGGGTCAGGTCATCCAAGACTGTTGTGGGTTGTGCTGTGAATTTTCAGGGCTGCGAGCGACTGGTACAGGGACTCCATCTCCCAGGAGTCCCTGTTAGCCAGACCCGAGACACCTGGGCCGCTCTCCCTGACTGACACGCCCCCACCGACGCCGCTATAAACTCTGGATTTTCAAATCTGTGTGGGACATCATTGCTGCTTTCCTTCTGGGACTGGACCCCTGCTATAGTTTGTCTGATGCTGCTAACCTGCGCGCTGTTCCCTCTGAAGCTCTACTCCTCGCCGGAACCGCTTCGCGGGTCCCGCTTCGTTGTGTTCTGCGGGAGTTGGTGAGAAGTGGGTCAGGTCATCCAAGACTTTTGTGGGTTGTGCTGTGAATTTTCAGGGCTGCGAGCGACTGGTACAGGGACTCCATCTCCCAGGAGTCCCTGTTAGCCATACCCGAGACACCTGGACCGCTCTCCCTGACTGACACGCCCCCACCGACGCCGCAATAAACTCTGGATTTTCAAACCTGCGTGGGACATCATTGCTGCTTTCCTTCTGGGACTGGACCCCTGCTATCGTTTGTGTGCTGCTGCTAACCTGCGCGCTGTTCCCTCTGAAGCTTTACTCCTCGCCGGACCCGCTTCGTTGTGTTCTGTGGGAGTTGGTGAGAAGTGGGTCAGGTCATCCAAGACTGTTGTGGGTTGTGCTGTGAATTTTCAGGGCTGCGAGCGACTGGTACAGGGACTCCATCTCCCAGGAGTCCCTGTTAGCCAGACCCGAGACACCTCGGCCGCTCTCCCTGACTGACACGCCCCCACCGACGCCGCTATAAACTCTGGATTTTCAAACCTGCGTGGGACATCATTGCTGCTTTCCTTCTGGGACTGGACCCCTGCTATCGTTTGTGTGCTGCTGCTAACCTGCGCGCTGTTCCCTCTGAAGCTCTACTCCTCGCCAGACCCGCTGCGCGGGTCCCGCTTCGTTGTGTTCTGCGGGAGTTGGTGAGAAGTGGGTCGGGTCATCCAAGACTGTTGTGGGTTGTGCTGTGAATTTTCAGGGCTGCAAGCGACTGGTACAGGGACTCCATCTCCCAGGAGTCCCTGTAAGCCAGACCCGAGACACCTGGGCCGCTCTTCCTGACTGACACGCCCCCACCGACGCCGCTATAAACTCTGGATTTTCAAACCTGCGTGGGACATCATTGCTGCTTTCCTTCTGGGACTGGACCCCTGGTATCGTTTGTGTGCTGCTGCTAACCTGCGTGCTGTTCCCTCTGAAGCTCTACTCCTCGCCGGACCCGCTTCGTTGTGTTCTGCGGGAGTTGGTGAGAAGTGGGTCAGGTCATCCAAGACTGTTGTGGGTTGTGCTGTGAATTTTCAGGGCTATGAGCGACTGAGACAAGGACTCCATCTCCCAGGAGTCCCTAGTAGCCAGACCCGAGACACCTGGGCCGCTCTCCCTGACTGACACGCCCCCACCGACGCCGCTATAAACACTGGATTTTCAAACCTGCGTGGGACATCATTGCTGCATTCCTTCTGGGACTGGACCCCTGCTATCGTATGTGTGCTGCTGCTAACCTAAGCGCTGTTCCCTCTGAAGCTCTACTCCTCGCCGTTGTGTTCTGCGGGAGATGGTGAGAGGTGGGTCAGGTCATCCAAGACTGTTGTGGGTTGTGCTGTGAATTTTCAGGGCTGTGAGCGACTGGTACAGGGACTCCATCTCCCAGGAGTCCCTGTTAGCCAGACCCGAGACACATGGCCGCTCTCCCTGACTGATACGCCCCCACCGACGCCGCTATAAACTCTGGATTTTCAAATCTGCGTGGGACATCATTGCTGCTTTCCTTCTGGGACTGGACCCCTGCTATCGTTTGTGTGCTGCTGCTAACCTGCGCGCTGTTCCCTCTGAAGCTCTACTCCTCGCCGGACCCGCTTCGCAGCTCCCGCTTCGTTGTGTTCTGCGGGAGTTGGTGAGAAGTGGGTCAGGTCATCCAAGAATTTTGTGGGTTGTGCTGTGAATTTTCAGGGCTGCGAGCGACGGGTACAGGGACTCCATCTCCCAGGAGTCCCTGTTAGCCATACCCGAGACACCTGGACCGCTCTCCCTGACTGACACGCCCCCACCGACGCCGCAATAAACTCTGGATTTTCAAACATGCGTGGGACATCATTGCTGCTTTCCTTCTGGGACTGGACCCCTGCTATCGTTTGTGTGCTGCTGCTAACCTGCGCGCTGTTCCCTCTGAAGCTTTACTCCTCGCCGGACCCGCTTCGTTGTGTTCTGCGGGAGTTGGTGAGAAGTGGGTCAGGTCATCCAAGACTGTTGTGGGTTGTGCTGTGAGTTTTCAGGGCTGCGAGCGACTGGTACAGGGACTCCATCTCCCAGGAGTCCCTGTTAGCCAGACCCGAGACACCTGGGCCACTCTCCCTGACTGACACGCCCCCCACCGACGCCGCTATAAACTCTGGATTTTCAAACCTGCGTGGGACATCATTGCTGCTTTCCTTCTGGGACTGGACCCCTGCTATCGTTTGTGTGCTGCTGCTAACCTGCGCGCTGTTCCCTCTGAAGCTCTACTCCTCGCCGGACCCGCTACGCGGGTCCCGCTTCGTTGTGTTCTGCGGGAGTTGGTGAGAAGTGGGTCAGGTCATCCAAGACTGTTTAGGTTGTGCTGTGAATTTTCAGGGCTGCGAGCGACTGGTACAGGGACTCCATCTCTCAGGAGTCCCTGTTAGCCAGACCCGAGACACCTGGACTGCTCTCCCTGACTGACACGCCCCCACCGTTGCCGCTATAAACTCTGGATTTTCAAACCTGCATGGGACATCATTGCTGCTTTCCTTCTGGGACTGGACCCCTGCTATCGTTTGTGTGCTGCTGCTAACCTGCGCGCTGTTCCCTCTGAAGCTTTACTCCTCGCCGGACCCGCTTCGATGTGTTCTGCGGGAGTTGGTGAGAAGTGGGTCAGGTCATCCAAGACTGTTGTGGGTTGTGCTGTGAATTTTCAGGGCTGCGAGCGACTGGTACAGGGACTCCATCTCCCAGGAGTCCCTGTTAGCCAGACCCGAGACACCTGGGCCGCTCTCCCTGACTGACACGCCCCCACCGACGCCGCTATAAACTCTGGATTTTCAAACCTGCGTGGGACATCATTGCTGCTTTCCTTCTGGGACTGTTCCCCTGCTATCGTTTGTGTGCTGCTGCTAACCTGCGCGCTGTTCCCTCTGAAGCTTTACTCCTCGCCGGACCCGCTTCGTTGTGTTCTGCGGGAGTTGGTGAGAAGTGGGTCAGGTCATCCAAGACTGTTGTGGGTTGTGCTGTGAATTTTCAGGGCTGCGAGCGACTGGTACAGGGACTCCTTCTCCCAGGAGTCCCTGTTAGCCAGACCCGAGACACCTGGGCCACTCTCCCTGACTGACACACCCCCACCAACGCCGCTATCAACTCTGGATTTTCAAACCTGAGTGGGACATCATTGCTGCTTTCCTTCTGGGACTGGACCCCTGCTATCGTTTGTGTGCTGCTGCTAACCTGCGCGCTGTTCCCTCTGAAGCTCTACTCCTCGCCGGACCCGCTTCGTGGGTCCTACTTCGTTGTGTTCTGCGGGAGTTGGTGAGAAGTGGGTCAGGTCATCAAAGACTGTTGTGGGTTGTGCTGTGAATTTTCAGGGCTGCGAGCGACTGGTACAGGGACTCCATCTCCCAGGAGTCCCTGTTAGCCAGACCCGAGACACCTGGGCCGCTCTCCCTGACTGACACGCCCCCACCGACGCCGCTATAAACTCTGGATTTTCAAATCTGTGTGGGACATCATTGCTGCTTTCCTTCTGGGACTGGACCCCTGCTATAGTTTGTCTGATGCTGCTAACCTGCGCGCTGTTCCCTCTGAAGCTCTACTCCTCGCCGGAACCGCTTTGCGGGTTCCGCTTCATTGTGTTCTGCGGGAGTTGGTGAGAAGTGGGTCAGGTCATCCAAGACTTTTGTGGGTTGTGCTGTGAATTTTCAGGGCTGCGAGCGACTGGTACAGGGACTCCATCTCCCAGGAGTCCCTGTTAGCCATACCCGAGACACCTGGACCGCTCTCCCTGACTGACACGCCCCCACCGACGCCGCAATAAACTCTGGATTTTCAAACCTGCGTGGGACATCATTGCTGCTTTCCTTCTGGGACTGGACCCCTGCTATCGTTTGTGTGCTGCTGCTAACCTGCGCGCTGTTCCCTCTGAAGCTTTACTCCTCGCCGGACCCGCTTCGTTGTGTTCTGCGGGAGTTGGTGAGAAGTGGGTCAGGTCATCCAAGACTGTTGTGGGTTGTGCTGTGAGTTTTCAGGGCTGCGAGCGACTGGTACAGGGACTCCATCTCCCAGGAGTCCCTGTTAGCCAGACCCGAGACACCTGGGCCGCTCTCTCTGACTGACACGCCCCCCACCGACGCCGCTATAAACTCTGGATTTTCAAACCTGCGTGGGACATCATTGCTGCTTTCCTTCTGGGACTGGACCCCTGCTATCGTTTGTGTGCTGCTGCTAACCTGCGCGCTGTTCCCTCTGAAGCTTTACTCCTCGCCGGACCCGCTTCGTTGTGTTCTGCGGGAGTTGGTGAGAAGTGGGTCAGGTCATCCAAGACTGTTGTGGGTTGTGCTGTGAATTTTCAGGGCTGCGAGCGACTGGTACAGGGACTCCATCTCCCAGGAGTCCCTGTTAGCCAGACCCGAGACACCTGGGCCGCTCTCCCTGACTGACACGCCCCCACCGACGCCGCTATAAACTCTGGATTTTCAAACCTGCGTGGGACATCATTGCTGCTTTCCTTCTGGGACTGGACCCCTGCAATCGTTTGTGTGCTGCTGCTAACCTGCGCGCTGTTCCCTCTGAAGCTCTACTCCTCGCCGGACCCGCTTCGTTGTGTTCTGCGGGAGTTGGTGAGAAGTGGGTCAGGTCATCCAAGACTGTTTAGGTTGTGCTGTGAATTTTCAGGGCTGCGAGCGACTGGTACAGGGACTCCATCTCTCAGGAGTCCCTGTTAGCCAGACCCGAGACACCTGGACTGCTCTCCCTGACTGACACGACCCCACCGACGCCGCTATAAACTCTGGATTTTCAAACCTGCATGGGACATCATTGCTGCTTTCCTTCTGGGACTGGACCCCTGCTATCGTTTGTGTGCTGCTGCTAACCTGCGCGCTGTTCCCTCTGAAGCTTTACACCTCGCCGGACCCGCTTCGTTGTGTTCTGCGGGAGTTGGTGAGAAGTGGGTCAGGTCATCCAAGACTGTTGTGGGTTGTGCTGTGAATTTTCAGGGCTGCGAGCGACTGGTACAGGGACTCCATCTCCCAGGAGTCCCTGTTAGCCATACCCGAGACACCTGGACCGCTCTCCCTGACTGACACGCCCCCACCGACGCCGCAATAAACTCTGGATTTTCAAACCTGCGTGGGACATCATTGCTGCTTTCCTTCTGGGACTGGACCCCTGCTATCGTTTGTGTGCTGCTGCTAACCTGCGCGCTGTTCCCTCTGAAGCTCTACTCCTCGCCGGAACCGCTTTGCGGGTTCCGCTTCATTGTGTTCTGCGGGAGTTGGTGAGAAGTGGGTCAGGTCATCCAAGACTTTTGTGGGTTGTGCTGTGAATATTCAGGGCTGCGAGCGACTGGTACAGGGACTCCATCTCCCAGGAGTCCCTGTTAGCCATACCCGAGACACCTGGACCGCTCTCCCTGACTGACACGCCCCCACCGACGCCGCAATAAACTCTGGATTTTCAAACCTGCGTGGGACATCATTGCTGCTTTCCTTCTGGGACTGGACCCCTGCTATCGTTTGTGTGCTGCTGCTAACCTGCGCGCTGTTCCCTCTGAAGCTTTACTCCTCGCCGGACCCGCTTCGTTGTGTTCTGCGGGAGTTGGTGAGAAGTGGGTCAGGTCATCCAAGACTGTTGTGGGTTGTGCTGTGAGTTTTCAGGGCTGCGAGCGACTGGTACAGGGACTCCATCTCCCAGGAGTCCCTGTTAGCCAGACCCGAGACACCTGGGCCGCTCTCTCTGACTGACACGCCCCCCACCGACGCCGCTATAAACTCTGGATTTTCAAACCTGCGTGGGACATCATTGCTGCTTTCCTTCTGGGACTGGACCCCTGCTATCGTTTGTGTGCTGCTGCTAACCTGCGCGCTGTTCCCTCTGAAGCTTTACTCCTCGCCGGACCCGCTTCGTTGTGTTCTGCGGGAGTTGGTGAGAAGTGGGTCAGGTCATCCAAGACTGTTGTGGGTTGTGCTGTGAATTTTCAGGGCTGCGAGCGACTGGTACAGGGACTCCATCTCCCAGGAGTCCCTGTTAGCCAGACCCGAGACACCTGGGCCGCTCTCCCTGACTGACACGCCCCCACCGACGCCGCTATAAACTCTGGATTTTCAAACCTGCGTGGGACATCATTGCTGCTTTCCTTCTGGGACTGGACCCCTGCAATCGTTTGTGTGCTGCTGCTAACCTGCGCGCTGTTCCCTCTGAAGCTCTACTCCTCGCCGGACCCGCTTCGTTGTGTTCTGCGGGAGTTGGTGAGAAGTGGGTCAGGTCATCCAAGACTGTTTAGGTTGTGCTGTGAATTTTCAGGGCTGCGAGCGACTGGTACAGGGACTCCATCTCTCAGGAGTCCCTGTTAGCCAGACCCGAGACACCTGGACTGCTCTCCCTGACTGACACGACCCCACCGACGCCGCTATAAACTCTGGATTTTCAAACCTGCATGGGACATCATTGCTGCTTTCCTTCTGGGACTGGACCCCTGCTATCGTTTGTGTGCTGCTGCTAACCTGCGCGCTGTTCCCTCTGAAGCTTTACACCTCGCCGGACCCGCTTCGTTGTGTTCTGCGGGAGTTGGTGAGAAGTGGGTCAGGTCATCCAAGACTGTTGTGGGTTGTGCTGTGAATTTTCAGGGCTGCGAGCGACTGGTACAGGGACTCCATCTCCCAGGAGTCCCTGTTAGCCAGACCCGAGACACCTGGGCTGCTCTCCCTGACTGACACGCCCCCACCGACGCCGCTATAAACTCTGGATTTTCAAACCTGCGTGGGACATCATTGCTGCTTTCCTTCTGGGACTGGACCCCTGCAATCGTTTGTGTGCTGCTGCTAACCTGCGCGCTGTTCCCTCTGAAGCTCTACTCCTCGCCGGACCCGCTGCGCGGGTCCCGCTTCGTTGTGTTCTGCGGGAGTTGGTGAGAAGTGGGTCAGGTCATCCAAGACTGTTGTGGGTTGTGCTGTGAATTTTCAGGGCTGCGACTGACTGGTACAGGGACTCCATCTCCCAGGAGTCCCTGTTAGCCAGACCCGAGACACCTGGGCCGCTCTCCCTGACTCACACGCCCCCACCGATGCCGCTATAAACTCTGGATTTTCAAACCTGCGTGGGACATCATTGCTGCTTTCCTTCTGGGACTGGACCCCTGCTATCGTTTGTGTGCTGCTGCTAACCTGCGCGCTGTTCCCTCTGAAGATCTACTCCTCGCCGGACCCGCTTCGCTGTGTTCTGCGGGACTTGGTGAGAAGTGGGTCAGGGCATCCAAGACTGTTGTGGGTTGTGCTGTGAATTTTCAGGGCTGCAAGCGACTGGTACAGGGACTCCATCACCCAGGAGTCCCTGTTAGCCAGACCCGAGACACCTGGGCCGCTCTCCCTGACTCACACGCCCCCACCGACGCCGCTATAAACTCTGGATTTTCAAACCTGCGTGGGACATCATTGCTGCTTTCCTTCTGGGACTGGACCCCTGCTATCGTTTGTGTGCTGCTGCTAACCTGCGCGCTGTTCCCTCTGAAGATCTACTCCTCGCCGGACCCGCTTCGCGGGTCCCGCTTCGTTGTGTTCTGCGGGAGTTGGTGAGAAGTGGGTCAGGTCATCCAAGACTGTTGTGGGTTGTGCTGGGAATTTTTAGGGCTGCGAGCGACTGGTACAGGGACTCCATCTCCCAGGAGTCCCTGTTAGCCAGACCTGAGACACCTGGGCCGCTCTCCCTGACTGACACGCCCCCACCGACGCCGCTATAAACTCTGGATTTTCAAACCTGCGTGGGACATCATTGCTGCTTTCCTTCTGGGACTGGACCCCTGCTATTGTTTGTGTGCTACTGCTAACCTGCGCTCTGTTCCCTCTGAAGCTCTACTCCTCGCCGGACCCGCTTCGCGGGTCCCGCTTCGTTGTGTTCTGCGGGAGTTGGTGAGAAGTGGGTCAGGTCATCCAAGACTGTTGTGGGTTGTGCTGTGAATTTTCAGGGCTGCGAGCGACTGGTACAGGGACTCCATCTCCCAGGAGTCCCTGTTAGCCATACCCGAGACACCTGGACCGCTCTCCCTGACTGACACGCCCCCACCGACGCCGCTATATACTCTGGATTTTCAAACCTGCGTGGGACATCATTGCTGCTTTCCTTCTGGGACTGGACCCCTGCTATCGTTTGTGTGCTGCTGCTAACCTGCGCGCTGTTCCCTCTGAAGCTCTACTCCTTGCCGGACCCGCTTCGCGGGTCCCGCTTCGTTGTGTTCTGCGGGAGTTGGTGAGAAGTGGGTCAGGTCATCCAAGACTGTTGTGGGTTGTGCTGTGAATTTTCAGGGCTGCGAGCGACAGGTACAGGGACTCCATCTCCCAGGAGTCCCTGTTAGCCAGACCCGAGACACCTGGGCCGCTCTCCCTGACTGACACGCCCCCACAGACGCCGCTATAAACTCTGGATTTTCAAACCTGCGTGGGACATCATTGCTGCTTTCCTTCTGGGACTGGACCCCTGCTATCGTTTGTGTGCTGCTGCTAACCTGCGCGCTGTTCCCTCTGAAGCTCTACTCCTCGCCGGACCCGCTTCGTTGTGTTCTGCGGGAGTTGGTGAGAAGTGGGTCAGGTCATCCAAGACTGTTGTGGGTTGTGCTGTGAATTTTCAGGGCTGCGAGCGACTGGTACAGGGACTCCATCTCCCAGGAGTCCCTGTTAGCCAGACCCGAGACACCTGGGCCGCTCTCCCTGACTGACACGCCCCCACAGATGCCTCTATAAACTCTGGATTTTCAAACCTGCGTGGGACATCATTGCTGCTTTCCTTCTGGGACTGGACCCCTGCTATCGTTTGTGTGCTGCTGCTAACATGCGCACTGTTCCCTCTGAAGCTCTACTCTTCGCCGGACCCGCTTCGCGGGTCCCGCTTCGTTTTGTTCTGCGGGAGTTGAAGAGAAGTGGGTCAGGTCATCCAAGACTGTTGTGGGTTGTGCTGTGAATTTTCAGGGCTGCGAGCGACTGGTACAGGGACTCCCTCTCCCAGGAGTCCCTGTTAGCCAGACCCGAGACACCTGGACTGCTCTCCCTGACTGACACGCCCCCACCGACGCCGCTATAAACTCTGGATTTTCAAACCTGCGTGGGACATCATTGCTGCTTTCCTTCTGGGACTGGACCCCTGCTATCGTTTGTGTGCTGCTGCTAACCTGCGCGCTGTTCCCTCTGAAGCTTTACTCCTCGCCGGACCCGCTTCGTTGTGTTCTGCGGGAGTTGGTGAGAAGTGGGTCAGGTCATCCAAGACTGTTGTGGGTTGTGCTGTGAATTTCCAGGGCTGCGAGCGACTGGTACAGAACTCCATCTCCCAGGAGTCCCTGTTAGCCAGACCCAAGACACCTGGGCCGCTCTCCCTGACTGACACGCCCCCACCGACGCCGCTATAAACTCTGGATTTTCAAACCTGCGTGGGACATCATTGCTGCTTTCCTTCTGGGACTGGACCCCTGCAATCGTTTGTGTGCTGCTGCTAACCTGCGCGCTCTTCCCTCTGAAGCTCTACTCCTCGCCGGACCCGCTGCGCGGGTCCCGCTTCGTTGTGTTCTGCGGGAGTTGGTGAGAAGTGGGTCAGGTCATCCAAGACTGTTGTGGGTTGTGCTGTGAATTTTCAGGGCTGCGAGCGACTGGTACAGGGACTCCATCTCCCAGGAGTCCCTGTAAGCCAGACCCGAGACACCTGGGCCGCTCTCCCTGACTGACACGCCCCCACCGACGCCGCTATAAACTCTGGATTTTCAAACCTGCGTGGGACATCATTGCTGCTTTCCTTCTGGGACTGGACCCCTGCTATCGTTTGTGAGCTGCTGCTAACCTGCGCGCTGTTCCCTCTGAAGCTCTACTCCTCGCCGGACCCGCTGCGCGGGTCCCGATTCGTTGTGTTCTGCTGGAGTTGGTGAGAAGTGGGTCAGGTCAACCAAGACTGTTGTGGGTTGTGCTGTGAATTTTCAGGGCTGTGAGCGACTGGTACAGGGACTCCATCTCCCAGGAGTCCCTGTTAGCCAGACCCGAGACACCTGGACCGCTCTCCCTGACTGACACGACCCCACCGACGCCGCTATAAACTCTTGATTTTCAAACCTGCGTGGGACATCATTGCTGCTTTCCTTCTGGGACAGGACCCCTGCTATCGTTTGTGTGCTGCTGCTAACCTGCGTGCTGTTCCCTCTGAAGCTCTACTCCTCGCCGGACCCGCTTCGCAGCTCCCGCTTCGTTGTGTTCTGCGGGAGTTGGTGAGAAGTGGGTCAGGGAATCCAAGACTGTTGTGGGTTGTGCTGTGAATTTTCAGGGCTGCGAGCGACTGGTACAGGGACTCCATCTCCCAGGAGTCCCTGTTAGCCAGACCCGAGACACCTGGGCCGCTCTCCCTGACTGACACGCCCCCACCGACGCCGCTATAAACACTGGATATTCAAACCTGCGTGGGACATCATTGCTGCATTCCTTCTGGGACTGGACCCCTGCTATCGTTTGTGTGCTGCTGATAACCTAAGCGCTGTTCCCTCTGAAGCTTTACTCCGCGCCGGACCCACTTCGTTGTGTTCTGCGGGAGTTGGTGAGAAGTGGGTCAGGTCATCCAAGACTGTTGTGGGTTGTGCTGTGAATTTTCAGGGCTGCGAGCGACTGGTACAGGGACTCCTTCTCCCAGGAGTCCCTGTTAGCCAGACCCGAGACACCTGGGCCGCTCTCCCTGACTGACACGCCCCCACCGACGCCGCTATAAACTCTGGATTTTCAAACCTGCGTGGGACATCATTGCTGCTTTCCTTCTGGGACTGGACCCCTGCAATCGTTTGTGTGCTGCTGCTAACCTGCGCGCTGTTCCCTCTGAAGCTCTACTCCTCGCCGGACCCGCTGCGGGGGTCCCGCTTCGTTGTGTTCTGCGGGAGTTGGTGAGAAGTGGGTCAGGTCATCCAAGACTGTTGTGGGTTGTGCTGTGAATTTTCAGGGCTGCGAGTGACTGGTACAGGGACTCCATCTCCCAGGAGTCCCTGTTAGCCAGACCCAAGACACCTGGACCGCTCTCCCTGACTGACACGCCCCCACCGACGCAGCTATAAACTCTGGATTTTCAAACCTGCGTGGGACATCATTGCTGCTTTCCTTCTGGGACTGGACCCCTGCTATCGTTTGTGTGTTGCTGCTAACCTGCGCGCTGTTCCCTCTGAAGATCTACTCCTCGCCGGTCCCGCTTCGTTGTGTTCTGCGGGAGTTGGTGAGAAGTGGGTCAGGTCATCCAAGACTGTTGTGGGTTGTGCTGTGAATTTTCAGGGCTGCGAGCGACTGGTACAGGGACTCCATCTCCCAGGAGTCCCTGTTAGCCAGACCCGAGACACCTGGGCCGTTCTCCCTGACTGACACGCCCCCACCGACGCCGCTATAAACTCTGGATTTTCAAACCTGCGTGGGACATCATTGCTGCTTTCCTTCTGGGACTGGACCCCTGCTATCGTTTGTGTGCTGCTGCTAACCTGCGCGCTGTTCCCTCTGAAGCTCTACTCCTCGCCGGACCCGCTGCGCGGGTCCCGCTTCATTGTGTTCTGCGGGAGTTGGTGAGAAGTGGGTCAGGTCATCCAAGACTGTTGTGGGTTGTGCTGTGAATTTTCAGGGCTGCGAGCGACTGGTACAGGGACTCCATCTCCCAGGAGTCCCTTTTAGCCAGACCCGAGACACCTGGGCTGCTCTCCCTGACTGACACGCCCCCACCGACGCCGCTATAAACTCTGGATTTTCAAACCTGCGTGGGACATCATTGCTGCTTTCCTTCTGGGACTGGACCCCTGCTATCGTTTGTGTGCTGCTGCTAAACTGCGCGCTGTTCCCTCTGAAGCTCTACTCCTCGCCGGAACCGCTTCGCGGGTCCCGCTTCGTTGTGTTCTGCGGGAGTTGGTGAGAAGTGGGTCAGGTCATCCAAGACTGTTGTGGGTTGTGCTGTGAATTTTCAGGGCTGCAAGCGACTGGTACAGGGACTCCATCTCCCAGGAGTCCCTGTTAGCCAGACCCGAGACACCTGGGCCGCTCTCCCTGACTGACACGCCCCCACCGACGCCGCTATAAACTCTGGATTTTCAAATCTGCGTGGGACATCATTGCTGCTTTCCTTCTGGGACTGGACCCCTGCTATCGTTTGTGTGCTGCTGCTAACCTGCGCGCTGTTCCCTCTGAAGCTCTACTCCTCGCCGGACCCGCTTCGTTGTGTACTGCGGGAGTTGGTGAGAAGTAGGTCAGGTCATCCAAGACTGTTGTGGGTTGTGCTGTGAATTTTCAGGGCTGCGAGCGACTGGTACAGGGACTCCATCTCCCAGGAGTCCCTGTTAGCCAGACCCGAGACACCTGGGCCGCTCTCCCTGACTGACACGCCCCCACGGACGCCGCTATAAACTCTGGATTTTCAAACCTGCGTGGGACATCATTGCTGCTTTCCTTCTGGGACTGGACCCCTGCTATCATTTGTGTGCTGCTGCTAACCTGCGCGCTGTTCCCTCTGAAGCTCTACTCCTCGCCGGACCCGCTTCGCGGGTCCCGCTTCGTTGTGTTCTGCGAGAGTTGGTGAGAAGTGGGTCAGGTCATCCAAGACTGTTGTGGGTTGTGCTGTGAATTTTCAGGGCTGCGAGCGACTGGTACAGGGACTCCATCTCCCAGGAGTCCCTGTTAGCCAGACCCGAGACACCTGGGCCGCTCTCCCTGACTGACACGCCCCCACCGACGCCACTATGAACTCTGGATTTTCAAACCTGCATGGGACATCATTGCTGCTTTCCTTCTGGGACTGGACCCCTGCTATCGTTTGTGTGCTGCTGCTAACCTGCGCGCTGTTCCCTCTGAAGCTCTACTCCTCGCCGGACCCGCTTCGTTGTGTTCTGCGGGAGTTGGTGAGAAGTGGGTCAGGTCATCCAAGAATGTTGTGGGTTGTGCTGTGAATTTTCAGGGCTGCGAGCGACTGGTACAGGGACTCCATCTCCCAATAGTCCCTGTTAGCCAGACCCGAGACACCTGGGCCGCTCTCCCTGACTGACACGCCCCCACAGACGCCGCTATAAACTCTGGATTTTCAAACCTGCGTGGGACATCATTGCTGCTTTCCTTCTGGGACTGGACCCCTGCTATCGTTTGTGTGCTGCTGGTAACCTGCGCGCTGTTCCCTCTGAAGCTCTACTCCTCGCCGGACCCGCTTCGCGGGTCCCGCTTCGTTGTGTTCTGCGGGAGTTGGTGAGAAGTGGGTCAGGTCATCCAAGACTATTGTGGGTTGTGCTGTGAATTTTCAGGGCTGCGAGCGACTGGTACAGGGACTCCATCTCCCAGGAGTCCCTCTAAGCCAGACCCGAGACACCTGGGCCGCTCTCCCTGACTGACACGCCCCCACCGACGCCGCTATAAACTCTGGATTTTCAAACCTGCGTGGGACATCATTGCTGCTTTCCTTCTGGGACTGGACCCCTGCTATCGTTTGTGAGCTGCTGCTAACCTGCGCGCTGTTCCCTCTGAAGCTCTACTCCTCGCCGGACCCGCTGCGCGGGTCCCGATTCGTTGTGTTCTGCTGGAGTTGGTGAGAAGTGGGTCAGGTCAACCAAGACTGTTGTGGGTTGTGCTGTGAATTTTCAGGGCTGTGAGCGACTGGTACAGGGACTCCATCTCCCAGGAGTCCCTGTTAGCCAGACCCGAGACACCTGGACCGCTCTCCCTGACTGACACGACCCCACCGACGCCGCTATAAACTCTTGATTTTCAAACCTGCGTGGGACATCATTGCTGCTTTCCTTCTGGGACAGGACCCCTGCTATCGTTTGTGTGCTGCTGCTAACCTGCGTGCTGTTCCCTCTGAAGCTCTACTCCTCGCCGGACCCGCTTCGCAGCTCCCGCTTCGTTGTGTTCTGCGGGAGTTGGTGAGAAGTGGGTCAGGGAATCCAAGACTGTTGTGGGTTGTGCTGTGAATTTTCAGGGCTGCGAGCGACTGGTACAGGGACTCCATCTCCCAGGAGTCCCTGTTAGCCAGACCCGAGACACCTGGGCCGCTCTCCCTGACTGACACGCCCCCACCGACGCCGCTATAAACACTGGATATTCAAACCTGCGTGGGACATCATTGCTGCATTCCTTCTGGGACTGGACCCCTGCTATCGTTTGTGTGCTGCTGATAACCTAAGCGCTGTTCCCTCTGAAGCTTTACTCCGCGCCGGACCCGCTTCGTTGTGTTCTGCGGGAGTTGGTGAGAAGTGGGTCAGGTCATCCAAGACTGTTGTGGGTTGTGCTGTGAATTTTCAGGGCTGCGAGCGACTGGTACAGGGACTCCTTCTCCCAGGAGTCCCTGTTAGCCAGACCCGAGACACCTGGGCCGCTCTCCCTGACTGACACGCCCCCACCGACGCCGCTATAAACTCTGGATTTTCAAACCTGCGTGGGACATCATTGCTGCTTTCCTTCTGGGACTGGACCCCTGCTATCGTTTGTGTGCTGCTGCTAACCTGCGCGCTGTTCCCTCTGAAGCTCTACTCCTCGCCGGACCCGCTTCGTTGTGTTCTGCGGGAGTTGGTGAGAAGTGGGTCAGGTCATCCAAGACTGTTGTGGGTTGTGCTGTGAATTTTCAGGGCTGCGAGCGACTGGTTCAGGGACTCCATCTCCCAGGAGTCCCTGTTAGCCAGACCCGAGACACCTGGGCCGCTCTCCCTGACTGACACGCCCCCACCGACCCCGCTATAAACTCTGGATTTTCAAACCTGCGTGGGACATCATTGCTGCTTTCCTTCTGGGACTGGACCCCTGCTATCGTTTGTGTGCTGCTGCTAACCTGCGCGCTGTTCCCTCTGAAGCTCTACTCCTCGCCGGACCCGCTGCGCGGGTCCCGCTTCGTTGTGTTCTGCGGGAGTTGGTGAGAAGTGGGTCAGGTCATCCAAGACTGTTGTGGGTTGTGCTGTGAATTTTCAGGGCTGCGAGCGACTGGTACAGGGACTCCATCTCCCAGGAGTCCCTTTTAGCCAGACCCGAGACACCTGGGCTGCTCTCCCTGACTGACACGCCCCCACCGACGCCGCTATAAACTCTGGATTTTCAAACCTGCGTGGGACATCATTGCTGCTTTCCTTCTGGGACTGGACCCCTGCTATCGTTTGTGTGCTGCTGCTAACCTGCGCGCTGTTCCCTCTGAAGCTCTACTCCTCGCCGGAACCGCTTCGCGGGTCCCGCTTCGTTGTGTTCTGCGGGAGTTGGTGAGAAGTGGGTCAGGTCATCCAAGACTGTTGTGGGTTGTGCTGTGAATTTTCAGGGCTGCAAGCGACTGGTACAGGGACTCCATCTCCCAGGAGTCCCTGTTAGCCAGACCCGAGACACCTGGGCCGCTCTCCCTGACTGACACGCCCCCACCGACGCCGCTATAAACTCTGGATTTTCAAATCTGCGTGGGACATCATTGCTGCTTTCCTTCTGGGACTGGACCCCTGCTATCGTTTGTGTGCTGCTGCTAACCTGCGCGTTGTTCCCTCTGAAGCTCTACTCCTCGCCGGACCCGCTTCGTTGTGTACTGCGGGAGTTGGTGAGAAGTAGGTCAGGTCATCCAAGACTGTTGTGGGTTGTGCTGTGAATTTTCAGGGCTGCGAGCGACTGGTACAGGGACTCCATCTCCCAATAGTCCCTGTTAGCCAGACCCGAGACACCTGGGCCGCTCTCCCTGACTGACACGCCCCACAGACGCCGCTATAAACTCTGGATTTTCAAACCTGCGTGGGACATCATTGCTGCTTTCCTTCTGGGACTGGACCCCTGCTATCGTTTGTGTGCTGCTGGTAACCTGCGTGCTGTTCCCTCTGAAGCTCTACTCCTCGCCGGACCCGCTTCGCGGGTCCCGCTTCGTTGTGTTCTGCGGGAGTTGGTGAGAAGTGGGTCAGGTCATCCAAGACTGTTGTGGGTTGTGCTGTGAATTTTCAGGGCTGCGAGCGACTGGTACAGGGACTCCATCTCCCAGGAGTCCCTGTTAGCCAGACCCGAGACACCTGGGCCGCTCTCCCTGACTGACACGACCCCACCGACGCCGCTATAACCTCTTGATATTCAAACCTGCGTGGGACATCATTGCTGCTTTCCTTCTGGGACAGGACCCCTGCTATCGTTTGTGTGCTGCTGCTAACCTGCGTGCTGTTCCCTCTGAAGCTCTACTCCTCGCCGGACCCGCTTCGCAGCTCCCGCTTCGTTGTGTTCTGCGGGAGTTGGTGAGAAGTGGGTCAGGGAATCCAAGACTGTTGTGGGTTGTGCTGTGAATTTTCAGGGCTGCGAGCGACTGGTACAGGGACTCCATCTCCCAGGAGTCCCTGTTAGCCAGACCCGAGACACCTGGGCCGCTCTCCCTGACTGACACGCCCCCACCGACGCCGCTATAAACACTGGATATTCAAACCTGCGTGGGACATCATTGCTGCATTCCTTCTGGGACTGGACCCCTGCTATCGTTTGTGTGCTGCTGATAACCTAAGCGCTGTTCCCTCTGAAGCTTTACTCCGCGCCGGACCCGCTTCGTTGTGTTCTGCGGGAGTTGGTGAGAAGTGGGTCAGGTCATCCAAGACTGTTGTGGGTTGTGCTGTGAATTTTCAGGGCTGCGAGCGACTGGTACAGGGACTCCTTCTCCCAGGAGTCCCTGTTAGCCAGACCCGAGACACCTGGGCCGCTCTCCCTGACTGACACGCCCCCACCGACGCCGCTATAAACTCTGGATTTTCAAACCTGCGTGGGACATCATTGCTGCTTTCCTTCTGGGACTGGACCCCTGCAATCGTTTGTGTGCTGCTGCTAACCTGCGCGCTGTTCCCTCTGAAGCTCTACTCCTCGCCGGACCCGCTGCGGGGGTCCCGCTTCGTTGTGTTCTGCGGGAGTTGGTGAGAAGTGGGTCAGGTCATCCAAGACTGTTGTGGGTTGTGCTGTGAATTTTCAGGGCTGCGAGTGACTGGTACAGGGACTCCATCTCCCAGGAGTCCCTGTTAGCCAGACCCAAGACACCTGGGCCGCTCTCCCTGACTGACACGCCCCCACCGACGCCGCTATAAACTCTGGATTTTCAAACCTGCGTGGGACATCATTGCTGCTTTCCTTCTGGGACTGGACCCCTGCTATCGTTTGTGTGTTGCTGCTAACCTGCGCGCTGTTCCCTCTGAAGATCTACTCCTCGCCGGTCCCGCTTCGTTGTGTTCTGCGGGAGTTGGTGAGAAGTGGGTCAGGTCATCCAAGACTGTTGTGGGTTGTGCTGTGAATTTTCAGGGCTGCGAGCGACTGGTACAGGGACTCCATCTCCCAGGAGTCCCTGTTAGCCAGACCCGAGACACCTGGGCCGCTCTCCCTGACTGACAAGCCCCCACCGACGCCGCTATAAACTCTGGATTTTCAAACCTGCGTGGGACATCATTGCTGCTTTCCTTCTGGGACTGGACCCCTGCTATCGTTTGTGTGCTGCTGCTAACCTGCGCGCTGTTCCCTCTGAAGCTCTACTCCTCGCCGGACCCGCTTCGCGGGTCCCGCTTCGTTGTGTTCTGCGGGAGTTGGTGAGAAGTGGGTCAGGTCATCCAAGACTGTTGTGGGTTGTGCTGTGAATTTTCAGGGCTGCGAGCGACTGGTACAGGGACTCCATCTCCCAGGAGTCCCTTTTAGCCAGACCCGAGACACCTGGGCTGCTCTCCCTGACTGACACGCCCCCACCGACGCCGCTATAAACTCTGGATTTTCAAACCTGCGTGGGACATCATTGCTGCTTTCCTTCTGGGACTGGACCCCTGCTATCGTTTGTGTGCTGCTGCTAACCTGCGCGCTGTTCCCTCTGAAGCTCTACTCCTCGCCGGAACCGCTTCGCGGGTCCCGCTTCGTTGTGTTCTGCGGGAGTTGGTGAGAAGTGGGTCAGGTCATCCAAGACTGTTGTGGGTTGTGCTGTGAATTTTCAGGGCTGCGAGCGACTGGTACAGGGACTCCATCTCCCAGGAGTCCCTGTTAGCCAGACCCGAGACACCTGGGCCGCTCTCCCTGACTGACACGCCCCCACCGACGCTGCTATAAACTCTGGATTTTCAAACCTGCGGTGAACATCATTGCTGCTTTCCTTCTGGGACTGGACCCCTGCTATCGTTTGTGTGCTGCTGCTAACCTGCGCGCTGTTCCCTCTGAAGCTCTACTCCTCGCCGGACCCGCTGCGCGGGTCCCGCTTCGTTGTGTTCTGCGGGAGTTGGTGAGAAGTGGGTCAGGTCATCCAAGACTGTTGTGGGTTGTGCTGTGAATTTTCAGGGCTGCGAGCGACTGGTACAGGGACACTATCTCCCAGGAGTCCGTTTTAGCCAGACCCGAGACACCTGGGCTGCTCTCCCTGACTGACACGCCCCCACCGACGCCGCTATAAACTCTGGATTTTCAAACCTGCGTGGGACATCATTGCTGCTTTCCTTCTGGGACTGGACCCCTGCTATCGTTTGTGTGCTGCTGCTAACCTGCGCGCTGTTCCCTCTGAAGCTCTACTCCTCGCCGGAACTGCTTCACGGGTCCCGCTTCGTTGTGTTCTGCGGGAGTTGGTGAGAAGTGGGTCAGGTCATCCAAGACTGTTGTGGGTTGTGCTGTGAATTTTCAGGGCTGCGAGCGACTGGTACAGGGACTCCATCTCCCAGGAGTCCCTGTTAGCCAGACCCGAGACACCTGGGCCGCTCTCCCTGACTGACACGCCCCCACCGACGCCGCTATAAACACTGGATATTCAAACCTGCGTGGGACATCATTGCTGCATTCCTTCTGGGACTGGACCCCTGCTATCGTTTGTGTGCTGCTGATAACCTAAGCGCTGTTCCCTCTGAAGCTTTACTCCGCGCCGGACCCGCTTCGTTGTGTTCTGCGGGAGTTGGTGAGAAGTGGGTCAGGTCATCCAAGACTGTTGTGGGTTGTGCTGTGAATTTTCAGGGCTGCGAGCGACTGGTACAGGGACTCCTTCTCCCAGGAGTCCCTGTTAGCCAGACCCGAGACACCTGGGCCGCTCTCCCTGACTGACACGCCCCCACGGACGCCGCTATAAACTCTGGATTTTCAAACCTGCGTGGGACATCATTGCTGCTTTCCTTCTGGGACTGGACCCCTGCAATCGTTTGTGTGCTGCTGCTAACCTGCGCGCTGTTCCCTCTGAAGCTCTACTCCTCGCCGGACCCGCTGCGGGGGTCCCGCTTCGTTGTGTTCTGCGGGAGTTGGTGAGAAGTGGGTCAGGTCATCCAAGACTGTTGTGGGTTGTGCTGTGAATTTTCAGGGCTGCGAGTGACTGGTACAGGGACTCCATCTCCCAGGAGTCCCTGTTAGCCAGACCCAAGACACCTGGGCCGCTCTCCCTGACTGACACGCCCCCACCGACGCCGCTATAAACTCTGGATTTTCAAACCTGCGTGGGACATCATTGCTGCTTTCCTTCTGGGACTGGACCCCTGCTATCGTTTGTGTGTTGCTGCTAACCTGCGCGCTGTTCCCTCTGAAGATCTACTCCTCGCCGGTCCCGCTTCGTTGTGTTCTGCGGGAGTTGGTGAGAAGTGGGTCAGGTCATCCAAGACTGTTGTGGGTTGTGCTGTGAATTTTCAGGGCTGCGAGCGACTGGTACAGGGACTCCATCTCCCAGGAGTCCCTGTTAGCCAGACCCGAGACACCTGGGCCGCTCTCCCTGACTGACAAGCCCCCACCGACGCCGCTATAAACTCTGGATTTTCAAACCTGCGTGGGACATCATTGCTGCTTTCCTTCTGGGACTGGACCCCTGCTATCGTTTGTGTGCTGCTGCTAACCTGCGCGCTGTTCCCTCTGAAGCTCTACTCCTCGCCGGACCCGCTGCGCGGGTCCCGCTTCGTTGTGTTCTGCGGGAGTTGGTGAGAAGTGGGTCAGGTCATCCAAGACTGTTGTGGGTTGTGCTGTGAATTTTCAGGGCTGCGAGCGACTGGTACAGGGACTCCATCTCCCAGGAGTCCCTTTTAGCCAGACCCGAGACACCTGGGCTGCTCTCCCTGACTGACACGCCCCCACCGACGCCGCTATAAACTCTGGATTTTCAAACCTGCGTGGGACATCATTGCTGCTTTCCTTCTGGGACTGGACCCCTGCTATCGTTTGTGTGCTGCTGCTAACCTGCGCGCTGTTCCCTCTGAAGCTCTACTCCTCGCCGGAACCGCTTCGCGGGTCCCGCTTCGTTGTGTTCTGCGGGAGTTGGTGAGAAGTGGGTCAGGTCATCCAAGACTGTTGTGGGTTGTGCTGTGAATTTTCAGGGCTGCAAGCGACTGGTACAGGGACTCCATCTCCCAGGAGTCCCTGTTAGCCAGACCCGAGACACCTGGGCCGCTCTCCCTGACTGACACGCCCCCACCGACGCCGCTATAAACTCTGGATTTTCAAATCTGCGTGGGACATCATTGCTGCTTTCCTTCTGGGACTGGACCCCTGCTATCGTTTGTGTGCTGCTGCTAACCTGCGCGCTGTTCCCTCTGAAGCTCTACTCCTCGCCGGACCCGCTTCGTTGTGTACTGCGGGAGTTGGTGAGAAGTAGGTCAGGTCATCCAAGACTGTTGTGGGTTGTGCTGTGAATTTTCAGGGCTGCGAGCGACTGGTACAGGGACTCCATCTCCCAGGAGTCCCTGTTAGCCAGACCCGAGACACCTGGGCCGCTCTCCCTGACTGACACGCCCCCACGGACGCCGCTATAAACTCTGGATTTTCAAACCTGCGTGGGACATCATTGCTGCTTTCCTTCTGGGACTGGACCCCTGCTATCATTTGTGTGCTGCTGCTAACCTGCGCGCTGTTCCCTCTGAAGCTCTACTCCTCGCCGGACCCGCTTCGCGGGTCCCGCTTCGTTGTGTTCTGCGAGAGTTGGTGAGAAGTGGGTCAGGTCATCCAAGACTGTTGTGGGTTGTGCTGTGAATTTTCAGGGCTGCGAGCGACTGGTACAGGGACTCCATCTCCCAGGAGTCCCTGTTAGCCAGACCCGAGACACCTGGGCCGCTCTCCCTGACTGACACGCCCCCACCGACGCCACTATGAACTCTGGATTTTCAAACCTGCGTGGGACATCATTGCTGCTTTCCTTCTGGGACTGGACCCCTGCTATCGTTTGTGTGCTGCTGCTAACCTGCGCGCTGTTCCCTCTGAAGCTCTACTCCTCGCCGGACCCGCTTCGTTGTGTTCTGCGGGAGTTGGTGAGAAGTGGGTCAGGTCATCCAAGACTGTTGTGGGTTGTGCTGTGAATTTTCAGGGCTGCGAGCGACTGGTACAGGGACTCCATCTCCCAATAGTCCCTGTTAGCCAGACCCGAGACACCTGGGCCGCTCTCCCTGACTGACACACCCCCACAGACGCCGCTATAAACTCTGGATTTTCAAACCTGCGTGGGACATCATTGCTGCTTTCCTTCTGGGACTGGACCCCTGCTATCGTTTGTGTGCTGCTGGTAACCTGCGCGCTGTTCCCTCTGAAGCTCTACTCCTCGCCGGACCCGCTTCGCGGGTCCCGCTTCGTTGTGTTCTGCGGGAGTTGGTGAGAAGTGGGTCAGGTCATCCAAGACTGTTGTGGGTTGTGCTGTGAATTTTCAGGGCTGCGAGCGACTGGTACAGGGACTCCATCTCCCAGGAGTCCCTGTTAGCCAGACCCGAGACACCTGGGCCGCTCTCCCTGACTGACACGCCCCCACAGACGCCGCTATAAACTCTGGATTTTCAAACCTGCGTGGGACATCATTGCTGCTTTCCTTCTGGGACTGGACCCCTGCTATCGTTTGTGTGCTGCTGCTAACCTGCGCGCTGTTCCCTCTGAAGCTCTACTCCTCGCCGGACCCGCTGCGCGGGTCCCGCTTCGTTGTGTTCTGCGGGAGTTGGTGAGAAGTGGGTCAGGTCATCCAAGACTGTTGTGGGTTGTGCTGTGAATTTTCAGGGCTGCGAGCGACTGGTACAGGGACTCCATCTCCCAGGAGTCCGTTTTAGCCAGACCCGAGACACCTGGGCCGCTCTCCCTGACTGACACGCCCCCACAGACGCCGCTATAAACTCTGGATTTTCAAACCTGCGTGAGACATCATTGCTGCTTTCCTTCTGGGACTGGACCCCTGCTATCGTTTGTGTGCTGCTGGTAACCTGCGCGCTGTTCCCTCTGAAGCTCTACTCCTCGCCGGACCCGCTTCGCGGGTCCCGCTTCGTTGTGTTCTGCGGGAGTTGGTGAGAAGTGGGTCAGGTCATCCAAGACTGTTGTGGGTTGTGCTGTGAATTTTCAGGGCTGCGAGCGACTGGTACAGGGACTCCATCTCCCAGGAGTCCCTGTTAGCCAGACCCGAGACACCTGGGCCGCTCTCCCTGACTGACACGCCCCCACCGACGCTGCTATAAACTCTGGATTTTCAAACCTGCGGTGAACATCATTGCTGCTTTCCTTCTGGGACTGGACCCCTGCTATCGTTTGTGTGCTGCTGCTAACCTGCGCGCTGTTCCCTCTGAAGCTCTACTCCTCGCCGGACCCGCTGCGCGGGTCCCGCTTCGTTGTGTTCTGCGGGAGTTGGTGAGAAGTGGGTCAGGTCATCCAAGACTGTTGTGGGTTGTGCTGTGAATTTTCAGGGCTGCGAGCGACTGGTACAGGGACACTATCTCCCAGGAGTCCGTTTTAGCCAGACCCGAGACACCTGGGCTGCTCTCCCTGACTGACACGCCCCCACCGACGCCGCTATAAACTCTGGATTTTCAAACCTGCGTGGGACATCATTGCTGCTTTCCTTCTGGGACTGGACCCCTGCTATCGTTTGTGTGCTGCTGCTAACCTGCGCGCTGTTCCCTCTGAAGCTCTACTCCTCGCCGGAACTGCTTCACGGGTCCCGCTTCGTTGTGTTCTGCGGGAGTTGGTGAGAAGTGGGTCAGGTCATCCAAGACTGTTGTGGGTTGTGCTGTGAATTTTCAGGGCTGCGAGCGACTGGTACAGGGACTCCATCTCCCAGGAGTCCCTGTTAGCCAGACCCGAGACACCTGGGCCGCTCTCCCTGACTGACACGCCCCCACCGACGCCGCTATAAACTCTGGATTTTCAAATCTGCGTGGGACATCATTGCTGCTTTCCTTCTGGGACTGGACCCCTGCTATCGTTTGTGTGCTGCTGCTAACCTGGGCGCTGTTCCCTCTGAAGCTCTACTCCTCGCCGGACCCGCTGCGCGGGTCCCACTTCGTTGTGTTCTGCGGGAGTTGGTGAGAAGTGGGTCAGGTCATCCAAGACTGTTGTGGTTGTGCTGTGAATTTTCAGGGCTGCGAGCGACTTGTACAGGGACTCCATCTCCCAGGAGTCCCTGTTAGCCAGACCCGAGACACCTGGGCCGCTCTCCCTGACTGACACGCCCCCACCGACGCCGCTATAAACTCTGGATTTTCAAACCTGCGTGGGACATCATTGCAGCTTTCCTTCTGGGACTGGACCCCTGCTATCGTTTGTGTGCTGCTGATAACCTGCGCGCTATTCCCTCTGAAGCTCTACTCCTCGCCGGACCCGCTTCGTTGTGTACTGCGGGAGTTGGTGAGAAGTAGGTCAGGTCATCCAAGACTGTTGTGGGTTGTGCTGTGAATTTTCAGGGCTGCGAGCGACTGGTACAGGGACTCCATCTCCCAGGAGTCCCTGTTAGCCAGACCCGAGACACCTGGGCAACTCTCCCTGACTGACACGCCCCCACCGACGCCGCTATAAACTCTGGATTTTCAATTCTGCGTGGGACATCATTGCTGCTTTCCTTCTGGGACTGGACCCCTGCTATCGTTTGTGTGCTGCTGCTAACCTGCGCGCTGTTCCCTCTGAAGCTCTACTCCTCGCCGGACCCGCTTCGTTGTGTACTGCGGGAGTTGGTGAGAAGTAGGTCAGGTCATCCAAGACTGTTGTGGGTTGTGCTGTGAATTTTCAGGGCTGCGAGCGACTGGTACAGGGACTCCATCTCCCAGGAGTCCCTGTTAGCCAGACCCGAGACACCTGGGCCGCTCTCCCTGACTGACACGCCCCCACCGACGCCGCTATAAACTCTGGATTTTCAAACCTGCGTGGGACATCATTGCTGCTTTCCTTCTGGGACTGGACCCCTGCTATCGTTTGTGTGCTGCTGCTAACCTGCGCGCTGTTCCCTCTGAAGCTCTACTCCTCGCCGGACCCGCTTCGCGGGTCCCGCTTCGTTGTGTTCTGCGAGAGTTGGTGAGAAGTGGGTCAGGTCATCCAAGACTGTTGTGGGTTGTGCTGGGAATTTTCAGGGCTGCGAGCGACTGGTACAGGGACTCCATCTCCCAGGAGTCCCTGTTAGCCAGACCCGAGACACCTGGGCCGCTCTCCCTGACTGACACGCCCCCACCGACGCCGCTATAAACTCTGGATTTTCAAACCTGCGTGGGACATCATTGCTGCTTTCCTTCTGGGACTGGACCCCTGCTATCGTTTGTGTGCTGCTGCTAACCTGCGCGCTGTTCCCTCTGAAGCTCTACTCCTCGCCGGACCCGCTTCGTTGTGTTCTGCGGGAGTTGGTGAGAAGTGGGTCAGGTCATCCAAGACTGTTGTGGGTTATGCTGTGAATTTTCAGGGCTGCGAGCGACTGGTACAGGGACTCCATCTCCCAGGAGTCCCTGTTAGCCAGACCCGAGACACCTGGGCCGCTCTCCCTGACTGACACGCGCCCACAGACGCCGTTATAAACTCTGGATTTTCAAACCTGCGTGGGACATCATTGCTGCTTTCCTTCTGGGACTGGACCCCTGCTATCGTTTGTGTGCTGCTGCTAACCTGCGCGCTGTTCCCTCTGAAGCTCTACTCCTCGCCGGACCCGCTTCGCGGGTCCCGCTTCGTTGTGTTCTGCGGGAGTTGGTGAGAAGTGGGTCAGGTCATCCAAGACTGTTGTGGGTTGTGCTGTGAATTTTCAGGGCTGCGAGCGACTGGTACAGGGACTCCATCTCCCAGGAGTCCCTGTTAGCCAGACCCGAGACACCTGGGCCGCTCTCCCTGACTGACACGCCCCCACCGACGCCGCTATAAACTCTGGATTTTCAAACCTGCGTGGAACATCATTGCTGCTTTCCTTCTGGGACTGGACCCCTGCTATCGTTTGTGTGCTGCTGCTAACCTGCGCGCTGTTCCCTCTGAAGCTCTACTCCTCGCCGGACCCGCTGCGCGGGTCCCGCTTCGTTGTGTTCTGCGGGAGTTGGTGAGAAGTGGGTCAGGTCATCCAAGACTGTTGTGGGTTGTGCTGTGAATTTTCAGGGCTGCGAGCAACTGGTACAGGGACTCCATCTCCCAGGAGTCCGTTTTAGCCAGACCCGAGACACCTGGGCTGCTCTCCCTGACTGACACGCCCCCACCGACGCCGCTATAAACTCTGGATTTTCAAACCTGCGTGGGACATCATTGCTGCTTTCCTTCTGGGACTGGACCCCTGCTATCGTTTGTGTGCTGCTGCTAACCTGGGCGCTGTTCCCTCTGAAGCTCTACTCCTCGCCGGACCCGCTGCGCGGGTCCCACTTCGTTGTGTTCTGCGAGAGTTGGTGAGAAGTGGGTCAGGTCATCCAAGACTGTTGTGGGTTGTGCTGTGAATTTTCAGGGCTGCGAGCGACTGGTACAGGGACTCCATCTCCCAGGAGTCCCTGTTAGCCAGACCCGAGACACCTGGGCCGCTCTCCCTGACTGACACGCCCCCACCGACGCCGCTATAAACTCTGGATTTTCAAATCTGCGTGGGACATCATTGCTGCTTTCCTTCTGGGACTGGACCCCTGCTATCGTTTGTGTGCTGCTGCTAACCTGGGCGCTGTTCCCTCTGAAGCTCTACTCCTCGCCTGACCCGCTTCGTTGTGTACTGCGGGAGTTGGTGAGAAGTAGGTCAGGTCATCCAAGACTGTTGTGGGTTGTGCTGTGAATTTTCAGGGCTGCGAGCGACTGGTACAGGGACTCCATCTCCCAGGAGTCCCTGTTAGCCAGACCCGAGACACCTGGGCCGCTCTCCCTGACTGACACGCCCCCACCGACGCCGCTATAAACTCTGGATTTTCAAATCTGCGTGGGACATCATTGCTGCTTTCCTTCTGGGACTGGACCCCTGCTATCGTTTGTGTGCTGCTGCTAACCTGGGCGCTGTTCCCTCTGAAGCTCTACTCCTCGCCTGACCCGCTTCGTTGTGTTCTGCGGGAGTTGGTGAGAAGTGGGTCAGGTCATCCAAGACTGTTGTGGGTTGTGCTGTGAATTTTCAGGGCTGCGAGCGACTGGTACAGGGACTCCATCTCCCAGGAGTCCCTGTTAGCCAGACCCGAGACACCTGGGCCGCTCTCCCTGACTGACACGCCCCCACCGACGCCGCTATAAACTCTGGATTTTCAAACCTGCGTGGGACATCATTGCTGCTTTCCTTCTGGGACTGGACCCCTGCTATCGTTTGTGTGCTGCTGATAACCTGCGCGCTATTCCCTCTGAAGCTCTACTCCTCGCCGGACCCGCTTCGTTGTGTACTGCGGGAGTTGGTGAGAAGTAGGTCAGGTCATCCAAGACTGTTGTGGGTTGTGCTGTGAATTTTCAGGGCTGCGAGCGACTGGTACAGGGACTCCATCTCCCAGGAGTCCCTGTTAGCCAGACCCGAGACACCTGGGCCGCTCTCCCTGACTGACACGCCCCCACCGACGCCGCTATAAACTCTGGATTTTCAAATCTGCGTGGGACATCATTGCTGCTTTCCTTCTGGGACTGGACCCCTGCTATCGTTTGTGTGCTGCTGCTAACCTGCGCGCTGTTCCCTCTGAAGCTCTACTCCTCGCCGGACCCGCTTCGTTGTGTACTGCGGGAGTTGGTGAGAAGTAGGTCAGGTCATCCAAGACTGTTGTGGGTTGTGCTGTGAATTTTCAGGGCTGCGAGCGACTGGTACAGGGACTCCATCTCCCAGGAGTCCCTGTTAGCCAGACCCGAGACACCTGGGCCGCTCTCCCTGACTGACACGCCCCCACCGACGCCGCTATAAACTCTGGATTTTCAAACCTGCGTGGGACATCATTGCTGCTTTCCTTCTGGGACTGGACCCCTGCTATCGTTTGTGTGCTGCTGCTAACCTGCGCGCTGTTCCCTCTGAAGCTCTACTCCTCGCCGGACCCGCTTCGCGGGTCCCGCTTCGTTGTGTTCTGCGAGAGTTGGTGAGAAGTGGGTCAGGTCATCCAAGACTGTTGTGGCTTGTGCTGTGAATTTTCAGGGCTGCGAGCGACTGGTACAGGGACTCCATCTCCCAGTAGTCCCTGTTAGCCAGACCCGAGACACCTGGGCCGCTCTCCCTGACTGACACGCCCCCACCGACGCCGCTATAAACTCTGGATTTTCAAACCTGCGTGGGACATCATTGCTGCTTTCCTTCTGGGACTGGACCCCTGCTATCGTTTGTGTGCTGCTGCTAACCTGCGCGCTGATCCCTCTGAAGCTCTACTCCTCGCCGGACCCGCTTCGTTGTGTTCTGCGGGAGTTGGTGAGAAGTGGGTCAGGTCATCCAAGACTGTTGTGGGTTGTGCTGTGAATTTTCAGGGCTGCGAGCGACTGGTACAGGGACTCCATCTCCCAGGAGTCCCTGTTAGCCAGACCCGAGACACCTGGGCCGCTCTCCCTGACTGACACGCCCCCACAGACGCCGCTATAAACTCTGGATTTTCAAACCTGCGTGGGACATCATTGCTGCTTTCCTTCTGGGACTGGACCCCTGCTATCGTTTGTGTGCTGCTGCTAACCTGCGCGCTGTTCCCTCTGAAGCTCTACTCCTCGCCGGACCCGCTTCGCGGGTCCCGCTTCGTTGTGTTCTGCGGGAGTTGGTGAGAAGTGGGTCAGGTCATCCAAGACTGTTGTGGGTTGTGCTGTGAATTTTCAGGGCTGCGAGCGACTGGTACAGGGACTCCATCTCCCAGGAGTCCCTGTTAGCCAGACCCGAGACACCTGGGCCGCTCTCCCTGACTGACACGCCCCCACCGACGCCGCTATAAACTCTGGATTTTCAAACCTGCGTGGAACATCATTGCTGCTTTCCTTCTGGGACTGGACCGCTGCTATCGTTTGTGTGCTGCTGCTAACCTGCGCGCTGTTCCCTCTGAAGCTCTACTCCTCGCCGGACCCGCTGCGCGGGTCCCGCTTCGTTGTGTTCTGTGGGAGTTGGTGAGAAGTGGGTCAGGTCATCCAAGACTGTTGTGGGTTGTGCTGTGAATTTTCAGGGCTGCGAGCGACTGGTACAGGGACTCCATCTCCCAGGAGTCCCTGTTAGCCAGACCCGAGACACGTGGGCCGCTCTCCCTGACTGACACGCCCCCACCGACGACGCTATAAACTCTGGATTTTCACATCTGCGTGGGACATCATTGCTGCTTTCCTTCTGGGACTGGACCCCTGCTATCGTTTGTGTGCTGCTGCTAACCTGCGCGCTGTTCCCTCTGAAGCTCTACTCCTCGCCGGACCCGCTTCGTTGTGTTCTGCGGGAGTTGGTGAGAAGTAGGTCAGGTCATCCAAGACTGTTGTGGGTTGTGCTGTGAATTTTCAGGGCTGCGAGCGACTGGTACAGGGACTCCATCTCCCAGGAGTCCCTGTTAGCCAGACCCGAGACACCTGGGCCGCTCTCCCTGACTGACACGCCCCCACCGACGCCGCTATAAACTCTGGATTTTCAAACCTGCGTCGGACATCATTGCTGCTTTCCTTCTGGGACTGGACCCCTGCTATCGTTTGTGTGCTGCTGCTAACCTGCGCGCTGTTCCCTCTGAAGCTCTACTCCTCGCCGGACCCGCTTTGCGGGTCCCGCTTCGTTGTGTTCTGCGAGAGTTGGTGAGAAGTGGGTCAGGTCATCCAAGACTGTTGTGGGTTGTGCTGTGAATTTTCAGGGCTGCGAGCGACTGGTACAGGGACTCCATCTCCCAGGAGTCCCTGTTAGCCAGACCCGAGACACCTGGGCCGCTCTCCCTGACTGACACGCCCCCACAGACGCCGCTATAAACTCTGGATTTTCAAACCTGCGTGGGACATCATTGCTGCTTTCCTTCTGGGACTGGACCCCTGCTATCGTTTGTGTGCTGCTGCTAACCTGCGCGCTGTTCCCTCTGAAGCTCTACTCCTCGCGGGACCCGCTACGCGGGTCCCGCTTCGTTGTGTTCTGCGGGAGTTGGTGAGAAGTGGGTCAGGTCATCCAAGACTGTTGTGGGTTGTGCTGTGAATTTTCAGGGCTGCGAGCGACTGGTACAGGGACTCCATCTCCCAGGAGTCCCTGTTAGCCAGACCCGAGACACCTGGGCCGCTCTCCCTGACTGACACGCCCCCACCGACGCCGCTATAAACTCTGGATTTTCAAACCTGCGTGGGACATCATTGCTGCTTTCCTTCTGGGACTGGACCCCTGCAATCGTTTGTGTGCTGCTGCTAACCTGCGCGCTGGTCCCTCTGAAGCTCTACTCCTCGCCGGACCCGCTACGCGGGTCCCGCTTCGTTGTGTTCTGCTGGAGTTGGTGAGAAGTGGGTCAAGTCATCCAAGACTGTTGTGGGTTGTGCTGTGAATTTTCAGGGCTGCGAGCGACTGGTACAGGGACTCCATCTCCCAGGAGTCCCTGTTAGCCAGACCCGAGACACCTGGACCGCTCTCCCTGACTGACACGCCCCCACCGACACCGCTATAAACTCTGGATTTTCAAACCTGCGTGGGACATCATTGCTGCTTTCCTTCTGGGACTGGACCCCTGCTATCGTTTGTGTGCTGCTGCTAACCTGCGCTCTGTTCCCTCTGAAGCTTTACTCCTCGCCGGACCCGCTTCGTTGTGTTCTGTGGGAGTTGGTGAGAAGTGGGTCAGGTCATCCAAGACTGTTGTGGGTTGTGCTGTGAACTTTCAGGGCTGCGAGCGACTGGTACAGGGACTCCATCTCCCAGGAGTCCCTGTTAGCCAGACCCGAGACACCTGGACCGCTCTCCCTGACTGACACGCCCCCACCGACGCCGCTATAAACTCTGGATTTTGAAACCTGCGTGGGACATCATTGCTGCTTTCCTTCTGGGACTGGACCCCTGCTATCGTTTGTGTGCTGCTGCTAACCTGCGCGCTGTTCCCTCTGAAGCTTTACTCCTCGCCGGACCCGCTTCGTTGTGTTCTGCGGGAGTTGGTGAGAAGTGGGTTAGGTCATCCAAGACTGTTGTGGGTTGTGCTGTGAATTTTCAGTGCTGCGAGCGACTGGTACAGGGACTCCATCTCCCAGGAGTCCCTGTTAGCCAGACCCGAGACACCTGGGCCGCTCTCCCTGACTGACACGCCCCCACCGACGCTGCTATAAACTCTGGATTTTCAAACCTGCGTGGGACATCATTGCTGCTTTCCTTCTGGGACTGGACCCCTGCTATCGTTTGTGTGCTGCTGCTAACCTGCGCGCTGTTCCCTCTGAAGCTTTACTCCTCGCAGGACCCGCTTCGTTGTGTTCTGCGGGAGTTGGTGAGAAGTGGGTCAGGTCATCCAAGACTGTTGTGGGTTGTGCTGTGAATTTTCAGGGCTGCGAGCGACTGGTACAGGGACTCCATCTCCCAGGAGTCCCTGTTAGCCAGACCCGAGACACCTGGGCCGCTCTCCCTGACTGACACGCCCCCACCGACGCCGCTATAAACTCTGGATTTTCAAACCTGCGTGCGACATCATTGCTGCTTTCCTTCTGGGACTGGACCCCTGCAATCGTTTGTGTGCTGCTGCTAACCTGCGCGCTGTTCCCTCTGAAGCTCTACACCTCGCCGGACCCGCTACGCGGGTCCCGCTTCGTTGTGTTCTGCGGGAGTTGGTGAGAAGTGGGTCAGGTCATCCAAGACTGTTTAGGTTGTGCTGTGAATTTTTAGGGCTGCGAGCGACTGGTACAGGGACTCCATCTCCCAGGAGTCCCTGTTAGCCAGACCCAAGACACCTGGACTGCTCTCCCTGACTGACACGCCCCCACCGACGCCGCTATAAACTCTGGATTTTCAAACCTGCGTGGGACATCATTGCTGCTTTCCTTCTGGGACTGGACCCCTGCTATCGTTTGTGTGCTGCTGCTAACCTGCGCGCTGTTCCCTCTGAAGCTTTACTCCTCGCCGGACCCGCTTCGTTGTGTTCTGCGGGAGTTGGTGAGAAGTGGGTCAGGTCATCCAAGACTGTTGTGGGTTGTGCTGTGAATTTTCAGGGCTGCGAGCGACTGGTACAGGGACTCCTTCTCCCAGGAGTCCCTGTTAGCCAGACCCGAGACACCTGGGCCGCTCTCCCTGACTGACACGCCCCCACCGACGCCGCTATAAACTCTGGATTTTCAAACCTGCGTGGGACATCATTGCTGCTTTCCTTCTGGGACTGGACCCCTGCTATCGTTTGTGTGCTGCTGCTAACCTGCGCGCTGTTCCCTCTGAAGCTCTTCTCCTCGCCGGACCCGCTTCGTTGTGTTCTGCGGGAGTTGGTGAGAAGTGGGTCAGGTCATCCAAGACTGTTGTGGGTTGTGCTGTGAATTTTCAGGGCTGCGAGCGACTGGTACAGGGACTCCATCTCCCAGGAGTCCCTGTTAGCCAGACCCGAGACACCTGGGCCGCTCTCCCTGACTGACACGCCCCCACCGACGCCGCTATAAACTCTGGATTTTCAAACCTGCGTCGGACATCATTGCTGCTTTCCTTCTGGGACTGGACCCCTGCTATCGTTTGTGTGCTGCTGCTAACCTGCGCGCTGTTCCCTCTGAAGCTCTACTCCTCGCCGGACCCGCTTTGCGGGTCCCGCTTCGTTGTGTTCTGCGAGAGTTGGTGAGAAGTGGGTCAGGTCATCCAAGACTGTTGTGGGTTGTGCTGTGAATTTTCAGGGCTGCGAGCGACTGGTACAGGGACTCCATCTCCCAGGAGTCCCTGTTAGCCAGACCCGAGACACCTGGGCCGCTATCCCTGACTGACACGCCCCCACCGACGCCGCTATAAACTCTGGATTTTCAAACCTGCGTGGGACATCATTGCTGCTTTCCTTCTGGGACTGGACCCCTGCAATCGTTTGTGTGCTGCTGCTAACCTGCGCGCTGGTCCCTCTGAAGCTCTACTCCTCGCCGGACCCGCTACGCGGGTCCCGCTTCGATGTGTTCTGCTGGAGTTGGTGAGAAGGGGGTCAAGTCATCCAAGACTGTTGTGGGTTGTGCTGTGAATTTTCAGGGCTGCGAGCGACTGGTACAGGGACTCCATCTCCCAGGAGTCCCTGTTAGCCAGACCCGAGACACCTGGACCGCTCTCCTTGACTGACACGCCCCCACCGACACCGCTATAAACTCTGGATTTTCAAACCTGCGTGGGACATCATTGCTGCTTTCCTTCTGGGACTGGACCCCTGCTATCGTTTGTGTGCTGCTGCTAACCTGCGCGCTGTTCCCTCTGAAGCTTTACTCCTCGCCGGACCCGCTTTGTTGTGTTCTGTGGGAGTTGATGAGAAGTGGTTCAGGTCATCCAAGACTGTTGTGGGTTGTGCTGTGAACTTTCAGGGCTGCGAGCGACTGGTACAGGGACTCCATCTCCCAGGAGTCCCTGTTAGCCATACCCGAGACACCTGGACCGCTCTCCCTGACTGACACGCCCCCACCGACGCCGCAATAAACTCTGGATTTTCAAACCTGCGTGGGACATCATTGCTGCTTTCCTTCTGGGACTGGACCCCTGCTATCGTTTGTGTGCTGCTGCTAACCTGCGCGCTGTTCCCTCTGAAGCTTTACTCCTCGCCGGACCCGCTTCGTTGTGTTCTGCGGGAGTTGGTGAGAAGTGGGTCAGGTCATCCAAGACTGTTGTGGGTTGTGCTGTGAGTTTTCAGGGCTGCGAGCGACTGGTACAGGGACTCCATCTCCCAGGAGTCCCTGTTAGCCAGACCCGAGACACCTGGGCCGCTCTCTCTGACTGACACGCCCCCCACCGACGCCGCTATAAACTCTGGATTTTCAAACCTGCGTGGGACATCATTGCTGCTTTCCTTCTGGGACTGGACCCCTGCTATCGTTTGTGTGCTGCTGCTAACCTGCGCGCTGTTCCCTCTGAAGCTTTACTCCTCGCCGGACCCGCTTCGTTGTGTTCTGCGAGAGTTGGTGAGAAGTGGGTCAGGTCATCCAAGACTGTTGTGGGTTGTGCTGTGAATTTTCAGGGCTGCGAGCGACTGGTACAGGGACTCCATCTCCCAGGAGTCCCTGTTAGCCAGACCCGAGACACCTGGGCCGCTCTCCCTGACTGACACGCCCCCACAGACGCCGCTATAAACTCTGGATTTTCAAACCTGCGTGGGACATCATTGCTGCTTTCCTTCTGGGACTGGACCCCTGCTATCGTTTGTGTGCTGCTGATAACCTGCGCGCTATTCCCTCTGAAGCTCTACTCCTCGCCGGACCCGCTTCGTTGTGTACTGCGGGAGTTGGTGAGAAGTAGGTCAGGTCATCCAAGACTGTTGTGGGTTGTGCTGTGAATTTTCAGGGCTGCGAGCGACTGGTACAGGGACTCCATCTCCCAGGAGTCCCTGTTAGCCAGACCCGAGACACCTGGGCCGCTCTCCCTGACTGACACGCCCCCACCGACGCCGCTATAAACTCTGGATTTTCAAACCTGCGTGGGACATCATTGCTGCTTTCCTTCTGGGACTGGACCCCTGCTATCGTTTGTGTGCTGCTGCTAACCTGCGCGCTGTTCCCTCTGAAGCTCTACTCCTCGCCGGACCCGCTTCGCGGGTCCCGCTTCGTGGGTCCCGCTTCGTTGTGTTCTGCGAGAGTTGGTGAGAAGTGGGTCAGGTCATCCAAGACTGTTGTGGCTTGTGCTGTGAATTTTCAGGGCTGCGAGCGACTGGTACAGGGACTCCATCTCCCAGGAGTCCCTGTTAGCCAGACCCGAGACACCTGGGCCGCTCTCCCTGACTGACACGCCCCCACCGACGCCGCTATAAACTCTGGATTTTCAAACCTGCGTGGGACATCATTGCTGCTTTCCTTCTGGGACTGGACCCCTGCTATCGTTTGTGTGCTGCTGCTAACCTGCGCGCTGTTCCCTCTGAAGCTCTACTCCTCGCCGGACCCGCTTCGTTGTGTTCTGCGGGAGTTGGTGAGAAGTGGGTCAGGTCATCCAAGACTGTTGTGGGTTGTGCTGTGAATTTTCAGGGCTGCGAGCGACTGGTACAGGGACTCCATCTCCCAGGAGTCCCTGTTAGCCAGACCCGAGACACCTGGGCCGCTCTCCCTGACTGACACGCCCCCACAGACGCCGCTATAAACTCTGGATTTTCAAACCTGCGTGGGACATCATTGCTGCTTTCCTTCTGGGACTGGACCCCTGCTATCGTTTGTGTGCTGCTGCTAACCTGCGCGCTGTTCCCTCTGAAGCTCTACTCCTCGCCGGACCCGCTGCGCGGGTCCCGCTTCGTTGTGTTCTGTGGGAGTTGGTGAGAAGTGGGTCAGGTCATCCAAGACTGTTGTGGGTTGTGCTGTGAATTTTCAGGGCTGCGAGCAACTGGTACAGGGACTCCATCTCCCAGGAGTCCGTTTTAGCCAGACCCGAGACACCTGGGCTGCTCTCCCTGACTGACACGCCCCCACCGACGCCGCTATATACTCTGGATTTTCAAACCTGCGTGGGACATCATTGCTGCTTTCCTTCTGGGACTGGACCCCTGCTATCATTTGTGTGCTGCTGCTAACCTGCGCGCTGTTCCCTCTGAAGCTCTACTCCTCGCCGGAACCGCTTCGCGGGTCCCGCTTCGTTGTGTTCTGCGGGAGTTGGTGAGAAGTGGGTCAGGTCATCCAATACTGTTGTGGGTTGTGCTGTGAATTTTCAGGGCTGCGAGCGACTGGTACAGGGACTCCATCTCCCAGGAGTCCCTGTTAGCCAGACCCGAGACACGTGGGCCGCTCTCCCTGACTGACACGCCCCCACCGACGACGCTATAAACTCTGGATTTTCACATCTGCATGGGACATCATTGCTGCTTTCCTTCTGGGACTGGACCCCTGCTATCGTTTGTGTGCTGCTGCTAACCTGCGCGCTGTTCCCTCTGAAGCTCTACTCCTCGCCGGACCCGCTGCGCGGGTCCCGCTTCGTTGTGTTCTGCGGGAGTTGGTGAGAAGTGGGTCAGGTCATCCAAGACTGTTGTGGGTTGTGCTGTGAATTTTCAGGGCTGCGAGCGACTGGTACAGGGACTCCATCTCCCAGGAGTCCCTGTTAGCCAGACCCGAGACACCTGGGCCGCTCTCCCTGACTGACACGCCCCCACCGACGCCGCTATAAACTCTGGATTTTCAAACCTGCGTGGGACATCATTGCTGCTTTCCTTCTTGGACTGGACCCCTGCTATCGTTTGTGTGCTGCTGATAACCTGCGTGCTATTCCCTCTGAAGCTCTACTCCTCGCCGGACCCGCTTCGTTGTGTTCTGCGGGAGTTGGTGAGAAGTAGGTCAGGTCATCCAAGACTGTTGTGGGTTGTGCTGTGAATTTTCAGGGCTGCGAGCGACTGGTACAGGGAATCCATCTCCCAGGAGTCCCTGTTAGCCAGACCCGAGACACCTGTGCCGCTCTCCCTGACTGACACGCCCCCACCGACGCCGCTATAAACTCTGGATTTTCAAACCTGAGTCGGACATCATTGCTGCTTTCCTTCTGGGACTGGACCCCTGCTATCGTTTGTGTGCTGCTGCTAACCTGCGCGCTGTTCCCTCTGAAGCTCTACTCCTCGCCGGACCCGCTTTGCGGGTCCCGCTTCGTTGTGTTCTGCGAGAGTTGGTGAGAAGTGGGTCAGGTCATCCAAGACTGTTGTGGGTTGTGCTGTGAATTTTCAGGGCTGCGAGCGACTGGTACAGGGACTCCATCTCCCAGGAGTCCCTGTTATCCAGACCCGAGACACCTGGGCCGCTCTCCCTGACTGACACGCCCCCACAGACGCCGCTATAAACTCTGGATTTTCAAACCTGCGTGGGACATCATTGCTGCTTTCCTTCTGGGACTGGACCCCTGCTATCGTTTGTGTGCTGCTGCTAACCTGCGCGCTGTTCCCTCTGAAGCTCTACTCCTCGCGGGACCCGCTACGCGGGTCCCGCTTCGTTGTGTTCTGCGGGAGTTGGTGAGAAGTGGGTCAGGTCATCCAAGACTGTTGTGGGTTGTGCTGTGAATTTTCAGGGCTGCGAGCGACTGGTACAGGGACTCCATCTCCCAGGAGTCCCTGTTAGCCAGACCCGAGACACCTGGGCCGCTCTCCCTGACTGACACGCCCCCACCGACGCCGCTATAAACTCTGGATTTTCAAACCTGCGTGGGACATCATTGCTGCTTTCCTTCTGGGACTGGACCCCTGCAATCGTTTGTGTGCTGCTGCTAACCTGCGCGCTGGTCCCTCTGAAGCTCTACTCCTCGCCGGACCCGCTACGCGGGTCCCGCTTCGTTGTGTTCTGCTGGAGTTGGTGAGAAGTGGGTCAAGTCATCCAAGACTGTTGTGGGTTGTGCTGTGAATTTTCAGGGCTGCGAGCGACTGGTACAGGGACTCCATCTCCCAGGAGTCCCTGTTAGCCAGACCCGAGACACCTGGACCGCTCTCCCTGACTGACACGCCCCCACCGACACCGCTATAAACTCTGGATTTTCAAACCTGCGTGGGACATCATTGCTGCTTTCCTTCTGGGACTGGACCCCTGCTATCGTTTGTGTGCTGCTGCTAACCTGCGCGCTGTTCCCTCTGAAGCTTTACTCCTCGCCGGACCCGCTTCGTTGTGTTCTGTGGGAGTTGGTGAGAAGTGGGTCAGGTCATCCAAGACTGTTGTGGGTTGTGCTGTGAACTTTCAGGGCTGCGAGCGACTGGTACAGGGACTCCATCTCCCGGAGTCCCTGTTAGCCAGACCCGAGACACCTGGACCGCTCTCCCTGACTGACACGCCCCCACCGACGCCGCTATAAACTCTGGATTTTGAAACCTGCGTGGGACATCATTGCTGCTTTCCTTCTGGGACTGGACCCCTGCTATCGTTTGTGTGCTGCTGCTAACCTGCGCGCTGTTCCCTCTGAAGCTTTACTCCTCGCCGGACCCGCTTCGTTGTGTTCTGCGGGAGTTGGTGAGAAGTGGGTCAGGTCATCCAAGACTGTTGTGGGTTGTGCTGTGAATTTTCAGTGCTGCGAGCGACTGGTACAGGGACTCCATCTCCCAGGAGTCCCTGTTAGCCAGACCCGAGACACCTGGGCCGCTCTCCCTGACTGACACGCCCCCACCAACGCCGCTATAAACTCTGGATTTTCAAACCTGCGTGGGACATCATTGCTGCTTTCCTTCTGGGACTGGACCCCTGCTATCGTTTGTGTGCTGCTGCTAACCTGCGCGCTGTTCCCTCTGAAGCTTTACTCCTCGCAGGACCCGCTTCGTTGTGTTCTGCGGGAGTTGGTGAGAAGTGGGTCAGGTCATCCAAGACTGTTGTGGGTTGTGCTGTGAATTTTCAGGGCTGCGAGCGACTGGTACAGGGACTCCATCTCCCAGGAGTCCCTGTTAGCCAGACCCGAGACACCTGGGCCGCTCTCCCTGACTGACACGCCCCCACCGACGCCGCTATAAACTCTGGATTTTCAAACCTGCGTGGGACATCATTGCTGCTTTCCTTCTTGGACTGGACCCCTGCTATCGTTTGTGTGCTGCTGATAACCTGCGTGCTATTCCCTCTGAAGCTCTACTCCTCGCCGGACCCGCTTCGTTGTGTTCTGCGGGAGTTGGTGAGAAGTAGGTCAGGTCATCCAAGACTGTTGTGGGTTGTGCTGTGAATTTTCAGGGCTGCGAGCGACTGGTACAGGGAATCCATCTCCCAGGAGTCCCTGTTAGCCAGACCCGAGACACCTGGGCCGCTCTCCCTGACTGACACGCCCCCACCGACGCCGCTATAAACTCTGGATTTTCAAACCTGGTCGGACATCATTGCTGCTTTCCTTCTGGGACTGGACCCCTGCTATCGTTTGTGTGCTGCTGCTAACCTGCGCGCTGTTCCCTCTGAAGCTCTACTCCTCGCCGGACCCGCTTTGCGGGTCCCGCTTCGTTGTGTTCTGCGAGAGTTGGTGAGAAGTGGGTCAGGTCATCCAAGACTGTTGTGGGTTGTGCTGTGAATTTTCAGGGCTGCGAGCGACTGGTACAGGGACTCCATCTCCCAGGAGTCCCTGTTATCCAGACCCGAGACACCTGGGCCGCTCTCCCTGACTGACACGCCCCCACAGACGCCGCTATAAACTCTGGATTTTCAAACCTGCGTGGGACATCATTGCTGCTTTCCTTCTGGGACTGGACCCCTGCTATCGTTTGTGTGCTGCTGCTAACCTGCGCGCTGTTCCCTCTGAAGCTCTACTCCTCGCGGGACCCGCTACGCGGGTCCCGCTTCGTTGTGTTCTGCGGGAGTTGGTGAGAAGTGGGTCAGGTCATCCAAGACTGTTGTGGGTTGTGCTGTGAATTTTCAGGGCTGCGAGCGACTGGTACAGGGACTCCATCTCCCAGGAGTCCCTGTTAGCCAGACCCGAGACACCTGGGCCGCTCTCCCTGACTGACACGCCCCCACCGACGCCGCTATAAACTCTGGATTTTCAAACCTGCGTGGGACATCATTGCTGCTTTCCTTCTGGGACTGGACCCCTGCAATCGTTTGTGTGCTGCTGCTAACCTGCGCGCTGGTCCCTCTGAAGCTCTACTCCTCGCCGGACCCGCTACGCGGGTCCCGCTTCGTTGTGTTCTGCTGGAGTTGGTGAGAAGTGGGTCAAGTCATCCAAGACTGTTGTGGGTTGTGCTGTGAATTTTCAGGGCTGCGAGCGACTGGTACAGGGACTCCATCTCCCAGGAGTCCCTGTTAGCCAGACCCGAGACACCTGGACCGCTCTCCCTGACTGACACGCCCCCACCGACACCGCTATAAACTCTGGATTTTCAAACCTGCGTGGGACATCATTGCTGCTTTCCTTCTGGGACTGGACCCCTGCTATCGTTTGTGTGCTGCTGCTAACCTGCGCGCTGTTCCCTCTGAAGCTTTACTCCTCGCCGGACCCGCTTCGTTGTGTTCTGTGGGAGTTGGTGAGAAGTGGGTCAGGTCATCCAAGACTGTTGTGGGTTGTGCTGTGAACTTTCAGGGCTGCGAGCGACTGGTACAGGGACTCCATCTCCCAGGAGTCCCTGTTAGCCAGACCCGAGACACCTGGACCGCTCTCCCTGACTGACACGCCCCCACCGACGCCGCTATAAACTCTGGATTTTGAAACCTGCGTGGGACATCATTGCTGCTTTCCTTCTGGGACTGGACCCCTGCTATCGTTTGTGTGCTGCTGCTAACCTGCGCGCTGTTCCCTCTGAAGCTTTACTCCTCGCAGGACCCGCTTCGTTGTGTTCTGCGGGAGTTGGTGAGAAGTGGGTCAGGTCATCCAAGACTGTTGTGGGTTGTGCTGTGAATTTTCAGGGCTGCGAGCGACTGGTACAGGGACTCCATCTCCCAGGAGTCCCTGTTAGCCAGACCCGAGACACCTGGGCCGCTCTCCCTGACTGACACGCCCCCACCGACGCCGCTATAAACTCTGGATTTTCAAACCTGCGTGCGACATCATTGCTGCTTTCCTTCTGGGACTGGACCCCTGCAATCGTTTGTGTGCTGCTGCTAACCTGCGCGCTGTTCCCTCTGAAGCTCTACTCCTCGCCGGACCCGCTACGCGGGTCCCGCTTCGTTGTGTTCTGCGGGAGTTGGTGAGAAGTGGGTCAGGTCATCCAAGACTGTTTAGGTTGTGCTGTGAATTTTTAGGGCTGCGAGCGACTGGTACAGGGACTCCATCTCCCAGGAGTCCCTGTTAGCCAGACCCGAGACACCTGGACTGCTCTCCCTGACTGACACGCCCCCACCGATGCCGCTATAAACTCTGGATTTTCAAACCTGCGTGGGACATCATTGCTGCTTTCCTTCTGGGACTGGACCCCTGCTATCGTTTGTGTGCTGCTGCTAACCTGCGTGCTGTTCCCTCTGAAGCTTTACTCCTCGCCGGACCCGCTTCGTTGTGTTCTGCGGGAGTTGGTGAGAAGTGGGTCAGGTCATCCAAGACTGTTGTGGGTTGTGCTGTGAATTTTCAGGGCTGCGAGCGACTGGTACAGGGACTCCTTCTCCCAGGAGTCCCTGTTAGCCAGACCCGAGACACCTGGGCCGCTCTCCCTGACTGACACGCCCCCACTGACGCCGCTATAAACTCTGGATTTTCAAACCTGCGTGGGACATCATTGCTGCTTTCCTTCTGGGACTGGACCCCTGCTATCGTTTGTGTGCTGCTGCTAACCTGCGCGCTGTTCCCTCTGAAGCTCTTCTCCTCGCCGGACCCGCTTCGTTGTGTTCTGCGGGAGTTGGTGAGAAGTGGGTCAGGTCATCCAAGACTGTTGTGGGTTGTGCTGTGAATTTTCAGGGCTGCGAGCGACTGGTACAGGGACTCCTTCTCCCAGGAGTCCCTGTTAGCCAGACCCGAGACACCTGGGCCGCTCTCCCTGACTGACACGCCCCCACCGACGCCGCTATAAACTCTGGATTTTCAAACCTGCGTGCGACATCATTGCTGCTTTCCTTCTGGGACTGGACCCCTGCAATCGTTTGTGTGCTGCTGCTAACCTGCGCGCTGTTCCCTCTGAAGCTCTACTCCTCGCCGGACCCGCTACGCGGGTCCCGCTTCGTTGTGTTCTGCGGGAGTTGGTGAGAAGTGGGTCAGGTCATCCAAGACTGTTTAGGTTGTGCTGTGAATTTTTAGGGCTGCGAGCGACTGGTACAGGGACTCCATCTCCCAGGAGTCCCTGTTAGCCAGACCCGAGACACCTGGACTGCTCTCCCTGACTGACACGCCCCCACCGATGCCGCTATAAACTCTGGATTTTCAAACCTGCGTGGGACATCATTGCTGCTTTCCTTCTGGGACTGGACCCCTGCTATCGTTTGTGTGCTGCTGCTAACCTGCGTGCTGTTCCCTCTGAAGCTTTACTCCTCGCCGGACCCGCTTCGTTGTGTTCTGCGGGAGTTGGTGAGAAGTGGGTCAGGTCATCCAAGACTGTTGTGGGTTGTGCTGTGAATTTTCAGGGCTGCGAGCGACTGGTACAGGGACTCCTTCTCCCAGGAGTCCCTGTTAGCCAGACCCGAGACACCTGGGCCGCTCTCCCTGACTGACACGCCCCCACTGACGCCGCTATAAACTCTGGATTTTCAAACCTGCGTGGGACATCATTGCTGCTTTCCTTCTGGGACTGGACCCCTGCTATCGTTTGTGTGCTGCTGCTAACCTGCGCGCTGTTCCCTCTGAAGCTCTACTCCTCGCCGGACCCGCTTTGCGGGTCCCGCTTCGTTGTGTTCTGCGAGAGTTGGTGAGAAGTGGGTCAGGTCATCCAAGACTGTTGTGGGTTGTGCTGTGAATTTTCAGGGCTGCGAGCGACTGGTACAGGGACTCCATCTCCCAGGAGTCCCTGTTAGCCAGACCCGAGACACCTGGGCCGCTCTCCCTGACTGACACGCCCCCACAGACGCCGCTATAAACTCTGGATTTTCAAACCTGCGTGGGACATCATTGCTGCTTTCCTTCTGGGACTGGACCCCTGCTATCGTTTGTGTGCTGCTGCTAACCAGCGCGCTGGTCCCTCTGAAGCTCTACTCCTCGCCGGACCCGCTACGCGGGTCCCGCTTCGTTGTGTTCTGCTGGAGTTGGTGAGAAGTGGGTCAAGTCATCCAAGACTGTTGTGGGTTGTGCTGTGAATTTTCAGGGCTGCGAGCGACTGGTACAGGGACTCCATCTCCCAGGAGTCCCTGTTAGCCAGACCCGAGACACCTGGACCGCTCTCCCTGACTGACACGCCCCCACCGACACCGCTATAAACTCTGGATTTTCAAACCTGCGTGGGACATCATTGCTGCTTTCCCTCTGGGACTGGACCCCTGCTATCGTTTGTGTGCTGCTGCTAACCTGAGCGCTGTTCCCTCTGAAGCTTTACTCCTCGCAGGACCCGCTTCGTTGTGTTCTGTGGGAGTTGGTGAGAAGTGGGTCAGGTCATCCAAGACTGTTGTGGGTTGTGCTGTGAACTTTCAGGGCTGCGAGCAACTGGTACAGGGACTCCATCTCCCAGGAGTCCTTGTTAGCCAGACCCGAGACACCTGGACCGCTCTCCCTGACTGACACGCCCCCACCGACGCCGCTATAAACTCTGGATTTTGAAACCTGCGTGGGACATCATTGCTGCTTTCCTTCTGGGACTGGACCCCTGCTATCGTTTGTGTGCTGCTGCTAACCTGCACGCTGTTCCCTCTGAAGCTTTACTCCTCGCCGGACCCGCTTTGCGGGTCCCGCTTCGTTGTGTCCTGCGAGAGTTGGTGAGAAGTGGGTCAGGTCATCCAAGACTGTTGTGGGTTGTGCTGTGAATTTTCAGGGCTGCGAGCGACTGGTACAGGGACTCCATCTCCCAGGAGTCCCTGTTAGCCAGACCCGAGACACCTGGGCCGCTCTCCCTGACTGACACGCCCCCACCGACGCCGCTATAAACTCTGGATTTTCAAACCTGCGTGGGACATCATTGCTGCTTTCCTTCTGGGACTGGACCCCTGCTATCGTTTGTGTGCTGCTGCTAACCTGCGCGCTGGTCCCTCTGAAGCTCTACTCCTCGCCGGACCCGCTACGCGGGTCCCGCTTCGTTGTGTTCTGCTGGAGTTGGTGAGAAGTGGGTCAAGTCATCCAAGACTGTTGTGGGTTGTGCTGTGAATTTTCAGGGCTGCGAGCGACTGGTACAGGGACTCCATCTCCCAGGAGTCCCTGTTAGCCAGACCCGAGACACCTGAACCGCTCTCCCTGACTGACACGCCCCCACCGACACCGCTATAAACTCTGGATTTTCAAACCTGCGTGGGACATCATTGCTGCTTTCCTTCTGGGACTGGACCCCTGCTATCGTTTGTGTGCTGCTGCTAACCTGCGCGCTGTTCCCTCTGAAGCTTTACTCCTCGCCGGACCCGCTTCGTTGTGTTCTGTGGGAGTTGGTGAGAAGTGGGTCAGGTCATCCAAGACTGTTGTGGGTTGTGCTGTGAACTTTCAGGGCTGCGAGCGACTGGTACAGGGACTCCATCTCCCAGGAGTCCCTGTTAGCCAGACCCGAGACACCTGGACCGCTCTCCCTGACTGACACGCCCCCACCGACGCCGCTATAAACTCTGGATTTTGAAACCTGCGTGGGACATCATTGCTGCTTTCCTTCTGGGACTGGACCCCTGCTATCGTTTGTGTGCTGCTGCTAACCTGCGCGCTGTTCCCTCTGAAGCTTTACTCCTCGCCGGACCCGCTTCGTTGTGTTCTGCAGGAGTTGGTGAGAAGTGGGTCAGGTCATCCAAGACTGTTGTGGGTTGTGCTGTGAATTTTCAGTGCTGCGAGCGACTGGTACAGGGACTCCATCTCCCAGGAGTCCCTGTTAGCCAGACCCGAGACACCTGGGCCGCTCTCCCTGACTGACACGCCCCCACCGACGCCGCTATAAACTCTGGATTTTCAAACCTGCGTGGGACATCATTGCTGCTTTCCTTCTGGGACTGGACCCCTGCTATCGTTTGTGTGCTGCTGCTAACCTGTGCGCTGTTCCCTCTGAAGCTTTACTCCTCGCAGGACCCGCTTCGTTGTGTTCTGCGGGAGTTGGTGAGAAGTGGGTCAGGTCATCCAAGACTGTTGTGGGTTGTGCTGTGAATTTTCAGGGCTGCGAGCGACTGGTACAGGGACTCCATCTCCCAGGAGTCCCTGTTAGCCAGACCCGAGACACCTGGGCCGCTCTCCCTGACTGACACGCCCCCACCGACGCCGCTATAAACTCTGGATTTTCAAACCTGCGTGCGACATCATTGCTGCTTTCCTTCTGGGACTGGACCCCTGCAATCGTTTGTGTGCTGCTGCTAACCTGCGCGCTGTTCCCTCTGAAGCTCTACTCCTCGCCGGACCCGCTACGCGGGTCCCGCTTCGTTGTGTTCTGCGGGAGTTGGTGAGAAGTGGGTCAGGTCATCCAAGACTGTTTAGGTTGTGCTGTGAATTTTTAGGGCTGCGAGCGACTGGTACAGGGACTCCATCTCCCAGGAGTCCCTGTTAGCCAGACCCGAGACACCTGGACTGCTCTCCCTGACTGACACGCCCCCACCGACGCCGCTATAAACTCTGGATTTTCAAACCTGCGTGGGACATCATTGCTGCTTTCCTTCTGGGACTGGACCCCTGCTATCGTTTGTGTGCTGCTGCTAACCTGCGCGCTGTTCCCTCTGAAGCTTTACTCCTCGCCGGACCCACTTCGTTGTGTTCTGCGGGAGTTGGTGAGAAGTGGGTCAGGTCATCCAAGACTGTTGTGGGTTGTGCTGTGAATTGTCAGGGCTGCGAGCGACTGGTACAGGGACTCCTTCTCCCAGGAGTCCCTGTTAGCCAGACCCGAGACACCTGGGCCGCTCTCCCTGACTGACACGCCCCCACCGACGCCGCTATAAACTCTGGATTTTCAAACCTGCGTGGGACATCATTGCTGCTTTCCTTCTGGGACTGGACCCCTGCTATCGTTTGTGTGCTGCTGCTAACCTGCGCGCTGTTCCCTCTGAAGCTCTACTCCTCGCTGTACCCGCTACGCGGGTCCCGCTTCGTTGTGTTCTGCGGGAGTTGGTGAGAAGTGGGTCAGGTCATCCAAGACTGTTGTGGGTTGTGCTGTGAATTTTCAGGGCTGCGAGCGACTGGTACAGGGACTCCATCTCCCAGGAGTCCCTGTTAGCCAGACCCGAGACACCTGGGCCGCTCTCCCTGACTGACACGCCCCCACCGACGCCGCTATAAACTCTGGATTTTCAAACCTGCGTGGGACATCATTGCTGCTTTCCTTCTGGGACTGGACCCCTGCAATCGTTTGTGTGCTGCTGCTAACCTTCGCGCTGGTCCCTCTGAAGCTCTACTCCTCGCCGGACCCGCTACGCGGGTCCCGCTTTGTTGTGTTCTGCTGGAGTTGGTGAGAAGTGGGTCAAGTCATCCAAGACTGTTGTGGGTTGTGCTGTGAATTTTCAGGGCTGCGAGCGACTGGTACAGGGACTCCATCTCCCAGGAGTCCCTGTTAGCCAGACCCGAGACACCTGGACCGCTCTCCCTGACTGACACGCCCCCACCGACGCCGCTATAAACTCTGGATTTTCAAACCTGCGTGGGACATCATTTGAAGGACTGGACTTTTTAACAGTACCAGCGGTGCCAGGGAACAACACCTATAACCTTCATGGGATACCTGTTTCGGCGCACAAACTACAGAGACACGGGACACTTCCTTCGGCGTCAAAGATTCAAGGTTTATTTACTGCAGGGAACACAGAAGTCACAACAAGTACAACACGTGCAACTTGGGGAGACTGCTTCAAATTGGTTCTGTGGAGCGCTCCTTTTATACAGAATTTACTCATAGGACAACATGGTACACAAAAGTTTACAACCTGGTTCCCATAATTATCCCCCAGAGGGGTCGCTTTGGTCACTTTGGTACACATAAGGTCCGGAACATAAGTGCGGAAACATTTGGCGGTTCCCAACTGTAAAAACCCATCTTCCCAACATTAGTGAATTCCGATCGGCAGTAAAACAGATCGAAATAGGGACAAAGACAGGTGCAGAGGAAGATGGAGACAGTGGGGAGATCGAAAAGGGTGTAAAAGGGGAGGTATCGGGAAACACGAGATACAGGCATCAAAGGGACGTGCCTAATGAGATGCACGGCTGAGACAATAAACCGGCACGGCAGAAGCGGGGCCATCTGCCTTACAGTATCATCCCCCTCATCGTAAAAGATACTTACAAAGAACATGTGTCCTCCAAAAATATCTTGAGAGTCCCAAGGTAACGAAGCGGACAGTGTCCGTTCGCTGGCTACTTGAGGGCAAGAGACAAAATGGATGCCGTATCTAAGATGGAACCCGTGGGTACAGATGAAAAACCCACATATCAAACGAACGGTTTAAGTTAGCACAGCGAAACTGCGTATACTTACTAAACTCGTCATTTGCGGTTCTTAGATACCAGACTCGACCATATTCGTGCGAGTCGAAAACATCACTTACAATTGTCACGGAACCTCACATTGCTGCTTTCCTTCTGGGACTGGACCCCTGCTATCGTTTGTGTGCTGCTGCTAACCTGCGCGCTGTTCCCTCTGAAGCTTTACTCCTCGCCGGATCCGCTTCGTTGTGTTCTGTGGGAGTTGGTGAGAAGTGGGTCAGGTCATCCAAGACTGTTGTGGGTTGTGCTGTGAATTTTCAGGGCTGCGAGCGACTGGTACAGGGACTCCATCTCCCAGCAGTCCCTGTTAGCCAGACCCGAGACACCTGGACCGCTCTCCCTGACTGACACGCCCCCACCGACGCCGCTATAAACTCTGGATTTTCAAACCTGCGTGGGAAATCATTGCTGCTTTCCTTCTGGGACTGGACCCCTGCTATCGTTTGTGTGCTGCTGCTAACCTGCGCGCTGTTCCCTCTGAAGCTTTACTCCTCGCCGGACCCGCTTCGTTGTGTTCTGCGGGAGTTGGTGAGAAGTGGGTCAGGTCATCCAAGACTGTTGTGGGTTGTGCTGTGAGTTTTCAGGGCTACGAGCGACTGGTACAGGGACTCCATCTCCCAGGAGTCCCTGTTAGCCAGACCCGAGACACCTGGGCCGCTCTCCCTGACTGACACGCCCCCACCGACGCCGCTATAAACTCTGGATTTTCAAACCTGCGTGGGACATCATTGCTGCTTTCCTTCTGGGACTGGACCCCTGCTATCGTTTGTGTGCTGCTGCTAACCTGCGCGCTGTTCCCTCTGAAGCTTTACTCCTCGCCGGACCCGCTTCGTTGTGTTCTGCGGGAGTTGGTGAGAAGTGGGTCAGGTCATCCAAGACTGTTGTGGGTTGTGCTGTGAATTTTCAGGGCTGCGAGCGACTGGTACAGGGACTCCATCTCCCAGGAGTCCCTGTCAGCCAGACCCGAGACACCTGGGCCGCTCTCCCTGACTGACACGCCCCCACCGACGCCGCTATAAACTCTGGATTTTCAAACCTGCGTGCGACATCATTGCTGCTTTCCTTCTGGGACTGGACCCCTGCAATCGTTTGTGTGCTGCTGCTAACCTGCGCGCTGTTCCCTCTGAAGCTCTACTCCTCGCCAGACCCGCTACGCGGGTCCCGCTTCGTTGTGTTCTGCGGGAGTTGGTGAGAAGTGGGTCAGGTCATCCAAGACTGTTTAGGTTGTGCTGTGAATTTTTAGGGCTGCGAGCAACTGGTACAGGGACTCCATCTCCCAGGAGTCCCTGTTAGCCAGACCCGAGACACCTGGACTGCTCTCCCTGACTGACACGCCCCCACCGACGCCGCTATAAACTCTGGATTTTCAAACCTGTGTGGGACATCATTGCTGCTTTCCTTCTGGGACTGGACCCCTGCTATCGTTTGTGTGCTGCTGCTAACCTGCGCGCTGTTCCCTCTGAAGCTTTACTCCTCGCCGGACCCGCTTAGTTGTGTACTGCGGGAGTTGGTGAGAAGTGGGTCAGGTCATCCAAGACTGTTGTGGGTTGTGCTGTGAATTTTCAGGGCTGCGAGCGACTGGTACAGGGACTCCATCTCCCCGGAGTCCCTGTTAGCCAGACCCGAGACACCTGGTCCGCTCTCCCTGACTGACACGCCCCCACCGACGCCGCTATAAACTCTGGATTTTCAAACCTGCGTGGGACATCATTGCTGCTTTCCATCTGGGACTGTTCCCCTGCTATCGTTTGTGTGCTGCTGCTAACCTGCGCGATGTTCCCTCTGAAGCTTTACTCCTCGCCGGACCCGCTTCGTTGTGTTCTGCGGGAGTTGGTGAGAAGTGGGTCAGGTCATCCAAGACTGTTGTGGGTTGTGCTGTGAATTTTCAGGGCTGCGAGCGACTGGTACAGGGACTCCTTCTCCCAGGAGTCCCTGTTAGCCAGACCCGAGACACCTGGGCCGCTCTCCCTGACTGACACGCCCCCACCGACGCCGCTATAAACTCTGGATTTTCAAACCTGCGTGGGACATCATTGCTGCTTTCCTTCTGGGACTGGACACCTGCAATCGTTTGTGTGCTGCTGCTAACCTGCGCGCTGTTCCCTCTGAAGCTCTACTCCTCGCCGGACCCGCTGCGCGGGTCCCGCTACGTTGTGTTCTGCGGGAGTTGGTGAGAAGTGGGTCAGGTCATCCAAGACTGTTGTGGGTTGTGCTGTGAATTTTCAGGGCTGCGAGTGACTGGTACAGGGACTCCATCTCCCAGGAGTCCCTGTTAGCCAGACCCGAGACACCTGGGCCGCTCTCCCTGACTGACACGCCCCCACCGACGCCGCTATAAACTCTGGATTTTCAAACCTGCGTGGGACATCATTGCTGCTTTCCTTCTGGGACTGGACCACTGCTATCGTTTGTGTGCTGCTGCTAACCTGCGCGCTGTTCCCTCTGAAGATCTACTCCTCGCTGGACCCGCTTCGTTGTGTTCTGCGGGAGTTGGTGAGAAGTGGGTCAGGTCATCCAAGACTGTTGTGGGTTGTGCTGTGAATTTTCAGGGCTGCGAGCGACTGGTACAGGGACTCCATCTCCCAGGAGTCACTGTTAGCCAGACCCGAGACACCTGGGCCGCTCTCCCTGACTGACACGCCCCCACAGACGCCGCTATAAACTCTGGATTTTCAAACCTGTTTGGGACATCATTGCTGCTTTCCTTCTGGGACTGGACCCCTGCTATAGTTTGTGTGCTGCTTCTAACCTGCGCGCTGTTCCCTCTGAAGCTCTACTCCTCGCCGGACCCGCTTCGCGGGTCCCGCTTCGTTGTGTTCTGCGGGAGTTGGTGAGAAGTGGGTCAGGTCATCCAAGACTGTTGTGGGTTGTGCTGTGAATTTTCAGGGCTGCGAGCGACTGGTACAGGGACTCCATTTCCCAGGAGTCCCTGTTAGCCAGACCCGAGACACCTGGGCCGCTCTCCCTGACTGACACGCCCCCACCGACGCCGCTATAAACTCTGGATTTTCAAACCTGCGTGGGACATCAGTGCTGCTTTCCTTCTGGGACTGGACCCCTGCTATCGTTTGAGTGCTGCTGCTAACCTTCGCGCTGTTCCCTCTGAAGCTCTACTCCACGCCGGACCCGCTTCGCGGGTCCCGCTTCGTTGTGTTCTGCGGGAGTTGGTGAGAAGTGGGTCAGGTCATCCAAGGCTGTTGTGGGTTGTGCTGTGAATTTTCAGGGCTGCGAGCGACTGGTACAGGGACTCCATCTCCCAGGAGTCCCTGTTAGCCAGACCCGAGACACCTGGGCCGCTCTCCCTGACTGACACGCCCCCACCGACGCCGCTATAAACTCTGGATTTTCAAATCTGCGTGGGACATCATTGCTGCTTTCCTTCTGGGACTGGACCCCTGCTATCGTTTGTGTGCTGCTGCTAACCTGCGCGCTGTTCCCTCTGAAGCTCTACTCCTCGCCGGACCCGCTGCGCGGGTCCCGCTTCGTTGTGTTCTGCGGGAGTTGGTGAGAAGTGGGTCAGGTCATCCAAGACTGTTGTGGGTTGTGCTGTGAATTTTCAGGGCTGCGAGCGACTGGTACAGGGACTCCATCTCCCAGGAGTCCCTGTTAGCCAGACCCGAGACACCTGGGCCGCTCTCCCTGACTGACACGCCCCCACCGACGCCGCTATAAACTCTGGATTTTCAAACCTGCGTGGGACATCATTGCTGCTTTCCTTCTGGGACTGGACCCCTGCTATCGTTTGTGTGCTGCTGCTAACCTGCGTGCTGTTCCCTCTGAAGCTTTACTCCTCGCCGGACCCGCTTCGTTGTGTTCTGCGGGAGTTGGTGAGAAGTGGGTCAGGTCATCCAAGACTGTTGTGGGTTGTGCTGTGAATTTTCAGGGCTGCGAGCGACTGGTACAGGGACTCCATCTCCCAGGAGTCCCTGTTAGCCAGACCCGAGACACCTGGGCCGCTCTCCCTGACTGACACGCCCCCACCGACGCCGCTATAAACTCTGGATTTTCAAACCTGCGTGTGACATCATTGCTGCTTTCCTTCTGGGACTGGACCCCTGCAATCGTTTTGTGCTGCTGCTAACCTGCGCGCTGTTCCCTCTGAAGCTCTACTCCTCGCCGGACCCGCTACGCGGGTCCCGCTTCGTTGTGTTCTGCGGGAGTTGGTGAGAAGTGGGTCAGGTCATCCAAGACTGTTTAGGTTGTGCTGTGAATTTTTAGGGCTGCGTGCGACTGGTACAGGGACTCCATCTCCCAGGAGTCCCTGTTAGCCAGACCCGAGACACCTGGACTGCTCTCCCTGACTGACACGCCCCCACCGACGCCGCTATAAACTCTGGTTTTTCAAACCTGCGTGGGACATCATTGCTGCTTTCCTTCTGGGACTGGACCCCTGCTATCGTTTGTGTGCTGCTGCTAACCTGCGCGCTGTTCCCTCTGAAGCTTTACTCCTCGCCGGACCCGCTTCGTTGTGTACTGCGGGAGTTGGTTAGAAGTGGGTCAGGTCATCCAAGACTGTTGTGGGTTGTGCTGTGAATTTTCAGGGCTGCGAGCGACTGGTACAGGGACTCCATCTCCCCGGAGTCCCTGTTAGCCAGACCCGAGACACCTGGGCCGCTCTCCCTGACTGACACGCCCCCACCGACGCCGCTATAAACTCTGGATTTTCAAACCTGCGTGGGACATCATTGCTGCTTTCCATCTGGGACTGTTCCCCTGCTATCGTTTGTGTGCTGCTGCTAACCTGCGCGCTGTTCCCTCTGAAGCTTTACTCCTCGCCGGACCCGCTTCGTTGTGTTCTGCGGGAGTTGGTGAGAAGTGGGTCAGGTCATCCAAGACTGTTGTGGGTTGTGCTGTGAATTTTCAGGGCTGCGAGCGAGTGGTACAGGGACTCCTTCTCCCAGGAGTCCCTGTTAGCCAGACCCGAGACACCTGGGCCACTCTCCCTGACTGACACGCCCCCACCGACGCCGCTATAAACTCCGGATTTTCAAACCTGCGTGGGACATCATTGCTGCTTTCCTTCTGGGACTGGACCCCTGCTATCGTTTGTGTGCTGCTGCTAACCTGCGCGCTGTTCCCTCTTAAGCTCTACTCCTCGCCGGACCCGCTTCGTTGTGTTCTGCGGGAGTTGGTGAGAAGTGGGTCAGGTCATCCAAGACTGTTGTGGGTTGTGCTGTGAATTTTCAGGGCTGCGAGCGACTGGTACAGGGACTCCATCTCCCAGGAGTCCCTGTTAGCCAGACCCGAGACACCTGGGCCGCTCTCCCTGACTGACACGCCCCCACCGACGCCGCTATAAACTCTGGATTTTCAAACCTGCGTGCGACATCATTGCTGCTTTCCTTCTGGGACTGGACCCCTGCAATCGTTTTGTGCTGCTGCTAACCTGCGCGCTGTTCCCTCTGAAGCTCTACTCCTCGCCGGACCCGCTACGCGGGTCCCGCTTCGTTGTGTTCTGCGGGAGTTGGTGAGAAGTGGGTCAGGTCATCCAAGACTGTTTAGGTTGTGCTGTGAATTTTTAGGGCTGCGAGCGACTGGTACAGGGACTCCATCTCCCAGGAGTCCCTGTTAGCCAGACCCGAGACACCTGGACTGCTCTCCCTGACTGACACACCCCCACCGACGCCGCTATAAACTCTGGTTTTTCAAACCTGCGTGGGACATCATTGCTGCTTTCCTTCTGGGACTGGACCCCTGCTATCGTTTGTGTGCTGCTGCTAACCTGCGCGCTGTTCCCTCTGAAGCTTTACTCCTCGCCGGACCCGCTTCGTTGTGTACTGCGGGAGTTGGTGAGAAGTGGGTCAGGTCATCCAAGACTGTTGTGGGTTGTGCTGTGAATTTTCAGGGCTGCGAGCGACTGGTACAGGGACTCCATCTCCCCGGAGTCCCTGTTAGCCAGACCCGAGACACCTGGGCCGCTCTCCCTGACTGACACGCCCCCACCGACGCCGCTATAAACTCTGGATTTTCAAACCTGCGTGGGACATTATTGCTGCTTTCCATCTGGGACTGTTCCCCTGCTATCGTTTGTGTGCTGCTGCTAACCTGCGCGCTGTTCCCTCTGAAGCTTTACTCCTCACCGGACCCGCTTCGTTGTGTTCTGCGGGAGTTGGTGAGAAGTGGGTCAGGTCATCCAAGACTGTTGTGGGTTGTGCTGTGAATTTTCAGGGCTGCGAGCGACTGGTACAGGGACTCCTTCTCCCAGGAGTCCCTGTTAGCCAGACCCGAGACACCTGGGCCGCTCTCCCTGACTGACACGCCCCCACCGACGCCGCTATAAACTCTGGATTTTCAAACCTGCGTGGGACATCATTGCTGCTTTCCTTCTGGAACTAGACCCCTGCTATCGTTTGTGTGCTGCTGCTAACCTGCGCGCTGTTCCCTCTGAAGCTTTACTCCTCGCCGGACCCGCTTCGTTGTGTTCTGCGGGAGTTGGTGAGAAGTGGGTCAGGTCATCCAAGACGGTTGTGGGTTGTGCTGTGAACTTTCAGGGCTGCGAGCGACTGGTACAGGGACTCCATCTCCCAGGAGTCCCTGTTAGCCAGACCCGAGACACCTGGGCCGCTCTCCCTGACTGACACGCCCCCACCGACGCCGCTATAAACTCTGGATTTTCAAATCTGCGTGGGACATCATTGCTGCTTTCCTTCTGGGACTGGACCCCTGCTATCGTTTGTGTGCTGCTGCTAACCTGCGCGCTGTTCCCTCTGAAGCTCTACTCCTCGCCGGACCCGCTGCGCGGGTCCCGCTTCGTTGTGTTCTGCGGGAGTTGGTGAGAAGTGGGTCAGGTCATCCAAGACTGTTGTGGGTTGTGCTGTGAATTTTCAGGGCTGCGAGCGACTGGTACAGGGACTCCATCTCCCAGGAGTCCCTGTTAGCCAGACCCGAGGCACCTGGGCCGCTCTCCCTGACTGACACGCCCCACCGACGCCGCTATAAACTCTGGATTTTCAAACCTGCGTGGGACATCATTGCTGCTTTCCTTCTGGGACTGAACCCCTGCTATCGCTTGTGTGCTGCTGCTAACCTGCGCGCTGTTCCCTCTGAAGCTCTACTCCTCGCCGGACCCGCTTCGTTGTGTTCTGCGGGAGTTGGTGAGAAGTGGGTCAGGTCATCCAAGACTGTTGTGGGTTGTGCTGTGAATTTTCAGGTCTGCGAGCGACTGGTACAGGGACTCCATCTCCCAGGAGTCCCTGTTAGCCAGACCCGAGACACCTCGGCCGCTCTCCCTGACTGACACGCCCCCACAGACGCCGCTATAAACTCTGGATTTTCAAACCTGCGTGGGACATCATTGCTGCTTTCCTTCTGGGACTGGACCCCTGCTATCGTTTGTGTGCTGCTGCTAACCTGCGCACTGTTCTCTCTGAAGCTCTACTCTTCGCCGGACCCGCTTCGCGGGTCCCGCTTCGTTTTGTTCTGCGGGAGTTGGTGAGAAGTGGGTCAGGTCATCCAAGACTGTTGTGGGTTGTGCTGTGAATTTTCAGGGCTGCGAGCAACTAGTACAGGGACTCCTTCTCCCAGGAGTCCCTGTTAGCCAGACCTGAGACACCTGGACTGCTCTCCCTGACTGACACGCCCCCACCGACGCCGCTATAAACTCTGGATTTTCAAACCTGCGTGGGACATCATTGCTGCTTTCCTTCTGGGACTGGACCCCTGCTATCGTTTGTGTGCTGCTGCTAACCTGCGCGCTGTTCCCTCTGAAGCTTTACTCCTCGCCGGACCCGCTTCGTTGTGTTCTGCGGGAGTTGGTGAGAAGTGGGTCAGGTCATCCAAGACTGTTGTGGGTTGTGCTGTGAATTTTCAGGGCTGCGAGCGACTGGTACAGAACTCCATCTCCCAGGAGTCCCTGTTAGCCAGACCCGAGACACCTGGGCCGCTCTCCCTGACTGACACGCCCCCACCGACGCCGCTATAAACTCTGGATTTTCAAACCTGCGTGGGACATCATTGCTGCTTTCCTTCTGGGACTGGACCCCTGCTATCGTTTGTGTGCTGCTGCTAACCTGCGCGCTGTTCCCTCGGAAGCTCTACTCCTCGCCGGTTCCGCTTCATTGTGTTCTGCTGGAGTTGGTGAGAAGTGGGTCAGGTCATCGAAGACTTTTGTGGGTTGTGCTGTGAATTTTCAGGGCTGTGAGCGACTGGTACAGGTACTCCATCTCCCAGGAGTCCCTGTTAGCCAGACCTGAGACACCTGAGCCGCTCTCCCTGACTGACACGCCCCCTCCGACGCCGCTATAAACTCTGGATTTTCAAATCTGCGTGGGACATCATTGCTGCTTTCCTTCTGGGACTGGACCCCTGCTATCGTTTGTGTGCTGCTGCTAACCTGCGCGCTGTTCCCTCTGAAGATCTACTCCTCGCCGGACCCGCTGCGCGGGTCCCGCTTCGTTGTGTTCTGCGGGAGTTGGTGAGAAGTGGGTCAGGTCATCCAAGACTGTTGTGGGTTGTGCTGTGAATTTTCAGGGCTGCGAGCGACTGGTACAGGGACTCCATCTCCCAGGAGTCCCTGTTAGCCAGACCCGAGACACCTGGGCCGCTCTCCCTGACTGACACGCCCCCACCGACGCCGCTATAAACTCTGGATTTTCAAATCTGCGTGGGACATCATTGCTGCTTTCCTTCTGGGACTGGACCCCTGCTATCGTTTGTGTGCTGCTGCTAACCTGCGCGCTGTTCCCTCTGAAGCTCTACTCCTCGCCGGACCCGCTTCGTTGTGTTCTGCGGGAGTTGGTGAGAAGTGGGTCAGGTCATCCAAGACTGTTGTGGGTTGTGCTGTGAATTTGCAGGGCTGCGAGCGACTGGTACAGGGACTCCATCTCCCAGGAGTCCCTGTTAGCCAGACCCGAGACACCTGGACCGCTCTCCCTGACTGACACGCCCGCACCGACGCCGCTATAAACTCTGGATTTTCAAACCTGCGTGGGACATCATTGCTGCTTTCCTTCTGGGACAGGACCCCTGCTATAGTTTGTGTGCTGCTGCTAACCTGCGCGCTGTTCCCTCTGAAGCTTTACTCCTCGCCGGACCCGCTTCGTTGTGTTCTGCGGGAGTTGGTGAGAAGTGGGTCAGGTCATCCAAGACTGTTGTGGGTTGTGCTGTGAATTTTCAGGGCTGCGAGCGACTGGTACAGGGACTCCATCTCCCAGGAGTCCCTGTAAGCCAGACCCGAGACACCTGGGCCGCTCTCCCTGACTGACACGCCCCCACCGACGCCGCTATAAACTCTGGATTTTCAAACCTGCGTGGGACATCATTGCTGCTTTCCTTCTGGGACTGGACCCCTGCTATCGTTTGTGTGCTGCTGCTAACCTGCGCGCTGTTCCCTCTGAAGCTCTACTCCTCGCCGGACCCGCTTCGTTGTGTTCTGCGGGAGTTGGTGAGAAGTGGGTCAGGTCATCCAAGACTGTTGTGGGTTGTGCTGTGAATTTTCAGGGCTATGAGCGACTGAGACAGGGACTCCATCTCCCAGGAGTCCCTGTTAGCCAGACCCGAGACACCTTGGCAGCTCTCCCTGACTGACACGCCCCCACCGACGCCGCTATAAACACTGGATTTTCAAACCTGCGTGGGACCTCATTGCTGCATTCCTTCTGGGACTGGACCTCTGCTATCATTTGTGTGCTGCTGCTAACCTAAGCGCTGTTCCCTCTGAAGCTCTTCTCCTCGCCGGACCCGCTTCGCGGGTCCCGCTTCGTTGTGTTCTGCGGGAGTTGGTGAGAAGTGGGTCAGGTCATCCAAGACTGTTGTGGGTTGTGCTGTGAATTTTCAGGGCTGCGAGCGACTGGTACAGGGACACCATCTCTCAGGAGTCCCTGTTAGCCAGACCCGAGACACCTGGGCCGCTCTCCCTGACTGATACGCCCCTACCGACGCCGCTATAAACTCTGGATTTTCACATTTGCGTGGGACATCATTGCTGCTTTCCTTCAGGGACAGGACCCCTGCTATCGTTTGTGTGCTGCTTCTAACCTGCGCGCTGTTCCCTCTGAAGCTCTACTCCTCGCCGGACCCGCTGCGCGGGTCCCGCTTCGTTGTGTTCTGCGGGAGTTGGTGAGAAGTGGGTCAGGTCATCCAAGACTGTTGTGGGTTGTGCTGTGAATTTTCAGGGCTGCGAGCGACTGGTACAGGGACTCCATCTCCCAGGAGTCCCTGTTAGCCAGACCCGAGACACCTGGGCCGCTCTCCCTGACTGACACGCCCCAACCGACGCCGCTATAAACTCTGGATTTTCAAACCTGCGTGGTACATCATTGCTGCTTTCCTTCTGGGACTGGACCCCTGCTATCGTTTGTGTGCTGCTGCTAACCTGCGCGCTGTTCCCTCTGAAGCTCTACTCCTCGCCGGACCCGCTTCGTTGTGTTCTGCGGGAGTTGGTGAGAAGTGGGTCAGGTCATCCAAGACTGTTGTGGGTTGTGCTGTGAATTTTCAGGGCTGCGAGCGACTGGTACAGGGACTCCATCTCCCAGGAGTCCCTGTTAGCCAGACCCGAGACACCTGGACCGCTCTCCCTGACTGACACGCCCCCACCGACGCCGCTATAAACTCTGGATTTTCAAACCTGCGTGGGACATCATTGCTGCTTTCCTTCTGGGACCGGACCCCTGCTATCGTTTGTGTGCTGCTGCTAACCTGCGCGCTGTTCCCTCTAAAGCTTTACTCCTCGCCGGACCCGCTTCGTTGTGTTCTGCGGGAGTTGGTGAGAAGTGGGTCAGGTCATCCAAGACTGTTGTGGGTTGGGCTGTGAATTTTCAGGGCTGCGAGCGACTGGTACAGGGACTCCATCTCCCAGGAGTCCCTGTTAGCCAGACCCGAGACACCTGGGCCGCTCTCCCTGACTGACACGCCCCCACCGACGCCGCTATAAACTCTGGATTTTCAAACCTGCGTGGGACATCATTGCTGCTTTCCATCTGGGACTGGACCCCTGCTATCGTTTGTGTGCTGCTGCTAACCTGCGCGCTGTTCCCTCTGAAGATCTACTCCTCGCCGGACCCGCTGCGCGGGTCCCGCTTCGTTGTGTTCTGCGGGAGTTGGTGAGAAGTGGGTCAGGTCATCCAAGACTGTTGTGGGTTGTGCTGTGAATTTTCAGGGCTGCGAGCGACTGGTACAGGGACTCCATCTCCCAGGAGTCCCTGTTAGCCAGACCCGAGACACCTGGGCCGCTCTCCCTGACTGACACGCCCCCACCGACGCCGCTATAAACTCTGGATTTTCAAATCTGCGTGGGACATCATTGCTGCTTTCCTTCTGGGACTGGACCCCTGCTATCGTTTGTGTGCTGCTGCTAACCTGCGCGCTGTTCCCTCTGAAGCTCTACTCCTCGCCGGACCCGCTTCGTTGTGTTCTGCGGGAGTTGGTGAGAAGTGGGTCAGGTCATCCAAGACTGTTGTGGGTTGTGCTGTGAATTTGCAGGGCTGCGAGCGACTGGTACAGGGACTCCATCTCCCAGGAGTCCCTGTTAGCCAGACCCGAGACACCTGGACCGCTCTCCCTGACTGACACGCCCGCACCGACGCCGCTATAAACTCTGGATTTTCAAACCTGCGTGGGACATCATTGCTGCTTTCCTTCTGGGACAGGACCCCTGCTATAGTTTGTGTGCTGCTGCTAACCTGCGCGCTGTTCCCTCTGAAGCTTTACTCCTCGCCGGACCCGCTTCGTTGTGTTCTGCGGGAGTTGGTGAGAAGTGGGTCAGGTCATCCAAGACTGTTGTGGGTTGTGCTGTGAATTTTCAGGGCTGCGAGCGACTGGTACAGGGACTCCATCTCCCAGGAGTCCCTGTAAGCCAGACCCGAGACACCTGGGCCGCTCTCCCTGACTGACACGCCCCCACCGACGCCGCTATAAACTCTGGATTTTCAAACCTGCGTGGGACATCATTGCTGCTTTCCTTCTGGGACTGGACCCCTGCTATCGTTTGTGTGCTGCTGCTAACCTGCGCGCTGTTCCCTCTGAAGCTCTACTCCTCGCCGGACCCGCTTCGTTGTGTTCTGCGGGAGTTGGTGAGAAGTGGGTCAGGTCATCCAAGACTGTTGTGGGTTGTGCTGTGAATTTTCAGGGCTATGAGCGACTGAGACAGGGACTCCATCTCCCAGGAGTCCCTGTTAGCCAGACCCGAGACACCTTGGCAGCTCTCCCTGACTGACACGCCCCCACCGACGCCGCTATAAACACTGGATTTTCAAACCTGCGTGGGACCTCATTGCTGCATTCCTTCTGGGACTGGACCTCTGCTATCATTTGTGTGCTGCTGCTAACCTAAGCGCTGTTCCCTCTGAAGCTCTTCTCCTCGCCGGACCCGCTTCGCGGGTCCCGCTTCGTTGTGTTCTGCGGGAGTTGGTGAGAAGTGGGTCAGGTCATCCAAGACTGTTGTGGGTTGTGCTGTGAATTTTCAGGGCTGCGAGCGACTGGTACAGGGACTCCATCTCCCAGGAGTCCCTGTTAGCCAGACCCGAGACACCTGGGCCGCTCTCCCTGACTGACACGCCCCCACCGACGCCGCTATAAACTCTGGATTTTCAAACCTGCGTGGTACATCATTGCTGCTTTCCTTCTGGGACTGGACCCCTGCTATCGTTTGTGTGCTGCTGCTAACCTGCGCGCTGTTCCCTCTGAAGCTCTACTCCTCGCCGGACCCGCTTCGTTGTGTTCTGCGGGAGTTGGTGAGAAGTGGGTCAGGTCATCCAAGACTGTTGTGGGTTGTGCTGTGAATTTTCAGGGCTGCGAGCGACTGGTACAGGGACTCCATCTCCCAGGAGTCCCTGTTAGCCAGACCCGAGACACCTGGACCGCTCTCCCTGACTGACACGCCCCCACCGACGCCGCTATAAACTCTGGATTTTCAAACCTGCGTGGGACATCATTGCTGCTTTCCTTCTGGGACAGGACCCCTGCTATCGTTTGTGTGCTGCTGCTAACCTGCGCGCTGTTCCCTCTAAAGCTTTACTCCTCGCCGGACCCGCTTCGTTGTGTTCTGCGGGAGTTGGTGAGAAGTGGGTCAGGTCATCCAAGACTGTTGTGGGTTGGGCTGTGAATTTTCAGGGCTGCGAGCGACTGGTACAGGGACTCCATCTCCCAGGAGTCCCTGTTAGCCAGACCCGAGACACCTGGGCCGCTCTCCCTGACTGACACGCCCCCACCGACGCCGCTATAAACTCTGGATTTTCAAACCTGCGTGGGACATCATTGCTGCTTTCCATCTGGGACTGTTCCCCTGCTATCGTTTGTGTGCTGCTGCTAACCTGCGCGCTGTTCCCTCTGAAGCTTTACTCCTCGCCGGACCCGCTTCGTTGTGTTCTGCGGGAGTTGGTGAGAAGTGGGTCAGGTCATCCAAGACTGTTGTGGGTTGTGCTGTGAATTTTCAGGGCTGCGAGCGACTGGTACAGGGACTCCTTCTCCCAGGAGTCCCTGTTAGCCAGACCCGAGACACCTGGGCCGCTCTCCCTGACTGACACGCCCCCACCGACGCCGCTATAAACTCTGGATTTTCAAACCTGCGTGGGACATCATTGCTGCTTTCCTTCTGGGACTGGACACCTGCAATCGTTTGTGTGCTGCTGCTAACCTGCGCGCTGTTCCCTCTGAAGCTCTACTCCTCGCCGGACCCGCTGCGCGGGTCCCGCTACGTTGTGTTCTGCGGGAGTTGGTGAGAAGTGGGTCAGGTCATCCAAGACTGTTGTGGGTTGTGCTGTGAATTTTCAGGGCTATGAGCGACTGAGACAGGGACTCCATCTCCCAGGAGTCCCTGTTAGCCAGACCCGAGACACCTTGGCAGCTCTCCCTGACTGACACGCCCCCACCGACGCCGCTATAAACACTGGATTTTCAAACCTGCGTGGGCCTCATTGCTGCATTCCTTCTGGGACTGGACCTCTGCTATCATTTGTGTGCTGCTGCTAACCTAAGCGCTGTTCCCTCTGAAGCTCTACTCCTCGCCGGACCCGCTTCGCGGGTCCCGCTTCGTTGTGTTCTGCGGGAGTTGGTGAGAAGTGGGTCAGGTCATCCAAGACTGTTGTGGGTTGTGCTGTGAATTTTCAGGGCTGCGAGCGACTGGTACAGGGACACCATCTCTCAGGAGTCCCTGTTAGCCAGACCCGAGACACCTGGGCCGCTCTCCCTGACTGATACGCCCCCACCGACGCCGCTATAAACTCTGGATTTTCAAATTTGCGTGGGACATCATTGCTGCTTTCCTTCAGGGACAGGACCCCTGCTATCGTTTGTGTGCTGCTTCTAACCTGCGCGCTGTTGCCTCTGAAGCTCTACTCCTCGCCGGACCCGCTGCGCGGGTCCCGCTTCGTTGTGTTCTGCGGGAGTTGGTGAGAAGTGGGTCAGGTCATCCAAGACTGTTGTGGGTTGTGCTGTGAATTTTCAGGGCTGCGAGCGACTGGTACAGGGACTCCATCTCCCAGGAGTCCCTGTTAGCCAGACCCGAGACACCTGGGCCGCTCTCCCTGACTGACACGCCCCCACCGACGCCGCTATAAACTCTGGATTTTCGAACCTGCGTGGTACATCATTGCTGCTTTCCTTCTGGGACTGGACCCCTGCTATCGTTTGTGTGCTGCTGCTAACCTGCGCGCTGTTCCCTCTGAAGCTCTACTCCTCGCCGGACCCGCTTCGTTGTGTTCTGCGGGAGTTGGTGAGAAGTGGGTCAGGTCATCCAAGACTGTTGTGGGTTGTGCTGTGAATTTTCAGGGCTGCGAGCGACTGGTACAGGGACTCCATCTCCCAGGAGTCCCTGTTAGCCAGACCCGAAACACCTGGACCGCTCTCCCTGACTGACACGCCCCCACCGACGCCGCTATAAACTCTGGATTTTCAAACCTGCGTGGGACATCATTGCTGCTTTCCTTCTGGGACAGGACCCCTGCTATCGTTTGTGTGCTGCTGCTAACCTGCGCGCTGTTCCCTCTAAAGCTTTACTCCTCGCCGGACCCGCTTCGTTGTGTTCTGCGGGAGTTGGTGAGAAGTGGGTCAGGTCATCCAAGACTGTTGTGGGTTGTGCTGTGAATTTTCAGGGCTGCGAGCGACTGGTACAGGGACTCCATCTCCCAGGAGTCCCTGTTAGCCAGACCCGAGACTCCTGGGCCGCTCTCCCTGACTGACACGCCCCCACCGACGCCGCTATAAACTCTGGATTTTCAAACCTGCGTGGGACATCATTGCTGCTTTCCATCTGGGACTGTTCCCCTGCTATCGTTTGTGTGCTGCTGCTAACCTGCGCGCTGTTCCCTCTGAAGCTTTACTCCTCGCCGGACCCGCTTCGTTGTGTTCTGCGGGAGTTGGTGAGAAGTGGGTCAGGTCATTCAAGACTGTTGTGGGTAGTGCTGTGAATTTTCAGGGCTGCGAGCGACTGGTACAGGGACTCCTTCTCCCAGGAGTCCCTGTTAGCCAGACCCGAGACACCTGGGCCGCTCTCCCTGACTGACACGCCCCCACCGACGCCGCTATAAACTCTGGATTTTCAAACCTGCGTGGGACATCATTGCTGCTTTCCTTCTGGGACTGGACACCTGCAATCGTTTGTGTGCTGCTGCTAACCTGCGCGCTGTTCCCTCTGAAGCTCTACTCCTCGCCGGACCCGCTGCGCGGGTCCCGCTACGTTGTGTTCTGCGGGAGTTGGTGAGAAGTGGGTCAGGTCATCCAAGACTGTTGTGGGTTGTGCTGTGAATTTTCAGGGCTGCGAGTGACTGGTACAGGGACTCCATCTCCCAGGAGTCCCTGTTAGCCAGACCCGAGACACCTGGGCTGCTCTCCCTGACTGACACGCCCCCACCGACGCCACTATAAACTCTGGATTTTCAAACCTGCGTGGGACATCATTGCTGCTTTCCTTCTGGGACTGGACCCCTGCTATCGTTTGTGTGCTGCTGCTAACCTGCACGCTGTTCCCTCTGAAAATCTACTCCTCGCCGGACCCGCTTCGTTGTGTTCTGCGGGAGTTGGTGAGAAGTGGGTCAGGTCATCCAAGACTGTTGTGGGTTGTGCTGTGAATTTTCAGGGCTGCGAGCGACAGGTACAGGGACTCCATCTCCCAGGAGTCCCTGTTAGCCAGACCCGAGACACCTGGGCCGCTCTCCCTGACTGACACGCCCCCACCGACGCCGCTATAAACTCTGGATTTTCAAATCTGCGTGGGACATCATTGCTGCTTTCCTTCTGGGACTGGACCCCTGCTATCGTTTGTATGCTGCTGCTAACCTGCGCGCTGTTCCCTCTGAAGCTCTACTCCTCGCCGGACCCGCTGCGCGGGTCCCACTTCGTTGTGTTCTGCGGGAGTTGGTGAGAAGTGGGTCAGGTCATCCAAGACTGTTGTGGGTTGTGCTGTGAATTTTCAGGGCTGCAAGCGACTGGTACATGGACTCCATCTCCCAGGAGTCACTGTTAGCCAGACCCGAGGCACCTGGGCCGCTCTCCCTGACTGACACGCCCCACCGACGCCGCTATAAACTCTGGATTTTCAAACCTGCGTGGGACATCATTGCTGCTTTCCTTCTGGGACTGAACCCCTGCTATCGCTTGTGTGCTGCTGCTAACCTGCGCGCTGTTCCCTCTGAAGCTCTACTCCTCGCCGGACCCGCTTCGTTGTGTTCTGCGGGAGTTGGTGAGAAGTGGGTCAGGTCATCCAAGACTGTTATGGGTTGTGCTGTGAATTTTCAGGTCTGCGAGCGACTGGTACAGGGACTCCATCTCCCAGGAGTCCCTGTTAGCCAGACCCGAGACACCTGGGCCGCTCTCCCTGACTGACACGCCCCCACAGACGCCGCTATAAACTCTGGATTTTCAAACCTGCGTGGGACATCATTGCTGCTTTCCTTCTGGGACTGGACCCCTGCTATCGTTTGTGTGCTGCTGCTAACCTGCGCACTGTTCCCTCTGAAGCTCTACTCTTCGCCGGACCTGCTTCGCGGGTCCCGCTTCGTTTTGTTCTGCGGGAGTTGGTGAGAAGTGGGTCAGGTCATCCAAGACTGTTGTGGGTTGTGCTGTGAATTTTCAGGGCTGCGAGCAACTAGTACAGGGACTCCTTCTCCCAGGAGTCCCTGTTAGCCAGACCCGAGACACCTGGACTGCTCTCCCTGACTGACACGCCCCCACCGATGCCGCTATAAACTCTGGATTTTCAAACCTGCGTGGGACATCATTGCTGCTTTCCTTCTGGGACTGGACCCCTGCTATCGTTTGTGTGCTGCTGCTAACCTGCGCGCTGTTCCCTCTGAAGCTTTACTCCTCGCCGGACCCGCTTCGTTGTGTTCTGCGGGAGTTGGTGAGAAGTGGGTCAGGTCATCCAAGACTGTTGTGGGTTGTGCTGTGAATTTTCAGGGCTGCGAGCGACTGGTACAGGGACTCCTTCTCCCAGGAGTCCCTGTTAGCCAGACCCGAGACACCTGGGCCGCTCTCCCTGACTGACACGCCCCCACCGACGCCGCTATAAACTCTGGATTTTCAAACCTGCGTGGGACATCATTGCTGCTTTCCTTCTGGGACTGGACACCTGCAATCGTTTGTGTGCTGCTGCTAACCTGCGCGCTGTTCCCTCTGAAGCTCTACTCCTCGCCGGACCCGCTGCGCGGGTCCCGCTTCGTTGTGTTCTGCGGGAGTTGGTGAAAAGTGGGTCAGGTCATCCAAGACTGTTGTGGGTTGTGCTGTGAATTTTCAGGGCTGCGAGCGACTGGTACAGGTACTCCATCTCCCAGGAGTCCCTGTTAGCCAGACCTGAGACACCTGAGCCGCTCTCCCTGACTGACACGCCCCCTCCGACGCCGCGATAAACACTGGATTTTCAAACCTGCGTGGGACCTCATTGCTGCATTCCTTCTGGGACTGGACCTCTGCTATCATTTGTGTGCTGCTGCTAACCTAAGCGCTGTTCCCTCTGAAGCTCTACTCCTCGCCGGACCCGCTTCGCGGGTCCCGCTTCGTTGTGTTCTGCGGGAGTTGGTGAGAAGTGGGTCAGGTCATCCAAGACTGTTGTGGGTTGTGCTGTGAATTTTCAGGGCTGCGAGCGACTGGTACAGGGACACCATCTCTCAGGAGTCCCTGTTAGCCAGACCCGAGACACCTGGGCCGCTCTCCCTGACTGATACGCCCCCACCGACGCCGCTATAAACTCTGGATTTTCAAATTTGCGTGGGACATCATTGCTGCTTTCCTTCAGGGACAGGACCCCTGCTATCGTTTGTGTGCTGCTTCTAACCTGCGCGCTGTTCCCTCTGAAGCTCTACTCCTCGCCGGACCCGCTGCGCGGGTCCCGCTTCGTTGTGTTCTGCGGGAGTTGGTGAGAAGTGGGTCAGGTCATCCAAGACTGTTGTGGGTTGTGCTGTGAATTTTCAGGGCTGCGAGCGACTGGTACAGGGACTCCATCTCCCAGGAGTCCCTGTTAGCCAGACCCGAGACACCTGGGCCGCTCTCCCTGACTGACACGCCCCCACCGACGCCGCTATAAACTCTGGATTTTCGAACCTGCGTGGTACATCATTGCTGCTTTCCTTCTGGGACTGGACCCCTGCTATCGTTTGTGTGCTGCTGCTAACCTGCGCGCTGTTCCCTCTGAAGCTCTACTCCTCGCCGGACCCGCTTCGTTGTGTTCTGCGGGAGTTGGTGAGAAGTGGGTCAGGTCATCCAAGACTGTTGTGGGTTGTGCTGTGAATTTTCAGGGCTGCGAGCGACTGGTACAGGGACTCCATCTCCCAGGAGTCCCTGTTAGCCAGACCCGAAACACCTGGACCGCTCTCCCTGACTGACACGCCCCCACCGACGCCGCTATAAACTCTGGATTTTCAAACCTGCGTGGGACATCATTGCTGCTTTCCTTCTGGGACAGGACCCCTGCTATCGTTTGTGTGCTGCTGCTAACCTGCGCGCTGTTCCCTCTAAAGCTTTACTCCTCGCCGGACCCGCTTCGTTGTGTTCTGCGGGAGTTGGTGAGAAGTGGGTCAGGTCATCCAAGACTGTTGTGGGTTGTGCTGTGAATTTTCAGGGCTGCGAGCGACTGGTACAGGGACTCCATCTCCCAGGAGTCCCTGTTAGCCAGACCCGAGACTCCTGGGCCGCTCTCCCTGACTGACACGCCCCCACCGACGCCGCTATAAACTCTGGATTTTCAAACCTGCGTGGGACATCATTGCTGCTTTCCATCTGGGACTGTTCCCCTGCTATCGTTTGTGTGCTGCTGCTAACCTGCGCGCTGTTCCCTCTGAAGCTTTACTCCTCGCCGGACCCGCTTCGTTGTGTTCTGCGGGAGTTGGTGAGAAGTGGGTCAGGTCATTCAAGACTGTTGTGGGTTGTGCTGTGAATTTTCAGGGCTGCGAGCGACTGGTACAGGGACTCCTTCTCCCAGGAGTCCCTGTTAGCCAGACCCGAGACACCTGGGCCGCTCTCCCTGACTGACACGCCCCCACCGACGCCGCTATAAACTCTGGATTTTCAAACCTGCGTGGGACATCATTGCTGCTTTCCTTCTGGGACTGGACACCTGCAATCGTTTGTGTGCTGCTGCTAACCTGCGCGCTGTTCCCTCTGAAGCTCTACTCCTCGCCGGACCCGCTGCGCGGGTCCCGCTACGTTGTGTTCTGCGGGAGTTGGTGAGAAGTGGGTCAGGTCATCCAAGACTGTTGTGGGTTGTGCTGTGAATTTTCAGGGCTGCGAGTGACTGGTACAGGGACTCCATCTCCCAGGAGTCCCTGTTAGCCAGACCCGAGACACCTGGGCTGCTCTCCCTGACTGACACGCCCCCACCGACGCCACTATAAACTCTGGATTTTCAAACCTGCGTGGGACATCATTGCTGCTTTCCTTCTGGGACTGGACCCCTGCTATCGTTTGTGTGCTGCTGCTAACCTGCACGCTGTTCCCTCTGAAAATCTACTCCTCGCCGGACCCGCTTCGTTGTGTTCTGCGGGAGTTGGTGAGAAGTGGGTCAGGTCATCCAAGACTGTTGTGGGTTGTGCTGTGAATTTTCAGGGCTGCGAGCGACAGGTACAGGGACTCCATCTCCCAGGAGTCCCTGTTAGCCAGACCCGAGACACCTGGGCCGCTCTCCCTGACTGACACGCCCCCACCGACGCCGCTATAAACTCTGGATTTTCAAATCTGCGTGGGACATCATTGCTGCTTTCCTTCTGGGACTGGACCCCTGCTATCGTTTGTGTGCTGCTGCTAACCTGCGCGCTGTTCCCTCTGAAGCTCTACTCCTCGCCGGACCCGCTGCGCGGGTCCCGCTTCGTTGTGTTCTGCGGGAGTTGGTGAGAAGTGGGTCAGGTCATCCAAGACTGTTGTGGGTTGTGCTGTGAATTTTCAGGGCTGCAAGCGACTGGTACAGGGACTCCATCTCCCAGGAGTCACTGTTAGCCAGACCCGAGGCACCTGGGCCGCTCTCCCTGACTGACACGCCCCACCGACGCCGCTATAAACTCTGGATTTTCAAACCTGCGTGGGACATCATTGCTGCTTTCCTTCTGGGACTGAACCCCTGCTATCGCTTGTGTGCTGCTGCTAACCTGCGCGCTGTTCCCTCTGAAGCTCTACTCCTCGCCGGACCCGCTTCGTTGTGTTCTGCGGGAGTTGGTGAGAAGTGGGTCAGGTCATCCAAGACTGTTATGGGTTGTGCTGTGAATTTTCAGGTCTGCGAGCGACTGGTACAGGGACTCCATCTCCCAGGAGTCCCTGTTAGCCAGACCCGAGACACCTGGGCCGCTCTCCCTGACTGACACGCCCCCACAGACGCCGCTATAAACTCTGGATTTTCAAACCTGCGTGGGACATCATTGCTGCTTTCCTTCTGGGACTGGACCCCTGCTATCGTTTGTGTGCTGCTGCTAACCTGCGCACTGTTCCCTCTGAAGCTCTACTCTTCGCCGGACCCGCTTCGCGGGTCCCGCTTCGTTTTGTTCTGCGGGAGTTGGTGAGAAGTGGGTCAGGTCATCCAAGACTGTTGTGGGTTGTGCTGTGAATTTTCAGGGCTGCGAGCAACTAGTACAGGGACTCCTTCTCCCAGGAGTCCCTGTTAGCCAGACCCGAGACACCTGGACTGCTCTCCCTGACTGACACGCCCCCACCGATGCCGCTATAAACTCTGGATTTTCAAACCTGCGTGGGACATCATTGCTGCTTTCCTTCTGGGACTGGACCCCTGCTATCGTTTGTGTGCTGCTGCTAACCTGCGCGCTGTTCCCTCTGAAGCTTTACTCCTCGCCGGACCCGCTTCGTTGTGTTCTGCGGGAGTTGGTGAGAAGTGGGTCAGGTCATCCAAGACTGTTGTGGGTTGTGCTGTGAATTTTCAGGGCTGCGAGCGACTGGTACAGGTACTCCATCTCCCAGGAGTCCCTGTTAGCCAGACCTGAGACACCTGAGCCGCTCTCCCTGACTGACACGCCCCCTCCGACGCCGCTATAAACTCTGGATTTTCAAATCTGCGTGGGACATCATTGCTGCTTTCCTTCTGGGACTGGACCCCTGCTATCGTTTGTGTGCTGCTGCTAACCTGCGCGCTGTTCCCTCTGAAGATCTACTCCTCGCCGGACCCGCTGCGCGGGTCCCGCTTCGTTGTGTTCTGCGGGAGTTGGTGAGAAGTGGGTCAGGTCATCCAAGACTGTTGTGGGTTGTGCTGTGAATTTTCAGGGCTGCGAGCGACTGGTACAGGGACTCCATCTCCGAGGAGTCCCTGTTAGCCAGACCCGAGACACCTGGGCCGCTCTCCCTGACTGACACGCCCCCACCGACGCCGCTATAAACTCTGGATTTTCAAATCTGCGTGGGACATCATTGCTGCTTTCCTTCTGGGACTGGACCCCTGCTATCGTTTGTGTGCTGCTGCTAACCTGCGCGCTGTTCCCTCTGAAGCTCTACTCCTCGCCGGACCCGCTTCGTTGTGTTCTGCGGGAGTTGGTGAGAAGTGGGTCAGGTCATCCAAGACTGTTGTGGGTTGTGCTGTGAATTTTCAGGGCTGCGAGCGACTGGTACAGGGACTCCATCTCCCAGGAGTCCCTGTTAGCCAGACCCGAGACACCTGGACCGCTCTCCCTGACTGACACGCCCGCACCGACGCCGCTATAAACTCTGGATTTTCAAACCTGCGTGGGACATCATTGCTGCATTCCTTCTGGGACAGGACCCCTGCTATAGTTTGTGTGCTGCTGCTAACCTGCGCGCTGTTCCCTCTGAAGCTTTACTCCTCGCCGGACCCACTTCGTTGTGTTCTGCGGGAGTTGGTGAGAAGTGGGTCAGGTCATCCAAGACTGTTGTGGGTTGTGCTGTGAATTTTCAGGGCTGCGAGCGACTGGTACAGGGACTCCATCTCCCAGGAGTCCCTGTAAGCCAGACCCGAGACACCTGGGCCGCTCTCCCTGACTGACACGCCCCCACCGACGCCGCTATAAACTCTGGATTTTCAAACCTGCGTGGGACATCATTGCTGCTTTCCTTCTGGGACTGGACCCCTGCTATCGTTTGTGTGCTGCTGCTAACCTGCGCGCTGTTCCCTCTGAAGCTCTACTCCTCGCCGGACCCGCTTCGTTGTGTTCTGCGGGAGTTGGTGAGAAGTGGGTCAGGTCATCCAAGACTGTTGTGGGTTGTGCTGTGAATTTTCAGGGCTGCGAGCGACTGGTACAGGGACACCATCTCTCAGGAGTCCCTGTTAGCCAGACCCGAGACACCTAGGCCGCTCTCCCTGACTGATACGCCCCCACCGACGCCGCTATAAACTCTGGATTTTCAAATTTGCGTGGGACATCATTGCTGCTTTCCTTCAGGGACAGGACCCCTGCTATCGTTTGTGTGCTGCTTCTAACCTGCGCGCTGTTCCCTCTGAAGCTCTACTCCTCGCCGGACCCGCTGCGCGGGTCCCGCTTCGTTGTGTTCTGCGGGAGTTGGTGAGAAGTGGGTCAGGTCATCCAAGACTGTTGTGGGTTGTGCTGTGAATTTTCAGGGCTGCGAGCGACTGGTACAGGGACTCCATCTCCCAGGAGTCCCTGTTAGCCAGACCCGAGACACCTGGAGCGCTTTCCCTGACTGACACGCCCCCACCGCCGCCGCTATAAACTCTGGATTTTCAAACCTGCGTGGGACATCATTGCTGCTTTCCTTCTGGGACTGGACCCCTGCTATCATTTGTGTGCTGCTGCTAACCTGCGCGCTGTTCCCTCTTAAGCTTTACTCCTCGCCGGACCCGCTTCGTTGTGTTCTGCGGGAGTTGGTGAGAAGTGGGTCAGGTCATTCAAGACTGTTGTGGGTTGTGCTGTGAGTTTTCAGGGCTACGAGCGACTGGTACAGGGACTTCATCTCCCAGGAGTCCCTGTTAGCCAGACCCGAGACACCTGTGCCGCTCTCCCTGACTGACACGCCCCCACCGACGCCGCTATAAACTCTGGATTTTCAAACCTGCGTGGGACATCATTGCTGCTTTCCTTCTGGGACTGGACCCCTGCTATCGTTTGTGTGCTGCTGCTAACCTGCGCGCTGTTCCCTCTGAAGCTTTACTCCTCGCCGGACCCGCTTCGTTGTGTTCTGCGGGAGTTGGTGAGAAGTGGGTCAGGTCATCCAAGACTGTTGTGGGTTGTGCTGTGAATTTTCAGGGCTGCGAGCGACTGGTACAGGGACTCCATCTCCCAGGAGTCCCTGTTAGCCAGACCCGAGACACCTGGGCCGCTCTCCCTGACTGACACGCCCCCACCGACGCCGCTATAAACTCTGGATTTTCAAACCTGCGTGTGACATCATTGCTGCTTTCCTTCTGGGACTGGACCCCTGCAATAGTTTTGTGCTGCTGCTAACCTGCGCGCTGTTCCCTCTGAAGCTCTACTCCTCGCCGGACCCGCTACGCGGGTCCCGCTTCGTTGTGTTCTGCGGGAGTTGGTGAGAAGTGGGTCAGGTCATCCAAGACTGTTTAGGTTGTGCTGTGAATTTTTAGGGCTGCGTGCGACTGGTACAGGGACTCCATCTCCCAGGAGTCCCTGTTAGCCAGACCCGAGACACCTGGACTGCTCTCCCTGACTGACACGCCCCCACCGACGCCGCTATAAACTCTGGTTTTTCAAACCTGCGTGGGACATCATTGCTGCTTTCCTTCTGGGACTGGACCCCTGCTATCGTTTGTGTGCTGCTGCTAACCTGCGCGCTGTTCCCTCTTAAGCTCTACTCCTCGCCGGACCCGCTTCGTTGTGTTCTGCGGGAGTTGGTGAGAAGTGGGTCAGGTCATCCAAGACTGTTGTGGGTTGTGCTGTGAATTTTCAGGGCTGCGAGCGACTGGTACAGGGAGTCCATCTCCCAGGAGTCCCTGTTAGCCAGACCCGAGACACCTGGGCCGCTCTCCCTGACTGACACGCCCCCACCGACGCCGCTATAAACTCTGGATTTTCAAACCTGCGTGCGACATCATTGCTGCTTTCCTTCTGGGACTGGACCCCTGCAATCGTTTTGTGCTGCTGCTAACCTGCGCGCTGTTCCCTCTGAAGCTCTACTCCTCGCCGGACCCGCTACGCGGGTCCCGCTTCGTTGTGTTCTGCGGGAGTTGGTGAGAAGTGGGTCAGGTCATCCAAGACTGTTTAGGTTGTGCTGTGAATTTTTAGGGCTGCGAGCGACTGGTACAGGGACTCCATCTCCCAGGAGTCCCTGTTAGCCAGACCCGAGACACCTGGACTGCTCTCCCTGACTGACACGCCCCCACCAACGCCGCTATAAACTCTGGTTTTTCAAACCTGCGTGGGACATCATTGCTGCTTTCCTTCTGGGACTGGACCCCTGCTATCGTTTGTGTGCTGCTGCTAACCTGCGCGCTGTTCCCTCTGAAGCTTTACTCCTCGCCGGACCCGCTTCGTTGTGTACTGCGGGAGTTGGTGAGAAGTGGGTCAGGTCATCCAAGACTGTTGTGGGTTGTGCTGTGAATTTTCAGGGCTGCGAGCGACTGGTACAGGGACTCCATCTCCCCGGAGTCCCTGTTAGCCAGACCCGAGACACCTGGGCCGCTCTCCCTGACTGACACGCCCCCACCGACGCCGCTATAAACTCTGGATTTTCAAACCTGCGTGGGACATTATTGCTGCTTTCCATCTGGGACTGTTCCCCTGCTATCGTTTGTGTGCTGCTGCTAACCTGCGCGCTGTTCCCTCTGAAGCTTTACTCCTCACCGGACCCGCTTCGTTGTGTTCTGCGGGAGTTGGTGAGAAGTGGGTCAGGTCATCCAAGACTGTTGTGGGTTGTGCTGTGAATTTTCAGGGCTGCGAGCGACTGGTACAGGGACTCCTTCTCCCAGGAGTCCCTGTTAGCCAGACCCGAGACACCTGGGCCGCTCTCCCTGACTGACACGCCCCCACCGACGCCGCTATAAACTCTGGATTTTCAAACCTGCGTGGGACATCATTGCTGCTTTCCTTCTGGGACTGGACCCCTGCTATCGTTTGTGTGCTGCTGCTAACCTGCGCGCTGTTCCCTCTTAAGCTCTACTCCTCGCCGGACCCGCTTCGTTGTGTTCTGCGGGAGTTGGTGAGAAGTGGGTCAGGTCATCCAAGACTGTTGTGGGTTGTGCTGTGAGTTTTCAGGGCTACGAGCGACTGGTACAGGGACTCCATCTCCCAGGAGTCCCTGTTAGCCAGACCCGAGACACCTGGGCCGCTCTCCCTGACTGACACGCCCCCACCGACGCCGCTATAAACTCTGGATTTTCAAACCTGCGTGGGACATCATTGCTGCTTTCCTTCTGGGACTGGACCCCTGCTATCGTTTGTGTGCTGCTGCTAACCTGCGCGCTGTTCCCTCTGAAGCTTTACTCCTCGCCGGACCCGCTTCGTTGTGTTCTGCGGGAGTTGGTGAGAAGTGGGTCAGGTCATCCAAGACGGTTGTGGGTTGTGCTGTGAATTTTCAGGGCTGCGAGCGACTGGTACAGGGACTCCATCTCCCAGGAGTCCCTGTTAGCCAGACCCGAGACACCTGGGCCGCTCTCCCTGACTGACACGCCCCCACCGACGCCGCTATAAACTCTGGATTTTCAAACCTGCGTGCGACATCATTGCTGCTTTCCTTCTGGGACTGGACCCCTGCAATCGTTTTGTGCTGCTGCTAACCTGCGCGCTGTTCCCTCTGAAGCTCTACTCCTCGCCGGACCCGCTACGCGGGTCCCGCTTCGTTGTGTTCTGCGGGAGTTGGTGAGAAGTGGGTCAGGTCATCCAAGACTGTTTAGGTTGTGCTGTGAATTTTTAGGGCTGCGAGCGACTGGTACAGGGACTCCATCTCCCAGGAGTCCCTGTTAGCCAGACCCGAGACACCTGGACTGCTCTCCCTGACTGACACGCCCCCACCAACGCCGCTATAAACTCTGGTTTTTCAAACCTGCGTGGGACATCATTGCTGCTTTCCTTCTGGGACTGGACCCCTGCTATCGTTTGTGTGCTGCTGCTAACCTGCGCGCTGTTCCCTCTGAAGCTTTACTCCTCGCCGGACCCGCTTCGTTGTGTACTGCGGGAGTTGGTGAGAAGTGGGTCAGGTCATCCAAGACTGTTGTGGGTTGTGCTGTGAATTTTCAGGGATGCGAGCGACTGGTACAGGGACTCCATCTCCCCGGAGTCCCTGTTAGCCAGACCCGAGACACCTGGGCCGCTCTCCCTGACTGACACGCCCGCACCGACGCCGCTATAAACTCTGGATTTTCAAACCTGCGTGGGACATCATTGCTGCTTTCCATCTGGGACTGTTCCCCTGCTATCGTTTGTGTGCTGCTGCTAACCTGCGCGCTGTTCCCTCTGAAGCTTTACTCCTCGCCGGACCCGCTTCGTTGTGTTCTGCGGGAGTTGGTGAGAAGTGGGTCAGGTCATCCAAGACTGTTGTGGGTTGTGCTGTAAATTTTCAGGGCTGCGAGCGACTGGTACAGGGACTCCTTCTCCCAGGAGTCCCTGTTAGCCAGACCCGAGACACCTGGGCCGCTCTCCCTGACTGACACGCCCCCACCGACGCCGCTATAAACTCTGGATTTTCAAACCTGCGTGGGACATCATTGCTGCTTTCCTTCTGGGACTGGACACCTGCAATCGTTTGTGTGCTGCTGCTAACCTGCGCGCTGTTCCCTCTGAAGCTCTACTCCTCGCCGGACCCGCTGCGCGGGTCCCGCTACGTTGTGTTCTGCGGGAGTTGGTGAGAAGTGGGTCAGGTCATCCAAGACTGTTGTGGGTTGTGCTGTGAATTTTCAGGGCTGCGAGTGACTGGTACAGGGACTCCATCTCCCAGGAGTCCCTGTTAGCCAGACCCGAGACACCTGGGCTGCTCTCCCTGACTGACACGCCCCCACCGACGCCGCTATAAACTCTGGATTTTCAAACCTGCGTGGGACATCATTGCTGCTTTCCCTCTGGGACTGGACCCCTGCTATCGTTTGTGTGCTGCTGCTAACCTGCACGCTGTTCCCTCTGAAAATCTACTCCTCGCCGGACCCGCTTCGTTGTGTTCTGCGGGAGTTGGTGAGAAGTGGGTCAGGTCATCCAAGACTGTTGTGGGTTGTGCTGTGAATTTTCAGGGCTGCGAGCGACAGGTACAGGGACTCCATCTCCCAGGAGTCCCTGTTAGCCAGACCCGAGACACCTGGGCCGCTCTCCCTGACTGACACGCCCCCACCGACGCCGCTATAAACTCTGGATTTTCAAATCTGCGTGGGACATCATTGCTGCTTTCCTTCTGGGACTGGACCCCTGCTATCGTTTGTGTGCTGCTGCTAACCTGCGCGCTGTTCCCTCTGAAGCTCTACTCCTCGCCGGACCCGCTGCGCGGGTCCCGCTTCGTTGTGTTCTGCGGGAGTTGGTGAGAAGTGGGTCAGGTCATCCAAGACTGTTGTGGGTTGTGCTGTGAATTTTCAGGGCTGCGAGCGACTGGTACAGGGACTCCATCTCCCAGGAGTCCCTGTTAGCCAGACCCGAGGCACCTGGGCCGCTCTCCCTGACTGACACGCCCCACCGACCCTGCTATAAACTCTGGATTTTCAAACCTGCGTGGGACATCATTGCTGCTTTCCTTCTGGGACTGAACCCCTGCTATCGCTTGTGTGCTGCTGCTAACCTGCGCGCTGTTCCCTCTGAAGCTCTACTCCTCGCCGGACCCGCTTCGTTGTGTTCTGCGGGAGTTGGTGAGAAGTGGGTCAGGTCATCCAAGACTGTTGTGGGTTGTGCTGTGAATTTTCAGGTCTGCGAGCGACTGGTACAGGGACTCCATCTCCCAGGAGTCCCTGTTAGCCAGACCCGAGACACCTGGGCCGCTCTCCCTGACTGACACGCCCCCACAGACGCCGCTATAAACTCTGGATTTTCAAACCTGCGTGGGACATCATTGCTGCTTTCCTTCTGGGACTGGACCCCTGCTATCGTTTGTGTGCTGCTGCTAACCTGCGCACTGTTCCCTCTGAAGCTCTACTCTTCGCCGGACCCGCTTCGCGGGTCCCGCTTCGTTTTGTTCTGCGGGAGTTGGTGAGAAGTGGGTCAGGTCATCCAAGACTGTTGTGGGTTGTGCTGTGAATTTTCAGGGCTGCGAGCAACTAGTACAGGGACTCCTTCTCCCAGGAGTCCCTGTTAGCCAGACCTGAGACACCTGGACTGCTCTCCCTGACTGACACGCCCCCACCGACGCCGCTATAAACTCTGGATTTTCAAACCTGCGTGGGACATCATTGCTGCTTTCCTTCTGGGACTGGACCCCTGCTATCGTTTGTGTGCTGCTGCTAACCTGCGCGCTGTTCCCTCTGAAGCTTTACTCCTCGCCGGACCCGCTTCGTTGTGTTCTGCGGGAGTTGGTGAGAAGTGGGTCAGGTCATCCAAGACTGTTGTGGGTTGTGCTGTGAATTTTCAGGGCTGCGAGCGACTGGTACAGAACTCCATCTCCCAGGAGTCCCTGTTAGCCAGACCCGAGACACCTGGGCCGCTCTCCCTGACTGACACGCCCCCACCGACGCCGCTATAAACTCTGTGTTGGAAATGGGATCCCCGGCTGGCCAGGGCTTTCGCCAAAGTCAGTCAGAGACCACCACACCCAAGTCAGGGCAAGGGAGTTACACACCAAGATAACCCCTACTCGCCCTCTAGGTAACGTGGCGCGAGCAGCAAGGCTAAACTTGGAGGCGATGTAGGTTAAGTATTTGCGCACGCACCCCAGCAACAACAACCAAAGGCCCACCACAAAGGAAACTCCACACAAGGTTATGTAAAAATAGCCTTTGTATTATAATAAATATACATCAGATAAAACACACATCTTGTTACACTGTGCCAACAGGCACGGGCGGAATTTACAAGGGATATTGCACAGGACAGGGCCACTTGGACCACTGTCAGGGGTATCAGCACTTTTAGAACTTAGCACTTGTAGAAAGAAAAATCAGTGTAGCACACAATATAAAAATAGAGCACACAACCAGTAATCACTGGTAACAGGACCTCACTAGCACCACCTGTACTAGGGAGAAAACAACCACCTACATATCATAATACCTGTAGGGGTGTAAGAACAAAACACATGATACATTAACATTCAGCGGTGTAGGGAAATAAAACACATGATGCATCAACAATACATTCAGAGGTGTAAGGCACATGACGCATAAAAACACATTCAGAGGTGCAGAACAATAACAATGGCGCCAACTCACAAGTCACCACCTGTGACTGTCTCTGTGTCCAAATGTCAGGGCCTAAACGTGGCAGCTGCCCACAAAGTGCTGGGCAGCTGAATCATCAATAATGGGCCAACGCTGGAGCCTCGCAGGCTCTGCCCAACTGACTGTCTCTCAAGAGCCTCACTGGGCTCTGAACATCAATTATGCCCCTGAGCCTCTCAGGGCTCGTGAAACAACATCTGGGCGGGGGAGCCTCTCAGGGCTCAAGAGCAACGGTGGGGCCAATGTGGGAGCCTCGCTGGGCTCTAGAGAAATTACTGTGGCACCCCAGAGCCTCTCTGGCTCTCAAAACGAATATGCCCCTTCGTTGGAGCCCCCCTCCTGGGGACTCGAAATACGCAGATTGCCCCAAGGAGCCTCTCTGGGCTCTTAACAAATGACTGGCCCCTTTGAGCCTCCTGGCTCGGAAAGAAGATGCCTCCTCTGAGCCTCTCAGGGCTCAACACAAAAATGCGCCGTCTCCAGAGCCTCTCCGGGCTCAACAACACCGGTGCCCCCGGGGCCCCCGTGGGCCTCGTACCACAACTAGGGCGCCTCGAGCCTCTCGTGGGCTCAGACAACAATGGGGGCGCTCTCGAGCCTCTCGTGGGCTCAGACAACAATCTTGGACGGGGAGCCTCGCAAGGCTCAACAAATCTGCCCCCCAGGAGCCTCGGGCTCCAAAACACGCAATGCCCCTCTCGTCGGGGCGGCCCCCTAGCAACCGGGGCCGCTCTGGGGAGAAGGCACCACTGCTCCCGCACTCACCGGCTGTCTGGCGGCGGCTCTGGTGCCGCGGGCGGGCTCCTCTCCCTCTCCGGGGCTTCTTCCGATGCGGGGCTCTCTTCTCCTCACGGGAGCCCCGCGAGCAGCGCCACCCTTTCTCCCCTTCTCACAGTGCGGCGCCGGGGGCGGGACTTCCGGTCCTTCTCCCGGTCAGGCCGCGTAGGGATTGGCCGGCCGGCCCTTCACTTCCGGGTCACCGCGGGCAGCGCGGCGGCCCGATTCAGGCAGGCAGGCGGGGTGTAAGCAGACGATGATTCAACCAAGGGGTTGGCTCCCTCGAGTTGATCCACAACGGGGCGATCAATGCCGGGTGGGCACCGGCCGAAGCAATCAAGGCGGCGCCAGGCAAACCTAAAGCGCTCCAAGCGCTATATGTGGAAAATAAAGCGCTCCCTCGCTAGGACATCATTAAAGCGCTCACAGGCGCTTGCGGGGGCAAAATACAGCGCTCCCAGCGCTGGGACAAAATCAAGCGCTCCCAAGCGCTAGAGGACCAAAATAGAGCGCTCCCAGGCGCTATAAGTAAAATAAAGGTCCAGCAGAGTCCTTCAGCAAGGCAGGGGGCAAGGCTGGGCCCAGAGCCAGCACACTGGGTCTCCAGGCAGGGAGACACCCCAAGTGGCGGTCCTCTGGCCCAGCGGCAGCAACAGCCCCCTCAGGATCCTGGAAGAGAACAGCTTCAGTGGGGACACAGCCCCATTTTTATACAGTATTTCCCTTTGTCTGAGATGCAGGGTGGGGGGAAAACCAGTTTCAGCTGGCTTTGGAGCACTCTTGATGGCCCAACCACCCATTTCTTTCACTGGGGAGGCTAGGGTCGTTAGACACACCACAGGGGGGCGGAGCCAGCATTGTGTGGGGAAAACCCAGCCCATCCAGGACACAGGTACACTCCTCCCACACATCACTCATGCTAATCTCCCACTCACCACCGGGCAAACCCATCCAGACTTCCTGGAGCCTGGCATGCCAGCCAGCTCCAGCCAATCACGCTCCATCACCCTCACAGCACATGCACACATATCTCAATGTCCAGAAGTAACACTTCCCTTCTAGACACATACATGCCGCAGACACCATCTCGCAGCATTCACTCTCACGAGTTTACACATACTAAACTCGAGCCTGCACTCCCCACGCATCAGGAACTACCAGGGACACACACATTCCCCATGCATTCCTATGGGAGGGCAGGCCAGCCATACTACACGCACGCACTTTCACTCTGGGACCCAGGGGAAAGTGCGCAGAGACCCAAAAATCACTGACACAGGGTCACACATAAGGCAAAAAGTTTAGGGGCGAACCTGCCCTGCGGGCCAAGTCCAACACAACCCCCTTCCAGCCAAAACGCAGGGGAGAACAATCACCACCGTGATGGACTTCCCTGCTTGGGGCGATAGAACACGGACGCAGGCCCGCCACTGCCGGGACACCCTCCTGTTCTATGCCACGGTGAACCCCTAGGGTTCCTTCTAAAGCTACCGTAAGGACCAGCTGGGCTACCCCACTGGTACTCCTCAGCTGTTTGCGGCCAGGACCAGGCCCTAGGCCACCCAGGTGCCACTGGTTCCTGCCTACTCACGAAGTGGGGGGTAGTAACCCCTGGCACATAGTAGCCATTCTCCACTCCTCCTGTCTGCAAGACAGGGCTAGACTGCCACTGGTTCTCCAGCCTAGGGTCTACAACCTCAGGTGGACCAGGAGTCTCAGGGAAGGCTCTCCTCCCCTTACCTCTTCTTTTAGGGTTCCTCCTCCCCGTGCGAGGGGGACACCTAGAACGCCATTCCAACCCAGGGTTTAACCCCTCAGGTTGCACCGGGGTCAGAGGTGGGCTCTCCCACCCTCTGCACCCCCTTCCAGAGGTCTGCCCTCTCCCAACTGGAGAAGTTCCTCTGGAAGAAGAACCGGTCAGGACACTGATTACAGTCGTCCTACCCTTCAGATCAGGCTGATCCTGAACCTGGCCATCCAACCTCCGGTCTAAAACCTTTGGTGGAACAATTGCCTGGCACTCCAGGACTTCTGGGGATTCACACGCAATCCCCCTGAGGTTAACAACTGACACATCTGTTGTGTGACTGTCTGTCTGGCGCAGATCTCCCGCCCTCTGTCCACCTGACAGTGCGGGACGATCCCCCAGACCAGAAGTGGTGCCACCCGGGTCCCTCCAAGAAGATCTAGCCCAACTGGCTAGTCTCTGGTCCACTGGTGCATCCACTGGGAAACTCATCCCCCAATCACTCCTCACGCTGGACTCCTGTACCCTCCCTACCGGAGCGGTACTGCCAGCCTCTAGAACCACAGGAGCTCTGGTTACAGACGCTCCAGGTCCTCTACTCACTAGGAGATCCTCCTCAAATGGGCTAACAGGACAGCCTAGGTCCCCAACCTGGTGTTCCCTCAAGAAACCACCCAGGCTCTGAGACAGGGCTTCGGGCCTCTGGGGGCTCTCAGCCACCCACTGACTCCTGCTCCACTGAGCCAGGCAGTCAGCCCCTACACCCTTCTCACTATACTGGGACCTAGCTGGGCTACACTGAGCCTCTTCCACCACGCTGGGCTGGAAGATCCCTGACCCACTACTTTCGGAGTCACTCACCAATGACTCTACAGAACCTCTGGCCCTTTCCCAGCGCTCTGCTTCCTCAGCAAGCGTGTCTGGATCAGTCAACCCATAGTCCAACAGGTGTTGTCGCAACCCTGGCAAACAACTACTGAGCACCTGCTCTCTGAGAACCAGATCAAACAGTTTTACAAAATCACCTTCTGTGTGAACCGATGACCAATCAGACAGTGCATCTTGACATTCATCCACAAACTCTCCCCAAGACTGGTGAGACAGTTTCATACTGCCCCTGAATCTCAACCTATACTCCTCCTCTGGGGAAACAGGTACCAGACTGGGGGAGCTGGGACTGGGATTTCCTATACTGGAATCTAAATAGCTGCCACCACTGGACTCAACCCTCCCTGGGGGATCCAGAACATTATGACTGCGGTCAGGGGATAATCTACCCTCCTGAGCTACTCTCTCTCTGGCAAAGGCCCTCTCAGCCTCTGCAATCCGCTCATTCACACCCAACTGCGCCATCTCTCTGGCATGCTCTAACCTGAGCTTTTCCATGGCCAGCTGGTGCTCCCTCTCTTCTCTCCTATCCAACCACACCTCTGGGGACAGGGAAAGGGATGGGGTGCTACATCTGACACTGGACCCAGCAAGGGACTCCCTATCTAGGGGATACTCGCTCTCTGCTGGCGCCCACCCACTGTCAAACTCACTCTCCACATCAGACTCTTCAGGGCTCCCCTCAGGCCCACCACCCTCCTGGTGTGCGGCCCGGGCCCTCTCTCTCTCTCTGTGCTCACGCTCCCAGTCACTCTTCTGCCACAGGATCATGTTATCCCTAAGCTTGGACTGGGTGTCTGACTCACTCACTGGGATGTCTCTCTCCTTACATAACCGTACCAACTCATGCACACTGTACTTAAACAGGCCACAAAGGTTAAAAGGCGATTCCATCTTGACAGGATGCTCACAGACACGTGCAACACATGGGACCTTGCAATCTGAAGTAGGAGTACACAATTCCAAAACTTCCACACTCTCCTTAAAAAAGAACTCACTCATGCGTCCAGGAAAACACACCATTCATCCACACACACCCTCCCCTCGGATCGGTAAGGCAGTTTCTACCACCCCTGACTTCTCAACCTGACCAAAAGCGACACAGGTACCAAACTCTGGAAGCAGGGCGGGGGACAAATGTACAGGACACAATTATCAAATGACACTCTTCAGGAGAAGAAACAATGGAATTTTACCAACAACAATAATCCCCAAAATGTGGTTATCTAAAATGCAGAGTTTTGTGGTGCAGCCAGCCGCTACTAAGGTACAAGGCAAACACAAATCCTTATCCCACCGCTTGCCGCCAATGTTGGAAATGGGATCCCCGGCTGGCCAGGGCTTTCGCCAAAGTCAGTCAGAGACCACCACACCCAAGTCAGGGCAAGGGAGTTACACACCAAGATAACCCCTACTCGCCCTCTAGGTAACGTGGCGCGAGCAGCAAGGCTAAACTTGGAGGCGATGTAGGTTAAGTATTTGCGCACGCACCCCAGCAACAACAACCAAAGGCCCACCACAAAGGAAACTCCACACAAGGTTATGTAAAAATAGCCTTTGTATTATAATAAATATACATCAGATAAAACACACATCTTGTTACACTGTGCCAACAGGCACGGGCGGAATTTACAAGGGATATTGCACAGGACAGGGCCACTTGGACCACTGTCAGGGGTATCAGCACTTTTAGAACTTAGCACTTGTAGAAAGAAAAATCAGTGTAGCACACAATATAAAAATAGAGCACACAACCAGTAATCACTGGTAACAGGACCTCACTAGCACCACCTGTACTAGGGAGAAAACAACCACCTACATATCATAATACCTGTAGGGGTGTAAGAACAAAACACATGATACATTAACATTCAGCGGTGTAGGGAAATAAAACACATGATGCATCAACAATACATTCAGAGGTGTAAGGCACATGACGCATAAAAACACATTCAGAGGTGCAGAACAATAACAATGGCGCCAACTCACAAGTCACCACCTGTGACTGTCTCTGTGTCCAAATGTCAGGGCCTAAACGTGGCAGCTGCCCACAAAGTGCTGGGCAGCTGAATCATCAATAATGGGCCAACGCTGGAGCCTCGCAGGCTCTGCCCAACTGACTGTCTCTCAAGAGCCTCACTGGGCTCTGAACATCAATTATGCCCCTGAGGCTCTCAGGGCTCGTGAAACAACATCTGGGCGGGGGAGCCTCTCAGGGCTCAAGAGCAACGGTGGGGCCAATGTGGGAGCCTCGCTGGGCTCTAGAGAAATTACTGTGGCACCCCAGAGCCTCTCTGGCTCTCAAAACGAATATGCCCCTTCGTTGGAGCCCCCCTCCTGGGGACTCGAAATACGCAGATTGCCCCAAGGAGCCTCTCTGGGCTCTTAACAAATGACTGGCCCCTTTGAGCCTCCTGGCTCGGAAAGAAGATGCCTCCTCTGAGCCTCTCAGGGCTCAACACAAAAATGCGCCGTCTCCAGAGCCTCTCCGGGCTCAACAACACCGGTGCCCCCGGGGCCCCCGTGGGCCTCGTACCACAACTAGGGCGCCTCGAGCCTCTCGTGGGCTCAGACAACAATGGGGGCGCTCTCGAGCCTCTCGTGGGCTCAGACAACAATCTTGGACGGGGAGCCTCGCAAGGCTCAACAAATCTGCCCCCCAGGAGCCTCGGGCTCCAAAACACGCAATGCCCCTCTCGTCGGGGCGGCCCCCTAGCAACCGGGGCCGCTCTGGGGAGAAGGCACCACTGCTCCCGCACTCACCGGCTGTCTGGCGGCGGCTCTGGTGCCGCGGGCGGGCTCCTCTCCCTCTCCGGGGCTTCTTCCGATGCGGGGCTCTCTTCTCCTCACGGGAGCCCCGCGAGCAGCGCCACCCTTTCTCCCCTTCTCACAGTGCGGCGCCGGGGGCGGGACTTCCGGTCCTTCTCCCGGTCAGGCCGCGTAGGGATTGGCCGGCCGGCCCTTCACTTCCGGGTCACCGCGGGCAGCGTGGCGGCCCGATTCAGGCAGGCAGGCGGGGTGTAAGCAGACGATGATTCAACCAAGGGGTTGGCTCCCTCGAGTTGATCCACAACGGGGCGATCAATGCCGGGTGGGCACCGGCCGAAGCAATCAAGGCGGCGCCAGGCAAACCTAAAGCGCTCCAAGCGCTATATGTGGAAAATAAAGCGCTCCCTCGCTAGGACATCATTAAAGCGCTCACAGGCGCTTGCGGGGGCAAAATACAGCGCTCCCAGCGCTGGGACAAAATCAAGCGCTCCCAAGCGCTAGAGGACCAAAATAGAGCGCTCCCAGGCGCTATAAGTAAAATAAAGGTCCAGCAGAGTCCTTCAGCAAGGCAGGGGGCAAGGCTGGGCCCAGAGCCAGCACACTGGGTCTCCAGGCAGGGAGACACCCCAAGTGGCGGTCCTCTGGCCCAGCGGCAGCAACAGCCCCCTCAGGATCCTGGAAGAGAACAGCTTCAGTGGGGACACAGCCCCATTTTTATACAGTATTTCCCTTTGTCTGAGATGCAGGGTGGGGGGAAAACCAGTTTCAGCTGGCTTTGGAGCACTATTGATGGCCCAACCACCCATTTCTTTCACTGGGGAGGCTAGGGTCGTTAGACACACCACAGGGGGGCGGAGCCAGCATTGTGTGGGGAAAACCCAGCCCATCCAGGACACAGGTACACTCCTCCCACACATCACTCATGCTAATCTCCCACTCACCACCGGGCAAACCCATCCAGACTTCCTGGAGCCTGGCATGCCAGCCAGCTCCAGCCAATCACGCTCCATCACCCTCACAGCACATGCACACATATCTCAATGTCCAGAAGTAACACTTCCCTTCTAGACACATACATGCCGCAGACACCATCTCGCAGCATTCACTCTCACGAGTTTACACATACTAAACTCGAGCCTGCACTCCCCACGCATCAGGAACTACCAGGGACACACACATTCCCCATGCATTCCTATGGGAGGGCAGGCCAGCCATACTACACGCACGCACTTTCACTCTGGGACCCAGGGGAAAGTGCGCAGAGACCCAAAAATCACTGACACAGGGTCACACATAAGGCAAAAAGTTTAGGGGCGAACCTGCCCTGCGGGCCAAGTCCAACACTCTGGATTTTCAAACCTGCGTGGGACATCATTGCTGCTTTCCTTCTGGGACTGGACCCCTGCTATCGTTTGTGTGCTGCTGCTAACCTGCGCGCTGTTCCCTCGGAAGCTCTACTCCTCGCCGGTTCCGCTTCATTGTGTTCTGCTGGAGTTGGTGAGAAGTGGGTCAGGTCATCCAAGACTTTTGTGGGTTGTGCTGTGAATTTTCAGGGCTGTGAGCGACTGGTACAGGTACTCCATCTCCCAGGAGTCCCTGTTAGCCAGACCTGAGACACCTGAGCCGCTCTCCCTGACTGACACGCCCCCTCCGACGCCGCTATAAACTCTGGATTTTCAAATCTGCGTGGGACATCATTGCTGCTTTCCTTCTGGGACTGGACCCCTGCTATCGTTTGTGTGCTGCTGCTAACCTGCGCGCTGTTCCCTCTGAAGATCTACTCCTCGCCGGACCCGCTGCGCGGGTCCCGCTTCGTTGTGTTCTGCGGGAGCTGGTGAGAAGTGGGTCAGGTCATCCAAGACTGTTGTGGGTTGTGCTGTGAATTTTCAGGGCTGCGAGCGACTGGTACAGGGACTCCATCTCCCAGGAGTCCCTGTTAGCCAGACCCGAGACACCTGGACCGCTCTCCCTGACTGACACGCCCGCACCGACGCCGCTATAAACTCTGGATTTTCAAACCTGCGTGGGACATCATTGCTGCTTTCCTTCTGGGACAGGACCCCTGCTATAGTTTGTGTGCTGCTGCTAACCTGCGCGCTGTTCCCTCTGAAGCTTTACTCCTCGCCGGACCCGCTTCGTTGTGTTCTGCGGGAGTTGGTGAGAAGTGGGTCAGGTCATCCAAGACTGTTGTGGGTTGTGCTGTGAATTTTCAGGGCTGCTAACGACTGGTACAGGGACTCCATCTCCCAGGAGTCCCTGTAAGCCAGACCCGAGACACCTGGGCCGCTCTCCCTGACTGACACGCCCCCACCGACGCCGCTATAAACTCTGGATTTTCAAACCTGCGTGGGACATCATTGCTGCTTTCCTTCTGGGACTGGACCCCTGCTATCGTTTGTGTGCTGCTGCTAACCTGCGCGCTGTTCCCTCTGAAGCTCTACTCCTCGCCGGACCCGCTTCGTTGTGTTCTGCGGGAGTTGGTGAGAAGTGGGTCAGGTCATCCAAGACTGTTGTGGGTTGTGCTGTGAATTTTCAGGGCTGCGAGCGACTGAGACAGGGACTCCATCTCCCAGGAGTCCCTGTTAGCCAGACCCGAGACACCTTGGCAGCTCTCCCTGACTGACACGCCCCCACCGACGCCGCTGTAAACACTGGATTTTCAAACCTGCGTGGGACCTCATTGCTGCATTCCTTCTGGGACTGGACCTCTGCTATCATTTGTGTGCTGCTGCTAACCTAAGCGCTGTTCCCTCTGAAGCTCTACTCCTCGCCGGACCCGCTTCGCGGGTCCCGCTTCGTTGTGTTCTGCGGGAGTTGGTGAGAAGTGGGTCAGGTCATCCAAGACTGTTGTGGGTTGTGCTGTGAATTTTCAGGGCTGCGAGCGACTGGTACAGGGACACCATCTCTCAGGAGTCCCTGTTAGCCAGACCCGAGACACCTGGGCCGCTCTTCCTGACTGATACGCCCCCACCGACGCCGCTATAAACTCTGGATTTTCAAATTTGCGTGGGACATCATTGCTGCTTTCCTTCAGGGACAGGACCCCTGCTATCGTTTGTGTGCTGCTTCTAACCTGCGCGCTGTTCCCTCTGAAGCTCTACTCCTCGCCGGACCCGCTGCGCGGGTCCCGCTTCCTTGTGTTCTGCGGGAGTTGGTGAGAAGTGGGTCAGGTCATCCAAGACTGTTGTGGGTTGTGCTGTGAATTTTCAGGGCTGCGAGCGACTGGTACAGGGACTCCATCTCCCAGGAGTCCCTGTTAGCCAGACCCGAGACACCTGGGCCGCTCTCCCTGACTGACATGCCCCCACCGACGCCGCTATAAACTCTGGATTTTCAAACCTGCGTGGTACATCATTGCTGCTTTCCTTCTGGGACTGGACCCCTGCTATCGTTTGTGTGCTGCTGCTAACCTGCGCGCTGTTCCCTCTGAAGCTCTACTCCTCGCCGGACCCGCTTCGTTGTGTTCTGCGGGAGTTGGTGAGAAGTGGGTCAGGTCATCCAAGACTGTTGTGGGTTGTGCTGTGAATTTTCAGGGCTGCGAGCGACTGGTACAGGGACTCCATCTCCCAGGAGTCCCTGTTAGCCAGACCCGAGACACCTGGACCGCTCTCCCTGACTGACACGCCCCCACCGACGCCACTATAAACTCTGGATTTTCAAACCTGCGTGGGACATCATTGCTGCTTTCCTTCTGGGACAGGACCCCTGCTATCGTTTGTGTGCTGCTGATAACCTGCGCGCTGTTCCCTCTAAAGCTTTACTCCTCGCCGGACCCGCTTCGTTGTGTTCTGCGGGAGTTGGTGAGAAGTGGGTCAGGTCATCCAAGACTGTTGTGGGTTGGGCTGTGAATTTTCAGGGCTGCGAGCGACTGGTACAGGGACTCCATCTCCCAGGAGTCCCTGTTAGCCAGACCCGAGACACCTGGGCCGCTCTCCCTGACTGACACGCCCCCACCGACGCCGCTATAAACTCTGGATTTTCAAACCTGCGTGGGACATCATTGCTGCTTTCCATCTGGGACTGTTCCCCTGCTATCGTTTGTGTGCTGCTGCTAACCTGCGCGCTGTTCCCTCTGAAGCTTTACTCCTCGCCGGACCCGCTTCGTTGTGTTCTGCGGGAGTTGGTGAGAAGTGGGTCAGGTCATCCAAGACTGTTGTGGGTTGTGCTGTGAATTTTCAGGGCTGCGAGCGACTGGTACAGGGACTCCTTCTCCCAGGAGTCCCTGTTAGCCAGACCCGAGACACCTGGGCCGCTCTCCCTGACTGACACGCCCCCACCGACGCCGCTATAAACTCTGGATTTTCAAACCTGCGTGGGACATCATTGCTGCTTTCCTTCTGGGACTGGACACCTGCAATCGTTTGTGTGCTGCTGCTAACCTGCGCGCTGTTCCCTCTGAAGCTCTACTCCTCGCCGGACCCGCTGCGCGGGTCCCGCTACGTTGTGTTCTGCGGGAGTTGGTGAGAAGTGGGTCAGGTCATCCAAGACTGTTGTGGGTTGTGCTGTGAATTTTCAGGGCTATGAGCGACTGAGACAGGGACTCCATCTCCCAGGAGTCCCTGTTAGCCAGACCCGAGACACCTTGGCAGCTCTCCCTGACTGACACGCCCCCACCGACGCCGCTATAAACACTGGATTTTCAAACCTGCGTGGGACCTCATTGCTGCATTCCTTCTGGGACTGGACCTCTGCTATCATTTGTGTGCTGCTGCTAACCTAAGCGCTGTTCCCTCTGAAGCTCTACTCCTCGCCGGACCCGCTTCGCGGGTCCCGCTTCGTTGTGTTCTGCGGGAGTTGGTGAGAAGTGGGTCAGGTCATCCAAGACTGTTGTGGGTTGTGCTGTGAATTTTCAGGGCTGCGAGCGACTGGTACAGGGACACCATCTCTCAGGAGTCCCTGTTAGCCAGACCCGAGACACCTGGGCCGCTCTCCCTGACTGATACGCCCCCACCGACGCCGCTATAAACTCTGGATTTTCAAATTTGCGTGGGACATCATTGCTGCTTTCCTTCAGGGACAGGACCCCTGCTATCGTTTGTGTGCTGCTTCTAACCTGCGCGCTGTTCCCTCTGAAGCTCTACTCCTCGCCGGACCCGCTGCGCGGGTCCCGCTTCGTTGTGTTCTGCGGGAGTTGGTGAGAAGTGGGTCAGGTCATCCAAGACTGTTGTGGGTTGTGCTGTGAATTTTCAGGGCTGCGAGCGACTGGTACAGGGACTCCATCTCCCAGGAGTCCCTGTTAGCCAGACCCGAGACACCTGGGCCGCTCTCCCTGACTGACACGCCCCCACCGACGCCGCTATAAACTCTGGATTTTCAAACCTGCGTGGTACATCATTGCTGCTTTCCTTCTTGGACTGGACCCCTGCTATCGTTTGTGTGCTGCTGCTAACCTGCGCGCTGTTCCCTCTGAAGCTCTACTCCTCGCCGGACCCGCTTCGTTGTGTTCTGCGGGAGTTGGTGAGAAGTGGGTCAGGTCATCCAAGACTGCTGTGGGTTGTGCTGTGAATTTTCAGGGCTGCGAGCGACTGGTACAGGGACTCCATCTCCCAGGAGTCCCTGTTAGCCAGACCCGAAACACCTGGACCGCTCTCCCTGACTGACACGCCCCCACCGACGCCGCTATAAACTCTGGATTTTCAAACCTGCGTGGGACATCATTGCTGCTTTCCTTCTGGGACAGGACCCCTGCTATCGTTTGTGTGCTGCTGCTAACCTGCGCGCTGTTCCCTCTAAAGCTTTACTCCTCGCCGGACCCGCTTCGTTGTGTTCTGCGGGAGTTGGTGAGAAGTGGGTCAGGTCATCCAAGACTGTTGTGGGTTGTGCTGTGACTTTTCAGGGCTGCGAGCGACTGGTACAGGGACTCCATCTCCCAGGAGTCCCTGTTAGCCAGACCCGAGACACCTGGGCCGCTCTCCCTGACTGACACGCCCCCACCGACGCCGCTATAAACTTTGGATTTTCAAACCTGCGTGGGACATCATTGCTGCTTTCCATCTGGGACTGTTCCCCTGCTATCGTTTGTGTGCTGCTGCTAACCTGCGCGCTGTTCCCTCTGAAGCTTTACTCCTCGCCGGACCCGCTTCGTTGTGTTCTGCGGGAGTTGGTGAGAAGTGGGTCAGGTCATTCAAGACTGTTGTGGGTTGTGCTGTGAATTTTCAGGGCTGCGAGCGACTGGTACAGGGACTCCTTCTCCCAGGAGTCCCTGTTAGCCAGACCCGAGACACCTGGGCCGCTCTCCCTGACTGACACGCCCCCACCGACGCCGCTATAAACTCTGGATTTTCAAACCTGCGTGGGACATCATTGCTGCTTTCCTTCTGGGACTGGACACCTGCAATCGTTTGTGTGCTGCTGCTAACCTGCGCGCTGTTCCCTCTGAAGCTCTACTCCTCGCCGGACCCGCTGCGTGGGTCCCGCTACGTTGTGTTCTGCGGGAGTTGGTGAGAAGTGGGTCAGGTCATCCAAGACTGTTGTGGGTTGTGCTGTGAATTTTCAGGGCTGCGAGTGACTGGTACAGGGACTCCATCTCCCAGGAGTCCCTGTTACCCAGACCCGAGACACCTGGGCTGCTCTCCCTGACTGACACGCCCCCACCGACGCCACTATAAACTCTGGATTTTCAAACCTGCGTGGGACATCATTGCTGCTTTCCTTCTGGGACTGGACCCCTGCTATCGTTTGTGTGCTGCTGCTAACCTGCACGCTGTTCCCTCTGAAAATCTACTCCTCGCCGGACCCGCTTCGTTGTGTTCTGCGGGAGTTGGTGAGAAGTGGGTCAGGTCATCCAAGATTGTTGTGGGTTGTGCTGTGAATTTTCAGGGCTGCGAGCGACAGGTACAGGGACTCCATCTCCCAGGAGTCCCTGTTAGCCAGACCCGAGACACCTGGGCCGCTCTCCCTGACTGACACGCCCCCACCGACGCCGCTATAAACTCTGGATTTTCAAATCTGCGTGGGACATCATTGCTGCTTTCCTTCTGGGACTGGACCCCTGCTATCGTTTGTGTGCTGCTGCTAACCTGCGCGCTGTTCCCTCTGAAGCTCTACTCCTCGCCGGACCCACTGCGCGGGTCCCGCTTCGTTGTGTTCTGCGGGAGTTGGTGAGAAGTGGGTCAGGTCATCCAAGACTGTTGTGGGTTGTGCTGTGAATTGTCAGGGCTGCGAGCGACTGGTACAGGGACTCCATCTCCCAGGAGTCCCTGTTAGCCAGACCCGAGACACCTGGGCCGCTCTCCCTGACTGACACGCCCCCACCGATGCCGCTATAAACTCTGGATTTTCAAATCTGCGTGGGACATCATTGCTGCTTTCCTTCTGGGACTGGACCCCTGCTATCGTTTGTGTGCTGCTGCTAACCTGCGCGCTGTTCCCTCTGAAGCTTTACTCCTCGCCGGACCCACTGCGCGGGTCCCGCTTCGTTGTGTTCTGCGGGAGTTGGTGAGAAGTGGGTCAGGTCATCCAAGACTGTTGTGGGTTGTGCTGTGAATTTTCAGGGCAGCGAGCGACTGGTACAGGGACTCCATCTCCCAGGAGTCCCTGTTAGCCAGACCCGAGACACCTGGGCCGCTCTCCCTGACTGACATGCCCCCACCGACGCCGCTATAAACTCTGGATTTTCAAATCTGCGTGGGACATCATTGTAGCTTTCCTTCTGGGACTGGACCCCTGCTATCATTTGTGTGCTGCTGCTAACCTGCGCGCTGTTCCCTCTGACGCTCTAATCCTTGCCGGACCCGCTGCGCTGTGTTCTACGGGAGTTGGTGAGAAGTGGGTCAGGTCATCCAAGACTGTTGTGGGTTGTGCTGTGAATTTTCAGGGCTGCGAGCGACTGGTACAGGGACTCCATCTCCCAGGAGTCCCTGTTAGCCAGACCCGAGACACCTGGGCCGCTCTCCCTGACTGACACGCCCCCACCGACGCCTCTATAAACCTCGGATTTTCAAACCTGTGTGGGACATCATTGCTGCTTTCCTTCTGGGACTGGACCCCTGCTATCGTTTGTGTGCTGCTGCTAACCTGCGCGCTGTTCCCTCTGAAGCTCTACTCCTCGCCGGACCCGCTTCGTTGTGTTCTGCGGGAGTTGGTGAGAAGTGGGTCAGGTCATCCAAGACTGTTATGGGTTGTGCTGTGAATTTTCAGGTCTGCGAGCGACTGGTACAGGGACTCCATCTCCCAGGAGTCCCTGTTAGCCAGACCCGAGACACCTGGGCCGCTCTCCCTGACTGACACGCCCCCACAGACGCCGCTATAAACTCTGGATTTTCAAACCTGCGTGGGACATCATTGCTGCTTTCCTTCTGGGACTGGACCCCTGCTATCGTTTGTGTGCTGCTGCTAACCTGCGCACTGTTCCCTCTGAAGCTCTACTCTTCGCCGGACCCGCTTCGCGGGTCCCGCTTCGTTTTGTTCTGCGGGAGTTGGTGAGAAGTGGGTCAGGTCATCCAAGACTGTTGTGGGTTGTGCTGTGAATTTTCAGGGCTGCGAGCAACTAGTACAGGGACTCCTTCTCCCAGGAGTCCCTGTTAGCCAGACCCGAGACACCTGGACTGCTCTCCCTGACTGACACGCCCCCACCGATGCCGCTATAAACTCTGGATTTTCAAACCTGCGTGGGACATCATTGCTGCTTTCCTTCTGGGACTGGACCCCTGCTATCGTTTGTGTGCTGCTGCTAACCTGCGCGCTGTTCCCTCTGAAGCTTTACTCCTCGCCGGACCCGCTTCGTTGTGTTCTGCGGGAGTTGGTGAGAAGTGGGTCAGGTCATCCAAGACTGTTGTGGGTTGTGCTGTGAATTTTCAGGGCTGCGAGCGACTGGTACAGGTACTCCATCTCCCAGGAGTCCCTGTTAGCCAGACCTGAGACACCTGAGCCGCTCTCCCTGACTGACACGCCCCCTCCGACGCTGCTATAAACTCTGGATTTTCAAATCTGCGTGGGACATCATTGCTGCTTTCCTTCTGGGACTGGACCCCTGCTATCGTTTGTGTGCTGCTGCTAACCTGCGCGCTGTTCCCTCTGAAGATCTACTCCTCGCCGGACCCGCTGCGCGGGTCCCGCTTCGTTGTGTTCTGCGGGAGTTGGTGAGAAGTGGGTCAGGTCATCCAAGACTGTTGTGGGTTGTGCTGTGAATTTTCAGGGCTGCGAGCGACTGGTACAGGGACTCCATCTCCCAGGAGTCCCTGTTAGCCAGACCCGAGACACCTGGGCCGCTCTCCCTGACTGACACGCCCCCACCGACGCCGCTATAAACTCTGGATTTTCAAATCTGCGTGGGACATCATTGCTGCTTTCCTTCTGGGACTGGACCCCTGCTATCGTTTGTGTGCTGCTGCTAACCTGCGCGCTGTTCCCTCTGAAGCTCTACTCCTCGCCGGACCCGCTTCGTTGTGTTCTGCGGGAGTTGGTGAGAAGTGGGTCAGGTCATCCAAGACTGTTGTGGGTTGTGCTGTGAATTTTCAGGGCTGCGAGCGACTGGTACAGGGACTCCATCTCCCAGGAGTCCCTGTTAGCCAGACCCGAGACACCTGGACCGCTCTCCCTGAATGACACGCCCGCACCGACGCCGCTATAAACTCTGGATTTTCAAACCTGCGTGGGACATCATTGCTGCATTCCTTCTGGGACAGGACCCCTGCTATAGTTTGTGTGCTGCTGCTAACCTGCGCGCTGTTCCCTCTGAAGCTTTACTCCTCGCCGGACCCACTTCGTTGTGTTCTGCGGGAGTTGGTGAGAAGTGGGTCAGGTCATCCAAGACTGTTGTGGGTTGTGCTGTGAATTTTCAGGGCTGCGAGCGACTGGTACAGGGACTCCATCTCCCAGGAGTCCCTGTAAGCCAGACCCGAGACACCTGGGCCGCTCTCCCTGACTGACACGCCCCCACCGACGCCGCTATAAACTCTGGATTTTCAAACCTGCGTGGGACATCATTGCTGCTTTCCTTCTGGGACTGGACCCCTGCTATCGTTTGTGTGCTGCTGCTAACCTGCGCGCTGTTCCCTCTGAAGCTCTACTCCTCGCCGGACCCGCTTCGTTGTGTTCTGCGGGAGTTGGTGAGAAGTGGGTCAGGTCATCCAAGACTGTTGTGGGTTGTGCTGTGAATTTTCAGGGCTATGAGCGACTGTGACAGGGACTCCATCTCCCAGGAGTCCCTGTTAGCCAGACCCGAGACACCTGGGCAGCTCTCCCTGACTGACACGCCCCCACCGACGCCGCTATAAACACTGGATTTTCAAACCTGTGTGGGACCTCATTGCTGCATTCCTTCTGGGACTGGACCTCTGCTATCATTTGTGTGCTGCTGCTAACCTAAGCGCTGTTCCCTCTGAAGCTCTACTCCTCGCCGGACCCGCTTCACGGGTCCCGCTTCGTTGTGTTCTGCGGGAGTTGGTGAGAAGTGGGTCAGGTCATCCAAGACTGTTGTGGGTTGTGCTGTGAATTTTCAGGGCTGCGAGCGACTGGTACAGGGACACCATCTCTCAGGAGTCCCTGTTAGCCAGACCCGAGACACCTGGGCCGCTCTCCCTGACTGATACGCCCCCACCGACGCCGCTATAAACTCTGGATTTTCAAATTTGCGTGGGACATCATTGCTGCTTTCCTTCAGGGACAGGACCCCTGCTATCGTTTGTGTGCTGCTTCTAACCTGCGCGCTGTTCCCTCTGAAGCTCTACTCCTCGCCGGACCCGCTGCGCGGGTCCCGCTTCGTTGTGTTCTGCGGGAGTTGGCGAGAAGTGGGTCAGGTCATCCAAGACTGTTGTGGGTTTTGCTGTGAATTTTCAGGGCTGCGAGCGACTGGTACAGGGACTCCATCTCCCAGGAGTCCCTGTTAGCCAGACCCGAGACACCTGGGCCGCTCTCCCTGACTGACACGCCCCCACCGGCGCCGCTATAAACTCTGGATTTTCAAACCTGCATGGTACATCATTGCTGCTTTCCTTCTGGGACTGGACCCCTGCTATCGTTTGTGTGCTGCTGCTAACCTGCGCGCTGTTCCCTCTGAAGCTCTACTCCTCGCCGGACCCGCTTCGTTGTGTTCTGCGGGAGTTGGTGAGAAGTGGGTCAGGTCATCCAAGACTGTTGTGGGTTGTGCTGTGAATTTTCAGGGCTGCGAGCGACTGGTACAGGGACTCCATCTCCCAGGAGTCCCTGTTAGCCAGACCCGAGACACCTGGACCGCTCTCCCTGACTGAAACGCCCCCACCGACGCCGCTATAAACTCTGGATTTTCAAACCTGCGTGGGACATCATTGCTGCTTTCCTTCTGGGACTGGACCCCTGCTATCGTTTGTGTGCTGCTGCTAACCTGCGCGCTGTTCCCTCTGAAGCTCTACTCCTCGCAGGACCCGCTTCGTTGTGTTCTGCGGGAGTTGGTGAGAAGTGGGTCAGGTCATCCAAGACTGTTGTGGGTTGTGCTGTGAATTTTCAGGGCTGTGAGCGACTGGTACAGGGACTCCATCTCCCAGGAGTCCCTGTTAGCCAGACCCGAGACATCTGGGCCGCTCTCCCTGACTGACACGCCCCCACAGACGCCGCTATAAACTCTGGATTTTCAAACCTGCGTGGGACATCATTGCTGCTTTCCTTCTGGGACTGGACCCCTGCTATCGTTTGTGTGCTGCTGCTAACCTGCGCGCTGTTCCCTCTGAAGCTCTACTCCTCGCCTGACCCACTTCGTTGTGTTCTGCCGGAGTTGGTGAGAAGTGGGTCAGGTCATCCAAGACTGTTGTGGGTGGTGCTGTGAATTTTCAGGGCTGCGAGCGACTGGTACAGGGACTCCATCTCCCAGGAGTCCCTGTTAGCCAGACCCGAGACACCTGGGCCGCTCTCCCTGACTGACACGCCCCCACCGACGCCGCTATAAACCCTGGATTTTTAAATCTGCGTGGGACATCATTGCTGCTTTCCTTCTGGGACTGGACCCCTGCCATCGTTTGTGTGCTGCTGCTAACCTGCGCGCTGTTCCCTCTGAAGCTCTACTCCTCGCCGGACCCGCTGCGCGGGTCCCGCTTCGTTGTGTTCTGCGGGAGTTGGTGAGAAGTGGGTCAGGTCATCCAAGACTGTTGTGGGTTGTGCTGTGAATTTTCAGGGCTGCGAGCGACTGGTACAGGGACTCCATTTCCCAGGAGTCCCTGTTAGCCAGACCCGAGACACCTGGGCCGCTCTCCCTGACTGACACGCCCCCACCGACGCCGCTATAAACCTCAGATTTTCAAACCTGTGTGGGACATCATTGCTGCTTTCCTTCTGGGACTGGACCCCTGCTATCGTTTGTGTGCTTCTGCTAACCTGCGCGCTGTTGCCTCTGAAGCTCTACTCCTCGCCGGACCCACTGCGCGGGTCCCGCTTCGTTGTGTTCTGCGGGAGTTGGTGAGAAGTGGGTCAGGTCATCCAAGACTGTTGTGGGTTGTGCTGTGAATTTTCAGGGCTGCGAGCGACTGGTACAGGGACTTCCATCTCCCCGGAGTCCCTGTTAGCCAGACCCGAGACACCTGGGCCGCTCTCCCTGACTGACACGCCCCCACCGACGCCGCTATAAACTCTGGATTTTCAAACCTGCGTGGGACATCATTGCTGCTTTCCTTCTGGGACTGGACCCCTGCTATCGTTTGTGTGCTGCTGCTAACCTGCGCGCTGTTCCCTCTGAAGCTCTACTCCTCGCCGGACCCGCTTCGCGAGTCCCGCTTCGTTGTGTTCTGCGGGAGTTGGTGAGAAGTGGGTCAGGTCATCCAAGACTGTTGTGGGTTGTGCTGTGAATTTTCAGGGCTGCGAGCGACTGGTACAGGGACTTCCATCTCCCAGGAGTCCCTGTTAGCCAGACCCGAGAGACCTGGGCCGCTCTCCCTGACTGACACGCCCCCACCGACGCCGCTATAAACTCTGGATTTTCAAACCTGCGTGGGACATTATTGCTGCTTTCCTTCTGGGACTGGACCCCTGCTATCGTTTGTGTGCTGCTGCTAACCTGCGCGCTGTTCCCTCTGAAGCTCTACTCCTCGCCGGACCCGCTTCGCAGCTCCCGCTTCATTGTGTTCTGCGGGAGTTGGTGAGAAGTGGGTCAGGTCATCCAAGACTTTTGTGGGTTGTGCTGTGAATTTTCAGGGCTGCGAGCGACTGGTACAGGGACTCCATCTCCCAGGAGTCCCTGCTAGCCAGACCCGAGACACCTGGGCCGCTCTCCCTGACTGACACGGCCCCACCGACACCGCTATAAACTCTGGATTTTCAAATCTGCGTGGGACATCATTGCTGCTTTCCTTCTGGGACTGGACCCCTGCTATCGTTTGTGTGCTGCTGCTAACCTGCGCGCTGTTCCCTCTGAAGCTCTACTCCTCGCCGGACACGCTTCGCGAGTCCCGCTTCGTTGTGTTCTGCGGGAGTTGGTGAGAAGTGGGTCAGGTCATCCAAGACTGTTGTGGGTTGTGCTGTGAATTTTCAGGGCTGCGAGCGACTGGTACAGGGACTCCATCTACCAGGAGTCCCTGTTAGCCAGACCCGAGACACCTGGGCCGCTCTCCCTGACTGACACGCCCCCACCGACGCCGCTATAAACTCTGGATTTTCAAACCTGCGTGGGACATCATTGCTGCTTTCCTTCTGGGACTGGACCCCTGCTATCGTTTGTGTGCTGCTGCTAACCTGCGCGCTGTTCCCTCTGAAGGTCTACTCCTCGCCGGACCCGCTTCGCGAGTCCCGCTTCGTTGTGATCTGCGGGAGTTGGTGAGAAGTGGGTCAGGTCATCCAAGACTGTTGTGGGTTGTGCTGTGAATTTTCAGGGCTGCGAGCGACTGGTACAGGGACTCCATCTCCCAGGAGTCCCTGTTAGCCAGACCCGAGACACCTGGGCCGCTCTCCCTGACTGACACGCCCCCACCGACGCCGCTATAAACTCTGGATTTTCAAACCTGCGTGGTACATCATTGCTGCTTTCCTTCTGGGACTGGACCCCTGCTATCGTTTGTATGCTGCTGCTAACCTGCGCGCTGTTCCCTCTGAAGCTCTACTCCTCGCCGGACCCGCTTCGTTGTGTTCTGCGGGAGTTGGTGAGAAGTGGGTCAGGTCATCCAAGACTGTTGTGGGTTGTGCTGTGAATTTTCAGGGCTGCGAGCGACTGGTACAGGGACTCCATCTCCCAGGAGTCCCTGTAAGCCAGACCCGAGACACCTGGGCCGCTCTCCCTGACTGACACGCCCCCACCGACGCCGCTATAAACTCTGGATTTTCAAACCTGCGTGGGACATCATTGCTGCTTTCCTTCTGGGACTGGACCCCTGCTATCGTTTGTGTGCTGCTGCTAACCTGCGCGCTGTTCCCTCTGAAGCTCTACTCCTCGCCGGACCCGCTTCGTTGTGTTCTGCGGGAGTTGGTGAGAAGTGGGTCAGGTCATCCAAGACTGTTGTGGGTTGTGCTGTGAATTTTCAGGGCTATGAGCGACTGAGACAGGGACTCCATCTCCCAGGAGTCCCTGTTAGCCAGACCCGAGACACCTGGGCAGCTCTCCCTGACTAACACGCCCCCACCGACGCCGCTATAAACACTGGATTTTCAAACCTGCGTGGGACCTCATTGCTGCATTCCTTCTGGGACTGGACCTCTGCTATCATTTGTGTGCTGCTGCTAACCTAAGCGCTGTTCCCTCTGAAGCTCTACTCCTCGCCGGACCCGCTTCGCGGGTCCCGCTTCGTTGTGTTCTGCGGGAGTTGGTGAGAAGTGGGTCAGGTCATCCAAGACTGTTGTGGGTTGTGCTGTGAATTTTCAGGGCTGCGAGCGACTGCTACAGGGACACCATCTCTCAGGAGTCCCTGTTAGCCAGACCCGAGACACCTGGGCCGCTCTCCCTGACTGACACGCCCCCACCGACGCCGCTATAAACTCTGGATTTTCAAACCTGCGTGGGACATCATTGCTGCTTTCCTTCTGGGACTGGACACCTGCAATCGTTTGTGTGCTGCTGCTAACCTGCGCGCTGTTCCCTCTGAAGCTCTACTCCTCGCCGGACCCGCTGCGCGGGTCCCGCTACGTTGTGTTCTGCGGGAGTTGGTGAGAAGTGGGTCAGGTCATCCAAGACTGTTGTGGGTTGTGCTGTGAATTTTCAGGGCTATGAGCGACTGAGACAGGGACTCCATCTCCCAGGAGTCCCTGTTAGCCAGACCCGAGACACCTTGGCAGCTCTCCCTGACTGACACGCCCCCACCGACGCCGCTATAAACTCTGGATTTTCAAACCTGCGTGGGACATCATTGCTGCTTTCCTTCTGGGACTGGACCCCTGCTATCGTTTGTGTGCTGCTGCTAACCTGCGCGCTGTTCCCTCTGAAGCTCTACTCCTCGCCGGACCCGCTGCGCGGGTCCCGCTTCGTTGTGTTCTGCGGGAGTTGGTGAGAAGTGGGTCAGGTCATCCAAGACTGTTGTGGGTTGTGCTGTGAATTTTCAGGGCTGCGAGCGACTGGTACAGGGACTCCATCTCCCAGGAGTCCCTGTTAGCCAGACCCGAGACACCTGGGCCGCTCTCCCTGACTGACACGCCCCCACCGACGCCGCTATAAACTCTGGATTTTCAAACCTGCGTGGTACATCATTGCTGCTTTCCTTCTTGGACTGGACCCCTGCTATCGTTTGTGTGCTGCTGCTAACCTGCGCGCTGTTCCCTCTGAAGCTCTACTCCTCGCCGGACCCGCTTCGTTGTGTTCTGCGGGAGTTGGTGAGAAGTGGGTCAGGTCATCCAAGACTGCTGTGGGTTGTGCTGTGAATTTTCAGGGCTGCGAGCGACTGGTACAGGGACTCCATCTCCCAGGAGTCCCTGTTAGCCAGACCCGAAACACCTGGACCGCTCTCCCTGACTGACACGCCCCCACCGACGCCGCTATAAACTCTGGATTTTCAAACCTGCGTGGGACATCATTGCTGCTTTCCTTCTGGGACAGGACCCCTGCTATCGTTTGTGTGCTGCTGCTAACCTGCGCGCTGTTCCCTCTAAAGCTTTACTCCTCGCCGGACCCGCTTCGTTGTGTTCTGCGGGAGTTGGTGAGAAGTGGGTCAGGTCATCCAAGACTGTTGTGGGTTGTGCTGTGAATTTTCAGGGCTGCGAGCGACTGGTACAGGGACTCCATCTCCCAGGAGTCCCTGTTAGCCAGACCCGAGACACCTGGGCCGCTCTCCCTGACTGACACGCCCCCACCGACGCCGCTATAAACTCTGGATTTTCAAACCTGCGTGGGACATCATTGCTGCTTTCCATCTGGGACTGTTCCCCTGCTATCGTTTGTGTGCTGCTGCTAACCTGCGCGCTGTTCCCTCTGAAGCTTTACTCCTCGCCGGACCCGCTTCGTTGTGTTCTGCGGGAGTTGGTGAGAAGTGGGTCAGGTCATTCAAGACTGTTGTGGGTTGTGCTGTGAATTTTCAGGGCTGCGAGCGACTGGTACAGGGACTCCTTCTCCCAGGAGTCCCTGTTAGCCAGACCCGAGACACCTGGGCCGCTCTCCCTGACTGACACGCCCCCACCGACGCCGCTATAAACTCTGGATTTTCAAACCTGCGTGGGACATCATTGCTGCTTTCCTTCTGGGACTGGACACCTGCAATCGTTTGTGTGCTGCTGCTAACCTGCGCGCTGTTCCCTCTGAAGCTCTACTCCTCGCCGGACCCGCTGCGTGGGTCCCGCTACGTTGTGTTCTGCGGGAGTTGGTGAGAAGTGGGTCAGGTCATCCAAGACTGTTGTGGGTTGTGCTGTGAATTTTCAGGGCTGCGAGTGACTGGTACAGGGACTCCATCTCCCAGGAGTCCCTGTTAGCCAGACCCGAGACACCTGGGCTGCTCTCCCTGACTGACACGCCCCCACCGACGCCACTATAAACTCTGGATTTTCAAACCTGCGTGGGACATCATTGCTGCTTTCCTTCTGGGACTGGACCCCTGCTATCGTTTGTGTGCTGCTGCTAACCTGCACGCTGTTCCCTCTGAAAATCTACTCCTCGCCGGACCCGCTTCGTTGTGTTCTGCGGGAGTTGGTGAGAAGTGGGTCAGGTCATCCAAGATTGTTGTGGGTTGTGCTGTGAATTTTCAGGGCTGCGAGCGACAGGTACAGGGACTCCATCTCCCAGGAGTCCCTGTTAGCCAGACCCGAGACACCTGGGCCGCTCTCCCTGACTGACACGCCCCCACCGACGCCGCTATAAACTCTGGATTTTCAAATCTGCGTGGGACATCATTGCTGCTTTCCTTCTGGGACTGGACCCCTGCTATCGTTTGTGTGCTGCTGCTAACCTGCGCGCTGTTCCCTCTGAAGCTCTACTCCTCGCCGGACCCACTGCGCGGGTCCCGCTTCGTTGTGTTCTGCGGGAGTTGGTGAGAAGTGGGTCAGGTCATCCAAGACTGTTGTGGGTTGTGCTGTGAATTGTCAGGGCTGCGAGCGACTGGTACAGGGACTCCATCTCCCAGGAGTCCCTGTTAGCCAGACCCGAGACACCTGGGCCGCTCTCCCTGACTGACACGCCCCCACCGATGCCGCTATAAACTCTGGATTTTCAAATCTGCGTGGGACATCATTGCTGCTTTCCTTCTGGGACTGGACCCCTGCTATCGTTTGTGTGCTGCTGCTAACCTGCGCGCTGTTCCCTCTGAAGCTTTACTCCTCGCCGGACCCACTGCGCGGGTCCCGCTTCGTTGTGTTCTGCGGGAGTTGGTGAGAAGTGGGTCAGGTCATCCAAGACTGTTGTGGGTTGTGCTGTGAATTTTCAGGGCAGCGAGCGACTGGTACAGGGACTCCATCTCCCAGGAGTCCCTGTTAGCCAGACCCGAGACACCTGGGCCGCTCTCCCTGACTGACATGCCCCCACCGACGCCGCTATAAACTCTGGATTTTCAAATCTGCGTGGGACATCATTGTAGCTTTCCTTCTGGGACTGGACCCCTGCTATCATTTGTGTGCTGCTGCTAACCTGCGCGCTGTTCCCTCTGACGCTCTAATCCTTGCCGGACCCGCTGCGCGGGTCCCGCTTCGTTGTGTTCTACGGGAGTTGGTGAGAAGTGGGTCAGGTCATCCAAGACTGTTGTGGGTTGTGCTGTGAATTTTCAGGGCTGCGAGCGACTGGTACAGGGACTCCATCTCCCAGGAGTCCCTGTTAGCCAGACCCGAGACACCTGGGCCGCTCTCCCTGACTGACACGCCCCCACCGACGCCTCTATAAACCTCGGATTTTCAAACCTGTGTGGGACATCATTGCTGCTTTCCTTCTGGGACTGGACCCCTGCTATCGTTTGTGTGCTGCTGCTAACCTGCGCGCTGTTCCCTCTGAAGCTCTACTCCTCGCCGGACCCGCTTCGTTGTGTTCTGCGGGAGTTGGTGAGAAGTGGGTCAGGTCATCCAAGACTGTTATGGGTTGTGCTGTGAATTTTCAGGTCTGCGAGCGACTGGTACAGGGACTCCATCTCCCAGGAGTCCCTGTTAGCCAGACCCGAGACACCTGGGCCGCTCTCCCTGACTGACACGCCCCCACAGACGCCGCTATAAACTCTGGATTTTCAAACCTGCGTGGGACATCATTGCTGCTTTCCTTCTGGGACTGGACCCCTGCTATCGTTTGTGTGCTGCTGCTAACCTGCGCACTGTTCCCTCTGAAGCTCTACTCTTCGCCGGACCCGCTTCGCGGGTCCCGCTTCGTTTTGTTCTGCGGGAGTTGGTGAGAAGTGGGTCAGGTCATCCAAGACTGTTGTGGGTTGTGCTGTGAATTTTCAGGGCTGCGAGCAACTAGTACAGGGACTCCTTCTCCCAGGAGTCCCTGTTAGCCAGACCCGAGACACCTGGACTGCTCTCCCTGACTGACACGCCCCCACCGATGCCGCTATAAACTCTGGATTTTCAAACCTGCGTGGGACATCATTGCTGCTTTCCTTCTGGGACTGGACCCCTGCTATCGTTTGTGTGCTGCTGCTAACCTGCGCGCTGTTCCCTCTGAAGCTTTACTCCTCGCCGGACCCGCTTCGTTGTGTTCTGCGGGAGTTGGTGAGAAGTGGGTCAGGTCATCCAAGACTGTTGTGGGTTGTGCTGTGAATTTTCAGGGCTGCGAGCGACTGGTACAGGTACTCCATCTCCCAGGAGTCCCTGTTAGCCAGACCTGAGACACCTGAGCCGCTCTCCCTGACTGACACGCCCCCTCCGACGCTGCTATAAACTCTGGATTTTCAAATCTGCGTGGGACATCATTGCTGCTTTCCTTCTGGGACTGGACCCCTGCTATCGTTTGTGTGCTGCTGCTAACCTGCGCGCTGTTCCCTCTGAAGATCTACTCCTCGCCGGACCCGCTGCGCGGGTCCCGCTTCGTTGTGTTCTGCGGGAGTTGGTGAGAAGTGGGTCAGGTCATCCAAGACTGTTGTGGGTTGTGCTGTGAATTTTCAGGGCTGCGAGCGACTGGTACAGGGACTCCATCTCCCAGGAGTCCCTGTTAGCCAGACCCGAGACACCTGGGCCGCTCTCCCTGACTGACACGCCCCCACCGACGCCGCTATAAACTCTGGATTTTCAAATCTGCGTGGGACATCATTGCTGCTTTCCTTCTGGGACTGGACCCCTGCTATCGTTTGTGTGCTGCTGCTAACCTGCGCGCTGTTCCCTCTGAAGCTCTACTCCTCGCCGGACCCGCTTCGTTGTGTTCTGCGGGAGTTGGTGAGAAGTGGGTCAGGTCATCCAAGACTGTTGTGGGTTGTGCTGTGAATTTTCAGGGCTGCGAGCGACTGGTACAGGGACTCCATCTCCCAGGAGTCCCTGTTAGCCAGACCCGAGACACCTGGACCGCTCTCCCTGAATGACACGCCCGCACCGACGCCGCTATAAACTCTGGATTTTCAAACCTGCGTGGGACATCATTGCTGCATTCCTTCTGGGACAGGACCCCTGCTATAGTTTGTGTGCTGCTGCTAACCTGCGCGCTGTTCCCTCTGAAGCTTTACTCCTCGCCGGACCCACTTCGTTGTGTTCTGCGGGAGTTGGTGAGAAGTGGGTCAGGTCATCCAAGACTGTTGTGGGTTGTGCTGTGAATTTTCAGGGCTGCGAGCGACTGGTACAGGGACTCCATCTCCCAGGAGTCCCTGTAAGCCAGACCCGAGACACCTGGGCCGCTCTCCCTGACTGACACGCCCCCACCGACGCCGCTATAAACTCTGGATTTTCAAACCTGCGTGGGACATCATTGCTGCTTTCCTTCTGGGACTGGACCCCTGCTATCGTTTGTGTGCTGCTGCTAACCTGCGCGCTGTTCCCTCTGAAGCTCTACTCCTCGCCGGACCCGCTTCGTTGTGTTCTGCGGGAGTTGGTGAGAAGTGGGTCAGGTCATCCAAGACTGTTGTGGGTTGTGCTGTGAATTTTCAGGGCTATGAGCGACTGTGACAGGGACTCCATCTCCCAGGAGTCCCTGTTAGCCAGACCCGAGACACCTGGGCAGCTCTCCCTGACTGACACGCCCCCACCGACGCCGCTATAAACAATGGATTTTCAAACCTGTGTGGGACCTCATTGCTGCATTCCTTCTGGGACTGGACCTCTGCTATCATTTGTGTGCTGCTGCTAACCTAAGCGCTGTTCCCTCTGAAGCTCTACTCCTCGCCGGACCCGCTTCACGGGTCCCGCTTCGTTGTGTTCTGCGGGAGTTGGTGAGAAGTGGGTCAGGTCATCCAAGACTGTTGTGGGTTGTGCTGTGAATTTTCAGGGCTGCGAGCGACTGGTACAGGGACACCATCTCTCAGGAGTCCCTGTTAGCCAGACCCGAGACACCTGGGCCGCTCTCCCTGACTGATACGCCCCCACCGACGCCGCTATAAACTCTGGATTTTCAAATTTGCGTGGGACATCATTGCTGCTTTCCTTCAGGGACAGGACCCCTGCTATCGTTTGTGTGCTGCTTCTAACCTGCGCGCTGTTCCCTCTGAAGCTCTACTCCTCGCCGGACCCGCTGCGCGGGTCCCGCTTCGTTGTGTTCTGCGGGAGTTGGCGAGAAGTGGGTCAGGTCATCCAAGACTGTTGTGGGTTTTGCTGTGAATTTTCAGGGCTGCGAGCGACTGGTACAGGGACTCCATCTCCCAGGAGTCCCTGTTAGCCAGACCCGAGACACCTGGGCCGCTCTCCCTGACTGACACGCCCCCACCGGCGCCGCTATAAACTCTGGATTTTCAAACCTGCATGGTACATCATTGCTGCTTTCCTTCTGGGACTGGACCCCTGCTATCGTTTGTGTGCTGCTGCTAACCTGCGCGCTGTTCCCTCTGAAGCTCTACTCCTCGCCGGACCCGCTTCGTTGTGTTCTGCGGGAGTTGGTGAGAAGTGGGTCAGGTCATCCAAGACTGTTGTGGGTTGTGCTGTGAATTTTCAGGGCTGCGAGCGACTGGTACAGGGACTCCATCTCCCAGGAGTCCCTGTTAGCCAGACCCGAGACACCTGGACCGCTCTCCCTGACTGACACGCCCCCACCGACGCCGCTATAAACTCTGGATTTTCAAACCTGCGTGGGACATCATTGCTGCTTTCCTTCTGGGACTGGACCCCTGCTATCGTTTGTGTGCTGCTGCTAACCTGCGCGCTGTTCCCTCTGAAGCTCTACTCCTCGCAGGACCCGCTTCGTTGTGTTCTGCGGGAGTTGGTGAGAAGTGGGTCAGGTCATCCAAGACTGTTGTGGGTTGTGCTGTGAATTTTCAGGGCTGTGAGCGACTGGTACAGGGACTCCATCTCCCAGGAGTCCCTGTTAGCCAGACCCGAGACATCTGGGCCGCTCTCCCTGACTGACACGCCCCCACAGACGCCGCTATAAACTCTGGATTTTCAAACCTGCGTGGGACATCATTGCTGCTTTCCTTCTGGGACTGGACCCCTGCTATCGTTTGTGTGCTGCTGCTAACCTGCGCGCTGTTCCCTCTGAAGCTCTACTCCTCGCCGGACCCGCTTCGTTGTGTTCTGCGGGAGTTGGTGAGAAGTGGGTCAGGTCATCCAAGACTGTTGTGGGTTGTGCTGTGAATTTTCAGGGCTGCGAGCGACTGGTACAGGGACTCCATTTCCCAGGAGTCCCTGTTAGCCAGACCCGAGACACCTGGGCCGCTCTCCCTGACTGACACGCCCCCACCGACGCCGCTATAAACCTCGGATTTTCAAACCTGTGTGGGACATCATTGCTGCTTTCCTTCTGGGACTGGACCCCTGCTATCGTTTGTGTGCTTCTGCTAACCTGCGCGCTGTTGCCTCTGAAGCTCTACTCCTCGCCGGACCCGCTTCGTTGTGTTCTGCGGGAGTTGGTGAGAAGTGGGTCAGGTCATCCAAGACTGTTGTGGGTTGTGCTGTGAATTTTCAGGGCTGCGAGCGACTGGTACAGGGACTCCATTTCCCAGGAGTCCCTGTTAGCCAGACCCGAGACACCTGGGCCGCTCTCCCTGACTGACACGCCCCCACCGACGCCGCTATAAACCTCGGATTTTCAAACCTGTGTGGGACATCATTGCTGCTTTCCTTCTGGGACTGGACCCCTGCTATCGTTTGTGTGCTTCTGCTAACCTGCGCGCTGTTGCCTCTGAAGCTCTACTCCTCGCCGGACCCACTGCGCGGGTCCCGCTTCGTTGTGTTCTGCGGGAGTTGGTGAGAAGTGGGTCAGGTCATCCAAGACTGTTGTGGGTTGTGCTGGGAATTTTCAGGGCTGCGAGCGACTGGTACAGGGACTTCCATCTCCCCGGAGTCCCTGTTAGCCAGACCCGAGACACCTGGGCCGCTCTCCCTGACTGACACGCCCCCACCGACGCCGCTATAAACTCTGGATTTTCAAACCTGCGTGGGACATCATTGCTGCTTTCCTTCTGGGACTGGACCCCTGCTATCGTTTGTGTGCTGCTGCTAACCTGCGCGCTGTTCCCTCTGAAGCTCTACTCCTCGCCGGACCCGCTTCGCGAGTCCCGCTTCGTTGTGTTCTGCGGGAGTTGGTGAGAAGTGGGTCAGGTCATCCAAGACTGTTGTGGGTTGTGCTGTGAATTTTCAGGGCTGCGAGCGACTGGTACAGGGACTTCCATCTCCCAGGAGTCCCTGTTAGCCAGACCCGAGAGACCTGGGCCGCTCTCCCTGACTGACACGCCCCCACCGACGCCGCTATAAACTCTGGATTTTCAAACCTGCGTGGGACATTATTGCTGCTTTCCTTCTGGGACTGGACCCCTGCTATCGTTTGTGTGCTGCTGCTAACCTGCGCGCTGTTCCCTCTGAAGCTCTACTCCTCGCCGGACCCGCTTCGCAGCTCCCGCTTCATTGTGTTCTGCGGGAGTTGGTGAGAAGTGGGTCAGGTCATCCAAGACTTTTGTGGGTTGTGCTGTGAATTTTCAGGGCTGCGAGCGACTGGTACAGGGACTCCATCTCCCAGGAGTCCCTGCTAGCCAGACCCGAGACACCTGGGCCGCTCTCCCTGACTGACACGGCCCCACCGACACCGCTATAAACTCTGGATTTTCAAATCTGCGTGGGACATCATTGCTGCTTTCCTTCTGGGACTGGACCCCTGCTATCGTTTGTGTGCTGCTGCTAACCTGCGCGCTGTTCCCTCTGAAGCTCTACTCCTCGCCGGACACGCTTCGCGAGTCCCGCTTCGTTGTGTTCTGCGGGAGTTGGTGAGAAGTGGGTCAGGTCATCCAAGACTGTTGTGGGTTGTGCTGTGAATTTTCAGGGCTGCGAGCGACTGGTACAGGGACTCCATCTACCAGGAGTCCCTGTTAGCCAGACCCGAGACACCTGGGCCGCTCTCCCTGACTGACACGCCCCCACCGACGCCGCTATAAACTCTGGATTTTCAAACCTGCGTGGGACATCATTGCTGCTTTCCTTCTGGGACTGGACCCCTGCTATCGTTTGTGTGCTGCTGCTAACCTCCGCGCTGTTCCCTCTGAAGCTCTACTCCTCGCCGGACCCGCTTCGCGAGTCCCGCTTCGTTGTGATCTGCGGGAGTTGGTGAGAAGTGGGTCAGGTCATCCAAGACTGTTGTGGGTTGTGCTGTGAATTTTCGGGCTGCGAGCGACTGGTACAGGGACTCCATCTCCCAGGAGTCCCTGTTAGCCAGACCCGAGACACCTGGGCCGCTCTCCCTGACTGACACGCCCCCACCGACGCCGCTATAAACTCTGGATTTTCAAACCTGCGTGGTACATCATTGCTGCTTTCCTTCTGGGACTGGACCCCTGCTATCGTTTGTATGCTGCTGCTAACCTGCGCGCTGTTCCCTCTGAAGCTCTACTCCTCGCCGGACCCGCTTCGTTGTGTTCTGCGGGAGTTGGTGAGAAGTGGGTCAGGTCATCCAAGACTGTTGTGGGTTGTGCTGTGAATTTTCAGGGCTGCGAGCGACTGGTACAGGGACTCCATCTCCCAGGAGTCCCTGTAAGCCAGACCCGAGACACCTGGGCCGCTCTCCCTGACTGACACGCCCCCACCGACGCCGCTATAAACTCTGGATTTTCAAACCTGCGTGGGACATCATTGCTGCTTTCCTTCTGGGACTGGACCCCTGCTATCGTTTGTGTGCTGCTGCTAACCTGCGCGCTGTTCCCTCTGAAGCTCTACTCCTCGCCGGACCCGCTTCGTTGTGTTCTGCGGGAGTTGGTGAGAAGTGGGTCAGGTCATCCAAGACTGTTGTGGGTTGTGCTGTGAATTTTCAGGGCTATGAGCGACTGAGACAGGGACTCCATCTCCCAGGAGTCCCTGTTAGCCAGACCCGAGACACCTGGGCAGCTCTCCCTGACTAACACGCCCCCACCGACGCCGCTATAAACACTGGATTTTCAAACCTGCGTGGGACCTCATTGCTGCATTCCTTCTGGGACTGGACCTCTGCTATCATTTGTGTGCTGCTGCTAACCTAAGCGCTGTTCCCTCTGAAGCTCTACTCCTCGCCGGACCCGCTTCGCGGGTCCCGCTTCGTTGTGTTCTGCGGGAGTTGGTGAGAAGTGGGTCAGGTCATCCAAGACTGTTGTGGGTTGTGCTGTGAATTTTCAGGGCTGCGAGCGACTGCTACAGGGACACCATCTCTCAGGAGTCCCTGTTAGCCAGACCCGAGACACCTGGGCCGCTCTCCCTGACTGATACGCCCCCACCGACGCCGCTATAAACTCTGGATTTTCAAATTTGCGTGGGACATCATTGCTGCTTTCCTTCAGGGACAGGACCCCTGCTATCGTTTGTGTGCTGCTTCTAACCTGCGCGCTGTTCCCTCTGAAGCTCTACTCCTCGCCGGACCCGCTGCGCGGGTCCCGCTTCGTTGTGTTCTGCGGGAGTTGGTGAGAAGTGGGTCAGGTCATCCAAGACTGTTGTGGGTTGTGCTGTGAATTTTCAGGGCTGCGAGCGACTGGTACAGGGACTCCATCTCCCAGGAGTCCCTGTTAACCAGACCCGAGACACCTGGGCCGCTCTCCCTGACTGACACGCCCCCACCGACGCCGCTATAAACTCTGGATTTTCAAACCTGCGTGGTACATCATTGCTGCTTTCCTTCTGGGACTGGACCCCTGCTATCGTTTGTGTGCTGCTGCTAACCTGCGCGCTGTTCCCTCTGAAGCTCTACTCCTCGCCGGACCCGCTTCGTTGTGTTCTGCGGGAGTTGGTGAGAAGTGGGTCAGGTCATCCAAGACTGTTGTGGGTTGTGCTGTGAATTTTCAGGGCTGCGAGCGACTGGTACAGGGACTCCATCTCCCAGGAGTCCCTGTTAGCCAGACCCGAGACACCTGGACCGCTCTCCCTGACTGACACGCCCCCACCGACGCCGCTATAAACTCTGGATTTTCAAACCTGCGTGGGACATCATTGCTGCTTTCCTTCTGGGACTGGACCCCTGCTATCGTTTGTGTGCTGCTGCTAACCTGCGCGCTGTTCCCTCTGAAGCTCTACTCCTCGCAGGACCCGCTTCGTTGTGTTCTGCGGGAGTTGGTGAGAAGTGGGTCAGGTCATCCAAGACTGTTGTGGTTGGTGCTGTGAATTTTCAGGGCTGCGAGCGACTGGTACAGGGACTCCATCTCCCAGGAGTCCCTGTTAGCCAGACCCGAGACACCTGGGCCGCTCTCCCTGACTGACACGCCCCCACCGACGCCGCTATAAACCCTGGATTTTCAAATCTGCGTGGGACATCATTGCTGCTTTCCTTCTGGGACTGGACCCCTGCCATCGTTTGTGTGCTGCTGCTAACCTGCGCGCTGTTCCCTCTGAAGCTCTACTCCTCGCCGGACCCGCTGCGCGGGTCCCGCTTCGTTGTGTTCTGCGGGAGTTGGTGAGAAGTGGGTCAGGTCATCCAAGACTGTTGTGGGTTGTGCTGTGAATTTTCAGGGCTGCTAGCGACTGGTACAGGGACTCCATTTCCCAGGAGTCCCTGTTAGCCAGACCCGAGACACCTGGGCCGCTCTCCCTGACTGACACGCCCCCACCGACGCCGCTATAAACCTCGGATTTTCAAACCTGTGTGGGACATCATTGCTGCTTTCCTTCTGGGACTGGACCCCTGCTATCGTTTGTGTGCTGCTGCTAACCTGCGCGCTGTTCCCTCTGAAGCTCTATTTATTTATTTATTTTTAACATTTAGTATAGCGCGAACAAATGCCCGGAGGCGTCTCGGCGCTGTAAACTGCAGGCTCTCCTAACTTTGGCTTCTGGACTCTAGAGGTTAAACAGCCATGTTTTCAGCTGCTTCCTGAATACAAGCAAATTAGGGCTGGATCTTATGGTTTGCGGGAGTGTGTTCCACAATTTCGGGGCAGCCACCAAGAAACGTCTGTCTCCCCAGTTAACCAATCTAGTGCGTGGTACTACCAGATCGTTCATCTTAGCGGACCGAAGTGGCCGAGAAGGCTGATATGGGATAAGATGATCTCTCAGAAATTGTGGGGCCTGTTGGTGTAGTGTTTTATATACAATGCACAAGGTTTTAAACTTTATTCGATTTTTTACAGGCAGCCAATGAAGATCTCTCAGGGTGTTCGTTATTGGCTTAAATCTCGGAACACCTGAGAGTAGCCTGGCCGCCGCGTTCTGTACAAGTTGCATTTTTTTAATAACTCTAATTTGAGCGTTGGCAAACAAGCCATTACAATAGTCTAGTGCCGACAAAACAAGGGCACTTATCAGGGTTCTACCCACAGAGTCAGGGAGAAATGGTAGGATCTTTCTTACCAGGCGTAGTTTATAAAAAGCTGCCGAGGTCGTCTGGTTGGCATGAGCCATAAAATTCAAGTTATCGTCGAAGGTGACACCTAGGTTTCTCACCTTCGCAGTTGGTTTAGGCACGGCTCCAAAGGATGGTGGCCACCATGCCGGGGACCAGCTAGGATTAAGGCGACCAAACACTACCACCTCTGTTTTTTCAGAGTTCAGCTTTAGGCGGCTTCCGGACATCCATCGTCCGATAGCCAGCAGTCCTGCCTTAAAACTTTCTGCCACTGCTTCCCCATCATCCCTGACCGTCAAGATCAACTGGGTGTCGTCAGCATATGAGGTAAGGTTCATCCCATGCGCTTTGATGGTGTTTGCGAGGTCCGACACATAGATATTGAAGAGTGTCGGACTCAGGGATGAACCTTGGGGTACCCCACATGGAAGGGACAGCTCCGTTGACTCGAATTGTCCCAAGGCGACCGCCTGAGATCTGTCCGCCAGGAACGATGCCAGCAGTTTCTTGGCCAGGCCACTAACGCCCATCCCCTCGACACGATCGACCAAGATCTTATGATCGACCGTGTCGAAGGCGGCCGACAGGTCTAGAAGAACCAATAATGCTGAACCCCCCTGATCTCGAATCAGACTAATATCATCCGCTGCCTTAATGAGGGCTGTCTCTGTACCATGAAACTTACGGAATCCGAATTGCGTTTCATCGAGCAGCTGATTTTGCTCGATGAACTCCGTAAGTTGAGTATTTATGGCCTTTTCTGCCACTTTGGCTAGAAATGGGAGGTTAGCAATGGGCCTATAATTTTTTTGCTCTGCTTTATCTAGGCCCTCTTTTTTCAGGAGTGGCTTCAGTAAAGTTTTCTTTAGAGGGATGGGAAAAGTTCCAGTACAGAACATTTGGTTACAGATGTGAGTTATTGCCGGGATCAGGATATCCATTAAAGGGCGTATGGTGTTCAATGGGCATGGGTCCAGTGCCGAGCCGGATTTAATGGATTTGATAATTTCCTGGATTTGACTATCCGAAATAGCCGCAAATTGCAAGAGTGTTTTATCGGTCTTTGGCCTCCTTAAATCGTTACTTTTTGGGTATTCAGATGACGTGAATGACGTAAAGATGTCGTTTACTTTAGTAAAGAAATAGGAGGCTATTGAATCACAAAACTTTTGTGAGGCTGGAGGATGTAGATCAGGAGTAGCTCCTGCCAGTTGTTTGGTTATATCAAAGAGCTTTTTATTGGAATTACTACATTTCTCAATTTGCTCCTTATAATATTTCTTTTTGGTTTCCAGGATCAATAGTTTGCTCCTCGCCAGACCCACTGCGCGGGTCCCGCTTCGTTGTGTTCTGCGGGAGTTGGTGAGAAGTGGGTGAGGTCATCCAAGACTGTTGTGGGTTGTGCTGTGAATTTTCAGGGCTGCGAGCGACTGGTACAGGGACTTCCATCTCCCCGGAGTCCCTGTTAGCCAGACCCGAGACACCTGGGCCGCTCTCCCTGACTGACACGCCCCCACCGACGCCGCTATAAACTCTGGATTTTCAAACCTGCCTGGGACATCATTGCTGCTTTCCTTCTGGGACTGGACCCCTGCTATCGTTTGTGTGCTGCTGCTAACCTGCGCGCTGTTCCCTCTGAAGCTCTACTCCTCGCCGGACACGCTTCGCGAGTCCCGCTTCGTTGTGTTCTGCGGGAGTTGGTGAGAAGTGGGTCAGGTCATCCAAGACTGTTGTGGGTTGTGCTGTGAATTTTCAGGGCTGCGAGCGACTGGTACAGGGACTCCATCTCCCAGGAGTCCCTGTTAGCCAGACCCGAGACACCTGGGCCGCTCTCCCTGACTGACACGCCCCCACCGACGCCGCTATAAACTCTGGATTTTCAAACCTGCGTGGGACATCATTGCTGCTTTCCTTCTGGGACTGGACCCCTGCTATCGTTTGTGTGCTGCTGCTAACCTGCGCGCTGTTCCCTCTGAAGCTCTACTCCTCGCCGGACCCGCTTCGCGAGTCCCGCTTCGTTGTGTTCTGCGGGAGTTGGTGAGAAGTGGGTCAGGTCATCCAAGACTGTTGTGGGTTGTGCTGTGAATTTTCAGGGCTGCGAGCGACTGGTACAGGGACTCCATCTCCCAGGAGTCCCTGTTAGCCAGACCCGAGACACCTGGGCCGCTCTCCCTGACTGACACGCCCCCACCGACGCCGCTATAAACTCTGGATTTTCAAACCTGCGTGGTACATCATTGCTGCTTTCCTTCTGGGACTGGACCCCTGCTATCGTTTGTGTGCTGCTGCTAACCTGCGCGCTGTTCCCTCTGAAGCTCTACTCCTCGCCGGACCCGCTTCGTTGTGTTCTGCGGGAGTTGGTGAGAAGTGGGTCAGGTCATCCAAGACTGTTGTGGGTTGTGCTGTGAATTTTCAGGGCTGCGAGCGACTGGTACAGGGACTCCATCTCCCAGGAGTCCCTGTTAGCCAGACCCGAGACACCTGGGCCGCTCTCCCTGACTGACACGCCCCCACCGACGCCGCTATAAACTCTGGATTTTCAAACCTGCGTGGTACATCATTGCTGCTTTCCTTCTGGGACTGGACCCCTGCTATCGTTTGTGTGCTGCTGCTAACCTGCGCGCTGTTCCCTCTGAAGCTCTACTCCTCGCCGGACCCGCTTCGTTGTGTTCTGCGGGAGTTGGTGAGAAGTGGGTCAGGTCATCCAAGACTGTTGTGGGTTGTGCTGTGAATTTTCAGGGCTGCGAGCGACTGGTACAGGGACTCCATCTCCCAGGAGTCCCTGTTAGCCAGACCCGAGACACCTGGACCGCTCTCCCTGACTGACACGCCCCCACCGACGCCGCTATAAACTCTGGATTTTCAAACCTGCGTGGGACATCATTGCTGCTTTCCTTCTGGGACTGGACCCCTGCTATCGTTTGTGTGCTGCTGCTAACCTGCGCGCTGTTCCCTCTGAAGCTCTACTCCTCGCAGGACCCGCTTCGTTGTGTTCTGCGGGAGTTGGTGAGAAGTGGGTCAGGTCATCCAAGACTGTTGTGGGTGGTGCTGTGAATTTTCAGGGCTGCGAGCGACTGGTACAGGGACTCCATCTCCCAGGAGTCCCTGTTAGCCAGACCCGAGACACCTGGGCCGCTCTCCCTGACTGACACGCCCCCACCGACGCCGCTATAAACCCTGGATTTTCAAATCTGCGTGGGACATCATTGCTGCTTTCCTTCTGGGACTGGACCCCTGCCATCGTTTGTGTGCTGCTGCTAACCTGCGCGCTGTTCCCTCTGAAGCTCTACTCCTCGCCGGACCCGCTGCGCGGGTCCCGCTTCGTTGTGTTCTGCGGGAGTTGGTGAGAAGTGGGTCAGGTCATCCAAGACTGTTGTGGGTTGTGCTGTGAATTTTCAGGGCTGCGAGCGACTGGTACAGGGACTCCATTTCCCAGGAGTCCCTGTTAGCCAGACCCGAGACACCTGGGCCGCTCTCCCTGACTGACACGCCCCCACCGACGCCGCTATAAACCTCGGATTTTCAAACCTGTGTGGGACATCATTGCTGCTTTCCTTCTGGGACTGGACCCCTGCTATCGTTTGTGTGCTGCTGCTAACCTGCGCGCTGTTCCCTCTGAAGCTCTACTCCTCGCCAGACCCACTGCGCGGGTCCCGCTTCGTTGTGTTCTGCGGGAGTTGGTGAGAAGTGGGTGAGGTCATCCAAGACTGTTGTGGGTTGTGCTGTGAATTTTCAGGGCTGCGAGCGACTGGTACAGGGACTTCCATCTCCCCGGAGTCCCTGTTAGCCAGACCCGAGACACCTGGGCCGCTCTCCCTGACTGACACGCCCCCACCGACGCCGCTATAAACTCTGGATTTTCAAACCTGCGTGGGACATCATTGCTGCTTTCCTTCTGGGACTGGACCCCTGCTATCGTTTGTGTGCTGCTGCTAACCTGCGCGCTGTTCCCTCTGAAGCTCTACTCCTCGCCGGACCCGCTTCGTTGTGTTCTGCGGGAGTTGGTGAGAAGTGGGTCAAGTCATCCAAGACTGTTGTGGGTTGTGCTGTGAATTTTCAGGGCTGCGAGCGACTGGTACAGGGACTCCATTTCCCAGGAGTCCCTGTTAGCCTGATCCGAGACACCTGGACCGCTCTCCCTGACTGACACGCCCCCACCGACGCCGCTATAAACTCTGGATTTTCAAACCTGCGTGGGACATCATTGCTGCTTTCCTTCTGGGACTGGACCCCTGCTATCGTTTGTGTGCTGCTGCTAACCTGCGCGCTGTTCTCTCTGAAGCTCTACTCCTCGCCGGACCCACTTCGCAGCTCCCGCTTCGTTGTGTTCTGCGGGAGTTGGTGAGAAGTGGGTCAGGTCATCCAAGACTTTTGTGGGTTGTGCTGTGAATTTTCAGGGCTGCGAGCGACTGGTACAGGGACTCCATCTCCCAGGAGTCCCTGTTAGCCAGACCCGAGACACCTGGGCCGCTCTCCCTGACTGACACGGCCCCACCGACAACGCTATAAACTCTGGATTTTCAAATCTGCGTGGGACATCATTGCTGCTTTCCTTCTGGGACTGGACCCCTGCTATCGTTTGTGTGCTGCTGCTAACCTGCGCGCTGTTCCCTCTAAAGCTCTACTCCTCGCCGGACCCACTGCGCGGGTCCCGCTTCGTTGTGTTCTGCGGGAGTTGGTGAGAAGTGGGTCAGGTCATCCAAGACTGTTGTGGGTTGTGCTGTAAATTTTCAGGGCTGCGAGCGACTGGTACAGGGACTCCATCTCCCAGGAGTCCCTGTTAGCCAGACCCGAGACACCTGGGCCGCTCTCCCTGACTGACACGCCCCCACCGACGCCGCTATAAACTCTGGATTTTCAAACCTGCGTGGGACATCATTGCTGCTTTCCTTCTGGGACTGGACCCCTGCTATCATTTGTGTGCTGCTGCTAACCTGCGCGCTGTTCCCTCTGAAGCTCTACTCCTCGCCGGACACGCTTCGCGAGTCCCGCTTCGTTGTGTTCTGCGGGAGTTGGTGAGAAGTGGGTCAGGTCATCCAAGACTGTTGTGGGTTGTGCTGTGAATTTTCAGGGCTGCGAGCGACTGGTACAGGGACTCCATCTCCCAGGAGTCCCTGTTAGCCAGACCCGAGACACCTGGGCCGCTCTCCCTGACTGACACGCCCCCACCGACGCCGCTATAAACTCTGGATTTTCAAACCTGCGTGGGACATCATTGCTGCTTTCCTTCTGGGACTGGACCCCTGCTATCGTTTGTGTGCTGCTGCTAACCTGCGCGCTGTTCCCTCTGAAGCTCTACTCCTCGCAGGACCCGCTTCGTTGTGTTCTGCGGGAGTTGGTGAGAAGTGGGTCAGGTCATCCAAGACTGTTGTGGGTTGTGCTGTGAATTTTCAGGGCTGTGAGCGACTAGTACAGGGACTCCATCTCCCAGGAGTCCCTGTTAGCCAGACCCGAGACACCTGGGCCGCTCTCCCTGACTGACACGCCCCCACAGACGCCGCTATAAACTCTGGATTTTCAAACCTGCGCGGGACATCATTGCTGCTTTCCTTCTGGGACTGGACCCCTGCTATCGTTTGTGTGCTGCTGCTAACCTGCGCGCTGTTCCCTCTGAAGCTCTACTCCTCGCCTGACCCGCTTCGTTGTGTTCTGCCGGAGTTGGTGAGAAGTGGGTCAGGTCATCCAAGACTGTTGTGGGTGGTGCTGTGAATTTTCAGGGCTGCGAGCGACTGGTACAGGGACTCCATCTCCCAGGAGTCCCTGTTAGCCAGACCCGAGACACCTGGGCCGCTCTCCCTGACTGACACGCCCCCACCGACGCCGCTATAAACCCTGGATTTTCAAATCTGCGTGGGACATCATTGCTGCTTTCCTTCTGGGACTGGACCCCTGCTATCGTTTGTGTGCTGCTGCTAACCTGCGCGCTGTTCCCTCTGAAGCTCTACTCCTCGCCGGACCCGCTGCGCGGGTCCCGCTTCGTTGTGTTCTGCGGGAGTTGGTGAGAGGTGGGTCAGGTCATCCAAGACTGTTGTGGGTTGTGCTGTGAATTTTCAGGGCTGCGAGCGACTGGTACAGGGACTCCATTTCCCAGGAGTCCCTGTTAGCCTGATCCGAGACACCTGGACCGCTCTCCCTGACTGACACGCCCCCACCGACGCCGCTATAAACTCTGGATTTTCAAACCTGCGTGGGACATCATTGCTGATTTCCTTCTGGGACTGGACCCCTGCTATCGTTTGTGTGCTGCTGCTAACCTGCGCGCTGTTCCCTCTGAAGCTCTACTCCTCGCCGGACCCACTGCGCGGGTCCCGCTTCGTTGTGTTCTGCGGGAGTTGGTGAGAAGTGGGTCAGGTCATCCAAGACTGTTGTGGGTTGTGCTGTGAATTTTCAGGGCTGCGAGCGACTGGTACAGGGACTTCCATCTCCCAGGAGTCCCTGTTAGCCAGACCCGAGACACCTGGGCCGCTCTCCCTGACTGACACGCCCCCACCGACGCCGCTATAAACTCTGGATTTTCAAACCTGCGTGG